>NC_082704.1:80570402-81170402 GCF_949987515.2 Delphinus delphis
AACCTTCCCACTTCCCCTTTCCCTTAACATAAAAGAAGCCTGAATTCTATTCTGAGTTAAGATTTTTTTTAGGACATTAGTCCACCATCTTCTCAGTTTGCTGGATTTCTGAATAAAGTCACTATTCCTTGCCCATATAGGCCTATTGTGTGGTGAGCAGTATGAGCTTAGGCTCAGTGACATGATGACCATACATATGTCTTCTTTGGAAAATGTCTGTTCAGGTCCACTGCCTATTTTCTACTTGTTATTTTTTTCTTATATTAAGATATATAAGTTCTTTTTAAAAATTATTTATTTATTTGGCTGTGTTGGGTCTTTGCTGCTGCGTGCAGGCTTTCTCTAGTCACAGCGAGTGGGGGTTACTCTTCGTTGCAGTGCACAGCCTTCTCACTGTGGTGGCTTTTCTTGTTGAGGACTATGGGGTCTATGTGTGCAGACTTCAGTAGTTACAACACGCAGGCCCTAGCATGTGTGGGCTTCAGTAACTGGCTCGTGAGCTCAGTAGTTGTGGCGCACAGGCTTAGTTGCTCCATGGTATGTGGGATCTTCCTGGACTAGGGATCGAACCCGTGTCCCCTGCATTGGCAGATGGATTCTAAAACACTGTGCCACCAGGGAAGTCCCAAGATATATAAGTTCTTTATGTATTTTGTATATTACCCTTTACAGGAGATATGATTTACAAAACCATTCAGTAGGTTGCCTTTTCGTTTTGTTGACAGTTTCCTTCACTGTGTAAAACCTTTCAGTTTGATGTAGCCCCATTTGTTTATTATTTTATTTTATTTTATTTTTAACAGTGTAGAATTTTTAAATCTTTTTAAAACTTATAAAAGATTCAGGTGTAGAGAATTATAATTCAACATTGATATACACTACAAAGTGATCACCATCACAAGGCTTGTTGCCATCCATCGCCATACAGTCAATCCCCTTCACCTATTTCACCCACCTCCCAATCCCCCTCCCCTCTGGTAACCATTGATTTGTTCTCTGTACCTATAAGTTGTTTTTATTTTATATTGTTTGTTCATTTTTAAAAATTTTTATTGGGCTATAGTTGATTTACAATGTTGTGTTAGATTCAGGTGTACAGCAAAGTGAATCTGTTATACATATATCCACTCTTTTTTAAGATTCTTTTCCCATTTGGGCCATTATAGAGTATTGAGTAGAGTTCCTATTCCTTTATTTATTTATTTTTGTGGTACGCGGGCCTCTCACTGTTGTGGCCTCTCCTGCTGCAGAGCACAGGATCCAGACGCGCAGGCCCAGCAGCCATGGCTCACAGGCCCAACTGCTCCACAACATGTGGGATCCTCCCAGACCGGGGCATGAACCCATGTCCCCTGCATCAGCAGGTGGACTCTCAACCACTGCGCCACCAGGGAAGCCCCCATTCGTTTATTTTTGATATTGTTGCCCTAGCCTGAGCAAAAAGGCCCCCAAAAAATATCACTAAGACTGATGTCAAAGAGCTTACTGCCCATGTTTTCTTCTAAGAGTTTTATGGTTTTTGGTCTTGCATTCAAGTCTTTCTTTTAAAAATTAATTTTATTGGAGTATAGTTGTTTTACAATGTTGTGTTAGTTACTGCTGTACAGCAAAATGTACAGCAAAATGAATCAGTTATACATACACATATATCCCCTCTTTTTTAGATTTCCTTCCCATTTAGGTTACCACAGAGCATTTGGTAGAGTTCCCTGTACTATACAGTAGGTTCTCATTAGTTACCTATTTTATACATAGTAGTGTATATATATCAACATATATACATTCAAGTCTTTGCATACATATGTGCCTTCAAGTCTTTAAACCATTTTGAATTTTCTTTTGTATATGGTGTAAGATAGTGGAACCATCTCATTCCTTAGCAAGTATCTGTCCAGTTTTACCAATATCATTTGTTGAAGAGAACATTTTTCTCCATTGTATATTCCTGTCTATTTCGCCATAGATTAATTGATCATATGTGCGTGGGTTTTATTTCTGGGCTCTCTATTCTGTTCCATTGATCTGTTTTTGTGCCGATACCACACTGCTTTGATTACTACAGCTTTGAAGTATAGTTTAAAGTCAGGGAGAGTGATACCTCAAGCTTTGTTTTCTTTCTCAATATTGTTTTGGCTGTTCAGGATCTTTTGTGGTTCCATAACAATTTTTGTATTCTTTATTCTAGTTCTGTGAAAAATGCCATTGGTAAATTGATAGGAATTGCACTGAATTTGTAGATTGCTTTGGGAAATATGGACATTTTAACAGTATTAATTCTACTAATCTAGGAGCACAATATATCTTTCTATTTATTTGTGTCATCTTCAATGTCTTTCCTTAATGTCTTATAGTTTTCAGAGTATGTGTCTTGCACCTCTTTCATTAAATTTATTCTTATGAATTTTATTCTTTTTTATGCAACTTTAAATGGGATTTTTCTCTTATTTCAAGTTATGGCCTTTTCTTATCTGCTTAAAAAAGTCCCTTTAACATTTCCTGTGAGGCCAGTTCAGTGATTATAAACTCCATTATTTTTTGGTTGTCTGGGAAACTCTATTCCTCTTTTTCAATTTTGAATGATAAACTTGCCAGATAGAGCAATCTTGGTTATGTTTCTTTTTTTTTGTTACTTTAAGTCCTTTGAATATATCATACAACTCCCATTGGCCTGCATAGCTTCTGCTGACAAATATGCTGATAGTCTTATTGGGATTTCCTTATACATAACTAGTTGTTTTTCTCTTTCTGCTTTTAAAATTCTCTCTTTAGCTTTAAATTTGACATTTTTTAATCATACTGTGTCTTGGTGTAGATCTCCGTGGGTTCATCTTATTTGGGGTTTTCTGTACTTTCTGGACTTCCATGTTTGTTTCCTCCCCCAGGTTAAGGAAATTTTAAATCATCATTTAATTTTTTATAATTTATTTATTTATTTTTGGCTGCATTGGGTCTTTGTTGTGGTGAGTGGGCTTCTCATTGTGGTGGGTTTTCTTGTTGTAGAGCACAGGCTCTAGGCATGTGGGCTTCAGTAGTTGTGTCATGCAGGCTCAGTAGTTGTGGCTCACTGGCTCTAGAGCACAGGCTCAGTAATTGTGGCCCATGGGCCCAGTTGCTCTGCGGCATGTGGGATCTTCCCAGACCAGGGATCGAACCCATGTCCCCTGAATTGGAAGGCGGATTCTCAACCACTGTGCCACCAGGGAAGCCCTAAATCATTATTTTTAAAAATAATTTTTGTACCCCGTTTTCTCTTTTTTCTCCTTCTGAGACACTTATCATGGGAATCTTAGTACACTTTCTGTTGTCCCAGAATTTCCTTAAACTATCTTATTTATTTATTTATTTATTTGCTCTTCTGATCAGAAGATTTTCACTATCTTGTCTTCCAGATCACTGATCCATTCTGTATCATCTAATCTGTTGTTGATTCCCTCTAGTGTATTCTTCATTTCAGTTATTGTATTTTTCAGCTCGGAATGGTTCTTCCTTATATTTTTTAACCCTTTCTTGAAGTTCTCTCTGGGTTTATCTATTTGACTGATTTCAGTGAGCATCCTTATGATCATTGCATGGAATTTTTAATCACATGGATTACTTATCCTCATATCTGTAGGGTATTTTCTGAGGCGCTGTTGTGTTATTTCCTTTGAAACATATTTCTCCTTTCCCTCATTTGGCTTGGCTCTCTGTATTTGTTTCTATGTATTAGGCAAAACTGCTACCTGTTTCATGTGTGAAGGAGCAGCCTGTGTAGGTGATGATACTTATCATTCAAAACTGCCCTAGCTCTAAGTTTCTCAAATCTTGGTGGTTGTCTAAATCACCTGATTTATACTTATATGGCCCTCTTGTTGAAGGTGTGCCAAGATCTGTCAGTGTTCCAAGGGGAGGAATTTTATTTTGCACCTAGTTTCAGATGGATTGAAAGCCAGACTCTCAGGCAGAAGCTTTTAAAGTATGCAGATAAAACAGAGAGAGAAAAGAGGGTGGAGTAGAAGGAGCTTCAGCTGACCTCCTCTCATGGGCACACCAAATTCACAACTAATTGCTGAATAAACATCAATAAAAAAGACTGAAATCTACTAAAAGTGACATTCTACATCCAAAGACATAAAGAAGAAACCACAAGACAGTAGGAAGTGTGCACTCACAATACAATCAAATCCAATACTCCCCTGGTGGGTGACACACAAACTGGAGAATAATTATATCACAGAATTACTCCCACAGGAGTGAGAGCTCTGAGACCCACGTCAGGTTCCCATCCTGGGGATCTGGCATCAGTAAGAGGAACCCCCAGATAATTTCTCTTTGAAGGCCAGTGGGTCTTAACTGCAGAACCTCCACAGGACTGGGGGAAACAGACAATCCACACTTAAAGGGTGCACACAAAATCTCGCATGCACCAGGACCCAGGGCAAAGGCAGTAACTTCTCAGGAACCAGGGCCAGACCTACCTGCTTGTCATGAAGTGTGTCCTGGGGAAGCAGGAGGCAGCTGTGGCTCACCACGGGGACATAGACACTGATGGTGGAAATATTGGGGAGTATCCATCTGCATGAATTCTCAATGGAGGCTGACATCTTGCTTCAGTCACTAGCACCAAGACGTGGCCCCACCCACCAGCTTGTAAGCTCCAGTGCTGGGATCTGTCTTCCAGTTCCTCAGGCCAGACAAACAACAGGGCAGGAGCACAAACCCACCAATCAGCAGACAGGCTACCTAAAGACTTCCTGAGACCAGAGCCACCTCTAGGCATGTCCTTTGACATGACCCTGCCAACCAGAGAGCCAAGAGTCAGCTCCATCCACTGGTGGGTAAGCAATGGCCTCTCCCACCAGGAAGCCTGCAAAAGCCTCTAGACCAGCCTCACCCACCAGGGGGCAGACAACAGTAGCAAGAAAAATATGATCCTGAAGCCTGCAGAGCGGAGTCTGCAGACACAGAAATTTAGACAAAATGAGAGGCAAAGGTTGTTCCAGAAGACAGAACAAGATTAAACCCCAGAAGAACCACTAAGTGAAGTGGAGATAGGGAATCTATCCAAGAAGGAGTTCAGAGTAATGATCATAAGTATGATCCAAGAGCTCAGGAAAAGAACGAATGCAGAGAGAGAAGTTACAAAAATTTTTTTTTAAAAAAGAGAAAATGTAAAGAACAACCAAACAGAGTTGAAGAACACAATAACTGAAATGAAAAATACACTATTTATTCTGCTATTGAAGGAATATAGCAGAATAAATTAGGCAGAAAAAAGAATCAGTGAGCTGGAAGACAGATTGGTGAAAATCACTGCCATGGAACAGAATACAAAGAAAAAAAGAAAGAAAAGAAATGAGGACAGTTTAAGAGACCTCTGGAACAACACCAAACACATTAACATTTGCATGGTAGGGGTCCCAGAAGGTAAAGACAGAAAGAAAGGGACTGATATGAAGAGATATTAGCTGAAAACTTTCCTAACATGGGAAAGTAAACAGTCACCCAAGTCCGGGAAGCACAGAGAGTTCCATATAGGATTAACTCAAGGAAGAATATGCCAAGACACATATTAATTGAATTGACACAAAATTAAAGATAAAAAGAAAACATTAAAAGCAACAAGGGGAAAGCAACAAATAACATAAAAGGGAACTCCCCTAAGTCTCTCAGCTGATTTTTTTTCAGCAGAAACTTCAGGCCTTAAGGGAGTGGCATAATATCTTTAAAGTGACGAAAGGGAAAAACCTCCACTGAGAATATTCTACCCAGAGATTAGCTCAAGATGGAAGAATAAAAGGCGTGTGCTCAACCCTTTCCAATGAAAACACCAAAATCACAACTAACTGCTAAATGACCATCAACAACAAAATGCCTGAACCTACCAAGAAGTATAGCCTACATCCAAAGACAAAGAAGAACCCACAATGAGATGGTAGGAGGAATGCAATCAAGATAAAATCATATCCCATACGAACTGGGTAGGCATTCCACAAACTGGAAAACAATTATACCACAGAAGTTATCCCACAGCAGAGAAAGTTCTGAGCCCCATGTAAGGCTTTCCAGCCTGGGGGTTTGGCAATGGAAAGAGGAGTCCTCAGAGAATCTGGCATTGAAGGCCAGTGGTGTTTGATCACAGAATTTCTACAGGACTGGGGGAAACAGAAACTCTACTCTTGGAGGGTATACACAAAGTCTTGTGTGCACCAAGACCCAGGGGGAAAAAGCAGTGACCCCATAAGAGACTTGTTCAGACATACCTGCTAGTATTGGAGGGTCTCCTGCAGAGGTGGGAGCAGCTGTGGCTCACTGCAGGGACAAAAACACAGGCAACAGCAGTTCTGGAAGTACCCATTGGTGTAAGCCATCCCTGAGGCCACCACTAGACACACCCACCAGCCTGTAGGTTGCAGTGCTGTGTCACCTGAGGCCAAACAACAAACAGCATGGGAATACAGCCCACCCATCAGCAGACAAGTGGATTAAAGTCTCCCTGAGCATAGCCCTGCCCACCAGATGGACAAGATCCAGCTCCAACCACCACTGGGCAGGAATTAGCCTCTCCCATTAGGAAGCCTGCACAAGCCTCTTAGACAGCCTCATTAACCAAAAGAACTACAATCCTGCAGCCTGTGGAAGAGAAACTGCAATCACAGAAAATTAGCCAAAATTAGACAGCAGAGGAATATGTCCCAGATGAAGGAACAAGAGGAAACCCCAGAAGAACAACTAAGTAAAGTGGAGATAGCCAACCTATCAGGAAAAGAATTCAGAAAAAAGTTAGTGAAGATTATCCAAGATCTGGGGAAAGAAATGGAGGCAAGGATCAAGAAGATACAAGAAATTTTAACAAAGACCTAGAAGAACTAAAGAACAAACAAACAGTGATGCAGCAAAAAACTGAAATGAAAAATACACTAGAAGGAATCAATAGCAGAATAAGTGAGGCAGAAGAACGGATAAGTGACCTGGAAGATGGAATGGTGGAAATCGCTGCCAGAAAGCAGAATAAACAAAAAATAATGAAAAGAAATCAGGACAGTCTCAGAGACCTCTGGGACAACATGAAACACACAAACATTCACATTACAGGGGTCTCAGAAGGAGAAGAGAGAGATAAAGGGCCTGAGAAAATATTTGAAGAGATTATAGTTGAAAACTTCCCCAACATGGGAAAGGAAATAACCAGTCAAGTCCAGGAAGCACAGAGAGTCCCATAAAGACTAAATCCGAGGAGAAACACGCCAAGACATATTAATCAAACTAACAAAAATTAAACACAAAGAAAAAATATTAAAGCAGCAAGGGAACAGCAACAAATAAAATACAGGGGAACCCCATAACGTTATCTGCTGACTTCTCAGCAGACACTCTGCAGGCCAGTATGGAATGGCATGATATATTTAAAGTGATGAAAGGGAAAAACCTACAACCGAGAATACTCTACACAGCAAGGCTCTCATTCAGATTTAGCAGAGAAATCAAAAGCATTACAGGCAAGCAAAAGCTAAGAGAATTCAGCACCAACAGACCACCTTTGCAACAAATGCTAAAGAAACTTCTCTAGGCTGGAAATAGACCAGCAACTTAAAACAACATTGTACATATATAGACTGCTATATCAAAACCTCATGGAACAACAAATGCAAAAAGTACAATAGATACACACACAAAAAAGGAAAAGCAACCCAAACACAACATTAAAGATGATCATCAAACCACAAGAGACGAGGACAAAAGAGGAAAGGAAGAAAAAAGACCTACAAAAACAAACACAAAACAATTTATAAAATGGCAGTAGGAACATACATATTGATAATTACTTTAAATGTAATTGGATTAATTGCTACAACCAAAAGACATAGACTAGCTGAATGGATACAACAACAAGACCCATATATATGCTATCTACAAAAGACCCACTTCAGACCTAGTGACACATACAAACAAAGTGAGGGAATGGAATAATGTATTCCAAATAATGTATTCCACACAAATGGAAATCAAAAGAAAGCTGGAGTAGAAATAATCATATCAAACAAAATGGACTTTAAAATAAAGACTGTTACAGGAGACAAAGACTGACAGTACATAATGATCAAGGGGATCAGCCCCAAAAGATATAACAATTGTAAATATTTATGTACTCAACATAGGAGCACCTCAATTTATAACACAAATACTAACAGCCATAAAAGGAGAAATTGAGAGTAACACAATAATAATGCAGAACTTTAACACTCCCCCCCTTTCATCAATGGACAGATCATCCAGATAGAAAATCAAATAGGAAACACAGTCCTTAAATGACGCATTAGACCAGATGGACTTAACTGATATTTACAGAGCATTCCATCCAAAAGCAGCAGAATACACCTGCTTCTCAAGTACACATGGAACACTCACCAGGATAATCACATGCTGGGCCACAAAGTGAGCCTTGGTAAATTTAAGAAAACTGAAATCATGCCAAACATCTTTTCTGATCACAACACTATGATATGAGAAATCAGCTACAAGAAAAAAAACTGTAAAAAAAACTCAAACACGTGGAAACTATACAATGTACTACTAATCAACCAATAGATCACTGAAGAAATCAAAGAGGAAATCAAAAAATACTGAAAGACAAATGAAAACAAAAGCACAATAATCCAAAGCCTATGGGACGCAGCAAAAGCAGATCTAAGAGGGAACTTTATAGCAATACAATCTTACCTCAGGAAATAAAAAAAACCTCAAATAAAAGCCTATCCTTACATGCAAAGCAAATAGAGAAAGAAGAACAAACAAAAAAGTTAGTAGAAGGAAAAAACTCATAACTATCAGAGCAGAATTAAATGAAATAGAGATGTAAATAACAAAGATCAATGAAACTAAAGCCTGGTTCTTTAAGAAGGTAAACAAACTTGATTATTCTTTAGCCAGACTCATCAAGAAAAAGATGAAGAGGACTCAAATCAATGAAATTAGAAATGAAACAGAAGAAGTTACAATAGACACCTCAGAAATACAATGGATCATAAGAGATTACTACAAGCAATTATATGACAATAAAATGGACAACCTAGAAGAAATGGACAAATTATTACAAAGTTACAATCTCCCAAGACTGAACCAGGAAGAAACAGAATATATGAACAGACCAATCACAAGTACAGAAATTGAAACTGTGATTTAAACATTCCCAACCAAAAAAAGTCCAGGACCAGATAGTTTCACAAGGTGACTTCTATCAAACATTTAGAGAAGATATAACACATATCCTTCTGAAACTATTCCCAAAAAATGCAGAGGAAAGGAAACCAACAAACTCATTCTACGAGACCATCATCACCCAGATACCAAAACCAGCTTCTGCACACTGTTCCCCAAGTTGGAACGTTAGGCATAGCTGTTTTGCAATGCGGACTCTGGTCTGAAGTGCTGGGTTCAAGGCCTCTGCACACAGCATCTCATGAGCAAGTGAAACTAGACTTAAATTAAGGAAAAGAAAAGCTGCTGCTGAGGCAACCAGAAATTTGTGGGTTCCCACCAATACATGCATATCCAACATGGCAGTGCTTCATGCAGATAGAGATGCAAACCACTCATCTCCTGCTCTGCGATTTCCTGCAAAGGTAGAGGTTTGGTAACCTTGTATATGTACATGTACGGCTCAGTACACAATCCAGAAGCACAGAGGAGTTAAAGGTCCTGGAGAGAGAGGGTCTTGGTGCTCTGGCCAGGTGTCAGGCTTGAGCCTCTGAGATGAGACAGCCGAGTTCAGGATATAGGTCCACCAGAGACTTCCTGGCCACACATTATATCAAACAGTGAGCTCTCCCAGAGATCTCCATCTCAACATTAAGACCCAGCTCCACTCAATGACCAGCAAGTTACAGTGCTGGACAACCTATGCCAAACAAATAGAAACAAAGGAACACAACCTCACTCATTAACACAGAGGCTGCCTAAAATAATAACAAGTTCACAGACATGCAAAAACACACCACTGGACATGATCCTGCCCACCTGAAAGACAAGATCAGGCCTCATCCATCAGAACACAGGCACCAATTCCCTCCACCAGGAAGCCTACACAACACGCTGAACCAACCTTAACCACTGGAGGCAGACACCAAAAACAACGGGAACTAAAAACATGCTACCTGTGAAAAGGAGACCTCAAACACAGTAAGTTAAGCAAAATGAGAAGACAGAGAAATACAAGAGATAAAGGAGCAAGTAAAAACTCCAGACCAAACAAATGAAGAGGAAATAAGCAGTCTACTTGAAAAAGAATTCAGAGTAATCATGGTAAAGTTGATCCAAAATCTTGGAAAAAGAATGGAGAAAATAGAAGAAATGTATAACAAGGACATAGAAGAACTAAAGAGAAAACAAACACTGATGAACAACACAATAAATGAAATTAAAAATTCTCTACAGGGAATCAATAGCAGAATAACTGAGACAGATGAATGGATAAGTGACCTACAAGATGAAGAGTGGAAATAACTACTGAAGAGCAGAATAAAGAAGCAAGAATGAAAATAATTGAGAACACTTTCAGAAACTTCTGGAAAAACATTAAATGCATCAACATTAGAATTATAGGAGTCCCAGAAGAAGAAGAGGAAAAAAAAAATGAGACTGAGAAAATTTTTGAAGGGATTATAATTGAAATTTTCCCTAATATGGAAAAGGAAATAGTAAAGTACAGGAAGCGCAGAGAGTCCATTACAGGATAAATCCAAGGAGACACACGCTAAGCCACATATTAATCAAAAATTAAAAACAAAGAAAAAATATTAAAAGCAGCAAGGAAAAAGGAACAAATAACATACAAAGGAACCCGCATAAGATTAACAGCTGATCTTTCAGTAGAAACTCTGCAAGCCAGCAAGGAGTGGCTGGACATATTTAAAGTGATGAAAGGGAAAAACCTACAACCAAGATTACTCTACCCAGCAAGGATCTCTTTCGGATCCGATGGAGAAATTAAAATCTACTGATAAGCAAAAGCTAAGAGAATTCAGCATCACAAACCCAGCTTTACAACCAATGCAAAATGAACTTCTTTAGGCAGGAAACACAAGAGAAGAAAAAGACCTACAATAACAAACACAAAACAATTAAGAAAAGGGTAATAGGAACAAACATATCGATAACTACCTTAAATTTAAATGGATTAAATGTTCCAACCAAAAGACATAGACTGGCTGAATGGATACAAAAACAACATGCATACATATGCTGTTTACAAGAGACCCACTTCAGACCTAGGGACACATACAGATTGAAAGTAAAGGGATGGAAAAAGATATTCCATGCAAAGGGAAATCAGAAGAAAGCTGGAGTAGCAATTCTCATATCAGATAAAATAGTCTTTAAAATAAAGACTACTACAAGAGGCAAAGAAAGACACTACATAATGATAAAGGGATCAATCCAAGAAGGGGATATAACAATTGTAAATATTTATTTACCCAACAGAGGAACACCTCAATACATAAGGTAAGTGCTAACAGCCATAAAAGGGAAATTGACAGTAACACAATAATACTAGGGAACTTTAATACTGCACTTTCACCAATGGACAGATCAACCAATATGAAAATAAATAAGGCAAAACAAACCTTAAATGATACATTAAACAAGATGGACTTAATTGATATTTATAGGACACTCCATCCAAAATTAACAAAATACACTCTCTTCTCAAGTACTCATGGAACATTCTCCAGGACAGATCATATCTTGGGTCACAAAGCAAGACTTGGTAAGTTTAAGAAACTTGAAATCATATCAAGTATCTTTCCCAACCACAATGCTATGAGACTATATATCAATTACGGAAAAAAAATTTGTAAAAATTACAAACACATGGAGGCTAAACAATACACTACTAAATAACCAAGAGATCACTTAAGAAATCAAAGAGGAAATCAAAAAATATCTAGAAACAAATGACAATGAAAACATGACGACCCAAAACCTATGGGATGCAGCAAAAGTTTATAAGAGGGAAGTTCATAGCAATACAATCCTAAATCAAGAAACAAGAAACATCTCAAATAAACCACTGAACTTTACACCTAAAGCAGGTAGAGAAAGAAGAACAAAAAAACCACAAAGTTAGCAGAAGGAAAGAAATTATAAAGATCAGAGTAGAAATAAATGAGAACGAATGAAGGAAACAATAGTAAAGATCCATAAAACTAAAAGCTGGTCCTTTAAGAAGGTAAGCAAAATTGAAAAAACATTAGCCAGACTCACCAAGAAAAAAAGGGAGAAGATTCAAATCAAAAGAATTGAAATGAAAAAGGAGAAGTAACAACTGACCCTGCAGAAATACAAAGGATCATGAGAAATTACTATAAGCAACTATATGCTAATAAAATGGAAAACCTGGAAGAAATGGAAAAATTCTTAGAAGAGCACAACCTTCTGAGACTGAACCAGGTAGAAATAGAAAATATGAACAGACCAATCACAAGCACTGAAATGGAAACTGTGATTAAAAATCTTCCAACACACAGAAGCCCAGGAAAAGATGGCTTCACAGGAGAATTCTATCAAACATTTAGAGAATAGTTAACATCTATCCTTCTCAAACTCTTCCAAAATATAGCAGAGGGAAGAACATTCCCAAACTCATTCAATGAGGCCACCATCACCTTGATACCAAAACCAGATAAAGATGTCACACAAAAAAGAAAACTACAGGCCAATATCACTGATGAGTATAGATGCAAAAGTCCTCAACAGAACTGCAAACAGAGTCCAACAGCACAATAAAAGGATCATACACCATGATCAAGTGGGGTTTATCCCAGGAATGCAAGGATTCTTCAATATATGCAAATCAATCAGTATGATAAACCATATTAACAAATTCAAGGGGAAAACCCATACAATCACCTCAATAGATGCAGAAAAAGCTTTCGAGAAAATTCAACACCCATTTACAATAAAAAACCTCCAGAAACTAGGCACAGAGGAAACCTACCTCAACATAATAAAGTCCATATATGACAAACCCACAGCCAACTTCGTACTCAATGGTGAAAAACTGAAACAGTTCCCACTAATATCAGGAACAAGACAAGGTGGCCCACTCTCACCACTATAATTAAGCATAGTTTTGGAAGTTTTAGCCACAGCAGTCAGAGAGGAAAAAGAAATAAAAGGAATACAAATCGGAAAAGAAGTAAAACTGTTACTGTTTGCAGATGACATGATACTATACATAGAGAATCCTAAAGGTGCTACCAGAAAACTACTAGCACTAATCAATGAATTTGGTAAAGTAGCAGGATACAAAATTAATGCACAGAAATATCTTGCATTCCTATACATGAATGATGAAAAATCTGAAAGATAAATTAATGAAACACTCCCATTTACCATTGCAACAAAAAGAATAAAATAACTAGGAATAAACCTACCTAAGGAGAAAAAAGACCTGTATGCAGAAAACTATAAGACGCTGATGAAAGAAATTAAAGATGACACAAACAGATGGAGAGATAAACCATGTTCTGGGATTGGAAGAATCAACATTGTGAAAATGAATATACTACCAAAAGCAATCTACAAATTCAATGCAATCCCTATCAAACTAAGAATGGCATTTTCTCAGAACTAGAACAAAAATTTCACAATTTGTATGGAAACACAAAGGACTCCAAATAGCCAAAGCAACCTTGAGAAAGCAAAACGGAGTTGGAGGAATCAGGCTCCTGGACTTCAGACTATACTACAAACTACAGTAATCAAAACAGTATGGTACTTACAGAAAGACAGAAACATAGATCAATGGAACAACATAGAAAGCCCAGAGATATACCCATGCACATATGGTCAGCTTATCTTTAATAAAGTAGGCAATATCATAAAATGGAGAAAAGACAGCTTCTTCGATATGTTGGGTTGGGAAAACTGGACAGCTACAGGTAAAAGAATGAAATTAGTACACTCCCTAGCACCGTATGCAGAAATAAACTCAAAATGGATTAAAGACCTAAATGTAAGCCTAGACACTATAAAACTCGTAGAGGAAAAGAAAAAAAAAGGCAGAGCACTCTATGACATAAATCATAGCAAGATCCTTTTTGACCGACCTCCTAGGGAAATGGTTATAAAAACAGAAATAAACCAGTGGGACCTAATGAAACTTAAAAGCTTTTTCACAGCAAAGGAAACCATAAACAAGACAAAAAGGCAACCCTCAGATTGGGAGAGATTATTTGCCAATGAAGCAACTGAAAAAGGATTAATCTCTGAAATATACAAGCAGCTCAGTATAAAAAAACCAAAAAAACCAATCCAAAAATGGGCAGAAGACTTAAGTAGACATTTCTTCAAAGAAGATATACAGATTGCCAACAAACACATGAAAGATTTTCCTCAGAAAACTAAAAATAGAACCACCATATGACCCAGCAATCCCACTATTGGTCATATATCCTGAGAAAACCATAATTCATAAAGAGACATGGACCACAATGTTCATTGTAGGACTATTTACAATAGCAGGACATGGAAGAAACCTAAGTGTCCATCAAAAGATGAATGGATAAAGATTTGTCACGTATATGCAACGGGATATTAGCCAAAAAAAGGAATGAAATTGTGACATTTGCAGAGATGTGGATGGACCTAGAGACTGTCATACAAAGTGAAGTAAGTCAGAAAGAGGAAAACAAATATCATATAATATGGCTTTATGTGGAATCTAGAAAAAAATGATACAGATGAACTTATTTGCAAAGCAGAAATAGAGACAGATGGAGAGAATAAACTTATAGATACCAAGGGGGAAGTGGGGTGGGATGAATTGGGAGATTGGGTTTGACATATATACACTACTATATAATAAATAGATAACCAATGAGAACCTACTGTATAGCACCTGAAAGTCTACACAATGCTCTGTGGTGACCTAAATTAGAAGGAAATCCAAAAAGAGGGAATATATGTATACGTAGACCTGATTCACTTTGCTCTACAGAAGAAACTAACACAGCATTGTAAAGCAACTATACTCCAATAAAAATTAATTTTAAAAAGAGATTCAAGATATAGATGCCCATTGTTGCCACTTTCATTCAACATAGTAGTGGAAATTCTAGCCACAGCAATTAGGCAAGAAATATACAAAAAAGGCATCCCAATGGGAAAGAAAGAAGTAAAATTGTCACTATTTGAAAATGAGATTATATTATATATAAAAAAACATAAAGATGCCACCAAAAAATCTGACAGAACTATTAAATGAATTCAGTAAAGTTGCAACATACAAAATCAATATACAAAATCTCTTGTGCTTCTATGTACTAATAACAAATTATCAGAAAGAAATTAATTTAAAATATCATCTTTACAATTGTATCAAAAACGATGAAATACTTAGGAATAAATTGAACCAAGGTGGTAAAAACATGTACACTCAATACTATAAGGCATTGATGAAGTAAATTGAAGATGATAAAAATAAATGGAAATATATACCATGATTATTGATTGTAAGAATTAATATTGTTAAAATATCCATACTACACAAAGAAATACACAGATTCAATGCAATCATATTAAAATACCAAAGTCATTTTTCACAGTACTAGAAGGATCATAAAATTTGTATGAAACCAGAAAAGAATAAACAAAAAACATATTGAAAAAAAGAACAAAGATGAAGGCATCATACTCACTGACTTAAAATTTTATCACAAAATTTTAGTAATCAATAGACTATGGTATTGGCATAAAAATATACACATAGATCAATGGAAAATAACCAAGAGCCCAGAAATAAACCCACACATATATGGTCAATTCATTTATGACAAAAGTGCCATGAATATACAATTGGGAAAGGACAGTCTCTTCAATAAATAATGTTCGGAGAAATCAGAAGCCACATAAAAAAGAACAAAAATTGATCATTGTCTTATACCATACACAAAAATTAACTCAAAGTGGATTAAAGACTTAGATATAAGAACTGAATGTAAGACTTGAAACCATAAAACTCCTATAAGAAAAGAGGTGGTGAGCTCCTAGTGGTGATTTTTTATATCTGACTTCAAATGCAGAAGCATTAAGAGCAAAAATAAACAAATAGGACTACATCAAACTAAAAAGCTTCTGCATGGCAAAGGAAATTATCAACAAAATGAAAAGGCAACCTACAAAATGGGAGAAAATATTTGCAAACTATATATCTGAAAAAGGGTTAATATCTAAATATATAAAGATCTCATGCAACTCAAGAGCAATACAACAATCTGTTTTTAAAAAACGGGCAGCAGATCTGAATAGGAACTTTTTTCCAAAAAAGACATACAGATAGCTAATAGATACATGTAACAATGTTCAACATTACTAATCATCAAGGAAATGCAAATCAAATCCAAAATGAGATATCACCCTATATCTGTTAGAATGGGTATTATACAAAGACAAGAAATAGGGGGGACCTTCAAGATGGCGGATGAGTAAGATGGGGAGATCACCTTCCCACGAATACATCAAAAATACATCTATATGTGGAACAACTCCTACAGAACACCTACTGAATGCTGGCAGAAGACCTCAGACTTCTCAAAAAGCAAGAAACACAACACGTACCTGCGTAGTGCCAAAGAGAAAAACAGAAAAAAAAAAGAATAGGGACAGGACCTGCACCTCTGGGAGGGAGCTGTGAAGGAAGAAAAGTTTCCACACACTAGGAAGCCGCTTCACTGGTGGAGACCAGGGGTGGGCAGGGGAGAAGTTTTGGAGCCACGGAGGAGAGCACAGCAACAGGGGTGCAGAAGACAAAAAGGAGAGATTCCTGTACAGAGGATTGGTGCTGACCAGCACTCACCAGCCTGAGAGGCTTGTCTGCTCACCCACCGGGGCGTGTGGGGGCTGGGAGCTGAGGCTCGGGCTTTGTAGGTAAGACCCTAGGGAGAGTACTGGGGTTGACAGTGTGAAGACAGCCTGAAGGGGGCTAGTGCACCACAGCTAGCTGGGAGGGAGTCTGGGAAAAAGTCTGGAACTGCCTAAGAGGCAAGAGACCATTTCAGGGTGTGCGAGGAGAGGGGATTCACAGCACCACCTAAACAAGTTCCAGAAGCGGGTGTGAGCTGCGGCTATCAGAGCAGACACCAGAGACAGGCATGAAATGCTAAGGCTGCTACTGCAGCCACCAAGACTGTGTGCAAGCACAGGACACTATCCACAACTCCCCTCCCAGGAGGCTGTGCAGCCTTCCATGGCCAGGGTCCCATAATCCAGGGACAACTTCCCCAGGAGAACACACAGCACACCTCAAGCTGTTGCAAAGTCACGCTGGCCTCTACCACCGCAGGCTCGGCCCACATTCATTACCCCTCATTCCCCTCGGCCTGAGTGAACCAGAGCCCCCTTATCAGCTGCTACTTTAACCCAGTCCTGTCTGGGCAGGGAACAGATGCCCTCAGGCAACCTACAGAGGCAGACCTGCAGAGGCAGGGCCAAATCCAAAGCTGAACAACAGGAGCTGTGCGAACAACAAAGAGAAAAGGAAATTTCTCCATGCAGCCTCAGGAGCAGCAGATTAAATTTCCACAGTCAACTTGATGCACCCTGCATTTGTGGAATGCATGAATAGACAACGAATCATCCCAAAACTGAGGCAGTGGACTATGGGAGCAACTGTAGACTTGGGGTTTTTCTGCACCTAATTTGTTTCTGGTTTTATGTTTATCTCAGTTTAGTATTTAGAGCTTATTATCATTGGTAGATTTGTTTAATGATTTGATGGCCCCCTTCCTTTTATATATGCGATTGTTTTTCCTTTTTCTCTTTCTGTGACAGTGCATGTGTGTGATTCTTTGTGGACTTTTCTCTGTATAGCTTTGCTTTTAAAATTTGTCCTAGGATTCTTTCTGTGCCTTTGTTTTTTTTTTGTTTTTTTGTTTTTTTACTTTGCATGGTTTTTAGCACTTCTTATCATTGGTGGATATTTTTATTGCTTTGCTTGCTCCTTTCTTTCCTTTTTTATTACTTTTTTATATTTATTATTTTTATTTTAATAAATTTATTTTACTTTATTTTTCTTTTATTTCCTCCACTTTTCTTGTGAGCCATATGGCTGACAGGGTCCTGGTGCTCCAGGCAGGTGTCAGGCCTGAGCCTCTTAGGTGGGAGAGCCGAATTCATGACGTTGGACCACTAGAAACCTCCCAGCCACACATAATACCAAATGGCAAAAGCTCTCCCAGAGATCAACATGTCAATGCTAAGACCCAGCTTCATTCAATGACCAGCAAGTTCCAGTGCAGGAAAGCCCATACCCAAAAAACTAGCAAGACAGAAACACAACCCCACCCATTAGTGGAGAGGCTGACTAAAATCATAATAAGTTCACAGACACCCAAAACAACACCACCAGACATGGTCCTGCCCACCAGAAAGACAAGATCCAGCCTCATCCACCAGAACAGAGGCACCAGTCCCATCCACCACGAAGCCTACACAACACACTGAACCAAACTTACCCACTGAGGGCAGAAACCAAAAATAACAGGAACTATGAACCTGCAGGCTGTGAATAGGAGACCTAAAGCAGAGTAAGTTAAGAAAAATGAGAAGACAGAGAAATATGCAGCAGATGAAGGAGCAAGGTAAAAACCCACAATACCAAATAAATGAAGAGGAAATAGGCAGTCTACCTGAAAAAGAATTCAGAGTAATATTACTAAAGATATCCAAAATCGTGGGAATACAAAGGAAAAAGTACAAGAAAGTTTTAACAAGGACCTAGAGGAACTAAAAAGCAAACAAATGATGAACACAATAAATGAAATTAATAATTCTCTAGAAGGAATCAAAAGCAGAATAACTGAGGCAGAAGAACGGATAAGTGACCTGGAAGACAAAATACTGTAAATAACTACTGGAGAGCAGAATAAAGAAAAAAACAATGGAAATAATTGAGGACAGGTTCAAAGACCTCTGGGACAACATTAAATGCACCAACATTCGAATTATAGGGGTGCAGAAGAAAAAGAGAAAAAGAAAGAGACTGAGAAAATATTTGAAGAGATTATAGTTGAAAACTTACCTAATATGGAGAAAGAAATAGTCAATCAAGTCCAGGAAGCACAGAGAGTCCCATAGAGGATAAATCAAAGGAGAAAAATGCCAAAACATATATTAATCAAACTATAAAAAATTAAATACAAGAAAAAAATATTAAAAGCAGCAAGGGAAAAGCAAACAATAACATACAAAGGAATCCCCATAAGATTAACAGCTGATCTTTCAGCAGAAACTCCGCAAGCCAAAAGGGAGTGGGAGGACATATTTAAAGTGATGAAAGGAAAAATTTACAACCAAGAATATTCTACCAAGCAATGATCTCATTCAGATTCAACAGCAAAAGTAAAATGTTTACAGACAAGCAAAAGTTAAGAGAATTCAGCACCACCAAATCAGCTTTACAGCATATGCGAAAGGAACTTCTCTAGGATGGACACACAAGAGAAAGAAAAGACCTACAATAACAAACCCAAAACAATTAAGAATACGGTAATAGGAACATACATATGGATAATGACCTTATAGGAAAATGGAATAAAATTCCAACCAAAAGTCATGGACTGGATGAATGGACACAGAAACAAGACCCATATATATGCTGCCAACAAGACACCCACTTCAGATCTAGGGACACATACAGACTGAAAGTGAGGGGATGGAAAAAGTTATTCCACACAAATGGAAATCAGAAGAAAGCTGGAGTAGCAATTCTCATATGAGACAAAACACTCTTTAAAATAAATATTATTACAAGAGACAAAGAAAGACACTACATAATGATCAAGGGATCAATCCAAGAAGATATAAAAATTGTAGAAGATATAATAACAAGTGTAACTGTTTATGCACCCAACATAGGAGCACCTCAATACATAAGGCAAATGCTAACTGCCAGAAAAGGGGAAATCGACAGTAACACCATAATATTAGGGTACATTGACACCCGATTTTCACCAATGGACAGATCATCCAAAATGAAAATAAAAAAGGAAACACAAGCTTTAACTGATATATTAAACAAGATGTACTTAATTGATATTTATGACATTCCATCCAAAAACAACAGAATACACTTTCTTCTCAAATGCTTATGGAACATTCTCTAGGATAGACCATATCTTGGTCACAAATGAAGCCTTGTTAAATTTAAGAAAGTTGAAATCATATCAAGTGTCTTTTCTGAACACAACGCTATGAGACTAGATAGCAATTACAGGAAAAAATCTGTAAAAATACAAACACATGGAGGGTAAACAATAAACTACTAAATAACCAAGAGATCACTGAATAAATCAAAGAGGAAATAAAAAAATACCTAGAAACAAATGACTGAAAACACGACGAACTAAAGCATATGGTAGGCAGCAAAAGCAGTTCTAAGAGGGAAGATTATAGCAATACAACCCTATATCAAGAAACAAGAAACATCTCAAATAAACAACCTAAACTAACACCTAAAGCAATGAGAGAAAGAAGGACAACAAACCCCAAAAGTTACCAGAAGGAAACAAATCATAAAGATCAGGTCAGAAATAAATGGAAAAGGAATGAAGGAAATGATAGCAAAGATCAATAAAACCAACAGCTAGTTCTTGGAGAAGATAAGCTTAATTGATAAAACATTAGCCAGACTCATCAAGAAAAGAAGGGAGAAGACTCAAATCAACACAATCAGAAATGAAATAGGAGAAGTAACAATGACAGTGCAGAAATACAAAGGATCATGAGAGATTACTTCAAGCAACTATAGGCCAATAAAATGGACAACCTGGAAGAGTAGACAAATACTTAGAAAAGCAAAACCTTCCAAGACTGAAGCAGGAAGAAATAGAAAATATATACAGACGAATCACAAGCACAGAAATTAAGACTTGGATTAAAAATCTTCCAAGAAACAAAAGCCCAGGACCAGATGGCTTCATAGGCAAATTTGATCAAATATTTAGAGAAAAGTTAACACCTATCCTTCTCAAACTCTTCTAAAGTATAGCAGAGGGAGGAACATTCACAAAATCATTCTCTGAGGCCACCCTCACCCTGGTACCAAAACCAGACAAAGATGTCACAAAGAAAGAAATCTACAGGCCAATATCACTGATGAACATAGATACAAAAATCCTCAACAAATTACTAGCAAACAGAATCCAACATTACATTAAAAGGATCATACTCCATGATCAAGTGTGTATTCTCCTAGGAATGCAGGGATTACTGAATAAACGGAAATCAATCAATGTAATAAAACATATTAATAATTTGAAGTAGAAAAACCATATGATCATCTCAATAGATACAGAAAAAGCTTTTGAAAAAATTCAACACCCTTTTATGATAAAAACCCTTCAGAAAGTATGCATAGAGGAAAGTTATCTCAATATAATGCCCATATATGACAAACCCACAGCCAACATTGTTCTCAATGGTGGAAAATTGAAACCATTTCCTCTAAGATCAGGAACAAGACAAGGTTGCCCACTCTTACCACTATTATTCAACACAGTTTGGAAGTTTTAGCCACAGCAATCCGAGAAGAAAAAGAAATAAAAGGAATCCAAATTGGAAAAGAAGAAATAAACCTGTCACTGTGTGCAGATGACATGATACTACACATAGAGAATCCTAAAGAGGCTACCAGAAAAATACTACAACTAATCAATGAATTTGGTAAAGTAGCAGGATACAAATTTAATGCACAGAAATCTCTTGCATTCCTGTACAATAATGATGAAAATTGAAACAGAATTTAAGGAAACACTGCCATTTACCATTGCAACAAAATAATTAAAATACCTAGGAATAAACCTACCTAATCACACAAGTGACCTGTATGAAGAAAATTATAAGACACTGATGAAAGAAATTAAAGATGATACAAACAGGTTGAGAGATTCTTGGTATTGGAAGAATCAACATTGTGAAAATGACTATACTACCCAAAGCAATCTACAGATTCAATGCAATCCCATTCAAACTACCAGTGGCATTTTTCACAGAAATAGAACAAAAAATTTCACAATTTGTATGGGAACACAAAAGACCCTGAATAGCCAAAGCAATCTTGAGAAAGAAATGTGGAGCTGGCTGAGGCAGGCTCCCAAACTTCAGACTATCATACAAAACTACAGTAATCAAGACAGTATGGTACTGGCAGAAAAACAGAAATATAGATCAATGGAACAGGATAGAAAGCACAGAGATAAACCCATGCACATATGGTCACCTTATTTGATAAAGGAGGCAAGAATAAACTGTGGAGAAAAGACAGCCTCTTCAATAAGTGGTGCAGGGAGACCTGGACAGCTACATGTAAAATAATTAAATTAGAACACTTCCTGACACCATACACAAAATAATCTCAAAATAGATTAAAGACCTAAATATAAGGCCAGGCACTCTAAACCTCATAGAGGAAAACATAGGCAGAACACTCTATGACATAAATCACAACAAGATCCTTTTTTACCCAACTCCTAGTGAAATGGAAAAAAAAAACAAAAATAAAAAAATGGGACTTTATGAAAGTTAAAAGCTTTTGCAGAGCAAAGGAAAACATAAACAAGACAAAAGGACAACCCCTAGAATGGGAGAAAATATTTTCAAATGAAGCAACTGACAAAGGATTAATCTCCAAAATTTACATGCAGGTCATGCAGCTCAATATGATAAAAACAAAGAAACCAATCCAAAAACGGGCAAAAGACCTAAATAGACATTTCTCCAAAGAAGACATACAGATAGTGAACAAACACATGAAAGGATGCTCAACATCACTAATCATTAGAGAAATGCAAATCAAAACTACAGTGAGGTACCACCTCACACCGGTCAGAATGGTCATCATCAAAAAATCTACAAACAATAAATGCTGGAGAGGGTGTGGAGAAAAGGGAACACTCTTGCACTGCTGGTGGGAATGTGAATTGGTTCAGCCACTATGGAGAACAGTATGGAAGTTCCTTAGAAAAACTAAAAATAGAACTACCATACGACCTAGCAATCCCACTACTTGGCATATACCCTGAGAAAACCATAATTCAAAAAGAGTCTTGTTACACAATATTCGTTGAAACTCTATTTACAATAGCCAGGACATGGAAGCAACCTAAGTGTCCATTGACAGATGAGTGGATAAGGAAAATGTGGCATGTATATACAATGGAATATTACTCAGCCATAAAAATAAATGAAATC
Source organism: Delphinus delphis (assembly GCF_949987515.2). Taxonomy (NCBI): domain Eukaryota; kingdom Metazoa; phylum Chordata; class Mammalia; order Artiodactyla; family Delphinidae; genus Delphinus; species Delphinus delphis. Next base: position 80,593,632 of record NC_082704.1, read on the forward strand.
GAGTTATTTTTAGTGAGGTGGATTGACCTATAGTGTGTCATACAGAGTGAAGTTAAGTCAGAAAGGGAAAAACAAATACCATATGCTAACACATATATATGGAATTTTAAAAAAATGTTTCTGAAGAACCTAGGGGCAGGACAGGAATAAAGACGAAGACGTAGAGAATGGACTTGAGGATACAGGGGTGGGGAAGGGTAAGATGGGACAAAGTGAGAGAGTTGCATGGACATATATACACTACCAAATGTAAAATCGATAGCTAGTGGGAAGCAGCCACATAGCACAGGGAGATCAGGTCAGAGCTTTGTGACCAGCTAGAGTGGTGGGATAGGGAGAGTGGTAGGGAGAAGCAAGCGGGAGGAGATATGGGGATATATGCATATGTATAGCTGATTCACTTTGTTATAAAACAGAAAGTAACACACCATTGTAAAGCAATTATACCCCAATAAAGATGTTAAAAAAATAAATAATAAATTTAAATAAATAAGTCCAGATTTTAAAAGCAATGTTTCCTTGTAGTCATCTTTTCAGAGAGCTTGCAAGGGTATTCTCTCCTGGACTTTCTCTGCAGCCTGTTCTGTTAAGAAAAGCAATTTTGTGTTTCCCTTTTTATCATGGCCTCACACTAAGATACAAATAAAATGAATTATGTTTGAAGTAACCTCAGCTTTCACGTGCCTGCCAGCTACAGTGACCCCAGACAGTAGTGTTTGCACCAGATTTCTGACACCCCCTACAAATCCAGGTCTCTTGTGTACCTCCAGTGTCTGCTGGCTCCAATGGCACTAGGCTCCCACTGAGCTCCCAGAAATCCAGGTCTCCATTTCATCCCAGTGTCTGCTGATTCCTGTGGCCCCAGGCAATGACCTTGGCACCAGACTCCTTGTGGACTCCTGGGAAATCAAACCCCCTGTGCCTGCCAGCTCCAGTGCCCCAGAAGTTTCCCATGGTACTAGACGCCTGCTGTGATATCAGATTCCCAGTGGACTCCTGTAAAATCATGCCCCCAGTTCACCCTGGTGTCTGTCAGTTCCAGCAGCCCCAGGCATCCTATGTGGTCCCAGGTAGTTTGCACAGCAACAGGCTCCCATGTGAACCCAAGCCACCAGTTCAACCTGGCACCTGCCAGCTCAAGCCCTCAGACAGCTGTCATGGCCCCAGGCTCCTAGCAGTCCCATGATCACAAGTACCCACCTCATCCCAGGACCTGTTGGTTCCACTGGCCTCAAGCAGATCCTGTGGCACCAGGGTCCTAGTGAGCTCCCACAAAACCTGGCACCCAGCTTACCCCAGTGCCTGCCAGCTCCAGGAGCCCTAGGCAGCATCTGTGGAGCCAGACAGCTTCCACAGCACCAGGCCCCCAGTGGGCTCCTGTGAGTTCAGGTCCCAGCTCACCCTGGCTCCCACTGGCTCCAGTGGCCTCAGGAGGTACTCATGGCACCAGACTCCTGAGGGCTCACACAACCCACTACCTCAACTCATCCCTATGTCTTCCAGCTCCAGTGGGCCTGGGCAGCTCCTGCTCCTCCAACTGACTTCCTTAGCTCCAGGCTCCCAGAGGGTCCCTGAAAACCGAGAACCTGGATTGGCTCCCAGAGACCCAGGAGGCTTCTGTGACCTTAGGCTTCCAATGGGCGCCTGTGGTCCCAAGCTACTGATCCATACCAACACCAGACATCTCCCATATCACTAGGCTCCCATGAGCTCAGGCTTCTGGCTCATCTCACCACTGGCTGGCTACCATGGCCACAGGCAGCTGCTGTGGAATTGGGCTCCTAGTGGGCTTTCACGAACCCAGGCTCTCAGTACATCCCATAAAAAGAAATGAAATTGAGTTATTTGTAGTGAGGTGGATGGACCTAGAGTCTGTCATACAGAGTGAAGTAAGTCAGAAAGAGAAAAATAAATACCGTATGCTAACACATATATATGGAATTAAAAAAAAAAAGGTCATGAAGAACCTAGGGGCAAGACAGGAATAAAGATGCAGACCTACTAGAGAATGAACTTGAGGACACAGGGAGGGGGACAGGTAAGCTGGGACAAAGTGAGAGAGTGGTAGTGTATATATGGACATATATACACTACCAAAGGTAAAATAGATAGCTAGTGGGAAGCAGCCGCATAACACAGGGAGATCAGCTCGGTGCTTTGTGACCAGCTAGAAGGGTGGGATAGGGAGCGTGGGAGGGAGGGAGATGCAAGAGGGAAGAGATATGGGGATATATGTATATGTATAACTGATTCACTTTGTTATAAAGCAGAAACGAACACAACATTGTAAAGCAAGTCAATAAAAATTTTAATAAATAAATAACTATACAGTGAAAAAAAAAAGACACTATTGACTATATTATCTGTCTATCTAGATATTTGGCTTTCCAGGTTTTTTTTCCTTTCTCTCCACCCCGCTTCTGTCCTTTTTTTCTTCCAGACTGTGAGACATGGTACTATTTTCCTTCACAATGTGATGTTACTTTTGATGGTAATGGCTTAAAACTAGTGTAACCATATAATTTATTATACAAACTGGAATGCTTTTAGGTGTGTAGTCACTACTCATAATTATAGCAGAAGTATGGATGAAAACAGGGACAAATGGTTAACCTACTACTATGTAAGGGCTAAACTGGCTCATAGAAAGTTTTGTGCTTTTCCACAATAGAGCCAAAACAAATGCGATACTAGCCTTTCTGTTTTCCATTTAAGCAATTCTAAGTGTGACATTACTGTTTGCGATATCCTATATTAAGAATATTTTTTTTTCAAGTCAAAACATTTAAGTGAACTTTTAAAAAGTTTCTTTTGTTTCTTAGGTTTTTTATTTGTTTGGTTGGATTTTTACTAAAAGTGTAAAAAAATGTTACTTTCTACTTAAAACTACCTCTGAATGGAAGCATTGGGTTTAATCAGTTTTGAACTTGAACAGTCTCTTTGTTTCTCTGTACCACTAGAAAGAGTGGTGTGTTTAGCAAATATTGTTAATGTGCCTGAAATTCTACCTTCAAAGTCTCTACAGAGGTTTAACTGTATATAAGCCAAGGGTCACCATTAGGGTTCCGGTTTTAGTCCATTTTATAAAACTAAGACTGTAGTGTCCTCTGTATCCCTTTAGCGTCATCTGAATAAAGTTCTAACTAATATTCCCAAATGTTATGTTATCTTACAGGTGAAGGGCAACCACAGGTTTAAATGAAGACAAACCGTAACCATGCAGGGTGCTCTTGTGTTGGAAATGTGACTGTTAAAATTCTCTCAGTAAAGTTTCACAGTTTTGTCCAAAGAAGTCTTGCATGTCTTTTGTTAAATTTATTCCTAGGTATTTGATGCTATTAAAAATTGTACCTTTTATTGGAAATTTTATATTTTGTTTGATCTGGTATATAGAGACCTAATTTTTGTGTATTTTTTTTTCTACCCAGCAACCTTGCTAAAATATGCTTATTAAGTCCTAAAGTTTATCTTTAGATCCTTTTCAGTGTTCAACATACATAATCATATCATCTTTGAATAATAATAACAGTTTTGTTCCTGCCATTTTAAACATTATAGCTTTTATTTCCTTTTCTCATTTTACAGCATTAGGTAGACCCACCCAGTAAAATAATGTTGAACAGAACTGGTGACTGTGGACATCCTTGTTTTTCCCTGATGAGAAATGGAACTTTTTCAATATTTCACCATGGTGTTTACTGTGCTTTTCTTTTGGTAGATATACTTTATCAAAGTCATTGTATTCTATTATTAGTTTGCTTAGAGTGTTCATCTTGATTACATGTTGAATTTCACCAAACACTTAAAGTGCATTTATTGAGATGATCATAAGATTTTTCCCTCTATTAATATATGAATGGGTTGAATTAAATGGACAAGTTTCTATGTTTAAGCCAACTTTATATTCCTAAAATAAACACAGTTTGGTCATGAGTAATCTATGTCCTAATAATTTGTTTAGGATTATGTGTGTCCCCATGAGTGACACTAGCTTATACTTTTATTTCATGTACTCTCTTTGACTTTGGTATCAAGGTTATGCTAGCTTCATACAATGAGCTGGGATGTAAAACCGCTTCCATTCTCTAGAGCTTCAAGGCTGTGAGTAATGTAGGGCCAGGCTCTCCTGTGATCAGCTGTTTCTGAATTGCCTTTCTCTTTGAAGATTGGACTTTACTTAAAAGGTAGAGACAGAAGGGGCAGCTCCAGGTTGCCATCCCTTCAAACTTTGTGAGGTGCCCATCTTCCCTGCAAGATACCTCTAATGATGCTGTCACTCTGAAAGCTACCTGCTCCTGTTTCTATGCTGATATCAATCTCCTCTACACAGAAAGTTAAAAGTCACGGCTCTGTTAACTTGCCTAGATGATTTTGATCTGTTCTGTATGGTCACGAATGGCTGACCAACCCTGGAGCTGTGTACAATTATGACCATAGCTTCACTTATTGAGTTCTTTTATCTAATAATAATAGGATTTACTATAAAACTCACATTTATAGAGTATGTACTGTTAGCCATTTTTGTGTGCTGGATTCTGTACATGTATGACCTCATCAGGTCCTCAAAAAGGAAGTCAGAGTTTTCTCAAAATTGAGAATCTCTGACCCCAGTAAAAAGCAGATTGGGGGTTTGAGTTCTAAGTTCAAAACACTTGCTCTTTTCTCAGAGTAAAAGCTCCTGAAGTGTTGAGTACAGAACTGATGCTGTATATGATGACTTCAGTTATAATCTGATGTTTTTATAAGATTTAATTTAAATTTTAAAAATATATAAAATTGTTTGACTTAAAAGGCTTTGTTCTCCTCTTGAAGGAAGGGTTTCCCAATATGTGAAACACAGACCACATACTGCAGATGAAGCGTTGCCCCAGATGGTATTCCAGGCGAAATAATTGATATTAAAAACAAACATCTAAAAGTAGTAACATGCTTATCTTATAGTGCTACAGAAAAGTATAACTAGAACACTAAACCTTTTGGGGACAGTTTGTGGAGAGACAGAGAAAAAAACTTATGCCACAGGCCTCATGGCAAAATGTCACAACATCCCCTGCAAACACCCCTATCCTTCCAAGTTATTCAGAGGTGGGGAGGGAGCAGCCACAAATCTCTTTATTTCTTCTGCAAAATCCTCCACTGGCCTGACAGTCACAGATCACACTCAGAATCCCCCAACTGCCCGATTCCAGCCTTACACCCCTATTAATAAATACAATGAGAGCCAAGTTACATCTCTGAGCTCGCATTTTTATCTTAACACCCCAAAAATCAGTTCTGAAGAAAAGACCCTGCTCAGAATCCATCCCGCTTAAGGAATAATAAATGCAATTATTTCTCCCTCTTAATACAGGTTTAAAGATATTTCCTGACCCAAAAGGACTGAAAACCTATGGTTCAAATAAAAAGACTAAACGTAAGGTATCCCAATTTGCTACAAAATATGTGAGAAGTCCCTAGGCTTTAGAGTTGGATGAAAGGATTAGAATGTAGGTAGAAGAGGGAAAGGGAGCAGTGTAACTGGCTAAGGCCAAACGACTTGGGTCCTACCTATTCTGTCTGCTTATAGGCCATGGCATGAAATAGCCATTGGTTTCGATCCTGCCTCTGACATGCACTGTGTGATGGTGGGAAAGGTATCTATATCCTTTGGGTCTGTTTCTCCGTTTCTAAAATAGGAATTAAAATATTTACACTAAAGGATTGCTGTGGTGAAATAAGTGAGGTAGCATATGGATACATATGGTGTTTGCCATGGGGGATATTACACTGGTGGGGCAGACAAGTCACATAAACAGAAGAGCAGTTGAAGTGCAAAGGAGGAACACAGGGAAGGAACCTAGAAGAAAAGTGATGAATGAGGTGGCCACAAAGCAGGAGGAAAACAAGCAGAGGAGACTCGTGAGGGTAAAAGAGGTCAACTGGACTTCCCACACCCACTGATCACTGGGTTCACATACTTGGTTCTGTTGATATAAGGCTGAGTGACATTTATGCCTTACACTTAAAACTAAAATAACCAGATTGGCAGTGTTGTGTTTATTCAAGAAGTATTTATTGAGAGCCTAGTCTGTTCCTTAGCCCCTTTGTATATGGGAAGGCTTTAGCGAATTAGCCAATGCAGCCCCTGGGGGCTGATCTGAGAAAATAGCAGTGACTAAGGTTCCTTATAAATATAAATGTGGGCAGTACACTGGTACTAGATGATTCTGGCAAGAGTGTGGGTAAAGGGCACAAGCTCCCTGTGCCAGAGATTCCCAAGATCACCCTCAGGCTTGATGATCTGTTAGAAGGACTCACAGGACTCAGAAGCTGTTATACTCATGGTTTGGTTTATTACAGTGAAAGGATACAGATTAGAATCAGCAAAGGGAAAAGGTGTATGGGATGGAGTCCAGGAGAAACCAGGTGCAAGATTCCTTTCCCAGGGGTCCCTTCCCAGTAGAGTTGCATGGGGACATGTTTGTATATTCTCCCAGCAATGGTGTGGGACAATACATGTGAAATGTTGCCAACCAGGGACGGTCATCTGAGCCTTGGTCTCCATTTTTTTGCGAGAAGTCAGTCACATAGTCATGCAGAGTTCATGTGACTGATCTCAGTTACTCAGACCATATCCCCCCAGAGCAAAACCAGACATTCATCATAAATCACATTGTTAGGATAAACTTATTTGATCCTGCTGGTTCAGCATGGCCCAAGGTCTCAAAGATGCAAAAACTCTTATCAGGCAAAATATTTGAAGGGCTCAGAAGTTATCTCTCAGGAGCCATCCAAGGGCCAATCCCGGAGGCAGGCTTTTCTTTGGTATGTGCAGGATTTGAGCAACCCAGGCCCACTGAGGTAACCCTTTCCTGCACATCCCCCTCAAAGAGAACAGAAGTTTGCAAAGAGATATTTCCTATGATCTCTTGTTTATAATGTATTATTTCCAATAACCAAATGCTGGTTTAATAATGGTATAGGGAGGAAAAATATCTTTTTTCTCTACCCTTTGAAGTTCTTGGCTGGGGCTGCTGTAACAAAAGACAGATAACAAGAGAAAAGCATATTAATTTGTTTTATATGAGTTTTACAAGACCCGAAGAAGTGGTTAAACCTGAGCGTTTTATGCTAGATTTGATGAAGAGTGGAAAGTCCTGGAAAAATGTGATAAGATAAAAAAGAATGTGAGCTGAGTGTAATAAACTAGGGGAAACATCAAGGCCTGTCTCTTCAGATTCTTGTCAGTGTCCCTGTGTCTTTGGAGATAAGGATGCTCCTTTCCTCTGGGTAGAGGGAGGGCACCTCTCACATGAGGGTCTTATGACCTGTTTCAGAGAAAGGTCAGAAAATCCTGCCTGTACTTGCCGTTTCTTAAATTCCTTCAGCTGGAAATATTCAACATGTCAAGGTGCCATATTTTGGAGTAGCATGTCCTGAACTTCATCATCCTCTAAACTTGATTATCTAGTGTCATCATCACTCAGACAAAACCTCCCAATCAACCAAGCCAAACCAAACCCAAAACCAAAGACAAAAAACAATCTTGTCTGAGCCCCTGCTGGGAATCAAGCTCCTTGCTCTGGGCTTGGCAGGCTCTGAGGACATAGGAATGATTGATTCAGGCAGGATATAAGTTCTCAAAGAGCTCAGAGTTAATGAGTAGAGAACCATCCAGAAGATAATGATGATAGAACAAGTATGATGAGAGCCATGGCAGGGGAGGGCCAAGGGATGCTCAGTATACAGAGGAGAGCCCTGTAACCCAGGTGGTCAGGAATGGCTTCTCCCAGGGGATGGTGTGAGTGCTCTAGGTACTGCTTCACTATAAGTACATTTCAATCTCTCTGTTACTACCCTTAAAAAAAAACACCTCACTGCTCTGTTATCCTCATTTTATAGGTCAAGTAATGGAAGAGAAGAGAAGAGAAGTATCTTATTCAAGGTCAAATCACTAGTTCCCAGTGCAGCTAGTTTCCAACCCAGGACTCTTAGAACCCCTATGTACTTCTCATTATAACCATCTATTTGCTTTTAATATTGTCTTCTGTCTTAATTCACATTCACCATACATATGTTTCTTTGCTCTGCTTGTCCCATAAATTCTTTCTCTTTAATTCATCAGGAGTTTGTTTATTTATTTATTTTTACAGCTTTAGTGCCAAACCACCAAAATATTTTTCAAACTGGCTGTACAATTTTGCATTCTCACCAGCGGTGTATGAGGGTTGCTTCACATCCTCATTAACTCTTGGGATGGTCAGTCTTTTTAATTTTAGCCATTCTAAAAGGAGTGCGTGGCATCTCCTTGGGGTTTGAATTTGAATTTCAACATGTTGAGCCTATTTTCATGTGCTAAGTTTTCATCCACATTTATTCTTGTCTGTTCACATTTTTTGTACATGTTTTATTGGGTTGTCTTTTTTTTTTTGGCTGCATTGGTCTTCATTGCTGGGTGCAGACTTTCTCTAGTTGTGATGAGCGGGGGCTACTCTTCATTGCGGTGCGTGGGCTTCTCATTGCGGTGGCTTCTCTTGTTGTGGAGCATGGGCTCTAGGTGTGTGGGCTTCAGTAGTTGTAGCACACAGGCTCGGTAGTTGTGGTGCACGGGCTCTAGGGTGCACGGGCTTCAGTAGTTGTGGCACATGGGCTCTAGAGTGCAGGCTCAGTAGTTGTGGGCACACGGGCTTAGTTGCTCCACAGCATGTGGGATCTTCCTGAACCAGGGATCGAACCCGTGTACCCTGCCTTGGCAGGAGGATTCTTAACCACTGTGCCACCAGGGAAGTCCCTGGGTTGTCTTCTTTTTTGGGGGGATCTACTATTTATTTTTATTTTTACTTGGTATTCTGAAATTTTACAGTAATATGCCTTTGTCTAAGTCGTTATTCATTTGTGTTGGATACACATGGTCTTCATTTCTAAGGCACATTCTTGCATTATTTCTTTGATAATTTTCTCTGCCTTTTCCTCTGTTCTCAGTATCTAAGTATCTGGAAAGTTTTAAAATCTAATTCTAGATCACCTTTATTAAGACTTAAAAAAATTGTTTCACTCCTTTTGTCTGTTTATTCAACTTTCTGGAAGATTTGCTCAACTTTTTTTTTCAAGGCTTCCACTGAATGTTTCATATTAGCTACCTGATTTCCAGGAGATTTTTTGGAAATCTATATTTTTCACTTCAATAAAAAAATTTAAAAAACAAAAAACAAAAAAAAAACTACTTTTAGGGAATTCCCTGGTGGTGCAGTGGTTAGGACTCCACGCTTCCACTGCAGGGGGCATGGGTTCCATCCCTGGTTGGGGAACTAAGATCCTGCAAGCCTCACGGTGTGGCCAAAAAAAAATGTACTTTTCTACTTTTTCTTAATTAATGGGTGATTAAAATATAAACATACACTTAATCCAATTAAGGTCTCTTTACTGAGTTCTGAAAATAATATTATGGCAATTTCCTACAAAATCTTGGAAATTCATTTTTTTCCCTTCCCAGTGGAAGAGATTACAGAGCACTGAAGTTGTGTGTTGCCCATAGACTTACAAACCCTGGTGTCCCCTAGCCTTGACAATAACCTTTTGTAAAGGACAAAAGATGGCCCATGGGAGCAGAAATTCTTAGGTTGTATCAACTTTGAAGTGTTTTCAATGAGCTGAAAGCCAGGGAAAACTGGCTGATGTTTGCTCTTTCCCCCCAAGTCACCTGATGACTGTCTTTGATTCAGAAAAATAGGTGAAGAGGCACTCAAAGGATGACAGAAAATGCAGGGAATGAGGGAATGTAGGGAGTTGCTTTTGGTTTTTTATTTCTTATGGAAGAAGATAAATCCCTGACATCTGGTCAGTTTACACTCAAGTTTACGCATTAAAGGTGTTTGGAAATCTTTTTATTGCTCAGGCTTTGGATCACAGACCTTTGTCAGGAACTGTGTGGCTGGGTCAGAAGTCATGCTGAAGACTGGTGTCAGCCCCCCTCAGCCAGGGCTCCTTAGAGAAAAGATACTTATCTAGGCCCCAGGTAAGGCTTATAGTTGCACAAATTGGTCTATGTCATAGGGACAAAGGCCTCAGGATGACCAGAGACCACCAGATGTGTCTGCTGGGAATCATGAGGCTGAGAATCTGGTGATGAATTCCCCAAAGAGGCACCAGCCCCTCCAGGCTGCTCAGCTCAGGTCGGTCAGGGTCTTGGGCACCTGGAATTGCAGGACAAGCATTTGCAGCAGTTGCGGGTAAGCAGCCTCCCCCTCCTGCACGAAACATTTTGCTCTGGGGTCCTGATAAAAACCATTGCTTCAGTTAAACAATTATTTATTTACTTTAAAATTGCGGTTAAAGATACATAACACAAATTTTACCGTTTAAACCATTTTTAAGTGTACAGTTCTGTGGCAATAAGTACATTTACATTTCTGTGAATGATCACTATCATCCATCTCCAAAACTCTTCATTTTGCAAAACTGAAACCCTGTACGCATTACACATGACCTCCCCATTTCCCCCTCTGTCTCTCTTTCACTCCTGATATTGGTAATTTGTCTCCTCTTTGATTTTTGTTTGTTTGTGTTTTTGGTCCGTCTGGCTAGAGTTTTATCAGTTTCATTGATCTTTCCAAGGAATTAGTTTAGTTTCATTGACTTTTTTCCTCTTATTATTCTGTTTTCTTGATTTCTTTTCTGTATTATTTCCTTCCTTCAGCTTGGCTTAATTTTGTTTGTCTTTTTCTAATTTCATGAGGTGGAAGCTTAGATCATTGATAGGAGGACTTGATGGAGTTCAGGACATGCTGCTCCCAAATAAGGCACCTTGGCCTATTGAAAACTTTAAGCTGAAGGAAGTGGAGAAAACAGCAGAAGCAGGGAGGTCACTCTGACCTTCCTCCTGCCCTCTCCCCGAAACAGTTCATACACCCTCATGTGAGAAGTGCCCTCTGTATACCCAGAGGAAAGGAGCATTCTTATCTCTGAAGACAAAGGAACCCTAATAAGAATCTGAACAAACAGGCCTTGCTAACTTTCCCCCAGTTTAATACACTTATCACATGCTCTCTGACCCTATCATATTTATCTATGACTGTCTAGGCTTCATCAAACCTAGAATAAAACTACTCAGGTCTGTTTCCTCAGGTCTTCACTTCCTTATGAAGGTTCCCATGTCATGTAAAATTTATATTAAATGAATTTACATACTTTTCTCCTGTTAATCTTTGTCATTTTACTTTTCAGACCCAGCCAAGGACCCTAAGAGGGTCAAGGGAAAATTTTTCCTCTCCTATAAACTTCTTTTCTAACATAAGTATTTAATCATAATTTTTCCTCTAAGCACTGCTTTTGGTGCATATCACAAACCCTGTTTCATTGTGTTTTCAGTGTCACTTAATTAAAAATATTTTCTAACTTGCTTTGTGACTTACTCTTTGATACACCCATGGGTTATTTACAAATGTCTTTCATTTTCAGACATTTGGAAATTTTCCAGATATTTTTCTGTCATTGATTTCTAGTTTAGTTGCATTACAGCCAGAGAACATACTGTGTATTATTTCAATTCTTTTAAATTTGTTAAGATTTTGTTATGACTCAGAATTTGGTCATATGGACATTGGTTTTCCTTCTTCCACTTATAAGGATCTTTGTGGTTACACAGGGGCCATCCAGATAATCCAGGATAATCTCCCCAGCTCAAGATTCTTAACTTATACAGACTGAAAGAAAGGAGATAGAAAAAGATATTCCATGCAAATGGAAACCAAAAGAAAGCTGGAGTAGCAATTCTAATATCAGACAAAATAGACTTTAAAACAAAGACTATTAGAAGAGACAAAGAAGGACACTACATAATGATCAAGGGATTGATCCAAGAAGACAATATAACAATTGTAAATATTTATGCACCCAACATAGGAAGACCTCAATACATAAGGCAAAAACTAACAGCCATAAAAGGGGAAATCAACAGTAACACATTCATAGTAGGGGACTTTAACACCCCACTTTCACCAATGGACAGATCATCCAAAATGAAAATAAATAAGGAAACACAAGCTTTAAATGATACATTAAACAAGATGGACTTATTGATAATTATAGGACACTCCATCCAAAAACAACAGAATACACATTTTTCTCAAGTGCTCATGGAACATTCTCCAGAATAGATCATATCTTAGGTCAGAAATCAAGCCTTGGAAAATTTAAGAAAATTGAAATTGTATCAAGTATCTTTTCCGACCACAACACCATGAGACTAGATATCAATTACAGGAAAAGATCTGTAAAAAATACAAACACATGGAGGCTAAACAATACACTACTTAATAACGAAGTGATCACTGAAGAAATCAAAGAGGAAATAAAAAATACCTAGAAACAAATGACAATGGAGACACAACGACCCAAAACCTATGGGATGTAGCAAAAGCAGTTCTAAGAGGGAAGTTTATAGCAATACAAGCCCACCTTAAGAAGCAGGAAACATCTCGAATAAACAACCTAACCTTGCACCTCAAGCAATTAGAGAAAGAAGAACCAAAAAAAACCCCAAAGTTAGCAGAAGGAAAGAAATCATAAAAATCAGATCAGAAATAAATGAAAAAGAAATGAAAGAAACAGTAGCAAAGATCAATAAAACTAAAAGCTGGTTCTTTGAGAAGATAAACAAAATAGATGAACCATTAGCCAGACTCATCAAGAAAAAAAGGGAGAAGACTGAAATCAACAGAATTATAAATGAAAAAGGAGAAGTAACAACTGACACTGCAGAAATACAAATGATCATGAGAGATTACTACAAGCAACTCTGCCACTAAAATGGACAATCTGGAAGAAATGGACAAATTCTTAGAAATGCACAACCTGCCAAGACTGAATCAGGAAGAAATAGAAAATATGAACAGACCAATCACAAGCACTGAAATTGAAACTGTGATTAAAAATCTTCCAACAAAGAAAAGCCCAGGACCAGATGGCTTAACAGGCGAATTCTATCAAACATTTAGAGAAGAGCTAACACCTATCCTTCTCAAACACTTCCAAAATATAGCAGAGAGAGGAACACTCCCAAATTCCTTCTACGAGACGACCATCACCTTGATACCAAAAGCAGAGAAGGATGTCACAAAGAAAGAAAACTACAGGCCATCACTGATGAACATAGATGCAAAAATCCTCAACAAAATACTAGCAAACAGAATCCAACAGCACATTAAAAGGATCATACACCATGATCAAGTGGGGTTTATTCCAGGAATGCAAGGATTCTTCAATATTCGCAAATCTATCAATGTGATAAACCATATTAACAAATTGAAGGAGAAAAACCATATGATCATCTCAATAGATGCAGAGAAAGCTTTTGACAAAATTCAACACCCATGTATAATAAAAACCCTGCAGAAAGTGGGCATAGAGGGAACTTTCCTCAACATAATAAAGGCCATATATGACAAGCTCACAGCCAACATCATCCTCAATGGTGAAAAACTGAAAGCATTTCCACTAAGATCAGGAAAAAGAAAAGGTTGCCCACTCTCACCACTCTTATTCAACATAGTTTTGGAAGTTTTAGCCACAGCAATCAGAGAAGAAAAGGAAACAAAAGCAATCCAAATCGGAAAAGAAGAAGTAAAGCTGTCACTCTTTGCAGATGATATGATACTATACATAAAGAATCCTAAAGCTGCTACCAGAAAACTACTAGAGCTAATCAATGAATTTGGAAAAGTAGCAGGATACAAAATTAATACACAGAAATCTCTGGCATTCCTATATGCTAATGATGAAAAATCTGAAAGTGAAATCAAGAAAACACTCCCATTTACCATTGCAACAAAAAGAATAAAATATCTAGGAATAAACCTACCTAAGGAGACAAAAGACCTGTATGCAGAAAATTATAAGACACTGATGAAAGAAATTAAAGATGATACAAATAGATGGAGAGATACACCGTGTTCTTGGATTGGAAGAATCAACATTGTGAAAATGACTCTACTACCCAAAGCAATCTATAGATTCAAAGCAATCCCTATCAAACTACCACTGGCATTTTTCACAGAACTAGAACAAAAAATTTCACAATTTGTATGGAAACACAGAAGACCCCGAATAGCCAAAGCAATCTTGAGAACGAAAAACAGAGCTGGAGGAATCAGGCTTCCTGACTTCAGACAATACTACAAAGCTACAGTAATCAAGACAGTATGGTACTGGCACCAAAACAGAAAGATAGATCAGTGGAACAGGATAGAAAGCCCAGAGATAAACCCATGCACATATGGACACCTTATCTTTGATAAAGGTGGCAGGAATATACAGTGGAGAAAGGACAGCCTCTTCAATAAGTGGTGCTGGGAAAACTGGACAGGTACATGTAAAAGTATGAGATTAGATCACTCCCTAACACCATACACAAAAATAAGCTCAAAATGGATTAAAGACCTAAATGTAAGGTCAGAAACTATCAGACTCTTAGAGGAAAACATAGACAGAACACTCTATGACATAAATCACAGCAAGATCCTTTTTGACCCACCTCCTAGAGAAATGGAAATAAAAACAAAAATAAACAAATGGAACCTAATGAAATTTAAAACCTTTTGCACAGCAAAGGAAACCATAAACAAGACCAAAAGACAACCCTCAGAATGGGAGAAAATATTTGCAAATGAAGCAACTGACAAAGGATTAATCTCCAAAATTTACAAGCAACACATGCAGCTCAATAACAAAAAAGCAAACAACCAAATCCAAAAATGGGCAGAAAATCTACATAGACATTTCTCCAAAGAAGATATACAGACTGCCAACAAACACATGAAAGAATGGTCAACATCATTAATCATTAGAGAAATGCAAATCAAAACTACAATGAGATATCATCTCACACCAGTCAGAATGGCCATCATCAAAAAATCTACAAACAATAAATGCTGGAGAGGGTGTGGAGAAAAGGGAACATTCTTGCACTGCTGGTGGGAATGTGAATTGGTTCAGCCACTATGGAGAACAGTATGGAGGTTCCTTAAAAAACTACAAATAGAACTACCATATGACCCAGCAATCCCACTACTGGGCATATACCCTGAGAAAACCAAAATTCAAAAAGAGTCATGTACCAAAATGTTCATTGCAGCTCTATTTACAATAGCCCAGAGATGGAAACAACCTAAGTGCCCATCATCGGATGAATGGATAAAGAAGATGTGGCACATATATACAATGGAATATTACTCAGCCATAAAAAGAAACGAAATTGAGCTATTTGTAATGAGGTGGATAGACCTAGAGTCTGTCATACAGAGTGAAGTAAGTCAGAAAGAGAAAGACAAATACTGTATGCTAACACATATATATGGAATTTAAGGGAAAAAATGTCATGAAGAACCTAGGGGTAAGACAGAAATAAAGACACAGACCGACTGGCGATCGGACTTGAGGATATGGGGAGGCGGAAGGGTGAGCTGTGACAGGGCGAGAGAGAGGCATGGACATATATACACTAACAAACGTAAGGTAGATAGCTAGTGGGAAGCAGCCGCATGGCACAGGGATATCGGCTTGATGCTTTGTGACAGCCTGGAGGAGTGGGATAGGGCGGGTGGGAGGGAGGGAGATGCAAGAGGGAAGCGATATGGGAACATATGTATATGTATAACTGATTCACTTTGTTATAAAGCAGAAACTAACACATCATTGTAAAGCAATTATACCCCAATAAAGATGTTAAAAAAAAAGATTCTTAACTTAATCACATCCTCCAAGTTCCTTTTGGCTTGTAAGGTGACACAGTCATAGGTTCTGGGGATTAGAACGTGGACATCTTTGCGGGGGTCATTATTCTGTGTATCACACCTCCTTTCCTGCCCCCAAGCCCTTTTGGTGACTGTCACTGTCCCCAAATGTGTCCATAGATGTGGACAGATAGGGCTTATCTCTAAGAGTAGCAAGGTCCCCATCCCACAAGGGAGATAAATCCAGCAACAGTCGATGGCCTTAAGAATAATAGTGGCCTTTGTCACCTTCTGAGATGGCCCACACTCTGTCTGTGGAGTGTGTTTCTCTCTAAATAAATCCACTTCTTACCTAAAAGTAATAATAATAATAATAGCGACAATGTTGATCATAACAGGTACTGTTTGCACTAGGCTTGCCATGTGCCAGTGCTTTGCATGAGTTATACTTGCCACTGTCTCCATTTTACAAGTGAGAGTCTGAGGCCCAGCAAGGTTCTATGATTTGCGCAGTGTCACGCAGATGGGAAGTAGTAGAGGAGCCAGGTTAGAACTCCAGCTTTCTCCAAAGCCTGTGCCCCTAAGCCACTGCCTCAAGTTATGACCATGACCCCCAGAGGTCAGGGGAGACCTCCTTAGAATGGATCGTTTATGGACCTAGAATTGTAGGATGGATTTTAGGGTTTGCTAGTGGCCAGATCACTACCTTTTATGAACCTACAGAGAGGCTGTTTGACTCCACCTCTCTCTGTGTCTGACTCTCTGATTCTGTCTCTTCTCCTTCCCTCCCTCTCTTTCTCTGTCTCTCTCTTACACATACACACAGAGCATGGTATCTTATACTTGTGGCTTAATCTACATAATTTAGGGGTTATGCATCTACATAACTCAGGGGATGATGACCCTCAGTACACGTGGGGCATGCCTTACCCAAAGCTCCACATTCCTGTCCAGGATAATCTCCTCAGCTCAAGATTCTAGGCCATTAAAGTGCCTAGTTGTTGAGAGTGAGCAGGAGGCAGCCTGGGAGAGTGAAAGTCTCCTGTGGGCATCTGGGGGGAGGTGGGCAGCAGACCATGAATGGTGCAGGTGTCTGGACAAGGACTTCCGGACACCTCAACACGTGTGTTTCCAAACCTCCCCTCGCCTGCCACCAGGCCTCCCCTTCCACCCAGGGGCCTCTTTAGCCCCCTCCCCCAGCCCTATTCACAGGGCCTGTTACACCCTCACCCCATTTGTGTCCTCTCACCCAGCACCCAGTGCTGTCTCAGAGGATCCCTTCAGGACCCTGCCAGCTCCCTGCAAGGGCAGAGGTGTCTTCAGGACACCTCGCTCCTGCCCACAAACAGGGGTCTCTCAAAAAGTCCCTGTGAGGGAGGAACTGAAAATCTCTCCAGGATCCAGATGAAATCCAGACCCAGACCAGGAGTCCAGGGCAGTTCCCGCAGGGATGGGGGGAAAGGGAGAGGGTCTCTGAGAGCAGGAGTGGGCTCAGTGTCCCGCAGGAGATAGGATGACAGAGTGCAGGGCTGGGTCTGTGAAGACAGGGAAGAGACCCTGGGAGGGGCTGGGGCAGCATAAGTGCCAGGACTGCCCCAGCTGCTGTCCTCGTGGGCGTTGGCACCTGCTCTAGCTGGATGACAGAGCCAGTTAAGTGCCTTCTCTGGGCCTGCGTGTCCTCATCGCTGACAGGGGTGACAGGGTTTCCTTCCAAGGGGCTTAGTGAGGATTAAGTAGGATGGCACTTAAGAGGTGCTTGGGATCTGCCATAAAAAAGAAGGAAATCCTGGGCTTCCCTGGTGGCAGAGTGGTTGAGAGTCCACCTGCCGATGCAGGGGACACGGGTTTGTGACCCAGTCTGGGAAGATCCCACATGCCGTGGAGTGGCTGGGCCCGTGAGCCATGGCCACTGAGCCTGCACGTCCGGAGCCTGTGCTCCACAACAGGAGAGGCCACAGCAGTGAGAGGCCCAAGCACCACAAAAAAACAAAAACAAAAACAAAAAGAAGGAAATCCTGCCATTTGCAACAAAATGGATGGCCCTGGAGTGCATTATGCTAAGTGAAATAAGTCAGGGAAAGGTAAAGAATGAATAATCTCACTTATAGGTGGAATCTAAAAAACCAAACTCATAGAAACAGAGCACAGATTGGTGGTTGCCAGAGGCAGGGCGGTGTGGTGGGGGTTGGGGAATGGGTGAAGGGGCTCAAGAAGTACAAAATTCCAGTCATAAGGTAAATAAACCCTGGGAATCTAGTGTACACACACACACACACACACAAGCACAAAAAGAAAACCATAAGGCACTGCAGTATGTGGTTACGAGGATGGAACTCTGGATCCACATGGCCTTGGTTCAAATCCTGGCTCCATGATTTCCCAGCTGTGTGACCTCTGGTAGGTTTCTAAACCTCTCTGTTTCCCAGGTGCCTCATTTGTAAAATGGAGAAAACAAAACTACCTACGTCAATAGGTTGTTGTGAGAGTATTATGTGAGTTAATATTTGTAAAGAATTTCGAACAGTTCCTGGAATATAATAAAAATTTAGTAAGTGCTTGCTAATGAAACAATTTTAAAGCATTGAATTAGGAGTGCAGCCCACAGAAGTTCAAGAAGGGACACAGGGGAAGAAGACATAAAGGTCACCTCACATGTAAAGTGGAGGTGATATCAGCACTACCCTCAAAGTTTATTGCGCCTATTTTGTTACATCTTTCTTAATGTGTTCATTTCGAGAAAGCCCTAGCCTTAGTCCTAGGGCTAAGCCTCCATCCCTTAGCAGGGGGCCTGTCTCCTCCACTCTGGATGGCACTCCAGGGCCTCATTCTGGACCCCGTGAAGGTCACTCCAGGAGGCCTGACTTCCTGGAGACAGTTAGGATCTGAGGATTCCTGTCCTCCCACTGTCAGTCTGGATAAGCTTCTCATTGTATCTTCATCCAAGTCCTAAAGGTAACTGGCAGCCCACTGCATTTGTGAATAAATGAATGACACTCAAAGGAATGGCTCACCCTCTCCCAGGCTCCTGAGCCAGCCCTCCCCAAGCCCCACCTCTGAGATTGCCCTGTGAGTGGTGTGGAGACAGACCTGCCGTGAACAAAGCCCAGTCCCCATTCCTTCCGCAGGAATCGGGCACTAGCCTCTTGGGGTCGGACACTTTTCTCTGCAACACACTTGTTCCACCTGCTGTTCTCTGTTAATAGCGTGTCCTGTAGAAAGCACTCCCCCTTGCCCCTGCAGGTACACACAGGTCCCACTCATTTTGTATCATACCCAGTGGATGCTGTGTGTATAACATGAATCCCAGTCATTAATTTTACTCTGCAAGCTACTGGCTATAAATGGTCATTTAGTCCCCCTCCACATACACCCCCGCCGCCCTCTCTAATAGTTTTCTGGTATCATCCTTGTGCACACAGCTATGTGCACATGTGTGAGTGTTCCTTTAGCACACAATCTTAGAAGTGGAACTGCTGAGTCAAAGGGGTCAGTCAACAACAACCTGAGTGCCTACTCTGTGCCAGACACTGCTCCAGGCATTGGGGAGACTCAAGGAACTAGAAAGCCACATGTTCCTGCTTTGGTGGAGCTGACATTCCAGTGGAGGATAGTTCCAGTTTTTATTTTGATAGATGCTGCCACACTTGTCCAATTACTGACATCCTCGGCCTACTTCTGGGGCGGGAACTTTAAGGCAGGTGGGTGTACTCCTTTGCCTTTGCTCTCTGCAAGACCTTCCGGGTCAGGGCCTGGGATGGTCCATTTGGGGACGTGGGTGTGGAGTGGGGGGAGACAGGGATGGAAGGGTCCAGGGAGTGGCAGGAGGCTGAGGAAGGAACGGTTCACAGGGCATTTGCATCGAAGCCTCCTTGATCACACCACTAGGGGGCCTACGGGAGGTAGGGATAAGGAGTCGGTAATAGACCTGTCCTCTCAGGTTATACCCCTGCGTGAGGCACAGATGGAACAGTCAGTTCTGGGAGGTACCCCTGGGTAGGTGGCATCTATTTTGGAACAAACCACTGCGTGGGTTGGAGGGGACACTAGGGGCCGCTTAATTGTTTCCGTACAAGCTCCTGATGGAGGCAGGAATGTCAGAACCTTGACCGTTCGCAGCCCCCACCCATCCTCCCGATTCCTATCCGAGTCCCAGGCAGGCACCTTCTATTGGACTGAGGTCTCCACATTGCCCAGGTTTCTTTCGCAGCTTCTCGGTCTCCACCCTACAATTTCTTTACCTTTGAATCAGTGGCTTGAGCGTGCAGGAGCAAGCGACTGGACCCACGCAGAAGTGAGCGGGTCTCAAGGTTCGTTTTGGGATCTGATTGGTCACCACGAGTTTTTACCAATCCTGAGCTTTTTCTGTGCGCACAGGGGCATTACCCCCGCCCCAGGCGCGCGCCGAACTCTAATTGGCCGCTGATTTGGCGCAGGCGCGATGGAGTCTTGGTCAGAGTTTTGGGATGTGGAGGCGGGGCTTTCGGGATGGAGAATCCGTTCGAATCCTGTGTCCGTGACTCAGTCGGTTCACTTGTCAAAGGTGCTGAAGATTCTCCTGTAGCAGAATTGAAAACTATACCTCTTAGTGCAGCGGTGATGGGGGCCGACCTTGTGTGAGCAGCTGCAGTCTCTTGTTCCCCGTTTGCCCCTAAACTCAGTCACAAGCCCAGCAAGCGCTTCTACCTCCTTGCATTCATTCATTCATTCATTCTCTCTATTGCTAGAATTGCATCGTCGGATTTGAGATTTAGGGAAATTTCACAAAAGTTACTTTATTAAGCAGAAATCCTGCCCTGGTGGAAGGCCCATGATCCCTGGACCGCAGAGCAGGGCTCCTCAGACAAACCCAGTTTCCAGCAGTTGGTGCTTTTGTGATGAAATATTTTCCCATGTGGGTTTTCTTTTTGCTGTTAATTCCAGAAATACTTTATGCCTGGAACCAGGTTTATCTTGAAACCGTACTGCAATCTAGTTTTAAAACACAGCAGAAATGTTTATCTAAAGGCAACAACAAACACCTGTGTTTGCAGCATATATTTCAAACATTTTCTCCTGTGACGCATAGAAAAGTGGGGAAAGCTACATAGTCAAAAAGTAAAAATGTGAAAGTATGGGAGGGAAAGCAAACCCTAAAAGTGAATACAAGCATACACAAATGAACCTCTTTTTTTAAAAAATTGAAGTATAGTTGATTTACAATGTTGTGTGAATTTCTGCTGTACAACAAAGTAATTCAGTTATACATATATATACATTATTTTTTAAAATATTATTTTCCATTTTGGTTTATCATAGGGTACTGAATATGGTTCCCTGTGCTATGCAGTAGGACCTTGTTGTTGATCCGTTCTATATATTATACCTTATATCTGCTAACCCCAGCCTCCCATTCCATCTCTCCCCCAACCCCCTCCCTCCTGGCAACCACAAGTGTGTTCTCTATGTCTGTGAGTCTGTTTCTGTTTTGTAGATAGGTTCATTTGTGTCATATTTTAGGTTCCACATATAAGTGATACCATATGGTATTTGTCTTTCTCTTTCTGACTTACTTCACTTACTATGATAATCTCTAGCTGCATCTATGTTGCTGCAAATGGCATTATTTTGTTCTCTTTTATGGCTGAGTAGTATTCCATTGTGTATATATATACCACATCTTCTTTATCCATTCACTGTTGATGGACATTTAGGTTGTTTCCAGGTCTTGGCTATTGTGAATAGTGCTGCTATGAACATAGGGGTGCATGTATCTTTTTGAATTATAGTTTTGTCTGGATATATGCCCAGGAGTGGGATTGCTAGATCATAGGATAATTCTACTTTTAGTTTTCTGAGGAACCTCCATACTGTTTTCCATAGTGGCTGTACCAATTTACATTCCCACCAACACTGAAGGAGGGTAAATGAACCTCACTCTTGATCAAATTGAAAACCCACAGAGAAAAGTGTTCTTCCAGATAACTGTCTCTGGCTGTGTCAGTAGGGCTCCAGTATTCAATTCAATACAGTCTTCAGTTTCAATTCAATCTTTACTTTTTGTCAGGATTTCTGAATGATTCCTGTTTGTTTTACTCAGGATACTGTCATTTATCTGAAGCCAATTTCTCCAAGACAAAGGCAGACTGCATAAACAGCCTGTTTAAATCAGTTACTTGTCTGGAATATCCTCAGAATACAAGATTCAGAACTGGGTAAGTAGATGGCTGGAGTAGTCTCACTTTCCTCCCAGGACCCTTCACCATTTCTCCAGCCCCTGGAGTAGCCCAGGTCACTCTAGCTGCCGAGGGCCATAACCCAGCGTGGTGCTTGTCATTAACCCTTTCTTAGAATACCACTCTGATCTTTCTCTGTCTTTCCATGTCAAAGTGACTGCTGAGAAGCCACGATTTGTGGCTGCCTCTACTTATGACAGTCTGCCCTCCACTGGCCCCAACATAGCTCTGAAGTCCCTGCATTATACTCCTCTTCTGGAAAAAGCATAGAAATAGGACTGTTTACATTGCTATTAGCAGCTATTAATAGTCTTTTTGATCCAAATTAATGAGTCATTTAGCACTTGTCTATGGGGATGTGACCCACAGGGATAATGAAGAATGGGTCACTTTTGGTGGGCAGGGGAGTTTAATGGGGGAGAAGGTCCTGGAGGTTTGCTGGGGACCCAGGTCACCGTGAGAGTTCACATGATTAATGGAGAAGGAGGAGGATGCCCAAAGGGAAAAGTGAAGACCCTGAAGGAACATAACACATTTTACAACGTTACTGAGAAGTGTTCCCTTCCATTTATATTCTTTAGTGTAGCTCCCTTTCTACACGGGCCTCCATGTGTTTCCAAGGAAAGGAACTCAGAAAACAACAGTTTTGCTTGAGATGAAGTAAGAACATCAATTGACCTCACACAGCTGTTTATAAAGAACTGATTCTTTATTCCATCCAGGAGTTTGTGCTTGTAACACTCCTATACTGTCTGTGAAATCTCTATTAAAGTACAATTTTCAAACATGACGCTGATACAAGTATAGAATGAACACATATGTCACATGTTGTATTCTCCCAAGACAGTTGGGGGCAAGACATTTATTAAGGACCAACACCTGTGACAGAAGGATACAGAAGTGGAAGTGGGCAGAGGGAGAAGTCGAACTGTGATTGAGAGCCTGACAAAGCCTTGGCCAGCCAATCCAGGAGGGAACCCTGGAGTGTCTTAGTCTGCTGGGACTGCTACAACAAATTACCATAGACCAGGGGTCTTCAGCAACAATATTTATTTCTCACAGTTCTGGAGGCTGGAAGTCTGAGATCAGGGTGCCAGAACGACTGGGTTCTGGTGAAAGCCCTCTTCTGGGTCGCAGGCTGCCGACTTCTCATTGTATCCTCACCTGGCAGAAAGAGAACCAGCCAGATGTCTGGCCTCTTTTACAAGAGCACTAATTCCACTTGAGGATTCCACATTCATGACCCATTTACCTCCCACAGGCTCACTTCCAAATACCATCACATTGAGATTAGGGTTTCAATACATGAATATGGGTGGGGGGACACAAACATTCAATCCATTGCAGTAAGTAATACTCATCAGAGTGTCTTGTGTTGGGTGGAGCTGGCTGGCCTTCATCCCTCCTGTCTCCCTCAGTCACTGCTTGTGTGCTGTCCTGGGAAGGCTATAACCCAGGTGGTTCTCTGAAGCTGAGGCAGATGCCAAAGGAGCTTGAAGCGGGCCTGGGGGGCTCACGTTTGTGTCTGCACAGCCCACCCCCTGTATCACATGGATCTACTTCTCCACATATGATCAGGTGCTCCTCTTCCAAAGTTCTGGTGGGCCTCTTTTCCTGAGGGGTAACTTAGAAGAGGGAGATTAGTGGGATGAACCATAGCCCCTGCCATTGCAACTGGTCGTGGACAACTATACTAGGAAGGGAAATATCCAGATGTCTTAAGGACTGTTGGACATAGGGTCTGAGTTGACATTGATATCTGGAAACTTTGTGTCATCATGGCCTCACTGTTAGAGTGGGGGGTGTATAAGGACCAGGTAATAAATGGAGTCCTGTCCCAAGACCAGTTCACAGTGACACTTGGTCTAGTTTACGGTGGGGGCACTGAGTCCACGGTCCCAACCCATGGTCATTTTGCCAGACTTTGAATGTATAATCAGGATTGACATGATGGGCAGTTGGTGCAACTCATATATTCGTTCCTTGGGCTGTAGGGTAGGAGCTATGATAGTAGGGAAGACTAAGTGGAAACCTCTGGAACTGCCTGTATTCATTTCCTGGGGCTGCTGTAACAAAGTACCACAAACTGGGTGGCTTAAATAATAGGAATTTATCATCTCACGGTTCTGAAATCTAGAAGTCCGAAATCAAGGTGTTGGCAGGGAAGGTTCCTTCTGAGGCTGAGGGAGAATCTCTGTGCATCTTCCTAGCTCCTGGTGGTTTGCTGGAAATCTTTGGCATTCTTTGGCTTCTGCTGCATCACCCTGATCTCTGCTTTCATCTTCTCATGGCATTCTACCTTTGTGTGTGTGTGTGTGTGTGTGTGTGTGTGTGTGTGTGTGTGTGTGTCTCCAAATTTCCCCTTTTCATAAGGACACCAGTCATATTGGATTAGGGGCCCACCCTACTCTGGGATGACCTCATCTTAACTAATTACATCTGCAACAATCCTATTTCCACATAAGGCCACATTCTGAGGTACTGAGGGTTAGGACTTCAACATATGAATTTTAGGTGGGCACAGTTCAACCCATAACACTACCCTTCACTCATCAAAGGTAGTAAATCCACCTGCCTGCCGATGCAGGGAACGTGGGTACGTGCCCCGGTCCGGGAAGATACCACATGCCGTGGAGCGGCTGGGCCCGTGAGCCATGGCCACTGAGCCTGCGCGTCCGGAGCCTGTGCTCCACAACGGGAGAGGCCACAGCAGTGAGAGGCCCGTGTACCGCAAAAAAAAAAAAAAAAAAAAGCAAAAGCAATATTACATCCTTGTGGGTATGGCTGAGATTAGTGCCACCTTTAAGGATCTAAAGGATGTAGGAATGGTGATCCTCACCGTTTATCCATCTAATTTGCCAGTCTGGCTCCTGCAGAAACTGGCTGGATTCTAAAGGTTTACAGTGGACTGCTCCAAGCTCAAGCAAATAACAGCAGTCCCAGTGGCAGTGGCAGCCAGACACGATATCATTGCTAGAGAAGATTAACATGGCCTCAGGTACATGGTATGTGACCCTTGATTTGTTGAATGCATCCTTTTCTATCCCTGTCAGAAAATAAGATAAAAAACAGTTTATAATCACATAGAATGGGCAAAAATATTAATTTACAGTTTTGTCCCAAAACTCTTCTAACTCTCCTGCCTTCTGTCGTAATTAGTACAAAATAATCAGGACTGTCTGGCCACTTCACAGAACATCATATTGATTCATTACATCAGTTATCATGTAAGAGATGGCCAGCACACTGGACAACCAGAAAACATGTGCTCCAGAGGGTGGGAGATGAACACTGTGAAAATTCCGGAATCTGTCACATGCTTAAAAATGTTAGGAGTTCAGTGGTCCAGAGTTCAGTTCCAGAACATCCCTTCCGAAATAAAAGATGAATTATTGCATCTTGCATCTCCTGCCACAGAGGAAGGATAGTGCCTGGTAGGCCTCTTCAGATTTTGCAGGCAGGGTATTTGACACCTGGGTTATTGCTTTGGCCCACATGCCAGATGACATAGAAGGCTGCTGCATTTGATTGGAACCCAGAGCAGGAAAGGACCCTGTATCAGGTTCAGGGTGCAGTTCAAGGAGCTCTAGTGCTTGGGACATATGATCTGGCAGACATTAAGCTGTTGGAAATATCAGTGGTGGGAAAAGATGGTGGAGAATTTATAGCAAGCCTCAGTGGGAGAATCCCAACTCAGACTCCTGGGGCTCTGGAGCAAGTACATGACAGCTTCAGTGGAGACTTACACATTAAAAATATGGCCCTGGAAATCCTAGCACATGCTACAACATGGATGAATCTTGAGGACGTTATGCTAAGTGAAATAAGAGAGTCACAAAAAGAAAACTACTGCATGATTCTGCTTATATAAAGTAGAACAGGACCTACAGTGTTTCAGACTCCTGTCCAAGTGTTGCTGTTGCTAACAAATCCCATTGAAATATGCATCCCCAAGCCCATACTCACAATAGGATGTACACTTCCAGGGGAAGACCTTGGCAGACTTTTTTTTCTGAGAATTGGTTTTGTTAGAAGTTTGATGGGAGTAAGGTGGAAAGAATAAGGTTTCTAACATCTGAGAGGTGTTCCTGATGGAAACCAGTAAAGCTGGCAAGGGAGGCTCTGACACATAAAGACAAATGTTTCTGGTTTCCCAATGTTGTGGAGTTGCCCCTATACAGAGTTTACCTCCATGAACTTCAACTTGCCTGTCACAAAATTTTTCCATAGACGTTTGCCCTCATTTGGATCTGGTCTATAAATACCCAGTCTCACCAGATTCGCTAGCTTCATAATGCACCTTCTGTATAAATAGTCAGTTGACCCTTGAACAACAGGAGTTTGAACTGCCTGGGTCCATCTAAATGCAATTTTTTTTGGACAAATAAGTATTACCGTACTACAGGGACCACGGATGCGGGCCCGCAGATGCAGGACTATGCAGATTTTCAGCTGTGCTTGGGGTGGTCAGAGCCTCTAACTCTCCAAGTTGTTCAAGGGTCAACTGTAAATATATATATATATATATATATATATATATATATATATATATATAATTTTAAAATTTATTTATTTTATTATTTATTTTTGGTTGCATTGGGTCTTCATTGTTGTGCATGGGCTTTCTGTAGTTGCAGCAAGCAGGGGCTACTCTGTTGTGGTGCATGGGCTTCTCTTGTGGCGGAGCACGGGCTCTAGGCGCGCAGCCTTCAGTAGTTGTGGCTCATGGGCTCTAGAGCGCAGGCTCAGTAGTTGTGGCGCACAGGTTTAGTTGCTCTGTGGCATGTGGCATCTTCCCAGATCAGGGCTTGAACCCATGTCCCCTGCATTGGCAGCTGGATTCTTAACCACTGTGCCACTGTGGTATAAGTGTTCTCCAGTCTGTGAGTCACCCACCCAGCAGTCATAGGATTTGATTTTGCTGTGATTGCGCCCCTCCTACCATCTCATTGTGACTTCCCCTTTGTCTTTGGATGTGGGTATCTTTTTTGGTGAGTTCCAGTGTCTTCCTGTCGATGACTGTCCAGCAGCTAGTTGTGATTCTGGTGTTCTCGCAAGAAGAAGTGAGAGCACGTCCTTGTACTCCACCATCTTGTTTCTAATCTTAAATTTTATTTATTTATTTATTTTATACAACAGGTTCTTATCAGTTATCTACTCTATACATATCAGTGTATGTATGTCAATCCCAATCTCCCAATTCATCCCAGCATCACCACACTTTTTATTTTTAATTTTATTTATTTATTTATTTTTATACAGCATGTTCAGTGAAAGAGTGTTGACCAGACGTTTGGAGGAACCCATGAACTCCTGTCATGAACTCCCATCATAATTTCTTACAGTTCCTTTATCTCTTTGGTCCTGGTTTTCCTTGTTAATAAGTCAAAGGCTATTGGACAAAATGATCTTCCCAGCATCTCTACTTCTGACAGTAAGCATGGACCAAGAAGCCCTGATACTACTTGAAGAGTTGAGGCTAACGGCTGTGGGAAGATGGCAAGGATCATCTGTGGGATTTCCATGGAGAAATGAGTCCTTTGGAAACACTAGAAAAAAAAACCATTTCTCTATACTATATCCAGGTTCCCTGTTGCACATATTTTTCTTTTTAGTGGCTTCCTTTCCACCTTCAATCTAGAAGGCTGTAAAATTCTTCAGGGATGAAGCATATGTGCTTTGCTTCATCTTTGTATCATTAGGGTGTAGCACAGTGCCTGGCCCTTAGCATCCCAGTAAGACTCTCCTATATGAATAATTTCTTCCAGCCTCCATCAAAATCCACTCTCAAGAAGGAAATATGTAAGCAAATTCATACTAAGGTATAAATGGCTGATAACCATTTAAATCATGGCCCATATACTAATAGGAATTTTTCTTATAAGGGGTGAAATAGCCCTTTGCTAAAAACAAAATCCAGTTCTAATAGTGGCATACATAGAACTAAAGGAGGTGTCAGGATGTTAGCAGTGACATTTCCAGCTGGCTTTCTAGTCACTATTATCATTTTCTCCTAAAAGGATCCCTCAATTCCCACCTTAAGGCTAAATCTTGCCTCATTCTCTATAACAAACACTGTCTGTTCACAGTGAAAACTTCTGGAGCCCCACTTTATTATTCTGGGCTCAGCGTTGGGCTCTGCTTGCTTCTAAGTTGGTTCTGGACCTTTCTAGTCTATTTCACAGAACTAGACTTTTGTCTTGTTTCTTCAGCCTGGATATCTACCATGACGATATGTCTTCTCCCCTGGATCCTCTCAGGTTAGAACTCTGTGTTTGTCTCTTTCCAGTATATGCTAACATCTTTTCCCAATCTGATTACCAATGTGGTCAAGTTTTGGCTTCCATAGCTAGTTTAGTACCTGAAGTCTTGCTCTCTGTTTTGCCCTCCCTTCATTCAAGCACTATGCCTAAGAGGGAGGTGGATGCTGATTGGCCAGTTTAGGTCACTGGAGGTCCAGCCCTGTGGTCAGGAGGGGCAGATGGTTTCAGCTCTAACTAAACTGCAAGGATGATGGGTTCTCTGCAGGATAAAGGGGTTCTCTTACCACAGCAGGGCAAAGAGAGTCTGAGCTAGAACAATCACAGTCAGATATCCATTTTAGGGATCAGGTGAGTAAAGGGGCTGTATTGCATATTTGCCTAGATCCCCAACACCTTTTTGCTCACTTCAGTGATAATTTAAAGGTAAGAGTGGGGGCAGGAGTGGGGGTAAGGAATCATGCTGGGTCATATCTCCGTGTGAAAGAGTTTGTTCCAAATGTTCCCCTTGTGCTCCTCTTGACCCAGGTCATATAACACTTTGGAGAGCAAGTCAGAAAGCCTAAAATGAGAGAGTCTCAAAATAGGGCAGAGAGGAGTATCAAGAGCCAGGGAGATACTCCCAGCCTGCTCCATAGCGTGACCCTAGGCCAAGGGCCAGCCATGGATTACCATGTCTGCATGCCAATGGACGCTACGTTCTGGCACTCATCTCCGAGCAGCCGAGCATGTGTGGGGGTCTTTCCTTCCCTGTTAATCTGCTTCCTCTCTCCTGAGTGCCTTCCACTCGAAGAGCTATTCACAGCGCTTTCCTCAGAAGTCTCCTCTCTCCTCGGGCAATGTGGCTTTGTCCCCTTGACCCTGCAGAGTAGGCTCTCCAAGGACAGTTGTGCTTAACACACCTGGACAGAATTCACAATCACACCTTGACAAATGATGCCATTTTACTGAAAAGCACAGTCTGTATGCCAACCTAAGGGCAGAAATGAAACTCTAAACCAACACAAGCACATTCCAAGTCAGTAGTATCATGAAAAAGGACCGTATCATAAAACATTTGTGTATTGTAGCTTAAATTCGACCACAGTAGTACGTTTTAGCTATTTCTGGGGGACAAGTTTTGCATAACAAGGAACTGAATACTCTCTTCTCTTCCCACCAGAAGCCCCATCCCCACTAGTTTCTAAGAGCCAACCTGTCATTAGCTTCAGCAAACAAATAATGATCCTCAGTGGCTGTGATCACTTCAGGGTTTTCCTCTGATCATATCCTTCCTAGTCTTTGAAAATCATGTTTGTCATAATTACCCCTCTTGTGTGCGTTGCTTAATGCCCATGACTTTGCAATTAGTGTTGAAGGAAGGGACCATCACACCTATGCATCCATCAAGCTCTCAACTGTCTCCCCAGGCTCCTTTAATACCTTCTGCCAAAGAGTTTCTTGCTTTATTTCACAGATGCTTCTCTGCTTTTTCATGTACCAGCTGCATTCATGGCCAGGCTCTGTAAAACAGCAATTTGAGTGTAAGAAATACTGCTCACCAGAAAGTTCTTCCTGGTCACAATGCACATATTTCCCTTTCCTCAGCTCCTCACCCTTGGTCTCCCTAGACAAACTCTTGTTCCCTCCTCAAACTCTGTGTGGCCTGGTTTTAGCCACCAGTAGCTGAGACTGTGTCAGCAGTTAGACTGACATTTTCCCTGCCTCTGGCATTCAGTTGTAACAGTGATCTCTGTCTCCAAATTAATGGCCTTCTGTTGTCAGAACCAGAATCCTTCTGAACGGTGGGGTTTCTCCTGCCTTGATGTTGGGACATTCACAAGTACCCCTCAAGAAAAATGGGATGATGTTTGCTATGTGTTTCTGTCTGTTCTGCAGGGGAACAGCTTCTCAGTGACTCTTAAAGCCTGGTGTCTTAGAAGCAAAAATCTAGACCGACAGGAGGAGCCTGTTGAATGCTAAAGAATTTGGAGACTCCTGTCTCTGATTCAGATGCCTTTCTGTCAAAAGCTCAGACCCTATATGTGTGTGTGTGTGTGTGTGTGTGTATACACACATACACATACATACACATATACACAATGGAATATCACTCAGCCATAAAAAAGAATGAAATAATGCCATTTGCAGCAACATGGATGCAAGTAGAGATTATCACACCAAGTGAAGTAATTCAGAAAGAGAAATACAAATACCATATGATATCACTTTTATGTGGAATCTAAAATATGACACGAACTTATCCAGGAAACAGAAACAGACTCACAGACATAAAGAAGAGACTTGTGGTTGCCAAGGGGGATGGGGAAGGGGGGAGAGATGGAGTGGGAGTTTGGAATTAGCAGATGCAAACTATTATACATAGAATGGATAAACAACAAGGTCCTGTTGTATAGCACAGGGAATGATATTCAATATTCTGTGGTAAACCATAATGGAAAGAATATGAAAAAGAATATATATATATATATATATATATATATAACTGAATCACTTTGCTGTACAGCAGAAATTAACACAGCATTGCAAATCAACTATACTTCAACAAAAATTTAAAAAAAAAGTTCAGACCCTAAATCCTTCATCAATCCCAAGCTGCACTAATCATCCAAGCTTGCAATTATGATACTTTTAATTATGTTTTTTGTTTTTGTGGATTTATTGTACAAATTAAGCACTGATAAATGTTTATAAGACATGGACTCACAAATAGTATTTTATCCTCTTTATTCTAGGTTATTATAATTTTACAATCATATCTTTATTTTTAGACTTCATGGGATAGTATAACAAAAATAAATTCTGGCAATGAAAATGAGCTGTGTTTCAAACCTCCATATGCCAACTACCATACCCCCTTCCAACTGTGAATAAGAATATTATATTATGCATGAAGCATTTCATATAATGTTTTGATATAGTTACAATTCAGGTATTCATAACTATGTAAAGCACTTGTTAAAATTGTGAGGGTCTCTTAGGAACTGAATCTGGGGAAGGATAGGATGGGGGAACACACACAGTGAGAATATTTCCCCTTTTGGCATCGCTACAATTATGATACTTTTGAATTCTTTAGCGCATTTATCCCCAGCTACTGCAGCACAATGGTATGACTCCTGTTCTTCATAGGAGAAATTTAGGCATCCAGAAAGCATCAGGCAGATGTGGGAACAGAGCAAACTTTGTGAATTGCAGGCTAATTTCTGTCTTGCCACCTCTGTGTATGGATGAGGCCAATGGACCTTGGCACAGATATTGAGACAGGGCTGGCTAATGTTGGACAAGCATTTGAAGAGAAGGTGGTGGTTGGTACATGCACCCCTCCTTGTGAGGTCCTCCCCCATTTTCCTGAGGCTCCCTCCTTCTGTCTCCTGAAGCACCCCTGATACAATCCAACATGCCTTCAGGGCAGGAAATGACCTAACAAAATGAGCTGGAAAAAGCTATAGCTGGAAAGCAATTGCTTAAGGATTTTCCCCACTGAGGGATATTTACAAGATCAAAAAGACTTTTTGGGGGATGTATTTCTTAAAATTAAAAAAGTTATTTTGAAATAATTATATACTTAGAGGAAATTGCAAAAATAGTACAAGTTCATCCTTCACCCAGCGTCCCCCAATATCACAGCGGTAGTATAATATCAAAATTAGGAAACTGACATTGGTACATTACTCTTAATTAGACTACGGACCACATTCAGTTTTTAGCATTCAGTTTTCACCATTAAAAAACCCTGTGTGTGTGTGTGTGTGTGTGTGTGTGTGTGTGTGTGTGTGCGTGGTTCTATGTCACTACCATAAGCAAGATACAGAAGTGGTTCCCATCACCACAAAAGAAACCCCTAATATTACCTCTTTGTACATATTCACTCTACCCCCAACTCTTCTCCAGACTGGCTGCACCATTTTACATTTTCACTAGCAATGTATAGAGATCCAATTTGTCTGTGTCATCACCAGCATTTGTTATTTATCACTATTTTTTATTTCAACTGATATCTCATTGCAGTCTTAATTTACATTTCCCTAATGGCTAGTGGTGTTGAATATCTTTTCAGACACTTATTTGCCATCTGTATCTCCTCTTTGGTGAAATGAATGTTCATGTCTTTTGCCCAGTTTCTAGTTGGATTGTTTCCTTTTTTTTATTGTTGAGTTCTGAGAGTTCTTTATATATTCTAGATATAAGGCCTTCACTGGATATGTGGCTGGCAAATATTTTCTCACAGTCTGTAACTTGTCGTTTCATCTTCTTAACAGTCTTTCAATGAAACAAATGTCTTTAATTTTAATAAAGTCCAGTTCATCAATTTTTCCTTTTAAGGACTGTACTTTCCATATCAAGTCTAAGAACTCTTCACTTAGTCCTATATCCCAAAGAGTTTTTCCTATATTTTATTTCTAAAAGTTTTAGAGTTCTACATTTTACATTCACTCCTTGATCCGTTTTGAGTTGACCTTTGTAAGGTTTCAGGTTTAGGTCAAGGTTCATTTTTTGCTTATTAATATCCAATTGCTCCAGCACCATTTGTTGAAAAGGCTATCCTTCTTCCATTGGATTGCTTTTGCATCTTTGTCAAAAATCAGCTGGCTGTATTTGTGTGAGTCTATATGAGATTTTGATTTTGTTCCATTGATCTATGCCCATCTCCCTGCTAAGACAATAATTACCTTGATTACTGCAGCTATATAGTAAGCCATCAGGTTTGATCCCTTCCAATTTACTCTTCTTTTTAAAGATTATTTTAATTTAATATTTTAAAAATGAAAAATTAGGTATGTCATTTAAATTTTTATTTTAATATTGCTATTCTAGGGCTTGTACCTTTCCATATACATTTTAGAATAAGCTTGTTTGTGTCTACAAAAAAAACTTCAGTAGGAATTGCATTAAACCTATAGATCTATTTGGAGAGAATTGACATCTACAATATTCTCAGTCTTCCAATCCATGAACATATGTTTCTCCATTTATTTAGGCCTTTGATTTATCTCATCAGCGTTTTGTAATTTTCAGCATACAGATCCTCTACATGCTTTTAGGTTTATATCTATTTAATTTTCTTTAGCACACACCATAAATGGTATTTTTTAATATATATATATAAATTTATTTATTTATGGCTGCATTGGGTCTTCGTTGCTGCCCGCAGGCTTTCTCTAGTTGAGAAGATCAGGGGCTACTTTCGTTGTGGTACATGGGCTTCTCATTGTGGTGGCTTCTCTTGTTGCGGAGCTCAGGCTCTGGGCATGCGGCCTTCAGTAGTTGTGGCATGCGGTCTCAGTAGTTGTGGCACACAGGCTTAGTGGCTCTGCGGCATGTGGGATCTTCCCGGACCAGGGATTGAACCCATGTCCCTGCATTGGCAGGCAGATTCTTAACCACTGTGCCACCAGGGAAGTCCCTGATATTGTGTTTTTAATTTTTGCTTCCACAAGTATGTTGTTAACATATAGAAATGCGATTGATTTTTAAGTGTTGATCTTGTATTCTGAAACCTCGCTGAACTCATAAGTTCTAGGAGGGTTTTGTTTTGTTTTAGATTCCTTGGGATTTTGAACAGTATAGACATCTGCAAATAGGGACAGTTTTATTTTTCCTTTTAAAAAATATGTATCTCTTTTATTTATTCTATTTTTGGGGTCTTATTTCACTGGCTAGAACTTCCAGTAGAATGTTGAATGAGAGTGGTGATATGCATACAACCTTGCCTTGTTCCAGATTTTAGAGGGGAAGCAATTCAGTCTTTCACAATTAAATACAACATTAACTGTAAGTTTTTGTAAGTACTGTTTACAAAGCTGAGGAAATTTCCTTCTATTTCTAGTTTTCTGAGGGATATATATTTTTTAAATCATGAATGAATCTTGGTTTTTGCAGATGCTTTTTCAGACTCAATATCTTTTCTTGGTGAACTGATCCTTTTATCATTATGTAATGTCCCTCTTTGTTTTTAGTAATTTTCTTTGCTCTGGAGTCTAATGTTAATATAGTCAGTTGTGCTTTTTAAAAAGACTTAATGTGTTGTACATATTTTTCCATTCTTTTACTTTTCTGTGGTTTTATTCAAAGTGAGTTTCTTAT
This sequence comes from Delphinus delphis, assembly GCF_949987515.2. Lineage (NCBI taxonomy): Eukaryota > Metazoa > Chordata > Mammalia > Artiodactyla > Delphinidae > Delphinus > Delphinus delphis. Next base: position 80,627,898 of record NC_082704.1, read on the forward strand.
AGACAGGATATGGTTTGATTAAATTTTTTAATCCACTTTGCTAATCTCTGTCTTTCAATTGGTGAACTTAAACTGTTTATATTTAAGGTAATTACTGATAGGTTAGGGCTTAAGTCTGCCATTTTATTATATTTGCATAGTCATAAATATGTCAACATTCAATATTGCTTTAACCCCAAACCATGTTATAACTATGCTGGGAAGGTGGAAGGAAAACTTTTGTGTGCAGAATGCTGGAAGAGGAGAGGTAGATCATCGTCTTCTGTAGTAGGAAGTCAACTCACAATAAATAAAATTGAAAATAAATAAGAAATATCAGTATAATGATAAAAGATGTAAATAATTTAAGGGAATACTTAAAAGGGTTGAATATGGGGCATCCATGGTGGCACAGTGGTTAAGAATCCACCTGCCAATGCAGGGGACACAGGTTCAAGCCCTGGTCCAGGAAGATCCCACATGCCGTGGAGCAACTAAGCCCATGCCCAACAACTTGTGAGCCCATGTGCCACAACTACTGAGAACCACGTGCCTAGAACCCATGCTCCACACCAAGAGAAGCCACCACAATGAGAAGCCCGTGCACCGCAATGAAGAGCAGCCCCCACTCGCCTCAACTAGAGAAAGCCTGTGAGCAGCAACAAAGACTCAATGCAACCAAAAATAAATAAATTTATTTTTTAGAAAAAGAGTTGAATGTGATTGCCTCTGGGGAATGAGGATCAGGGATGGGAATGAGTAGAGCAAGAAATTGCTTTCTTAAAAACCTTTGTAGTAAGTACCATTTGACTTTTAGAACTTTATATCTATATTGCTTGATAAAAATATAATTAGTAAATCTAAACTTAAGAAATACTCAAGTATTTCTTTTTTTTTTTTTTTTTATTGGGGTATAATTACTTTACAATGGTGTGTTAGTTTCTGCTTTATAACAAAGTGAATCAGTTATACATATACATATGTTCCCATATCTCTTCCCTCTTGCGTCTCCCTCCCTCCCACCCTCCCTATCCCACCCCTCCAGGCTGTCACAGAGCACCGAGCCAATATCCCCGTGCCATGCGGCTGCTTCCCTCTAGCTATCTACCTTACTACGTTTGTTAGTGTGTATATGTCCATGACTCTCTCTCGCCCCGTCACAGCTCACCCTTCCCCCTCCCCATAACCTCAAGTCCGTTCTCTAGGAGGTCTGCGTCTTTATTCCTGCCTTACCCCTAGGTTCTTCATGACATTTTTTTTTTCTTAAATTCCATATATATGTGTTAGCATACTGTATTTGTCTTTTTCGTTCTGACTTACTTCACTGTGTATGACAGACTCTAGGTCTATCCACCTCATTACAAATAGCTCAATTTCGTTTCTTTTTATGGCTGAGTAATATTCCATTGTATATATGTGCCACATCTTCTATTTTTTTATTTTTTTTTATTTTTTTTTTTTAACATCTTTATTGGGGTATAATTGCTTTACAATGGTGTGTTAGTTTCTGCTCCATAACAAAGTGAATCAGTCATACATAAACATATGTTCCCATATGTCTTCCCTGTTGCCTCTCCCTCCCTCCCACCCTCCCCATCCCACCCCTCCAGGCTGTCACAAAGCACCGAGCCAATATCCCTGTGCCATGCGGCTGCTTCCCACCAGCTATCTACCTTACTGCGTTTGTTACTGTGTATATGCCCATGACTCTACTCAAGTATTTCTTAGTGCAGTTTTCATCAACCCTGGCTGCCCACTGGAGTTACCCAGGGGGACTTTTAAAAAAATATCAATTTTCAGGCCCCAACCTATACCAATTAATTGGGTCTGGGGTTCAGGCATCAATATTCAAAAATTATTTCCCAGGTTATTTGAATGTGTATCTAGGGTTGAGGATGGCTGGTTTATAACATATATTAACAGTAGACCTTTGGTAAAATGTTAGCAGCAGTGAGAAAGGTAAAACATGAAGGTCTTACCATCTTCAAGTCAACCCATTTATTGGAGATTGGTAGATCAGACACTTTTGGGAAGCCTTGCTTGAGAGAAATCAAACACAGCTGCATATTTGTAGATGGTGAAGCAGAGAGAGCTAAAGGGCATTAGGAATGCAATTTTGGGCCTTCTGGGTTTACTTCATGTGATTAAAACTAACCAGAGGCTATGACAATTACATTTTCTCAGTCCATAGAGGAAAGCAGAAGAGAAGGAAAGAAGAAAACATAATTCCTAAATTTAGGGTATTTTGTAGTCATTACAATATGACCTGAAATAAGTTATTATACAAAGTGGCCCATGATACATTCTCAACTCCTCTATTTTGGCCTCCATCACCATTTGGAAGTCATAATTAATGGACTAAGATACCAAGATAGAAGACATTGAAGCTGTGTCTGCAGAAGAACATGGGACAAAGACAAGAAACATGAAGAAGGTCCATTTTGTACAGGTGTCCAGAAGCATGTACATTCAGGAAGGCTTCAAAAGTTAAAAGATATGCTTCACTCATCACAATAGGTAACTAGAAAATGTGCCCCTAAAGGGAATTATAGAATTTTTTAAAACTGTACAATTTAGTGGGATTTATTTTAGTATATTCACAAACTTGTACTACCATCACAACTACCTAATTGTAGAACATTTTCATCCTCCTCTAAAGTAACCCAGTACCCATTATTTCCCCTTCTCCCCTCCTCCCAGGCCCTGGCAATCACTCATGTATTTTCTGCCTCTATGGATTTGCTTATTTTGGCCATTTCATATAAATGGAATCATAAAATATATAGTCCTTTGTGCCTGACTTCTTTCACTTTGCATAATGTTTTCAAGGTTCACCCATGTTGTGCCATGTATTAGTGCTTGATTCTTTATTATGGCTGAATAATATAACGATATATGACATTCTGTTTACCCATTCACCAGCTGATGGATATTTAGGCTATTTCCACTTTTTTTTTAATGATTAATTAAAACATATTTATTGGTTCTAAAGAAAAAATGTGATTTTTTTTCTCCATTTCAATAATCATTTTTGTATCTACTATAGTTTCTGTTGCAATTGTATTTTTTTAAACATCTTTATTGGAGTATAACTGCTTTACATTGTTGTGTTTGTTGCTGCTGAATAACAAAGTGAGTCAGCTATACATATACATATATACCCGTGCTCTTGCGACTCCCACCCACCCTACATAACCCACCCCTCTAGGTGATCACAAAGGACCGAGCTGATCTCCCAATGCTATGCGGGTGCTTCCGAATAGCTATCTATTTTACATATGGTAGTGTACATATGTTCATGCCACTCTCCCACTTCGTCTCAGGTTACCCTTGCCCCTCCCTCTGTCTTCAAGTCCATTCTCTACATCTGCATCTTTATTCCAGTTCTGCCCCTAGTTTCTTCAGAACCCTCTTTTTTTTTTAATTTAGATTCCATATATATGTGTTAACATACGGTATTTGTTTTTCTCTTTATGACTTACTTCACTTATATGACAGATTCGATGCACATCCACCTCACTACAAAAAACTCAATTTTTTTTACATCTTTATTGGAGTATAATTGCTTTACAATGGTGTGTTAGTTTCTGCTTTATAACAAAGTGAATCAGTTATACATATACATATGTTCCTATATCTCTTCCCTCTTGTGTCTCCCTCCCTCCCACCTTCCCTATCCCACCCCTCCAGGCGGTAACAAAGCACCAAGCTGATCTCCCTGTGCTATGCGGCTGCTTCCCATTAGCTATCTATCTTACGTTTGGTAGTGTATATATGTCCATGCCTCTCTCTCGCTTTATCACAGCTTACCCTTCCCGCTCCATATATGCTCAAGTCCATTCTCTAGTAGGTCTGTGTCTTTATTCATGTCTTACGCCTAGGTTCTTCATGACATTTTTTTTCTTAAATTCCATATATATGTGTTAGCATACGGTATTTGTCTTTCTCTTTCTGACTTACTTCACTCTGTAGGACAGACTCTAGGTCTATCCACCTCATTACAAATAGCTCAATTTCGTTTCTTTTTATGGCTGAGTAATATTCTATTGTATATATGTGCCACATGTTCTTTATCCATTCATCCAATGATGGACACTTAGGTTGTTTCCATCTCTGGGCTATTGTAAATAGAGCTGCAATGAACATTTTGGTACATGACTCTTTTTGAATTACGGTTTTCTCAGGGTATATGCCCAGGAGTGGTATTACCAGGTCATATGGTAGTTCTATGTGTAGTTTTTTAAGGAACTTCCATACTGTTCTCCATAGTGGCTGAACCAATTCACATTCCCACCAGCAGTGCAAGAATGTTCCCTTTTCTCCACACCCTCTCCAACATTTATTGTTTCTAGATTTTTTGATGATGACCATTCTGACTGGTGTGAGATGATATCTAATTGTAGTTTTGATTTGCATTTCTCTAATGATTAATAATGTTGAGCATTCTTTCATCTGTTTGATGACAGTCTGTATATCTTCTTTGGAGAACTGTCTATTTAGGTTTTCTGCCCATTTTTGGATTGGGTTGTTTGTTTTTTTGTTATTGAGCTGCATGAGCTGCTTATTGGAGATTAATTCTTTGTCAGTTGCTTCATTTGCAAATATTTTCTCCCATTCTGAGGGTTGTCTTTTGGTCTTGTTTATGGTTTCCTTTGCTGTGCAAAAGCATTGAAGTTTCATTAGGTCCCATTTGTGTATTTTTGTTTTTATTTCCATTTCTCAAGGAAGTGGGTCAAAAAGGATATTGCTGTGATTTATGTCATTGAGTGTTCTGTCTAGGTTTTCCTCTAAGAGTTTGATAGTTTCTGGGCTTACATTTAGGTCTTTCATCTATTTTGAGCTTATTTTTGTGTATGGTGTTAGGGAGTGACCTAATCTCATACTTTTACATGTACCTGTCCAGTTTTCCCAGCACCACTTATTGAAGAGGCTGTCCTTTCTCCACTGTACATTCCTGCCTCCTTTATTAAAGATAAGGTGACCATATGTGCGTGGGATCATCACTGGGCTTTCTATCCTGTTCCATTGATCTATCTTTCTGATTTTGTGCCAGCACCATACTGTCTTGTTTACTGTAACTTGTAGTATAGTCTGAAGTCAGGGAGCCTGATTCCTCCAGCTCCGTTTTTCGTTCTTAAGATTGCTTTGGGTATTCGGGGTCTTTTGTGCTTCCTTACAAATTGTGAAATTTTTTGTTCTAGTTCTGTGAAAAATGCCAGTGGTAGTTTGATACGGATTACATTGAATCTGTAGATTGCTTTGGGTAGGAGAGTCATTTTCAAAATGTTCATCCTTCCAATCCAAGAACATGGTATATCTCTCCATCTATTTGTATCATCTTTAATTTCTTTCATCAGTGTCTTATAATTTTCTGCATACAGGTCTTTTGTCTCCTTAGGTAGGTTTATTCCTAGATATTTTATTCTTTTTGTAGCAATGGTAAATGGGTGTGTTTTCTTCATTTCACTTTCTGATTTTTCATCATTAGAGTATAGGAATGCCAGAGATTTCTGTGCATTAATTTTGTATCCGGCTACTTTACCAAATTCATTGATTAGCTCTAGTAGTTTTCTGGTAGTATCTTTGGGATTCTCTGTATAAAGTATCATGTCATCTGCAAACAGTGACAGCTTTACTTCTTCTTTTCTGATTCGGATTCTTTTTATTTCCTTTTCTTCTCTGATTGCTGGGCTAAAACTTCCAAAACTATGTTCCATAAGAGTGGTGAGAGTGGGCAACCTTGTCTTATTCCTGATCTTATTGGAAATGCTTTCAGTTCTTCACCATTGAGGACGATGTTGGCTGTGGGTTTGTCATATATGGCCTTTATTATATTGAGGAAAGTTCTCTCTAGGCCGACTTTCTGCAGAGTTTTTTTTACCATAAATGGGTGTTGAATTTTGTCCTAAGCTTTCTCTGCATCTATTGAGATGATCATATGGTTTTTCTCCTTCAATTTGTTAATATGGTTTATCGCATTGATTCATTTGCATATATTGAAGAATCCTTGCATTCCTGGAATAAACCCCACTTCATCATGGTGTAAGATCCTTTTAATGTGCTGTTGGATTCTGTTTGCTAGTATTTTGTTGAGGATTTTTGCATCTATGTTCATCAGTGATATTGGCCTGTAGTTTTCTTTCTTTGTGACATCCTTGTCTGCTTTTGGTATCAAGGTGATGTTGGTCTCGTAGAATGAGTTTAGGAATTTTCCTCCCTCTGCTATATTTTGGAAGAGTTTGAGAGGGGTAGGTGTTAGCTCTTCTCTAAATGTTTGGTAGAATTCACCTGTGAAGCCATCTGGTCCTGGGCTTTTGTTTGTTGGAAGATTTTTAATCACTGTTTCAGTTCCAGTGCTTGTGATTGGTCTGTTCATATTTTCTATTTCTTCCTGATTCAGTCTTGGCAGGTTGTGCATTTCTAAGAGTTTGTCCATTTCTTCCAGGTTGTCCATTTTATTGGCATAGGGTTGCTTGTAGTAGTCTCTCATGATCATTTGTATTTCTGCAGTGTCAGTTGTTACTTCTCCTTCTTCATTTCTAATTCTACTGATTTGAGTCTTCTCCCTTTTTCCTGATGAGTCTGGCTAATGGTTTATCTATTTTGTTTATCTTCTCAAAGAACCAGCTTTTAGTTTTATTGATCTTTGCTATCATTTCCTGCATTTCTTTTTCATTTATTTATGATCGGATCTGTATGTTTTCTATCCTTCTGCTAACTTCGGGGGTTTTTTGTTCTTCATTTACTAATTGCTTTAGGTGCAAAGTTAGGTTGCTTACTCGAGATGTTTCCTGTTTCTTCAGGTAGGATTGTATTGCTATAAACTTCCCTCTTAGAACTGCTTCTGCTACATCCCATAGGTTTTGTGTTGTCATGTCTACATTGTCATTTGTTTCTAGGTATTTTTTGATTTCCTCTTTGATCTTCAGTGATCACTTCGTTATTAAGTAGTGTATTGTTTAGCCTCCATGTGTTTGTATTTCTTTACAGATCTTTTCCTGTAATTGATATCTAGTCTCATGGCGTTGTGGTCAGAAAAGATACTTGATACAATTTCAATTTTCTTAAATTTTCCAAGGCTTGATTTCTGACATAAGATATGATCTATCCTGGAGAATGTTCCATGAGCACTTGAGAAAAATGTGTATTCTGTTGTTTTTGGATGGAATGTCCTATAAATATCAATTAAGTCCATCTTGTTTAATGGATCATTTAAATCTTCTGTTTCCTTATTTATTTTCATTTTGGATGATCTGTCCATTGCTGAAAGTGGGGTGTTAAAGTTCCCTACTATGAATGTGTTACTGTCGATTTCCCCTTTTATGGCTGTTTGTATTTGCCTTATGTATTGAGGTGCTCCTATTATGGGTGCATAAATATTTACAATTGTTAAATCTTCTTCTTGGACCGATCCCTTGATCATTATGTAGTGCCCTCCTTTGTATCTTCTAATAGTCTTTATTTTAAAATCTATTTTATCTGATATGACAATTGCTACTCCAACTTTCTTTTGCTTTCCATTTGCATGGAATATCTTTTTCCATCCCCTTACTTTCAGTCTGTATGTGTCTCTAGGTCTGAAGTTGGTCTCTTGTTGACAGCATATGTATGGGTCTTGTTCTTGTATCCATTCAGCCAATCTGTGTCTTTTGGTGGGAGCATTTAGTCCATTTAAATTTAAGTTAATTAACGATATATATGTTCCTATTCCCATTTTCTTAATTGTTTTAGGTTCTTTAATATAGATCTTTTCCTTCTCTTGTGTTTCTTGCCTAGAGAATCTCCTTTAGCATTTTTTGCAAAGCTGGTTTTGTGGTGCTGAACTCTCTCAGCGTTTGCTTGTCTGTAAAGGTTTTAATTTCTCCATCAAATCTGAATGAGATCCTTGCTCTGTAGAGTAATCTTGGTTGCAGGTTTTTCTCCTTCATTACTTTAAATATGTTCTGCAAGTTCCTTCTGGCTTGCAGAGTTTCTGCTGAAAGATCAGCTGTTAAACTTTAGGGGAATTCCCTTGTGTGTTATTTGTTGTTTTTCCCTTGCTGCTTTTAACATGTTTTTCTTTGTATTTAATTTTTGACAGTTTGATTAATATGTGTCTTGGCGTGTTTCTGCTTGGATTTTTCTTGTATGAGACTCTGTGCTTCCTGGACTTGATTAACTCTTTCCTTTCCCATATTAGGGAAGTTTTCACCTACAATCTCTTCAAATATTTTCCCAGTCCCTTTCTTTTTCTCTTCTTCTTCTGGAGCCCCTATAATTTGATGTTGGTGTGTTTAATGTTTTCCCAGAGGTCTCTGAGACTGTCCTCAGTTCTTTACCTTCTTTTTTCTTTATTCTGCTCTGCAGTAGTTATTTACACTCTTTTATCTTCCAGGTAACTTATCCGTTCTTCTGCCCCAGTTATTCTGCTATTAATCCCATCTAGAGTACTTTTAATTTCATTTATTGTGTTGTTCATCGTTGCTTGTTTCATCTTTATTTCTTCTAGGTCCTTGTTAAATGTTTCTTGCATTTTGTCTATTCTGTTTCCAAGATTTTGGATCATCTTTACTATCATTATTCTGAATACTTTTTCAGGTAGACTGCCTATTTCCTCTTCATTTGTTAGGTCTGGTGGGTTTTTATCTTACTCATTTAACTGCTGTGTGTTTTTCTGTCTTCTCATTTTGCTTATCTTACTGTGTTTGGTGTCTCCTTTTTGCAGGGTGCAGGTTCGTAGTTCCCGTTGTTTTTGGTGTCTGTCCCCAGTGGCTAATGTTTGTTCAGTGGGTTGTGTGGGCTCCCTGGTGGAGGGGACTAGTGCCTGTGTTCTGGTGGATGAGGCTGTATCTTGTCTTTCTGGTGGGCAGGTGTACGTCTTGTGGTGTGATTTGGGGTGTCTGTGGACTTATGATTTTAGACAGCCTCTCTGCTAATGGGTGGGGTTGTGTTCCTGTCTTGCTAGTTGTTTGGCATAGGGTGTCCAGCACTGTAGCTTGCTGGTCATTGAGTGAAGCTGGTTGCTGGTGTTGAGATGGAGATCTCTGCGAGATTTTCACCATTTGATATTATGTGGAGCTGGGAGGTCTCTTGTGGACCAGTGTCCTGAAATTGGCTCTCCCACCTCAGAGGCACAGCACTGACTCGTGGCTGCAACACCAAGAGCCTTTCATCCACTCGGCTCAGATTAAAAGGGAGAAAATGTAGAAAGAAAGAATTAGTAGCAGTAGAAAGAAAGAAAGGAAGGAAGAAATAAAGAAAGAAAGAAGGAAAAGAAGAAGGAAAGGAGGGAGGGAAGGAGGGAGGAAGGAAGGAAGCACAGAAGGAGGGAAGGAAGGAAAAACAGAAAGAAAGAAGATAAAGTAAAATAAAATAAAGTGAGATAAAATATAATAAAGTTATTAAAATAAAAATAATTATTAAGAAAAATATTTTTTAAAATCAAAAATAAAACAACAAAAGAAACCCCCAAAAAACAATGTACAGATATAAAGCTAGGAATAATGGTGGAAGCAAAGCTATACAGACAAAATCCCGCACAGAAGCATACACATGCACACTCACAAAAAGAGGAAAAGGGGAAAAAATAATAAATCTTACTCTCAAAGTCCACCTCCTCAATTTGATATGATTCGTTGTCTATTCAGGTATTCCACCGATGCAGGGTATATCAAGTGGATTGTAGAGATTTAATCCACTGATCCTGATGCTGCTGGGAGAAATTTCCCTTTCTCTTCTTTGTTCACACAGCTCTAGGGTCTCAGTTTTGGATTTGGCCCCGCCTGTGCCTGTACGTCGCTGGAGGGCTTCTGTTCTTCCCTCAGACAGGACGGGGTAAAATGAGCAGCTGATTCAGGGGCTCTGGCTCACTCAGGCCGGTGGAAGGGAGGGGCACGGAGTGTGGGGCGAGCCTGCTGCGACAGAGGCCAGAGGAATATTTCACCAGCCTGAGGCGTGCCGTGCCTTCCCCCAGGGAAGTTGTGCCTGGATCCCAGGACCCTGGCAGTGGTTGCCTGCACAGGCTCCCCAGAAGGGAGGTATGGATAGTGACCTATGCTCGCACACAGGCTTCTTGGTGGCGGTAGCAGCAGCCTTAATGTCTCATGCCCTTCTCTGGGGTCCGCGCTGTTAGCCACAGCTCGCGGCCCTCTCTGGAGCTCCTTTAAGCAGCACTCTTAATCCCCTCTTCTCACGCACCAGGGAACAAAGAGGGAAGAAAATGTCTCTTGGCTCTTCGGCAGTTCCAGACTTTCCCCCAGATTCCCTCCCGGCTAGCCATGGTGCACTTACACCTTCGGGCTGTCTTCAGGCTGCTATTCCTCTCCCTGCGATCCAACCGAAGTCTGAGACTCAGCTCCCTGCCCCCGCCTGCCCCGGTGGGTCAGAAGACAGCCTCTCGGGCTGGTGAGTGCCAGTCGGCACTGATCTTCTGTGCAGGAATCTCTCCACTTTGGCCTCCCCACCCCTGTTGCTGTGCTGTCCTCCATAGCTCCGAAGCTTCCCTCCTCCACCACCCACAGTCTCTGCCCGAGAAGGGACTTCCTAGTGTTTGGAAACCTTTCCTCCTTCACAGCTCCCTCCCACTGGTGCAGGTCCCTTACCTATTTTTTTGTCTCTGTTTATTATTTTTTCTTTTTCCCTACCCTGTTACGTGGGGAGTTTCTTGCCTTTTGGGAGGTCTGAGGTCTTCTTACAGCATTCACTGTGTGTTCTGTAGGAGCACTTCCACGTGTAGATGTATTTCTGATGTATCTGTGGGGAGGAAGGTGATCTCTGTGTCTTACTCTTCCGCCATCTTCCCCCTCTCCCTCCCTTTTCTTCTGAGCTGTGCTGCAAACAGCATCTTCATGATGTGGCCAGGTGTCAGGCCTGTGCCTGTGCGGTGGGAGACCCAAATGCAGGATACTGGTCCATCAGAGACCTCCTTGTTCCAAGTAACATCAAATGGCAAATACTCTCCCAGAGATCTCCATCTCAAAGATAAGACCCAGCTCCACTCAAAGACCAGTACGCTACAGTGCTGGACACCCTATGACAAACAACTAGCAAGACAGGAAAACAACCCCACCCATTAGCAGAGAGGCTGACTAAAATAATAATAAGGTCACAGATGCAACAAAACACACCACCAGATGTGGTTCTGCCCACCAGAAAGACAAAATCCAGCATCATCCACCAGAATACAGGCACTAGTCCCCTCCACCAGGAAGCCTACACAATCCACTGAACCAACCTTACCCACTGGACACAGACACCGAAAATGACAGGAACTATGAAAGTGTGGCTGGTGAAAAAGAGACCACAAACACAGTAAGTTAAGTGAGATGAGAAGACAGAGTAACACACAAGAGATGAAGGAGCAAGGTAAAAACCCACCAGACCAAAAAAATGAACAGCAAATAGGCAGTCTACCTGAAAAAGAATTGAAAGTAATGAGAGTAAAGGTGATCTTACATCTTGGAAATAGAATGGAGAAAATACAGGAAACATTTATCTAGGACCTAGAAGAAATAAAGAGCAAACAAACAGTGATGAACAACACAAAAAGTGAAATTCAAAATTCTCTAGAAGGAATCAAGAGCAGAATAACTGAGGCAGAAGAACGGAAAAGTGACCTAGAAGATAAAATAGTGGAATATACTACCGCAGATGAGAATAAAGAAAAAAGAATGAAAAGAATTGAGGACAGTCTTAGAGACCTCTGGGACCATATTGAACACACCAACATATGAATTATACAGGTCCCAGAAGATGAATAGAAAAAGAAACGGACTGAGAAAATATTTGAAGTGATTATAAGTGAAGACTTCCCTAATATGGGAAAGGAAATAGTCAATCAAGTCCAGGAAGAACAGAGAGTCCCAAACAGGATAAACCCAAGAAGAAACACAACAAGACACATATTAATCAAGCTATCAAAAATTAATACACAGAAAAAATAATAAAAGCAGCAAGGTAAAAACAACAAATAACATATAAGTGAATCCCCATAGGATAACAGATGATCTTTTAGCAGAAACACTGCAAGCCAGAAGGGCATGGCAAGACATATTTAACATGATGAAAGGGAAAAGCCTACAACCAAGATTACTCTACCCATCAAGGATCTCACAAGATTTAATGGAGAAATTAAAAACTTTTCAGACAAAAAAAAACCTAAGAGAATTCATCACCACAAAATGAGCTTTACAACAAACCCTAAAGGAACTTATCTAGAGAGGAAACAATGGAAAAGGAAAAGACCTACAATAACAAACCTAGAACAGTTAAAAAAAAGGGTAATAGGAACATACATATGGATAACTACCTTAAATGTAAATGGATTAAATGCTCCAACCAAAAGACATAGACTGGCTGAATGGATACAAAAACAAGACCTGTATATATGCTGCCTACAATAAACCCATGTCAGACCTAGAGACACACACAGACTGAAAGTGAGGGGATGGAAAAAGATATTCCATGCAAATGGCATTCAAAAGAAAGCTGGAATAGCAATTCTTATCTCATACGAAACAGACATTAAAGTAAAGACTATCACAAGGGACAAGGAAGGACCCTACATAATGATCAAGGGATCAATCCAAGAAGAAGATATAACAATTGTACATATCTATGCACCCAACATAGGAGCACCTCAATACATAAGAAAAATGCTAACAGACATAAAAGGGGAAATCAACAGTAGCAGAATAATATTAGGGGATTTAACACCCCATTTTCACGAATGGACAGATCATCCAAAATTAAAATAAATAAGGAAATACAACTTTAAATGATACATTAGACAAGAAGGAATTAATTGATATTTATAGGACATTCCATCCAAAACAACAGACTACACTTTCTTCTCAAGTGCTCATGGAACATTCTCCAGGATAGATCATACCTTGGGTCACAAATCAAGCCTTAGTAAATTTAAGAAAATTGAAATAATATCCAGTATCTTTTCCGACCACAGTGCTATGAAACTAGACGTTAATTACAGGAAAAATATTCATAAAAATAACAAATACTTGAAAGCTAAACAATACACTACTTAATAACCAAGATATCACTAAAGAAATCAAAAAGGAAATAAAAAAATACATAGATACAAATGACAATGAAAACATGCCAACCCAAAACCTATAGGATGCAGCAAAAGAAGTTCTAAGAGGGAAGTTTATAGCAATAAAATCCTACCTCAAGAAAAAAGAAACATATCAAATAAACAACCTAAACTTTCACCTAAAGCAATTAGAGAAAGAAGAACAAAATAACCCAAAGTTAGGAAAAGGAAACAAATCATAAAGATCAGATCAGTAATAAATGGAAAAGAAATGAAGGAAACAATAGCAAAGATCAATAAAACTAAAAGCTGGTTCTTTGAGAAGATAAACAAAATTGACAAACCATTAGCCAGACTCATCAAGAAAAAAAGGGAGAAGACTCAAATCAATAGAATTATAAATGAAAAAGGAGAAGTAACAACTGACACTGCAAAATACAAGGGATCATGAAAGATTACTGCAAGTAAATATATTCTAATAAAATGGGCAACCTGGGAGGAATAGACAAATTCTTAGAAAAGCACAACCTTCCCAGACTGAACCAGGAAGAAACAGAAAATATATCCAGACCAATCACAAGCACTGAAATTGAAACTGTGATTAAAAATCTTCCAACAAACAAAAGCCCAGGACCAGATGGCTTCACAGGCGAATTCTATCAAACACTTTGAGAAGAGCTAACGCATTTCCTTCTGAAACTCTTACAAAATGTAGCAGAGGGAGGAACACTCCCAACTCATTCTGCAAGGCCAACATCACTCTGATACCAAAACCAGACAAAGATGTCACAAAGATAACACTGATCAACATAGACGCAAAAATCCTCAACAAATTACAAGCAAACAGAATCCAACAGCACATTAAAAGGATCATACATCGAGACCAAGAGGGGTTTATCCCAGGAATGCAAGGATTCTTCAATATATGCAAATCAATCAATGTGATATACCATATTAACAAATTGAAGAATAAAATCCATACGATCATCTCAACTGCTGCAGAAAAATCGTTCAACAAAATTCAACACCAATTTATGATAAAAATCCTAGAGAAAGTAGGCACAGAGGGAACTTTCCTCAACATAATAAAGTCCATATATGACAAACCTACAGCCAACATTGTTCTCAATGATGAAAAACCGAAACCATTTCCACTAAGATCAGGAACAAGACAAGGTGGCCCACTGTCACCACTATTATTCAACATAGTTTTGGAAGTTTTAGCCACAGCAATCAGAGAAGCAAAATAATAAAAGGAATCCAAATCGGAAAAGAAGAAATAAAGCTGTCACTGGTTGCAGATGACATGATACTATACGTAGAGAATACTAAAGATACCACCAGAAAACTACTAGAGCTAATCAATGAATTTGGTAAAGTAGCAGAATACAAGACAAATGCAGAGAAATCTCTTGCATACCTATACAGTAATGATGAAAACTCTGTAAGAGAAATTAACATAACACTCCCATTTACCATTGCAACAAAAAAAATAAAATACCTAGGAATAAACCTATCTAAGGAGACAAAAGACCTGTATGCAGAAAACTATAAGATACTGATGAAAGAAATTAAAGATGACACAAACAGATGGAGAGATACACCATATTCTTGGATTGGAAGGATCAACATTGTGAAAATGACTAAACTACCCAAAACAATCTACAGATTCAATGCCATACCTATCAAGCTACCAATGGCATGTTTCAGAGCTAGAACAAAAATTTTCACAATTTGTATGGAAACACAAAAGACCCTGAATAGCCAAAGCAATGTTGAAAATGAAAAATGCTGCTGGAGGAATCAGGCTCCCAGACCTCAGACTATACTACAAAGCTACAGTAATCAAGATAGTATGGTACTGGTACAAAAACAGAAATATAGATCAATGGAACAAGATAGAAAGCCCAGAGATAAACCCATGCACATATGGTCAACTCATCTATGACAAAGGAGGGAAGGATATACAATGGAGAAAAGACCATCTCTTCAATAAGTGGTGCTGGGAAAACTGGACAGCTACATGTAAAGAATGAAATTAGAACACTCCCTAACACCATACACAAAAATAAACTCAAAATGGATTCGAGACGTAAATGTAAGACCAGACACTATCAAATTCTAAGCAGAAAACATAGGAAGAACACTCTTTGATATAAATCACAGCAAGATCTTTTTTGATCTACATCCTAGAGTAATGGAAATAAAAACAAGAATGAACAAATGGGACCTAATGAAACTTCAAAGGTTTTGCATAGCAAAGAAAACCATAAACAAGACGAAAAGACAACCTTCAGAATGGGAGAAAATATTTGCAAACAAAGAAACTGACAAAGGATTAATCTCCAAAATTTACAAGCAGCTCATGCAGCTCAATATTTAAAAAGCAAATAACCCAATCCAAAAATGGGCAGCAGAGGTAAACAGACATTTCTCCAAAGAAGATATACAGATTGCCAACAAACACATGAAAGGATGCTCAACATTACTAATCATTAGAAAAATGCAAATCAAAACTACAGTGAGGTATCAGCTCACACCACTCAGAATGGCCATCATCAAAAAATCTACAAACAATACATGCTGGAGAGGGTGTGGAGTAAAGTGTATCCTCTTTCACTGTTGGTGGGAATGAAAATTGATACAGCCACTATGGAGAACAGTATGGAGGTTCCTTTAAAATCTAAAAGTAGAACTACCATACGAGCCAGCAATCCCACTACTGGGCATATACCCTGAGAAAACTAAAATTCAAAAAGGGTCATGTACCACAATGTTCATTGCAACTCTATTTGCAATAGGCAGGACCTGGAAGCAACCTAAGTGTTCATCGACTGATGAATAGATAAAGATGTGGCACATATATACAATGGAAAATTACTCAGCCATAAAATGAAGTGAAACTGAGTTATTGGTAGTGAAGTGGGTGGACCTAGAGTCTGTCATACAGAGTGAAGTAAGTCAGAAACAGAAAAACAAATACCGTATGCTAACACATATATATGGAAACTTAAAAAAAAAAGAAAATTGTTCTGAAGAACTTAGGGGCAGGACAGGAATAAAGATGCAGATGTAGAGAATGGACTTGAGGACATGGGAAGGGTGAAGGGTAAGCTGGAATGAAATGAGAGAGTGGAGTGGACATTTATACACTACCAAATGTAAAATAGATAGCTTGTGGGAAGGAGCTGCATAGCACAGGGAGATCATCTTAGTGCTTTTGACCATCAGAGGGGTGGATTAGGGAGGCTGGAAGGGAGACTCAAGTGGGAGGGGTTATGGAGATTTATATATACGTATAGCTGATTCACTTTGTTATACAGCAGAAACTGACACAACATTGTAAAGCAATTATACTCCAATAAAAATGTTAAAAAAAAAAGAAAAGATAAATGGAGGTGGAAGAATCAGGCTCCCTGACTTCAGATTATACTACAAAAGTACAGTCATCAAAACAGTATGGTATTGCACAAAAACAGAAATACAGACAAATAGAACAGAGTAGAAAGTCCAGAGATAAACCCAAGCACCTATGGTGACCTAATCTATGACAAAAAAGGCAAGAATATACAAGGGACAAAAGACAGTCTCTTCAATATTCTTGCTGGGAAAACTGGACAGATACATGTAAAATAATGAAATTAGAACACTCCCTAATACGTACACAAAAATAAACACAAAATGGATTAAAGACCTAAATTAAGGCTGTATACTATAAAATTCTTAGAGGAAAATATAGGCAGAACACTCTTTGACATAAATCATATTAAGATCTTTTTTTGACCCACCTCCTAGAATATTGAAAATAAAAACAAAAATTAACAAATGGGACCTAATTAAACTTATACGCTTTTGCTCAGAAAAGGAAACCATAAACAAGAGTGAAAGACTACCTTCAGAATGGGAGAAAATATTTGCAAATGAAGCAACTGACAAGGGATTTATTTCCCATAAAGCTCATCCAGCTCAATATCAAAAATACCCACAAACAACCCAATCAGTTAATGGGCAGAAGACCTAAATAGATTTTTCTCCAAAGAAGACATATAGATGCCCAAGAGGTACATGAAAAGATGTTCAATATCACTAATTATTAGAAAATGCAAATCAAAATACAATGAGGTATCACCTCACACTGGTAAGAATGGCCATCATAACAAAATCTGCAAACTATAAATGCTTAGAGGATGTGGAGAAAAGAGTACCCTCTTACACTGTGGTGGGAATGTAAATTGATACAGCTACTATGGACAACAGTATGGAGGTTCCTTAATAAACTAAAAATAGAACTATCATATGACCCCGCAATCCCACTCCTGGGCATGTACCTGGAGGAAACCATAATTCAGAAAGACGCATACACTCCAATCTTCATTGCAGCACTATTTGAAATAGCCAGGACATGGAAGCAACCTAAATGTCCATCCACAGAGGAATGGATAAAGAAGGTGTGGTACATATGTACAATGAGATATAACTCAGGTTTGAAAAGGGAAGAAATTGTGCCATTTGCAGAGACAAGAATGGATCTAGAGACTGTCATTCAGAGTGAAGTATGGCAGAAAGGGAAAAACAAATATCGTATATTAATGCATATATGTGGAATTTAGGAACAATGGTACAGATGAACCTATTTGCAAAGCAGAAATACACAGACATAGAGAACAAACATATGGACACCAAAGCGGGAAGGGAGGTGGTGTAGACTGGGAGATTGGGATTGACGTATGTACGCTACTTTGTATGAAATAGATGGCTGCTGAGTCCCTACTGTATAGCACAGGGGGAAGAAAAGCAGGTACAATATGTTTACAGGACATATATTAAGTTAACCTTAAAAATGCATTCCAATATACATTAGGTGCAGACAAATATTGTTTGATTCCACTTATACAAGGTACCTTAAATAGTCAAATTCATAGAGCCAGAAAGCACATTGGTAGACGTCAGGGGCCGAGGGGGTGGGGGAGTGGGGAGGAGGAATGGGGACTTAGTGTATAAAGAGGACAGAGTTTCAGTTTAGGAAGTTGAAAAATTCGGGAGAGAGTTGCACAACATTGTAAATGTACTTAGTGCCACTGAACTGTACAGTTAAATATGGTTAAAATAGTATGTTTTATATTATATGACTTTTACCACAATAAAAATAATAAAGTCCCCTACTATTATTGTGTTGCTGTCAATTTCTCCCTTTATGTCTGTTAATGTTTGTTTTATGCATTTAGGTTCTCCTAAGTTGGGTGCATGTGTATGTTCTTGTTATATCTTCTTGTTGGATTGATCACTTTATCATTATGTAATGTCCTTATTTGTCTTTTGTTACAGTCTTTGTTTTAAAAGCTATTTTGTCTGTTAGTATTGCTACCCTGGCTTTCTTTTCATTTCAATTTGCATGGAATATCTTTTTCCATCCCCCACTTCCATTCTGTGTGTGTCTTTAGATTTGAAGTTAGTCTCTTGTAGTCAGCATATATATGGGTCTTGTATTTGTATCCATTCAGCCACTCTATGTCTTTTGGTTGGAGCAGTTAGTCCATTTTCATTTATAGTAATTATTGAGATGTATGTTCTTATTGTCACTTTTAAATTGTTTTTGTGTTGTTTTTGTAGTTCCTTTTTGTTCCTTTCTTCTTTTGTTCTCATCTCGTTATTTGATGACTATCTTTAGTGTAACGTTTGATCCCTTTCTTTTTTATGTGTCTATATAAGTTATAGATTTTTGGTTTGTGGTTATCATGAGGTTTACATCTATCTATCATCTATCTATCTATCTATCTATCTATCTATCTATCTATCATCTATCTATCTTTCATCCATTTGATTATTTTAACTTCCTTATCTCCTAATTTCAAACACATTTGAACAATCCTGCACTTTTATTTCACACCCCCCCTAGCATATTTGTTTTTGACATCATATTTTACATCTTTTGGGGGGATGTATTCCTTAACTACCTATGTAAACATTTATAATTTTACTACTTTTGTTTTCTAACCTTCCTACTAGCTTTGTACATGGTTGATTCACTATCTTTACTGCCTTTACCACTGAGCTGTTTCCTTTCATAATTTTTGTGTTTTAGTTGTGGCCTTTTCTTTTTTGCTTAGAGAAGTCCCTTTAACATTTCTTGTAAAGCTGGTGTGGTGGTGCTGAACTCTTTTAGCTTTTGCTTGTCTGTAAAACTTTTTAGCCCTTCATCAAATCTGATTGAAAGCCTTATTGAGTAGAGTATTCTTGATTGTAGGCTTTCCCCTTTCATCACTTTAAACATATCATGCCACTCCCTTCTGGCCTGTAGAGTGTCTGCTGAAATGTCAGCTTATAACCTAATGGGAGCTCCCTTGTATATAACTTGTTGCTTTTCCCTTGCTGCTTTAATATTTTCTGTTTATGCTTAGGTTTTGATTAGTTTGCTTTAGTTTTTTAGTATGCTTTAGTTTTGATTACAATGTATCTTGATGTGATCTTTGTTGGGTTGATCCTGTTTGGGACTCTCTGTGCTTCCTGTACCTTGATGTCTGTTTCCTTTCTCAGGTTAGAGAGATTTTTTGCTATTATGTCTTCAAATATGTTCTATGCCCTCTTTTAAATCTTTCTTCTCCTTCTGGTATCCTTATGAAGTGGATAGTAACACATTTGGTGTTGTCCCAGAGGTCTCTTAAACTGTCCTCATTTTTTTTTCTTTTTTTCTGTTCAGCTTCAGTGATTTCCTTTACTCTGTCTTCCAGCTCACTGATCAATTTCTCTTTATCATTTAATCTACTGTTGATTCCTTCTAGTGTGCTTTATATTTCATTTATTGTATTCTTCTCCTCTATTTGGTTTCTCTCTATATTTTTTAAATCCTTGTTAAATTTCTCACTGTGTTCATCCATTCTTCTTCCAAATTCTTTGATTATCTTTATGATCATTACTTTGCACTCTTTATTTGGTAGATTGCCAATCTCCACTTCACTTATTTCTTCTTGGATTTCATCTTTTCCTTCATTTGAAGCATCTTTTCTGTTATCTCATTTTTCCTAATTTGCTGTTTTTATTTCTATGTATCTTATAGGTTTGTTATGTTTCCCAACCTTGGATAAGTGGTCTATTTTAGGAGTTGTCCTATGAAACCCAGCAGTTCACTCCCCTATGGTCACCAGGGCTATATGCTCTTGGTATGCCCCCTATAAGAGCTGTCTGTGTTCTTCTGTTGTGGTGGCCTGACTACTGTGAGTTGTCTGGTAGGTGTAGCTGGCCCTTGTTCTTGTTGGTTGCCAGTCCCTACTTGTCTGCTTGGTTGCCAGGCCCTGCCTTGTGCAGATGCTGTTGGCCACTGGGTGTTGGGGCTGAGTTTTGGGGTGGTTGGCTATAGAACCCCAATGTATCCCGGGGCTAGTGCTGGCCCACTGGTGAGCGGGTGGTTGTTGGGCCTGGGTTCCCAGATCTAGTGTCTGCCTGCTGGTGGGTGGTGCCAATTTCTGACGTGGCTGTCTCTGGGTTCTAGGGAGTCCCAAAGCTGATTCTTGCCTGCCGATGAGTGAGGCCATATCCTGAGGTGGCTGCCTGAAGGGTCTATGATTTCCTCGAGATAGTGTGGGTCTGCTGGTTGGCAGGGCCAGGGCCCAGGAGGTGCTGGGTCTGGTGCCTGCTTACCTGTGGGTTATCTGGGTCTTGACAAGGCAGGCTGCAGGGTTGCAGTGGTTTTGGGGCTGGTATCCACCTGCTGCTAGATGGCATTTTGGTCCAGGGGATCCCGGGTCTGGTGCCTGCCTGCTTATGGGTGAAGCCTTGTCCTGGGGCTAGTGCCAGCCTACTGGTTGGCAGAGCCATGTCCTGGGGCCTCTGGCTGTGGGGTCCGTGGGTCCCAGATCTGCTGTCAGATTGCTGGTGTGGGGGCCCAAGACCCAGGGGGATTCCAAGGCTAGTACTGGCTCACTGGTGGGCAAAGCCTGATCCTAGGCTCTCTGGCTGCAGGGTTCTGGGGGTGCTGAAATTGGAGTTGGCCTACTGGTGGTTGGGGCTGGTTCCTGACACAACTGGCTGTGGCATCTGCAGTGTCCAAAGCTTGTGTCCGCCCACTGGTGGGTGGGGCCAGATCCTGGGGTGGCTGTCTGAATGGCCCAAGGTGTCACAGAACTAACATTTGCCTGCTGCTGGGTGATACCAGGGCCCTGGGGGTCCTAAGGTTAGAGCCAGTGCACTGGTGTATGTGTCCATGTTCTGGGTTCTCTGGTGGACAAGGCCATGTCATGGAGCAGCCGTTGGCTCACAGGATCTTAAGGCAGCCTGCCTGCTGGTGTGTGAGGCTGTGTCCACATACAGTTATTTCCTTGGCCTGAGGTGTTTCAGTGCTGGTGCCAACAAGCTGTTGGGCAAGGCTGGGTCCCAGTGCTAGTAAGGTTGGTGGAAGATTCCAAAATGGCACTTGTCAGCACCCATGTCCGTGTGGTAGAATGAGCTACCCCAAATGGCTCCTGCCAGTGTCTGTGTCCCATGGGTGAGCTCCAGTCGCCTCCTGACTTCCTGGGAGGCTCTCCAAGATCAGCAGGTTGGTCTGACCCAGGCACCTTTCAAACTATGAAATCTGCCCTGGGTCTTGGAGCTTGTGAGATTTTGTGTGTGCCCTTTAAGAGTGGAGTCTTTATTTCCCACAGCCCTCTGGTTCTTCTGAAAGTAATCCCCACTAGTCTTCAAAGCAAAAGTTCTGGGGGCTGGTCTTCCTAGTGAAGTACCCCCAGGTTGGGGAGCCCAATGTGGGGCTCAGCCCTGTTGATTTTGGGGGAGAACCTCTGCAGTGGTGATTACCCTTCCATTTGTTGGTCACCCACCCAGGGTATGGGTCTTGACTATACTGTGACCATCCCTCCTATCTGTCTCACTGTGATCCCTTCTTCATATCTTTAGTTGTAGAAGATATTTTCTGCTAGATTCTGGCTTTCTCATCAATACTTGCTCTAGAAATAGTTGTAATTTTGGTATGCCCTTGTGGGGAGGTGAGCTCAGGGTCTTCCTACTCTGCCATCTTTAATGAGTCTGCATAAAGTTTTAGTATTTCTTGCAAGGCAAGTCTATTGGCAACACATTTCCTCAATTTTTGTTTCTCTGAGAATATTTTTTATTTCTTTTTCATCTTTGAAAGATAATTTCTCAGGACACAGAATTCTAGGTTGGTAGGTTTTTTTTCCTCAACATTTAAAATAAATTTTTAATTTATATTGGAGTATCATTGATTAACAATGTTGTGTTAGTTTCAGGTTTAGAGCAAAGTGATTCAGCTATACATATACAAGTATCTATTCTTTTTTCAAATTCTATTCCAATTTAGGTTACTACAGTATATTGAGCAGAGTACCCTGTGCTACAGAGTGGGTCTATGATGGTTATCTATTGTAACGTATTGTATTTTTGTTATTCTTTATTTATTCTTTTTTAAAAGAAATTTTATTGGAGTACAGTTGATTTACAATGTTCTGTTAGTTTCAGGTGTACAGCAAAGTGAATCAGTTATACATATATATCCACTCTTTTTTAGATTCTTTTCCCATGTACACCATTACAAAGTATTGAGTAGAGTTCCCTGTGCTATACAGTAGGTCCTTATTAGTTACCTATTTTATACACAGTAGTGTGTATATATCAATCCCAAACACCCAATTTTTCCCTCCCCTCCCTTATTCCCTGGTAACCATAAGTTTATTTTCTACATCTGTGACTCTACTTCTGTTTTGTAAATAAGTTCATTTGCACCCTTTTTATAAGATTCCACATATAATCAGTATCATATGATACTTGTCTTTCTGTGTCTGACTTACTTCATCCAGTATGACAACCTCTAGGTCCACCCATGTTGGTGCAAATGGCATTATTTTGTTCTTATTTTATGGCTGAGTAATTATATATGTACCACATCTTCTTTATCCATTCCTCTGTTGATAGGCATTTATATTGCTTCCATGTCTTGGCTATTGTAAACAGTACTACAATGAACATTGGGGTGCATGTATCCTTTCGAAAATGTTTTTCTCTGGACATGTGCTCAAGAATGGGATTGCTGGATGATATGATAGCTCTAGTTTTAGACTTTTAAGGAACCTCTTTACTGCTTTCCATAGCAAATGTACTAATTTACATTCCCACCAACAGTGTAGGAGGGTTCCTTTTTTTCTCCACACCCTTTCCAGCATTTATTGTTTGTAGACTTTTTAATAATGGACATTGTGACTGGTGTGAGGTGATATCTCATTGTAGTTTTGATTTGCATTTCTCTAATAATTAGCGATGTTGAGCATCTTTTCATGTGCCTCTTGGCCATCTGCATGTCTTCTCTGGACAAATGCCTATGTAGGTCTTCTGCCCATATTTTGATTGGGTTTTATTTTTTTTATATTGAGCCACATGATTTGTTTGTAAATTTTGGAGATTAATCCCCTGTGAGTCACATCATTTGCAAATATTTTCTCCCATTCTGTGGGTTGTCTTTCCATATTGTTTATGGTTTCCACATGCCACGGAGCTGCTAGGCCCGTGAGCCATGGCCACTGAACCTGCGCATCTGGAGCCTGTGCTTTGCAATGGGAGAGGCCACAACAGTGAGAGGCCCGCGTCCCACAAAAAAAAAAAAGAAGAAGACATACAGATGGCAATGAGCAAATGACAGTATGCTCAACATTGGTAATTATTAGAGAAATGCAAATCAAAACTACAATGAGATGTCACCTCACACCAGTCATAATAGCCATCATTAAAATGTCTACAAATAATAAATGCTGGAGAGGGTTTGGAGAAAAGGGGACCCCCACACACACGGTTGGTGTGAATGTAAATTTGTACAGCCACTATGGAGAACAGTATGGAGGTTTCTTACAAAACTAAAAATAGCTGGAATTCCCTGGCAGTCCAGTGGTTGGGACTCAGGATTTCATGTCCAGAACATGGGCTTAATCCCTGGTTGTGGAACAAACATCCCACAAGCCATGTGGTATAGCCAAACACACAAACAAAAACATGAAAACTAAACATAGAACTACCATATGATCCAGCAATCCCACTCCTGAGCATATACCCAGAGAAAGCCATAATTCTAAAAGATACATGCGCTCCAATGTTCATTGCTGCACTATTTACAATAGCCAGGACAAGGAGGCAACCTAAATGTCCATCAACAGAGGAATGGATAAAGAAGATATAGTACATATATACAATGGAATATTACTCAGCCATAAAGAAAGAACAAAATAATGCCATTTGCACCAACATGGATAGACCTAGAGGTTGTCATACTGAGTGAAGTAAGCCAGTCACAGAAAGACAAATATCATATGATATCATTTATATGTGGAATCTAATAAAGGGGTACAAATGAACTTATTTACAAAACAGAAGTAGAGTCAAAGATCTAGAAAACAAACATAGTTACTAGGGAATAAGTGAGGTGAGGGATAAATTGAGAGATTGGGATTAACATATACGCAGTACTATACGTAAAATAGATAACTAATAAGGACCTACTGTATAGCACAGGGAACTCTACTCAATACTCTGTAATGGCCTATATGGGAAAAGAATCTAAAAAAGCGTGCATATATGTATATGTATAACTGATTCACTTTGCTGTACACCTGAAACTAACAGAACATTTTAAATCATCTATACTCTAGTAAAAAAATTTTAAATGTTAAAATAAATAAATCATGAAAGGTCAAAAAATAAAATTTTTCACTCTACTCTCTTTTTGCTTGCATGATTTTCGATGTAATCTTTGCTCCTGTATATGTAAGATTTTTTTCCTCTAGCTTCTTTTACTTTTTTTCTTTATCTTTGATATTCCATAGTTTGAATATAATATGCTTAGGTGTAGTTTTCTCGCATCTATTCTCCTCAGTGTTCTGAGATTCCTGGATCTGTGGCTTGGTG
Organism: Delphinus delphis; assembly: GCF_949987515.2. Taxonomy (NCBI): domain Eukaryota; kingdom Metazoa; phylum Chordata; class Mammalia; order Artiodactyla; family Delphinidae; genus Delphinus; species Delphinus delphis. Next base: position 80,652,802 of record NC_082704.1, read on the forward strand.
TGTGACATTAATTTGGGGAAAATTTTCAGTCATTATTGTTTCAAATGTTTCTTCTGTTCTTGACTTTATTCTTCTAGAATTCCCATTATGCATATATCAGACCTTTTTTTAGCAGTCCCGAATTTCTTGATATTTTATTATATTTTTTCAGTCTTTTTCTCTCTGCTTTTCAGTTTTTGTGGTTTCTATTGAGATATATTCAAGCTCAGAGATTTTTTCCTCGGCTGTATCCCACCTACTAATAAGCCTATCAATGGCATTCTTCACTTGTGTTACAGTTTTTTTTATATCTAGCATATATTTTTGGTTCTTCCTTTTTTTTTCTATTTTTTTGTTTTGTTTTGTTTTGTTTTTGCGGTACGCGGGCTTCTCACGACTGCGGCCTTGCCCGTTGTGGAACACAGGCTCTGGACGCACAAGCTCAGCAGCCATGGCTCATGGGCCCAGCCACTCCACAGCATGTGGGATCCTCCCGGACCGGGGCACGAACCCGTGTCCCCTGCATCAGCAGGCGGACCCTCAACCACTGCACCACCAGGGAAGCCCTTTTGTTCTTTCTTACAATTATTATCTCTTTGCTTACATTACCTATCTCTTCTTGCATGCTGTCTACTTTATCCATTAGAGCCCTTAGTATATTAATCATAGATCGTTCACATTCCTGGTCTGATCATTCCAACATCTCTGCCACATCTGGTTCTGGTGCTTGCTCTGTCTCTTCATACTGTGAGGATTTCTTTTTGCCTTTTGGTATGTTTTATAATTTTTTCTTGATAGCTGGACGTAATGTAAATATACTTTTACTTATGTGGTGGTGAGTTGTGGAAGGAGGAAAAGTATTCTTTAGTCCTATGATTAGGTCTCATTCTCTGAGAGCCTATGCCTTTAGACTGTGAACTCCACAAGCATTTCTCAGTTTTTTTTCTTCCCCTTAGGAGGAATAGGGTGGTTAAGGTTGGCTGGAGTTATATAAGGTTAGAGCTGACTTGAGTTCATATTTCCATTCCCCAAGAGCATTTAGGTTCTTATAATACTCCAGCAGGTTAGGCTCTGGTTAATTAATTTCCCACAAGGGCAGACCTTGTTAAGAAGACAGTGCTTTGGCATATTTCAAAATACTTTCTGTCTCCTCTCTGTGCTATAAACATGAGAAAATTTTTATTCAATGTTCACTCTGAGAACCTTGACAAGCTCCTGGATGTAAATCTCACAAAATTGTGCAGTAGCCCCCTATGAATGGGTTAGACTGGAATTTTTAACTCTGAGAATTGTTCACACTGAGCCTCCAGCAAGTTGTTAACTACAGCTCAAATTTTCCTACCCTGACACTTATTTCCATGCAGTCTTCACTTGTGAATTTCTCTTCTGGATCTATGGCTCCCTGTATTCACTTGACTATCTCTCCAATCTTGGGGGCAGGGGTTTTGCCTGAGTCCTTCCCTTTCTTATAGATCCAAGAAGTGTTTTTTTTATTTTTTAGTCTGTTCAGTTTTTTTTTTACTTGTTTTTAGGATGGAGCAGCGACTTCCAGTCTCCTTACATGTGGAATTAGAACTCTGAAGTCCCTCCCTATAGTAGATCTGTAATTCCATATGGTATCATTTTCCTTATGCCTGAAGAAAGAATTTTTAACATTTCTTGCATTGAACATCTGCTGGTGTTAAATTATTTTCACCATCATATGTCTGAAAATGTCTGGATTCACCTTCATTTTAAAAAGATATTTTCATGGAGTATAAAATTCTAGGTTGACAGTATTTCTCTTTTGGTACTCTAAGCCTGCTGATCCACTATCTTATTGCTTGCAATGTTTCTCCTTAGAAATTTGCTGTCATATGTCATATTTATATTTGTTTCTCTGTATGTAGTATGCCATTTTTTCTCTGGCTGTTTTTAAGATGTTGTCTTTATCATTGGTTTTGAACAATTTGATCATGATTACCTCAGTGTAGCTTCTTCATGTTTCTTGTGACTGGGGTTTGTGAGATTCTTGGATCTGTAGCTTTATAATTTTCATCAGATTTGGAAAATTTTGGTTTAATACTCCTTCAGAGGTTTTCCCTTTCCCCTCCTGCTATCCTCGAGGGACTCAGATTTCTTGCATATTAGCCAATTTAAAGTTGTCCCAGAGGCGACCCAACACTGGAGCCTATCTGGGATCTTTGATGGGGCTAATGACAGACTCTGGGAGGACTCACACCAAGAAATATTTCCCAGAACTTCTGCCGCCAGTGTCCTTGTCCCCACGGTGAGCCACAGCCACCCCCCGCCTCTGCAGGAGACCCTCCAACACTAGCAGATGCCTCTGTTACATCTACCATTCAGAATACAACATCTAAAACTCTAGAAACACAGTGATTATAATCCTACTGTGTCAGAATAGGACTCTGAATTTACAGTCAGATATCATCCAGCCTGAAATTGGATGCACCAAAGTACTTGGCAGTGACAGCAGGGTTTCTATATACAATACTGTGAAGTTGTGAGGTGTGAGTGAGACAATAAGAAACAGACCTCCTTGATCATCTACCAGAGGACAGACAACAGAAGCAAGAAGAACTACAGTCCTGCAGCCTGTGGGACAAACACCACATTCACAGAAAGATAGACAAGGTGAAAAAGCAGAGGGCTATGTATCAGATGAAGGAACAAGATAAAACCCCAGAAAAACAACTAAATAAAGTGAAGATAGGCAAAGATCCAGAAAAAGAATCCAAAATAATGATAGTGATGATGATCCAGGACCTCGGAAAAAGAATGGAGGCAAAGATAAAGAAGATGCAAAAAAATGTTTAACAAAGATTTAGAAGAATTAAAGAACAAACAAACAGAGATGAACAATATGATACCTGAAATGAAAACTACACTAGAAAGAATCAATAGCAGAATAACTGATAAGTGAACTGGAAGACAGAATGGTGGAATACACTGCAGAACAGAATAAACCAAAAACAATTCAGCACCAACAAACCAGCTCTACAACAAATGCTAAAGGAATTCTCTAAGTGGGAAACACAAGACAAGAAAAGGACCTACAAAAACAAACCCAAAACAATTACGAAAATGGTCACAGGAACATACATATCGATAATTACCTTAAACGTGATGGATTAAATGCTCCAACCAAAGGCACAGGCTTGCTGAAAAGATACAAAATCAAGACCCATATATATGCTGCCTAAAAAAGAGCCACTTCACACCTAGGGACACATACAGACTGAAAGTGAGGGGATGGAAAAAGATATTCCATGCAAATGGAAATTAAAAGAAAGATGCAGTAGCAATATTCATATCAGATAAAATAGACTTTCAAATAAAGAATGTTACACGAGACAAGGAGGGACACTACATAATTATCAAGAGATCAATCTAATAAGAATATATAACAATTATAAATACATATGCACCCACCATAGGAGCACCTCAATACATAAGGCAACTGCTAACAGCTCAAACAGAGGAAATCGACAGTAACACAGTAATAGTGGGAGACTTTAACACCTCACTTACACCAATAGACAGATCATCCAAAATGAAAATAAATAAGGAAACAGAAGCTTTAAATGACACAATAGACCAGATATATTTCATTGATATTTATAAGACATTCCATCCCAAAACTGCAGATTTAACTTTCTTCTCAAGTGCTCATGGAACATTCTCCAAGATAGACCACATCTTGGGTCACAAATCAAACCTCAGTAAATTTAAGAAAATTGAAATCAAATCAAGCATCTTTTCTGACCACAACGCTATGAGATTAGAAATGAATTACAAGAAAAAAAAACATAAAAAACACAAACACATGGAGGCTAAACACTACGTTACTAAATAACAAAGAGATCACTGAAGAAATCAAAGAGGAAATCAAAAAATACCCAGAGACAAATGACAATGAAAACACGATGATCCAAAACCTATGGTATGCAGCAAAAGCAGTTCTAAGAGGGAAGTTTATAGCTATACAAGCCTACCTCAAGAAACAGGAAAAATCTGAAATAAACAATCTAATCTTACACCTAAAGGAACTAGAGAAAGAAGAACAAACAAAACCCAGAGTTAGCAGAAGGACAGAAGTCATAAAGATGAGAGCAGAAATAAATGAAATAGAAACAAAGAAAATAATAGCAAAGATCAATAAAACTAAAAGCTGGTTCTTTGACAAGATAAACAAAATTGATAAACCATTAGAAAGACTCATCAAGAAAAACAGGGAGAGGACTCAAATCAATAAAATTAGAAATGAAAAAGGAGAAGTTACAACAGACACCACAGAAATAGAAAGCATCCTAAGAGACTACTACAGGCAACTGTACGCCAATAAAATGTGTAACCTGGAAGAAATGGAGAAATTCTTAGAAAGGTATAACCTTCCAAGACTGAACGAGGAAGAAATAGAAAATATGAACAGACCAATCACAAGTAATGAAATTGAAACTGTGATTAAAAGTCTTCCAACAAACAAAAGTCCAGGACCAGAAGGCTTCACAGGCGAATTGTATCAAACATTTAGAGAAGAGCTAACACCTATACTTCTCAAACTCTTCCAAAAAATTGCAGAGGAAGGAACACTCCCAAACTCATTCTATGAGGCCACCATCATACTGATACCGAAACCAGACAAAGATACTACAAAAAAAGAAAATTATAAAGTAATATCACTGAAGAATTTGGAGGCAAAAAACCTCAACAAACTACTAGCAAACAGAATCCAACAGCACATTAAAAGGATCATACACCATGATCAAGTGGGGTTTATTCCACTAATGCAAGGATTCTTCAATATATGCAAATCAATGAACGTGATACACCAAATTAACAAATTGAAGGAGAAAAACAATATGATCATCTCAATAGATGCAGAGAAAGCTTTTGACAAAATTCAACACCCATTTGTGATAAAAACCCTGCAGAATGTAGGCATAGAGGGAAATTTCCCCAACATAATAAAGGCCATGTATGACAAACCCACAGCCGACATCATCCTCAGTGGTAAAAAACTGAAAGCATTGCCACTAAGATCAGGAACAAGACAAGGTTGCCCACTCTCACCACTCTTATTCAACATAGTTTTGGAAGATTTAGCCACAGCAATGAGAGAAGAAAAAGAAATAAAAGGAATCCAAATCAGAAAAGAAGAAGTAAACCTGTCACTGTTTGCAGAGGACATGATACTCTACACAGAGAATCCTAAAGATGCTACCAAAAACCTGATAGAGATAATCAATGAATTTGGTAAAGTAGCAGCATACAAAATTAATGCACAGAAATCACTGGCATTCGTATACACTAATGATGAAAAACCTGAAAGTGAAATGAAGAAAACACACCCATTTACCATTGCTACAAAAATAATAAAATAACTAGGAGTAAACTTACCTAAGGAGACAAAAGACCTGTATGCAAAAAATTATAAGACACTGATTAAAGAAATTAAAGATGATACAAATAGATGGAGAGATATATGATGTTCTTGGATTGGAACAATCAACATTGTGAAAATGACTGTACTACCCAAAACAATCTACAGATTCAATGCAATCCCTATCAAACTATCACTGGCATTTTTCACAGAACTAGAACAAAAAATTTGAAAATTTGTATGGAAACACAAAGGACTCTGAATAGTCAAAGCAATCTTGAGAACAAAAATGGAGCTGGAGGGGCTTCCCTGGTGGCACAGTGGTTGAGAGCCCTCCTGCCAATGTAGGGTACACGGGTTCCTGCCCCAGTCTGGGAAGATCCCACATGCCGCGGAGCAGCTGGGCCCATGAGCCATGGCTGCTGAGCCTGCAAGGCCAGAGCCTGTGCTCCACAACGGGAAAAGGCACAACAGTGAGAGGCCCACGTACAGCAAAAAAAGAAAAAAGAAAAAAAATGGAGCTGGAGGAATCAAGCTCCCTGACTTCATACTATACTACCAAGCTACAGTAATCAAGACAGTATGGTACTGGCACAAAAACAGAAATATAGATCAATGGTACAGGATAGAAAGCCCAGAGATGATCCTATGCACATATGGTCACCTTATCTTTAATAAAGGAGTAAAGAATTTACAGTGGAGAAAGGACAGTCTCTTCAATATGTGGTGCTGGGAAAACTGGACAGATACATGTAAAAGTATGAAATTCGAAAACTTCCTAACACCATAAACAAAAATAAACTCAAACTGGATTAAACCCCTAAATGTAAGGCCAGACACTATAAAAATGTTAGAGGAAAACATAGGTAGAACACTCTATGATATAAATCACAGCAAGATCCTTTTTGACCCAACTCCTAGAGAAATGCAAATGAATACAAAACTAAACAAATGGGACCTAATGAAACTTCAAAGCGTTGCACAGCAAAGGAAACCATAAACAAGACCAAAAGACAACCCTCAGAATGGGAGAAAATATTTGCAAATGAAGCAACTTACAAAGGATTAATCTCCAAGATTTACAAGCAGCCCATGCAGCTCAATAACAAAAAAACTAACAACCCCATCCAAAAATGGGCAGAAGACCTAAACAGACATTTCCCCAAAGAAGATATACAGATTGCCAACAAACACATGAAAGTATGCTCAACATCATTAATCATTAGAGAAATGCAAATCAAAACTGCAATGAGATATCATCTCACACCAGTCAGAATGGCCATCATCCAAAAATCTAGAAACAATAAATGCTGGAAAGGGTGTGGAGAAAAGGAAAAACTCTTGCACTGTTGGTGGGAATATAAATTGATACAGCCACTATGGAAAACAGTATGGAGGTTCCTTAAAAACTACAAATAGAACTATCAAATAACCTAGCAAGCCCACTACTGGGCATGTACCCTGAGAAAACCACAATTCAGAAAGAATCATGGATATTCAACACTGGGGAGTTGAGGAAGATGGCAGAAGAGTAAGATGCAGAGATCACCTTCCTCCCCACAGATACATCAGAAATACATCTACACGTGGAACTGCTCCTATAGAACACCCACTGAACACTGGCAGATCTCAGACCTCCCAAAAAGCAAGAAACTCCCCCACGTACCTGGGTAGGGCAAAAGAAAAAAGAAAAAACACAGACAAAAGAATAGGGATGGGATCTTCACTAGTGCGAGGGCACTGTGAAGGAGGAAAGGTTTCCACACACTAGGAAGCTCCATCGCAGGCGGAGACTGCATGTGACGGAGGGGGAAAGCTTAGGAGCCGTGGAGGAGAGCACAGCAACAGGGGTGCAGAGGGCACAGCAGAGAGATTCCCGCACAGAGGATCAGTGCTGACAAGCACTCACTAGCCCGAGAAGCTTCTCTGCTCCCCCACCAGGGTGGGCGGGGGCTGAGAGCTGAGTCTCGGGCTTCATTCTGATCACAGAGAGAGGACTGGTGTTGGAGGCATGAAGACAACCTAAAGGGGTTAGTGCACCACGGCTAGCCGCAAGGGAGTCCGGGAAAAACCCTGGACCTGCTGGAGAGGCAAGATACTTTTTCTTCCCTCTTTGTTTCCCAGTGGGTGAGGAGAGGGAATTAAGAGCACTGCTTAAAGGAGTTCCAGAGACAGGTGCAAGCCACAGCTAACAGTGCGGACCCCAGAGACAGGCATGAGATGCCAAGGCTACTGCTGCCTCCACCAAGAAGCCTGTGTGCAAGGGCAGGTCACTATCCACACTGCCCCTCCTAGGAGCCTGTGAAGCCCGCCACTGCCAGGGTACCGTGATCCAGGGACAACTTCCCTGGGAGAACACATGGCACCGAAGGTTCGTCCTGCGTTCCATACTCCTCCCTCCCCCTGGCCTGAGTGAGCCAGAGCCCCCGAATCAGCTGCTCCTTTAACCCTGTCCTCTCTGAGTGAGATCTGACCCTCAGGAGTCCTACATGCCGAGGCGGGGCCAAATCCAAAGTTGAACCCTGGGAGCTGTGCGAACAAAGAAGAGAAAGGGACATCTCTACCTGCAGCCTCAGGAACAGTGGATTAAATTTGCACAATCAACTTGATGTACCCTGCATGTGTGGAATACCTGAATAGACAATGAATTATCCCGAATTGAGGAGGTGGACTATGGGAGCAAGATATATTATCTTTGCCGCTTTTCCTCTTTTTGTTACTGTGTATGTTTATGCTTCATTGTGAGTTTTTGTCTGTGTAACTTTGCTTTCACCAATTTCCTTAGGGTTCTGTCCATCTGTTTTGTTTTGTTTTGTTTTTCTTTACTTTAAAAAAATGTTTTCTTAATAATTGTTTTTTATCTTTTATTTTAATAACTTTATTTTATTTCATGTTCTTTCTTTCTTTCTTTTTTCCTTCCTTCCTTCCTTCTTTCTTTCTTTCTTTCTATTTTTTCTCCCTTTTATTCTGAGCTGTGTGGATGAAAGGCTCTTGGTGCTCCAGCCAGGAGTCAGTGCTGTGCTTCTCATGTGGGATAGCCAACTTCAGGACACTGGTCTACAAGAGACCTCGCAACTCCACGTAATATCAAATGGCAAAAATCTCCCGGAGATCTCCATCTCAACACCAAGACCCAGCACCACTCAAAGACTAGGAAGCTACAGTGCTAGACACCCTATGCCAAACAACTAGCAAGACAGGAACACAGCCCCACCCATTAGCACAGAGGCTGCCTAAAATCATAATAAGACCACAGACAACCCAAAATACACCAGCAGACGAGGACCTTCCCATCGGAAAGACAAGATCCAGGCTCATCCACCAGAACACAGGCACTAGTCCCCCCCCCACCAGGAAGCCTACAGAACCCACTGAACCAACCTTATCCACTGGGGACAGATACCAAAAACAACGGGAACCACGAACCTGCAACCTGCAAAAAGGAGACCCCAAACACAGTAAAATAAGCAAAATGAGAAGACAGAAAAACACACAGCAGATGAAGGAACAAGGTAAAAACCCACCAGAACTAACAAATGAAGAGGAAATAGGCAGTCTACCAGAAAAAGGATTCAGAATAATCAGAGTAAAGATGATGCAAAATCTTGGAAATAGAATAGAGAAAATACAAGAAACATTTAACAAGTATCTAGAAGAACGAAAGAGGAAACAAGCAATGATGAACAACACAATAAATGAAATTAAATATACTCTAGAAGGGATCAATAGGAGAATAACTGATGCAGAAGAACGGATAAGTGACCTGGAATATAAAATAGTGGAAATAACTACTGCAGAGCAGAGTAAAGAAAAAAGAATGGAAAGAACTGAGGACAGTCTTAGAGACTTCTGGGACAACATTAAATGAACGAACAGTCGAATTATAGGGGTCCCAGAAGAAGAAGAGAAAATGAAAGGGACTGAGACAATATTTGAAGAGATTATAGTTGAAAACTTCCCTAATATGGGAAAGGAAATAGTTAATCAAGTCCAGAAAGCACAGAGAGTCCCATACAGGATAAACCCAAGGAAAAACACACAAAGAAACATATTAATCAAACTATCAAAAATTAAATGCAAAGAAAACATGTTAAAAACAGCAAGGGAAAAACAACAAATAACACACAAGGAAATCCCCATAAGGTTAACAGCTGATCTTTCAGCAGAAACTCTGCAATCCAGAAGAGACTGGCAGGATATATTTAAATTGATGAAGGAGAGTGCTTCCATGGTGGTGCAGTGGTTGAGAGTCGGCCTGCCAATGCAGGGGACATGGGTTCATGCCCTGGTCCAGGAAGATCCCATATGCCGCAGAGCGGCTGGGACCGTGAGCCATGGCTGCTGAGACTGTGCATCTGGAGGCTGAGCTCCGCAATGGGAGAGGCCACAACAGTAAGAGGCCCGCATACTGCAAAAAAAAAAAAAAAAAGTGATGAAGGAGAAAGATCTACAACCAAGTTTACTCTACCCTCCAGGGAACTCATTCAGATTTGATGGAGAAATTAAAAGCTTTACAGACAAGCAAAAGCTGGGAGAGTTCAGCATGACCAAACAAGCTTTACAACAAAAGCTAAAGTACCTTCTCTAGGCAAGAAACACAAGAAAAGGAAAAGACCTACAATTACAAACACAAAACAATTAAGAAAATGAGAATAGGAACATACATATCGATAATTTCCTTAAATGTAAATAGACTAAATGCTCCCACCAAAAGACACAGACTGGCTAAATGGATACAAAAACAAGACCCATATATATGTTGTCTACAAGAGACCCACTTCAGACCTAAGGACACATACAGACTGAAAATGAGGAGATGGAAAAAGTTATTCCATGCAAATGGAAACCAAAAGAAAGCTGGAGTAGCAATTCTCGTATCAGACAAAATAGACTTTAAAATAAAGACTATTAGAGGAAACAAAGAAGGACACTACATAATGATCAAGGGATCAATCCAAGAAGAAGATATAACAATTGTAAATATTTATGCACCCAACATAGGAGCACTTCAATACATAAGGCAAATACTAACAGCCATAAAAGTGGAAACTGACAGTAACACAATCATAGTAGGGAAATTTAAAACCCCACTTTCATCAATGGACAGATCATCCAAAATGAAAATAGATAAGGAAACACAAGCTTTAAATGATACATTAAGCAAGATGGACTTAATTGATATTTATAGGACATTCCATCCAAAAACAACAGAATACACATTTTTCTCAAGTGCTCATGGAACATTCTCCAAGCTAGATCATATTTGGGTCACAAATCAAGCCTTGGTAAATTTAAGAAAACTAAAATTGTATCAAGTATCTTTCCGACGACAATGCTATTAGACTAGGAATCAATTACAGGAAAAGATCTGTAAAAACTAGAAACACATGGAGGCTAAACAATACACTACTTAATAACGAAGTGATCACTGAAGAAATCAAAGAGGAAATCAAAAAATACCTAGAAACAAAAGACAATGTAGACACGATGACCAAAAACCTATGGGATGCAGCAGAAGCAGTTCTAAGAGGGAAGTTTATAGCAATACAATCCTACCATAAGAATCATGAAACATCTCAAATAAAAAATCTAACTGTGCACCTAAAGCAATTAGAGGAAGAACAAAAAAAACCCCAAAGTTAGCAAAAGGAAAGAAATCATAAAGATCAGATCAGAAATGAATGAAAAAGAAATAAAGGAAATGATAGCAAAGATCAATAAAACTAAAAGCTGATTCTTTGGGAAGATTTAAAAAAATTGATAAACCATTAGCCAGACTGATCAAGAAAAAAAAGGGAGAAGACTCAAATCAATAGAATTAGAAATGAAAAAGGAGAAGTAACAACTGACACTGCAGAAATACAGAAGATCATGAGAGATTACTACAAGCAACTATATGCCAATAAAATGGACAACCTGGAAGAAATGGACAAATTCTTAGAAAGGCACAACCTGCCAAGACTGAATCAGGAAGAAATAGAAAATAAGAACAGACCAATCACAAGCACTGAAATTGAAACTGTGATTAAAAATCTTCCAACAAACAAAAGCCCAGGACCAGATGGCTTCACAGGCGAATTTGATCAACAATTTAGAGAAGAGCTATCACCTATCCTTCTCAAACTCTTCCAAAATATAGCAGAGGAAGGAACCCTCCCAAACTCATTCTATGAGGCCACCATCACCCTGATACCAAAACTAGACAAAGATGTCACAAAGAAAGAAAACTACAGGCCAATATCACTGATGAACATAGAGGCAAAATCCTCCACAAAATACTAGCAAACAGAATCCAACAGCACATTAAAAGGACGATACACCATGATCAAGTGGGGTTTATTCCAGGAATGAGAGGATTCTTCAATATACGCAAATCAATCAACATAATACACCATGTTTGCAAATTGAAGGAGAAAAACTATATGATCATCATAATAGATTTAGAGAAAGCTTTCGACAAAACTCAACACCGATTTATGATAAAAACACTGCAGAAAATAGGCATAGAGGGAACTTTCCTCAACATAATAAAGGCCATATATGACACACCCACAGCCAACATCATCCTCAATGGCGTAAATCTGAAAGCATTTCCACTAAGATCAGGAACGTGACAAGGTTGCCCACTCTTAGCACTATTATTCAACATAGATTTGGAAGTTGTAGCCACACCAATTAGAGGAGAAGAAAAATACTAGGAATCCAAATTGGAAAAGAAGAAATAAAGCTGTCACTCCTTGCAGATAACATGATACTCTACATAGAGAATACTAAAGATGCTACCAGAAAACTACTAGAGCTAATCAATGAATTTGGTAAAGTAGCAGGATACAAAATTAATGCACAGAAATCTCTGGCATTCCTATACAGTAATAAGGAACAATCTGAAAGTGAAATTAAGAAAACACTCCCATTTACAATTGCAACAAAAGGAATAAAATATCTAGGAATAAACCTACCTAAGAAGACAAAATACACATATGCAGTTATTTATGAGACACTGATGAAAGAAATTAAAGATGATACAAATAGATGGAGAGACATACCATATTCTTTGACTGGAAGAATCAACATTGTGAAAATGACTATTACCCAAAGGAATCTCCAGATTCAATGCAATCCCTATCAAACTACCACTGACATATTTCACAGAACTAGAACAATATATTTCACATTTTGTATGGAAACACAAAAGACCCCAATTAGCCAAAGCAATCTTGAGAACGAAAAATGGAGCTAGAGGAATCAGGCTCCCTGACTTCAGACTTACTACAAAGCTACAGTAATTAAGACAGTATAGTACTGGCACAAAAACTGAAATATAGATCAATGGAACAGAATAGAAAGCCCAGAGATAAACCCACGCACATATGGACACCTTATCTTTGAAAAAGGAGGCAAAAATATATAGTGGAGAAAAGACAGCCTCTTCAATAAGTGGTGCTGGGAAAACTGGACAGGTACATGTAAAAGTATGAAATTAGAACACCTCCTGACACCATACACAAAAATAAACTCAAAATGGATTAAAGACCTAAATGTAAGGCCAGGCACTATCAAAGTCAGAGGAAAACATAGGCAGAACACTCTATGACATAAATCACAGCAAGATCCTTTTTCACCCACCTCCTAGATAAATGGAAATAAAAACAAAAATAAACTAATGGGACCTAATGAAACTTCAAAGCTTTTGCACAGCAAAGGAAACCATTAACAAGACCAGAAGACAACCCTCAGAATGGGAGAAAATATTTGGTAATGAAGCAACTTTCATAGGATTTATCTCCAAGTTTTACAAGCAGCTCATGCAGTTCAGTAACAAAAAACAAACAACCCAATCCAAAAATGGGCAGAAGACCTAAATAGACATTTCTCCAGAGAAGATATACAGATTGCCAACAAACACATGAAAGTATGCTCAACGTCATTTGTCATTAGAGAAATGCAAATCAAAACTACAATGAGATATCATCTCACAGCAGTCAGAATGGCCATCATCAAAAAATCTAGAAACAATAAATGTTGGGCAGGGTGTGGAGAAAAGGGAACACGCTTGCACTGTTGGTGAGAATGTAAATTGGTAGAGCCACTATGGAGAATAGTATGGAGGCTCCTTTAAAAACTAAAAATAGTACTACCATACGACGCAGCAATCCCACTACCTGGCATGTACCTGAGAAAACCATAGTTGAAAAACAGTCATGTACCAAAATGTTCATTGAAGCTCTATTTACAATAGCCAGGACATGGAAGCAACCTAAGTGTCCATCAACAGATGAATGGATAAAGACAATGTGGCACATATATACAATTGAATATTACTCAGCCATCAAAAGAAACGAATGTGAGTTATTTGTAGTGAGGTGGATGGACCTAGAGTCTGTCATACAGAGTGAAGTAAGTCAGAAGAGAAAAACAAATACCGAATGTTAATACATATACATTGAATCGAAAAAAAAAAAGGTCATGAAGAACCTAGGGTTAAGACAGGAATAAAGACACAGACCTACTAGAGAATGCACTTGAGGATATGGGGAGGGGGAAGGGTAATCTTGACAAAGTGAGAGAGTGGCATGAACATATATACACTACCAAATGTTAAATAGATAGCCAGTGCTAAGCAGCTGCATAGCACAGGGAGATCAGCTCAGTTGTTTGTGACCACGGAGCGGGATGTTATAGGGTGTGTGGGAGAGAGGGAGGGAGATGCAAGAAGGAAGAGATATGGGAACATATGTATATGTATAACTGATTCACTTTGTTATAAAGCAGAAACTAACGCACCATTGTAAAGCGATTATACTCCAATAAAGATGTTAAAAAAAAAAGAAATGAAATCAGCTTAAGAGACCTCTCAGACAACATTAAATGTAACAACATTCACATTATAGGTGTCCCAGAAGAAGTAAGATAGAAAGGACCCAAGAATATATTTGAAGAGATTATAATCAAAAATTACCCTAACATGGGAAAGGAAGTAGCCACCGAAGTCCAGGAAGTGCAGAGAGTCCCATAAATGATAAACCCAAGGAAAAATACATGAAGACACATAGTAATCAAACTGGCAAAAATTAAAGACAAAGAAATATTATTGAAAGCAACAAGGGAAAAATGAAAAATAACATACAAGGTAACTCCCATAAGGGTAACAGCTGATTTCTCAGCAGAAACTCTGCAAGCCAGAAGGGAGTGGAATGATGTACTTAAAGTGATGAAAGGGAAGAACCTACAACCAAGATTACTGTACCCAACAAGGATCTCATTCAGATTTGATGGAGAAATCAAAAGCCTTACAGATAAGCAAAAGCTAATAGAATTCAGCACTAGCAAACCAGCTCTACAACAAATGCTAAGGGAACTTCTCTAAGTGGAAAACACAAGACAAGAAATGACCTACAAAAACAAACCCAAAACAATTAAGAAAATGGTCTATGAACACACATATTGATAACTACCTTAAACGTGAATGGATTAAATGCTCCAACCAAAGGCACAGGCTTGCTGAAGGGATACAAAAACAAGACCCATATACATGCTGTCTACAAGAGACCCACTTCAGACCTAAGGATGCATACAAACTGAAAGTGAGGGGATGGAAAAAGATATTCCATGCAAATGGAAATTAAAAGAAAGCTGGAGTAGTAATACTCATATCAGATAAAATAGACTTTAAAATAAAGAATGTTACACGAGATAAGGAGGGACACTACATAATGATCAAGGGAGCAATCCAATAAGAAGATATAATAATCATAAATATATATGCACCCAACATAGGAGCACCTCAATACATAAGGCAACTGCTAACAGCCCTAAAAGAAGCAATCGACAGTAACACAATAATAGTGAGGGATTTTAACACCTCACTTACACCAATGGACAGATCATCCAAAATGAAAATAAGGAAAGAGAAGCTTTAAATGACACAATAGACCAGATATATTTAATTGATATTTATAGGACATTCCATCCAAAAACTTCAGATTACACTTTCTTCTCAAGTGCACACGGAACATTCTGCAAGATAGATCACATCTTGGGTCACAAATCAAGCCTCAGTAAATTTAAGAAAATTGAAATCATATCATGCATCTTTTCTGACCACAATGCTATGTGATTAGAAATGAATTAGAGGGAAAAAGACGTAAAAAACACAAACACATGGAGGCTAAACACTACGTTACTAAATAACCAAGAGATCACTGAAGAAATCAAAGAGGAAATCAAAAAATACCTAGAGACAAATGACAATGAAAACATGATGATCCAAAACCTACGGGATGCAGCAAAAGCAGTTCTAAGAGGGAATTTTATAGCCATACAAGCCTACCTCAAGAAACAAGAAAAATCTCACATAGACAACCTAAGCTTACACCTAAAGGAACTAGAGAAAGAAGAACAACAAAACCCAGAGTTAGCAGAAGGACAGAAATCATAAAAATCAGAGAGGAAATAAATGAAACGGAAACAAAGAAAATAATAGCAAAGATCAATAAAACTAAAAGTTGGTTCTTTAGCAAGGTAAACAAAATTGATAAACCATTAGCCAGACTCATCAAGAAAAAGTGGGAGAGGACTCAAAGCAATAAAATTAGAAATGAAAAAGCAGAAGTTACAACAAACACCACAGAAATACAAAGCATCCTAAGAGACTACTACAAGCAACTGTATGCCAATAAAATGGGCAGCCTGGAAGAAATGGACAAACTCTTAAAAAGGTATAACCTTCCAAGACTGAACAAGGAAGAAATAGAAAATATGAACAGACAAATCACAAGTAATGAAATTGAAACTGCGATTAAAAATCTTCTGACAAACAAAAGTCCAGGACCAGATGGCTTCACAGGTGAATTGTATCAAACATTTAGAGAAGAGCTATCACCCATCCTTCTCAAACTCTTCCAAAACATTGCAGAGGAAGGAACCCTCCCAAACTCATTCTATGAGGCCACCATCACACTGATACCAAAACCAGACAAAGATACTACAAAAAAAGAAAATTACAGACCAATATCACTGAAGAATATGAATGCAAAAATCCTCAACAAAATACTAGCAAACAGAATCCAACAAAACATTAAAAGGCTCATACAGCATGATCATACGGGATTTATCCCAGGGATGCAAGGATTTTTCAATATACGCAAATCAATCAATGTGATACACCATATTAACAAACTGAAAAATAAAAACCATATGATCATCTCAATAGATGCAGAAAAATCTTTTGAGAATATTCAACAGCAATTTATGCTAAAAACTCTCCAGAAAGTGGGCATAGAGGGAACCTACCTCAAAATAATATAAGCCATATATGACAAACCCACAGCAAACATCTTTCTCCGTGGTAAAAAACGGAAAGCCTTTCCTCTAAAATCAGGAACAAGACAAGGATGTCCACTCTCACCACTATTATTCAACATAGTTTTGGAAGTCCTAGCCATGGCAATCAGGGAAGGAAAAGAAATAAAATGAATACAAATTGGAAAAGAAGAAGTAAAACTGTCACTGTTTGCAGATGACATGATACTATACATAGAGAATACTAAAGATGCTACCAAAAAACTACTAGAGCTAATCAATGAATTTGGTAAAGTAGCAGGATACAAAATTATGCACAGAAATCTCTTGAATTCTTATACACTAATGATGAAAAATCTGAAAGAGAAATTCAAGAAACACTCCCATTTACGATTGCAACCAAAAGAATAAAATACCGAGGAATAAACCTACCTAGGGAGACAAAAGTCCTGTATGCAGAAAACTATAAGACACTTATGAAAGTAATTAAAGATGATAACAACAGATGGAGACATATACCATGTTCTTGAATTGGAATAATCAATATTGTGAAAATGACTATACCACCCAAAGCAATCTATAGATTCAAGGCAATCCCTATCAAATTACCAAAGTCCTTTTTTAGGGAACTAGAACAAAAAATCTTAAAATTTGTATGGAGACACAAAAGAACCCGAATAGCCAAAGCAGTCTTGAGGGAAAAAAACGGAGCTGGAGGAATCAGACTCCCTGACTTCAGACAATACTACAAAGCTACAGTAATCAAGACAGTATGGTACTGGCACCAAAACTGAAACATAGATCAATGGAACAAGATAAACCCAAGAGGTAAACCCATGCACCTATGGTCAACTAATTTATGACAAAGGAGGCGAGGATATACAATGGAGAAAAGACAGTCTCTTCAATAAGTGGTGCTGGGAAAACTGGACAGCTACATGTAAAAGAATTAAATTAGAACACTCCCTAACACCATACACAAAAATAAACTCAGAATGGATTACAGACCTAAATGTAAGACTGGATACTACAAAACTCTTTGAGGAAAACATAGGAAGAACACTCTTTGACATAAATCATGGCAAGATCTTTTTTGATCCCCCTCCTAGAGTAATGGAAATAAAAACAAAAATCAACAAATGGGACCTAACGAAACTTTGATGCGTTTGCACAGCAAAGGAAACCATAAACAAGACCAAAAGACAACCCTCAGAATGGGAGGAAATATTTGCAAACGAATCAAAGGACAAAGGATTAATCTCCAAAATATATAAACAGCTCATGCAGCTCAATATTAAAAAAACAAACAACCCAATCCAAAAATGGGCAGAAGACCTAAATAGACATTTCTCCAAAGAAGACATACAGATGGCCAAGAAGCACATGAAAAGCTGCTCAACATCACTAATTATTAGAGAAATGCAAATCAAAACTACAATGAGGTATCCCCTCACACCAGTTAGAATGGGCATCATCAGAAAATCTACAAACAATAAATGCTGGGGAAAAGGGAACCCTCTTGCACTGTTAGTGGTAATGTAAATCTATACAGCCACTATGGAGAACAGTATGGAGGTTCCTTAAAGAAATAAAAATAGAATTACCATATGACCCAGCAATCCCACTACTGGGCATATACCCTGAGAAAACCATAATTCAAAAAGACACATGCACCCCAATGTTCATTGCAGCACTATTTACAGTAGCCAGGTCATGGAAGCAACCTAAATGCCCATCGACAGACGAATGGATAAAGAAGATGTGGTACATATATACAATGGAATATTACTCAGCCATAAAATGGAACAAAATTTGTTTATTTGTTGAGATGTGAATGGATCTAGAGTCTGTCATACAGAGTGAAGTAAGTCAGAAAGAGAAAAACAAATATCGTATATTAATGCATATATGTGGAACCTAGAAAAATGATACAGCTGAACTGGTGTGCAGGGCAGAAATTGAGACACAGATGTAGAGAACTAACGTATGGACACCAAGGTGGGAAAGTGGCATGGGGGTGCGGGTGGTGGTGTGATGAATTGGGCGATTGGGATTGGTATGTATTCACTCATGTGAATGAAATTTATGACTAATAAGGGAAAAAAGGGGCTCATAACTTAATAAGAACAATATTTCTTCCTTTCTGTATTCTTATACCTTGTAGTTATATTTCTTGCATTATTGTACTTGCTAAGACTCCAGTACAGTGTTAACTAGAAGTGGGAATATTTGGGAGCTATGAATTATTCTCAGTCTAAAAGTGAAAGCTTTTAATGTTTTACCAAGCTAATTTTTTGTATATAGGGAATAACAAATTGAATAATAATTGTATCCTTTAAAAAAAAAACAGACCTCCTCAATGTTAGAATCCTTTTCTTTATGACATAAGACTTTCAGACTTCATAGAATAAAACTCAACTCAAAGGAAAAAAAAAGTCCCAAAGCTTAATGATTCTCTGTTTATTTCTTTAAAATATCTTTTTTCTTTGTGTTTCTCATTCTGTTTTAACTTCACTGACCTTTTCACTGTAATGTTTAATCTGCCAGCAATCCCATTCAGTGCATTTTCCATCTCAAACATGGTAGTTATCATCTCTAGAAGTTCATTGCAGATATCTTGTATACCTTCTGTGTTTCTAATTAATTTCTGAACATATAGAATATAGTTACAGTAACTATTTTAATGACCTTGTCTCTTAATTGTAGTGTCTGTGTCAGTTGGGGGTCATTTTCCATTGACTGATTTTTCTCATTTTCACTCATATGTTCCATTTTTGAATGCCTGATAATTTTTTATCAGTTCTGAGACATTATTAATTTTACATTGTTGAGTGCTGATAATTTTTGCATTTCTATAAATACCATACCTTTCATCTTCGTTCTGGGACACAGTTACTAGGAAATTGTTTAATCCTTTCAGGTGTTCCTTTTATGTTTTTTAAGGCAGTACTAGAGCAATTCTCAATCAATCTTAAGGTAATTATTCCCCAATATGGAGGCAAGTCCCTTCTGTGTACTCTAACTAATGCCCCAAGGGTTATGAGGTTTTCCAGACTGGCTGATGGAGACAGACACTCTTTTCCACTTTGAGTGAGTCTCAGGTATTCTTTCTTATAATATTTTGATGTTGTTTTTTCCCTAGCCTCTGGTAGTTTCCTCACCTGCACACACAAATCAGAACTCAACTGAATACTTGAGAAGAACGCTTTGCAGATCTCTGGAGTTCTTACTCTGTGCAGCTATCTCATCTCCTTACTCTGTCCTGTGGACTCTCTCTGACTTGATCTCCTCGACTTCCAACTCCATCTGCTAACTCAGGGAATCCTGTGGGCTTCACCTTAGTTCTACCTACTTGTGCCTCAAAACTGTAAGCTGGGGCAATAGTAGACCCCACCTCATTTGTTTCCCATTTCTCAGGGATCATTGTCCTTTGTTACCTGATGTCCAGTGTCTTGAAACACGTTGTTTCATAAATTTTGTCCTTTTTTGTTTCTTTTGTGTGAGAGGATAAAATCTAATTCTTGTTCCTCCATCTTTCCCAACAATTGTGAGCCTGCACTCTTAAACCCTAAGGTATAAAGCAGCTCTCTCCCCACTTCTCCTTTTTTTGTTTAACATCTTTATTGGAGTATAATTGCTTTACAACGGTGTGTTAGTTTCTGCTTTATAACAAAGTGAATCAGTTATACATATACACATGTTCCCATATCTCTTCCCTCCTGCGTCTTCCTCCCTCCCACCCTCCCTATCCCACCCCTCTAGGCGGTCACAAACCACCTATCTGATCTCCCTGTGCTACACGGCTGCTTCCCACTAGCTATCTATTTTACGTTTGGTAGTGTATATATGTCCATGCCACTCTCTCACCTCAACACAGCCTACCCCTCTCCCTCCCCATATCCTCAAGTCCATTCTCTAGTAGGTCTGTGTCTTTATTCCCGTCTTACCCCTAGGTTCTTCATGACCTTTTTTTTTTCTTAGATTCCATATATATGTGTTAGCATATGGCATTTGTTTGTCTCTGACTTACTTCACTCTGTATGACAGACTCTAGGTCCATCCACCTCACCACAGATAACTCAATTTAGTTTATTTTATAGCTGAGTAATATTCCATTGTATATATGTTCCACATCTTCTTTATCCATTCATCTGTTGATGGACACTTAGGTTGCTTCCATGTCCTGGCTATTGTAAATAGAGATGCAATGAACATTTTGGTACATGACTCTTTTTGAATTATGGTTTTCTCAGGGTATATGCCCAGTAGTGGGATTGCTGGAGAGGGTGTGGAGAAAAGGGAACACTCTTGCACTGTTGGTGGGAATGTAAATTGATACGCTCACTTTTCCTTAAATGTTAAAACAGAGCAGATAGCCAATCCTGTGGGGATAAAACAGAACAAAGACTCTGAAAGGAAGGAAGCCAAGGGAATGTATGTAAGCAGGCATCTCAGAGAGTTTGGGGGCTCAGTTTTCCCCTAATCTTCCTGAAAGCTTTAGCAGAAAAGGGGGGTGGGGAGCAGAATTCCCTAGTTTCCATTTTCTGGAAAAAAGGAGGCACAGAGGCATGTCTAAATGGACATTTGTCTTGGGCTGAAATTCCAGAGGAGTTGATCTTGTGGCCAGATCAGCAAACATCTGGGACCAGAAATTCATCTGTGATTTCATGAGGTGCTAAAAGTCTTATTCACACACGTTATTCTGACAGTCAGAAAGTAGAGGGGGAAGAAAGCACATGAAATTCTATCCCAGAAGAGAACCTTGCTAGACTGCAATTTCTTACACCAGTAAGGGGCATGGGAGGAGACTTAGAACCTGTCTGTGTGTCCGTCTCTCTCCACAACACACACCACATGACCCCTCTTGGAAGAGACCCAGTTTACCTGAGGACATGACACTCTTCAGAGGCTGGCTCCTGGAAAGGATGGTGAGTCCAGGGTGAGGTTATGAATGAGGGGTGCAGCCTTGGTGCTGAGGGGAGGGATGGTTCTCTCAGGGTGGGCTTGTTGGAAGAGGCAGGGCAGGAAGAGCTGGTTGTAGGTTTGGAGAGGAGCATGGCATTTGGGCAGGTGGAATAGTGTTGCAGGCAAGAAAAAATAAACAGTATGTGGTACAGGGATTACTTCTCATCCTACCCAGATATTGCCCCTTTTGATGTCACTTTACGTGGCTTTCTGTTTGGTAATCCCTCTGCCTTAGTCAATTTGAGCTGTTATAATAAAATACCACAGACTGGGTAAGCTTATGAACAACAGAAATTTATTTCTCATAGTTCTGGAGGTTGGAAGTCCAAGATCAAGCTACTGACATGGTTGCCTTTTCCTGGTTCATAGCTGATGCCTTATTATTGTGTTCTTACATGGTAGAAGGAGCTAGGGATCTCTGTGGGGTCTCTTTCATAAGGCTCTAATTCCATTTATGAAGGCACTACCCTCATCACTTAAGCACC
Organism: Delphinus delphis; assembly: GCF_949987515.2. Lineage (NCBI taxonomy): Eukaryota > Metazoa > Chordata > Mammalia > Artiodactyla > Delphinidae > Delphinus > Delphinus delphis. Next base: position 80,674,915 of record NC_082704.1, read on the forward strand.
TCCCCAAAGCTCTAACTCTTAGTATCATCATTTTTGGGACTTCAACATATGAATTTTGGAGGCACACAAACATTCAGATCATAGCACCCTCCATCCTATCCCACCCCATTCATACAGGTGAAGCTGACTTGCCACCATCCACCAGAATTGAGAAGGGAGAAGGCTGTATATGTATCATCTTCTACCCATACTGCAAGGCTAGTCTGGGTTGACTAGCTCAGTTATCATGGTAGATTTCATGATCCAATATGTTGTAGCCATGGAGGACCTCACTGGACATGTGTAGATGTGGGGGTCCAGGGAAGTAGAAGGAGCACTGACTTTGAAGTTGATGCTTGTTCTACTTCCTAGCTGTATAATAGTAACTAAATTCCCTTATCTCCTTATGCCTCAATTTACTCTAATAATTGACTTATTTTTAAGATGTTTGACTGAGCTGATGTGATAAACCCTTCCCCTGCCCCCCCCACACATATTTCTGTGAGAAACTCTGGGTATTTTTCTGCTCCCTAATCTCACAAGTGAGTGGAATACATAACAATAAAAGAAAGCATAAATAACTACATTAGTATTAGACAATTACATTAGTATTAGACAATAACTACATTAGTATTAGACAATTTAAGCTTAAATTCACTAAATACGATAAAGAGGATCATCAACAATAATACAAATCATATTTTCTGAAGAAGTCATAGCAACATAAGAGCTAAATGCCTACCACCCAAATTATTAAAATGGGAAATAAAAACATACGTTATAGTACAGATTTCAATGATCTAATTTCAAAATAGAATATATATAGCAGGAAAAATTTAAAATACATAAAGTAATTAAATAAAACCTTAAAGTAATTAATAAAACCTTAAATTATATACATTTAATAGAAAAGATATTGTTTTTTTTCTCCATATATCCACGAAACATATCACCAAACAGTCCCTGAGATTTAATACACTGTGTCTGTCCTCTGCTTTGTAACTTGGGGATTGTAAGGTTAGTCAGGCCTAGCTTCATGCCTTGAAAGAGCTAACAGATTTTTAGGAAGCAAATACATAAAAAACAACAGTAATAAATTAGTTTAGATAACATGCAGATACATATACCAACATATTGGAACACAAAGAAAGGAAAGATTATTTTTACCTGTGCTGAGGTGTGAGATCAGAGATGGGAGGACAGAAAAGGCTTTGTAGAGAAAGAAATACTTGAGTTGAAACATAAAACATGAATGGGACCTTACCTTCATCAGGTGAACAAGGTTCAGAGAAAGATGGTTCTAGCCAAAGGAAACAGTATGTATAGAAATACAGGGGTATGAAACAGCATGACAAAACAGTATGGTACTGGCAAAAAACAGACACATAGATCAGTGGAACAGAATAGAAAGCCCAGAAATAAACCCACACACATATGGTTAATTAATCTATGACAAAGGATGCAAAAATATGCAATAGCAAAAGACAGTCTTTTCAATAAGTGGAGTTGGGAAAACTGAACAGCTACATGTAAAGGAATGAAATTAGAACATTTTCTCACACCATATACAAAAATAAAGTCAAAATGGACTAAAGACCTAAATGTAAGACCAGAAACCACAAAACTCTTAGAAGAAAACATAGATAGTACACTCTTTGGCATGTCTCAGCAATATTTTTTTGGATCTGTCTCCTCAAGCAAGGGAAACGAAAGCAAAAATAAACAAATGGGACCTAATTAAACTTGAAAGCTTTTGTACAGCAAAGGAAACCATTGAGAAAACAAAAAGACATCCTATTGAACGGGAAAAGATATGTGCAAATGATATGTCTGATAAGGGGTTAATATCCAAAATATATAAACTGCTCATATAACTCAATATAAACAAACAAGCAACCTGATTTTAAAAATGGGTGGAAGAACCTAGGGGTAAGACAGGAATAAAGACACAGATCTACTAGAGAATGGACTTGAGGATATGGGGAGGGGGAACGGTGAGCTGTGGCAAAGAGAGAGAGAGGAATGGACATATATACACTACCAAACATAAGGTAGATAGCTAGTGGGAAGCAGCCGCATAGCACAGGGAGATCAGCTCAGTGCTTTGTGACCACCTGGAGGGGTGGGATAGGGAGGGTGGGAGGGAGGGAGACGTAAGATGGAAGAGATATGGGAACATATGTATATGTATAACTGATTCACTTTGTTATAAAGCAGAAACTAACACACCATTGTAAAGCAATTATACCCCAATAAAGTTGTTAAAAATAAATAAATAAATAAAAATAATAATTTTAAAAAAATGGGTGGAAGACCTGAATAGATATTTTTCCAGAGAAGACATAAAAATGACCAACAGGAATATGAAAAATGCTCAATATCACTAATCATGAGGGAAATGCAAATCAAAACCACAATGAGATATCACCTCACACCTGTCAGAATAATTATCATCGAAAAGAACATAAAATAACAAATGTTGGTGAAGACATGCATAAAAGGGAACCCTAGTACATTGTTGATGGGAATGTAAATTGGTGCAGCCACCATGGAAAACAGTATGGAGGTTCCTCAAAAAACTAAAAATAGAGCTACCATATGATCCAGCAATTCCACCCCTGGGTATATATCCAAAGAAAATGAAAACACTAATTTGAAAAGATATATGCATCCCAATGTTCACAGCAGCATTATTTACAATAGCCAAGATATGGAAGCAACCTAAGTGGTCCATCAACAGATGAATGGATAAAGAAGATGTACAAACACACACACGCACACACACACGGTGGAATATCAATTATTCAGTCATAAAAGAATGAAATTTTGCCATTTGCAACAACATGGATGTACATAGAGGTCATTATGTTTAGTGAAGTAAGTCAGTTAAGGGCAAATAGTATGCTATCACTTCTATGTAGAATCTAAAAAATAAACACAAACTAATGAATCTAACAAAACAGAAACAGATTCATAGATATAAGGAGCAAACTAGTGGTTACCAGTGGGGAGAGGTATAAGGGGAGTGGCAAAATAGGGGAAGGGGATTAAGAGGTACAAATTACTACATATAGAATAAATAAGATACAAGGATACAAGGTACAGCACAGGGAATATAACCAATATTTTATAACTTTAAATGGAGTATAATCTTTAAAAATATAGAATCACTATGTTATACACCTGAAACTAATATAACATTGTAAATCAACTCTACTTCAAGTTAAAATAATTTTTTTAATTATTCGTCAAGGTTAAAAATAACGTTTCATGTAGCTGACATTCTCCATTCAGAGAACTGCAAAACAGAGCAGAAGGAAGAAAACTTTTATGGGACAAAGAATAAAGAACAAGGAAGAGAAAAATAGAAAATTTCTGATTGGCTGAGGCCACAGACTCAACCTTGTTTGGGATGAGAAGGGACAAGAAAATAGTACAGTGTCCAGAGTTGGCTTGACATTTGGGGATTGGCTGACCTGGTATATGTACTACGTTTCTGGGCAAGCAGAACATTTACAGGAACACAAAAGCTATCTAAATTTCAACTTGCTGACATGGCACCCAGGGTAGGAGCAGCTCCATTTTGGACCTATAAAATTATGCCAACAATATTAATAAAAGTAAAACCACTCTCAGGAAAAACAAAACGAAACAAAACAGCACAGCAAGTAGGAAGGAAAGCATTTCCTCCACTCAGAACTGAAGGGAGCATCCACTTTAGAGTACACTTCCACCAGGGGGCAGTAGGAGTCTTACTCTTGTTCTTAGGCACAGATGTGGTTAGTTAACTTAGAAATTTGTTAACTTTCCCCACTTATAACTATTTCTAAACTCCCCTATATTAATAGTACGAAACCATGTCCACTAAAGGGTGTAAGAAATATTGCTTTCTTTTTTTTCTAACACTATTTTTTTCTTTCTTCATCCCCATCACACTAGAATGGTGGATACTTAATTTCAGTTATTTAAGGACTCTTTCCCCTTTGACATACTTCTCTCCAGGGATGTATTTATATTCTGGAGGGAGGATACAGAGTTAGGCATCTAATACTCTGTGCTCTTATATATCCTTGCTGGCATCACTGAGATATATTCTTGTGAGGCTTTTGGTCATTTGTCTATGCCAGTCACTGATACCTCTTCCTTGTTCTGATCACAGAATCACTTCAGTTTCCTTGCTTGGAAAATGTTTTATTGCTCTTGCACTGCTCTTGACTATAGGAAATTATGGGCAGGTTTATTTGCCTAGATACTACACAGAAATGTCTTCTTTATTCTTGCAAATTGTGATGCAATGAGGGGACTCTGGGATTTTGCCAGGTACCTGTCCTCCACACTAGGGAGGAAAAAAAAAATTCACTCTTCTTCCTGATATTCAGACTAATCTAGGAGTTCTGGAGTCTCAGTCTGAGTTTTAGCAGGCTATATGTTCCATTCTCAGAGTCCACAGTGGTATCTAATCTCTCTTTGCTTTGTCTTTGAGACTTTTCTCCTCTTCTTATATTGGGAAAATTTAATCTAGTCTCAAAGGAAAAACTGACCCTGACTGTTCACTTAGGCTTATGGATGAATTTGCCTTATGCCCAAATTAAGGATTTTCAAAGTCAAAAGCCAGGAACTGACTTTGCTATTTACTTACTTCATGTCCCAGATACACTGAAGGCAGATTGCCTTCTATATAGAGGTATGTATTTAGGTGAGACAAAGAAAGCTGAAGGAGAGAGGTAAGGGTTTAGAATGTCCATTGAGGGGACTGTGAAATGTTGCTGACCAGCGATTTGCCTGTAAGTTCTGGAGCATGATTGTGATACCCGAGGAAATGTTGGAACCATGGAGTTGGAGTCAATCCAGACAGGTTAGTGATTTTACCAGAGTGTCTCCTCACTTGCCTAGGCATGGAGTCAAAGGAGGATAGCTGGGGAAATAGTCTAGGCTTGGGCTATTGCTGGGGAGTTCCCAGACCCATGGGGAGTATTGTTAAAATTATTGGACTAGGGACAGAGAACATTCTTCAGAACAATGAGCAACTTTTAGATTCAGACTGTTTATTACTTGTATAGACCACAAAAGGAAGAGTAGTCAAAGGTGTCATTTTCCTGGGTCTTTGTCTCACACACTGAAAAGGATGACACCAAAATAAAAGAGGCAGATGCCTATAGTGTGAACTGTGGATACTCCACTCCTGAGGAGCCAACTCCAGCCTTCAGGTAAGTGGTTTTATGTTCTTTAGCTCTATTCTGAAAGATATGAGTCAGGAAGCTTGATACCTCATCAGAACACAAGAGGCAATGAAAAGTTGTCTTATGATGATAGCCTGATAGGAGAGTTAAGGAGGCAAGTGGGAGGTGACCTTATAGAAACTCATCACACGCCTCCCACCAGCTTCTGTTCTGGGAGGATCAAAGGCACTCAACCAAGATCCAGATTTGCTGTAGTTAAAGCCTTTGCCTACATGGCAAATATGGATGCATGCAAGGTTGCCAGGGGGCTATGGCAGAGAATTTTGTCTACTTTCCTCCCATCTCCCCTTTCTGCTTGAGAGAGGAGGAGACAGTGTGTACAGCCTTATGTATCCCTTAGCAAATTATTATAGTTATATTTACTACTTTTGCCATTTAACCTTCATACTAACTTTACAAGTGATTAACCTACCACCTTTACATCATTGGGTTACTTTGAATTTTATCAATACTATATATTTACCTTTACCAGTAAGATTTATACTTTGATATTTTTTCCTGTTACTAATTACCACCATTTCTTTTCAACTTAAAGAAGTCCCTTTAATATTTCCTGTAAGGCCATTCATGGTGATGAATTTCTTTAGCTTTAGCTTACCAAGAAAACTATTTCTCCTCCAATTTTGAATGACAACTTTGCCAGTTAGAATATTCTTGCTTGGCAGAGTTTTTTTCTTTCAGCACTTTGAACACATTGTGCTACTCACTTCCAGGCTGCAAAGTTTCTGCTGAAAAATTTGCTGATAGTCTTATGAGGATTCCCTTATGCTTAACAAATTGTTTTCCTTTGCTACTTTTAAGATTCTCTCCTTGTCTTTAACTTTTGACACTTTAATTATAGTGTCTTGTTGTGGGTCTCTTTGGGTTCATTTTATTTAGAAACGTCTGAGCTTCCTTTCATCTTGTCTTTTGTTTGAAATATATTTCTATGTTTTTTTCATTTTCCTGGACTCTTTATGTTGGTTTCTATGCATTAAATAAAACAACCACCTATCCCAGTCTTGAAGGATTGGCCTCCTGTGGGAGATGAACCTAATTGTTCCACCCTGCCCCAATCTTTGTTGTCTCTCAAAACTTTGTGCTTATCCAAGCAGCCTATTTTACTTTTAGTGGTTTCCAGTAGTTGAGAGTGTGTCAAGACCTGTTGTTACAAACAGGAGGATCTCAGTCAGCCTTTAGATTCAGTCTGTATGGAAAATGGACTCTCAGGCAGCAGCCTTTAAAGTATGCAAATATACTTATTTTAGGGGAGGATTGGGAGATAGATAGGCATTTCTTTCTGTTCCTTCTTCACTGAGCCTTGGAATGATAGCTAGCACAGAACTGTTTCTATCCTACCATCACATTGAACTCAAGAACAAAAGTCTTGTTGGCCACTAGAGCTAGGAGATCAAGGTACTTCCCCTAAGGGGCAGCCATGAAAACTGGAGCACCAGACATAAAAACCAGGACACCAGGTGTGTGCACAACTTCCCTTTAGGAGTTACCAGTGATCTGGAGCATGGCAGAGGGAGTGTGAAGATAGCTCCTGCCCTTTGAGGTCTTTGGAAAGGATTACATTGAGTTCTTAGGTGTGTGTTTAATTAGCAGCCTGCCCCTCAGGACACAGCTATAAAGATAAGCTAATAGACCTCTTTCACAGAAAGACTGGGTGCCTCAGTCTGTTACCTCTCACGTGTGCCCTCGGAGGTGGTAGCTGGTTAAGAATACTTTCTCCATTTGTCACAGTCCTGTGGGACCCATTAGCATTAGCCCCACTAGTCAACATAGCCAGGTAATCTAGAGGTGTCCCCTGGGTGGCAGCTACAAAAATTGGGGCATCAGACTAGTGTACAATCTCCTGAGAGATATAGTGAACTGGAGCAAGGCAGAGGGAGAATGCTAAAATGGCATCCACTGCCTTCTGTCTCTGGAGAGCACCTAAGTAGGCTCCTAGATATGTGCCAAACCAGAAGCCTGCCCCTCATACCAAAGCTCCAGGACAAACAGATAGACCTCTTTTTCGGAAAGACTGCCCAGGACAACTGGCCAGGATCTGTTTCTCTACTTGTTACAGTTCCATGGGACCTGTGAATGCAAGCCCCACTTGTCACCAGAGTCAGAAGTTCTAGGGGCATCCCCAGGGTGGCAGTCACAAAACTGGGGCATCAGACATAAAAACCAGAGCACCAGATGCCTGTACAATCTCCCCTCCAGGGGATTACTGGTAACCTGGAGCATGGCAAAGATGAGTATGAAGATAATTCTTGCCTTCTGAGGTCTTCAGAGAGGATTACACTTGGCTTTAGTTAAGTATTTTTCATAGAAAACTATTTGGAAATTTGCAGAAGAACTCCTATATAATCAAAGCTGCAAGAAAGATCTCCATCTAACCAAGTAGGGGGAAAAAAAGCATCAGGTAAGGATCTGCACCTCTGGGAGGTATCTGTAAGGACGAGGAGGTCTGCATGGGTGGACCTTCGCCCTGGGGGGTTAGCAGTTTGAGCCACAATCTGGGTATCCCTGTCCTGGGATCTTACATGGAGGAGTTAGGCTGCTTTACCTGCTGGGAAATCCACCAAGACAGAAAGAAGGGCTGTAGGAGTCTAGGCTCTACTTGTGAGAAGTATGTGCGTGTTAGCTTGCTGACAATCAAGGCAGACAGACCCTTTACTGGTGGCTGGTGCCTTGTCACACTTGCCAATCTGAAGCGGTGAACAACACAGCCTCACTCATGCCCCAACACAGCCTGGTGTGAGACCTGGGCAGAGACTCAGCCTAGCTGTGTAGAGACAGACCAGGGCACCTGGGGTGTGATATGAGTGGATCTGAGAAGACTATTGTCAGTGAACACACACAGCAGCAGGTGTAGCTGTGGCAAACATTGTCAATGTACACATGGGGCAACACCACAGGTGCACAAATGGCTAAGTGCTGAATCTTGGGCAGACAGGCCCTGGAAAATGACTCATTTAGCTATGCAGAGATAGGCTGGAGGTCCTGGGGTGTGGTCCATGTGGGGTGGCGATGGCTATTGTCAGCATGTTCCAAGAGTATGCAGTGGTTTATCTCCCAGCAAGAGTGCCCAAGCTCCACCCACTATACATCACAGTTAGCTTAGTGCTAGATCTGGGGCAGATAGGTCCTGGGAGAACTCTGCCACAGAGGCAGCCCAGATCTCAGACAACAGCACAGCCAACTCAATTCCTGCACTCACAATCCCCTAACCCCCAGTCCCAGTCTACTCTCCACCACAGCTTTGCACTAGATGTGGGAAGAATACTACAGAGAAAGGGACACAATATTGAGTTGCTTCTGAGCAGAACTGAGGATGCCTACAAAGGCAACACATAGGTCAACTGTGACCACACGGGCCTCACTAGCTTCAGTAATCACCACATTTGGGGTAAAAACATGCACTCAATGGCAATGGAGCTTGATCCAACTCAGCAATAAGGGCTTCTACTTCAACAACTGGAGAATAGGCCCCACCCCTGACAGGGCTGTGACATCCACAGAAGAGAGAGGAAGCCATGCCTCACATCCAGCACAGGCTCTAGATACTACAACATGAAAAATGAAAAGGAAGAGGAACTACTCCCAATTAAGAGAACAAGAGAACAGTCAGTTTTACCCACCACCAGTCCCTCCCATCAAGCCTCTTAAATACCCTAATCCACCAGAGGACAGAGAGCAGAAGCAAGACAAACTAGAATCCTGCAGCCTGTGGAACAAACACCACATTCACAGAAAGATGGACAAGATGAAAAGGCAGAGGGCTATACAGTAGATGAAGAAACAAGATAAAACCCCAGATAAACAACTAAATGAAGTGGAGATAGGCAACCTTCCAGAAAAAGAATTCAGAATAATGATACTGAAGATGATCCACAACCTCAGAAAACGAAAGGAGGCAAAGATCGAGAAGATGCAAGAAATATTTAACAAAGACCTAGAAGAATTAAAGAACAAACAAACAGATGAACAATACAATAACTGAAATGAAAACTACACTAGAAGGAATCAATAGCAGAATAACTGAGGCAGAAGATCAGATAAGTGACCTGGAAGACAGAATGGTGGAATTCACTGCTGTGGAACACAATAAAGAAAAAAGAATGAAAAGAAATGAAGACAGACTAAGAGACCTCTGGGACAACATTAAATGCAACAACATTCGCATCATAGGGCTCCCAGAAGGAAAAGAGAGAGAGAAAGGACCTGGGAAAATATTTGAAGAGATTATAGTTGAAAACTTCCCTAACATAGGAAAGGAAATAGCCACCCAAGTCCAGTAAGAGTAGCGAGTCCCATACAGGATAAACCCAAGGAGAAACATGCTGAGACACATAGTAATCAAATTGGCAGAAATTAAAGACAAAGAAAAATTATTGAAAGCAGCAAGGGAAAAATGACAAATAATATACAAGGGAACTTCCATAAGGTTAACAGCTGATTTCTCAGCAGAAACTCTACAAGCCAGAAAGGAGTGGCATGATATACTTAAAGTGATGAAAGGGAAGAACCTACAACCAAGATTACTCTACCTGGCAAGGATCTCATTCAGATTGGATGGAGAAATCAAAAGCTTTACAGACAAGCAAAATCTAAGAGAATTCAGCACCACCAAACCAGCTCTAAAACAAATGCTAAAGGAACTTCTCTAAGTGAGGAACACAAGAGAAGAAAAGGACTTACAAAAACAAACCCCAAACAATTAAGAAAATGGTCATAGGAATATACATATCGATAATTACCTTAAACGTGAATGGAATAAATGCTCCAACCAAAAGGCACAGGTTTGCTGAATTGATACAAAAACAAGACCCACATATATACTGTCTACAAGAGATCCACTTCAGACCTAGGGACACATACAGACTGAAAGTGAGGGGATGGAAAAAGATATTCCATGCAAATGGAAATCAAAAGAAAGCTGAAGTAACTCTGCTCATATCAAAAAAAAAATAGACTTTAAAATAAAGGATGTTACAAGAGACAAGGAAGGACAGTACATAATGATCAGGGGATCAGTTCAAGAAGAAGATATAACAATTATAAATATATATGCACCCAACATAGGAACACCTCAATACATAAGGCAACTGCTAACACCTCTGAAAGAGGAAATCAACAGTAACACAATTATAGGGGGGAACTTTAACACCTCACTTACACCAATGGACAGATCATCCAAAATGTAAATAAATAAGGAAACAGAAGGTTTAAATGACACAATACACCAGATAGATTTAATTGATATTTATAGGACATTCCATCCAAAAACAGCAGATTACACTTTCTTCTCAAGTGTGCACGGAACATTCTCCAGGATACATAACATCTTGGGTCACAAATCAAGCCTCAGTAAAATTAAGAAAATTGAAATCATATCAAGCATATTTTCTGACCACAACGCTGTGAGATTAGAAATGAATTACAGGGAAGAAAACGTAAAACACACAAACACATGGGGGCTAAGCAAAACGTTACTAAATAAAAAAGAGATCACTGAAGAAATCAAAGAGGAAATCAAAAAATACCTAGCGACAAATGACAATGAAAATACGACAATCCAAAACCTATTGGATGCAGGAAAAGCAGTTCTAAGAGGGCAGTTTATAGCTATACAAGCCTACCTCAAGAAACAAGAAAAATCTCAAATAAACAATGTAAACTTACACCTAAAGAGACTAGAGAAAGAAGAACAAACAAAACCCAAAGTTAGCAGAAGGAAATAAATCATAAAGATCAGAGCAGAAATAAATAAAATAGAAACAAAGAAAACAATAGGAAATATCAATAAGACTAAAAGCTGGTTCTTTGACAAGGTCAACAAAACTGATAAAATATTAGCCAGACTATCAAGACAAAGAGGGAGAGGACTCAAATCAATAAAATAAGAAATGTAAAAGGAGAAGTTACAACAGACACCACAGAAATACAAAGCATCCTTGGAGACTATTAAAAGCAACTCTATGCCAATAAAATGGACAACATGGAAGAGATGGACAAATTCTTAGAAAGGTATAACCTTCCAAGACTGAACCAGAAAGAAACAGAAAATATGAACAGACCAATCACAAGTAATGAAATTGAAACTGTGATTAAAAATCTTCCAGCAAACAAAATTCCAGGACCAGATGGCTTCACAGGTGAATTGTATCAAACATTTAGAGAAGAGCTAACACCCATCCTTCTCAAACTCTTCCAAAAAATTGCAGAGGAAGGAACATTCCCAAACTCATTCTATGAGGCCACCATCACCCTGACACCAAAACCAGACAAAGATACTACAAAAAAAGAAAATTACAAACCAATATCACTGATGAATATAGATGCAAAATCCTCAGCAAAATACTAGCAACCACAATCCAACAGCACATTATAAGGTTCATACACCATGATCAAGTGGGATTTATCCCAGAGATACAAGGATTTTTCAATATACGCAAATCAATCAATGTGATACACCATATTAACAAATTGAAGAATAAAAACCATATGATCATCTCTATAGATGCAGAAAAATCATTTGACAAAATTCAACACCGATATACGATAAAAACTCTCCAGAAAGTGGGCATAGAGGGAACCTACCTCAACATAATAAAGGCCATATATGACAAACCCACAGCAAACATCATTCTCAATGGTGAACAACTGAAAGCATTTCCTCTACTATCAGGAATGAGACAAGGATGTCCACTCTCATCACTATTATTCCACATAGTTTTGGAAGTCCTAACCATGGCAATCCGAGAACAAAAAGAAATAAAAGGAATAGTAATTAGAAAAGAAGAAGTAAAAGTGTCACTTTTTGCAGATGACAGGATACTATACTTATGGAATCCTAAAAATGCCACCAGAAAACTACTAGAGCTAATCAATGAATTTGGTAAAGTAGCAGCATACAACATTAATGCACAGAAATCTCTTGCATTCTTATACACTAATGATGAAAAATCTGAAAGAGAAATTATGGAAACACTCCAATTTACCATTGTAACAAAAATAATAAAACACCTAGGAATAAATCTACCTAGGGAGACAAGAGACCTGTATGCAGAAAACTATAAGACACTGATGAAAGTAATTAAAGATGATACCAACAGATGGAGAGATATACCATGTTCTTGGATTGGAAGAATCAATATTGTGAAAATGACTATGCTACCCAAAGCAATCTACAGATTCAGTGCAATCCCTATCAATTTACCAATGACATTTTTTACGGAATTAGAACAAATAATATTAAAATTTGTATGGAGACACAAAAGAACCCGAATAGCCAAAGCAGTCTTGAGGGAAAAAAACGGAGCTGGAGGAATCAGACTCCCTGACTTTGGAGTATACTACAAAGCTACAGTAATCAAGACAACATGGTACTGGTAGAAAAACAGAAACATAGATCAACAGAACAAGATAGAAAGCCCAGCGATAAGCCCACACACCTATGGTCAACTAATATGACAACGGAGGCAAAGATATACAATGGAGAAAAGACAGTCTCTTCAATAAGTTGTGCTGGGAAAACTGGACCACTACATGTAAAAAATGGAATTAGAACACTCCCTAACACCGTACACAAAAAGAAAGTCAAAATGTATTCGAGACCTAAATGTAAGACCGTACACTCTAAAACTCTTAGAGGAAAACATAGGAAGAACACTCTTTGACATAAAGCACAGCAAGATCTTTTTTGATCCACTTCCTAGAGTAATGGAAATAAAAAAACAAAAATGAACAAATGGGACCTAATGAAACTTCCAAACTTTTGCACAACAAAGGATACTATAAACAAGATAAAAAGACAACCCTCAGAATGGGAGGAAATATTTGCAAATGAATCAACGGACAAAGGATTAATCTCCAAAATATATATACAGCTCATGCAGCTCAATATTAAAGAAACAAACAACCCAATCCAAAAATGGGCAGAAGACTTAAATAGACATTTCTCCAAAGAAGACATACAGATGGCCAAGAAGCACATGAAAAGCTGCTCAACATCACTAATTATTAGAGAAATGCAAATCAAAACTACAATGAGATATCACCTCACACCAGTTAGAATGGGCTTCATCAAAAAATGTACAAACAACAAATGCTGGAGAGGGTGCAGAGAAAAGGGAACCCACTGTACTGTTGACAGGAATGTAATTTGATACAGCCACTGTTGAGAAAAGTATGGAGGATCCTTAAAAAACTAAAAATAGAATTACCATATGACCCAGGAATCCAACTACTGGGCATATACCCAGAGTAAACCATAATTCAAAAAGACACATGCACCCCAATGTTCATTGCAGCACTATTTACAATAGCCAGGTCGTGGAAACAACCTAAATGCCCATCGACAGACGAATGGATAAAGATGTGGTACATATATACAATGGAATATTACTCAGCCATAAAAGGAAGGAAATTGAGTCATTTGTTGGGACATGGATGGATCTACAGACTCTCATACAGAGTGAAGTAAGTCTGAAAGAGAAAAAAATATCATGTATTAACACATATATGTGGAACCTAGAAGAATAGTACAGATTAGCTGGTTTGCAGGGCAGACTTTGTGACACAGATGTAGAGAACAGATGTATGGACACCAAGCGGGGAAAACCGCAGTGAGGTGGGGATGGTGGTGTGCTGAATTGGGCGATTGGGATTGACACGTATACACTGATGTGTATAAATTTGATGACTAATAAGAACCTGCAATATAAAACAAACAAACAAACAAAACAACTAATACTAAACTTTCTTTGAGTTATTTGTATGGAAATATGTTAATATAAATGTTTCAGACATTGCATGAAATTTCTAAAGATCTTATATGTTCTGGTATAATGTTATAAATCATAATTCCAGTTATTACTTTAAAATGTATATCTCAGAAATAACTAAATTTCCTTGTCAATTGCATTATTATGAACTTTCATCAAATATTTAACCATGGTCATTTTTAAGTCTTTTGTAATTTACAGACAGTTCTGGGTGTACTCTGATGCTTTTGCAAATATGTTCCTGTAAAAGGGTTTCATCTTCAAGGAATTCATGGAAAAGACTCTGACAAGTACAGTTTCTGGTAACCCACTATACTGCTGAACTGAATGAAGAAGCATTTTCAGAACTCTAATGGAAAACTGATGAACTCTTAAAAGTGCTAACAAAAGATCAAGAGGAAAATAAAAAGATTAATTACACAGGACTGAGTGAACTGATGTGGACGATTATAATTTTTGTGACTTTGTGTTTGAATAAAAGAAAAAAAAATCCCACAAGGACCCAGAGGCAAAAAATATACAAATCAATTTTCACTGCAAAGTAAAGGAGCTGTTATAGTGGAGGATTACTGGACTGAATGTCAATATTATGACATATTATGAGTGTGTATTGTGCTTGGTAATTGCAATCATTGTTGCTTTTTTTTGTGGTCATTCATTTACAATGCTTGTTGTCAGTCTATTTATCTCTTGTAAAAATAAAATAGTGTGTGTGTGTGAAAAAAAAGTGAGTGGCGGGCTTCCCTGGTGGCGCAGTGATTGGGAGTCCGCCTGTCGATGCAGGGGACATGGGTTCGTGCCCCGGTCCAGGAGGATCCCATGTGCCGTGGAGCGGCTGGACCCGTGAGCCACGGCCACTGAGCCTGTGCGTCCGGAGCCTGTGCTCTGCAACAGGAGAGGCCACAACAGTGAGAGGCCTGTGTACCACAAAAAAAAAAAAAAAGTGAGTGGCATTATATGGGGAAAGAATCTTATAAAGAGTGAATATATGTATATGTATAACTGATTCACTTTTGCTGTACACCTGAAACTAACACAAGATTGTAAATCAACTATATTCCAATAAATTTTTTTAAAGTGAAAAAAAGAACAAGAGAAGTCTCCTGAAAGAACAAATAATGAAACAAAGCTCACCAGTCTACTAGACCTTGAGTTTAAAAAAGAGGTGATAAAAATGTAAACTGAATTTAGAAATATTATTGATAGAAATGTAGATCACTATACCAAGGAACTAGAAACTGTAAAGATAAGATAATCAAAAATAGACAATTCAAGTGCCAAGATAAAAACCAGTCTAGAAGCAATGAATAGCAGACTAAATGGCACAGAATAATGAACAAGTGATCTGGAAGGTAAAATAATGGAAATCACCCAATCATAACAGCATAAAGAAAAGAAAATTTAATGAGAACTGTTTAAGGGATCTTTGGGATAACATCAAGCATACCAACATTTTCCTTATAAGGGTCCCAAAAGGAGAATAGAGAGAGAAGGGAGTCAAAAATGTCTTTGATGAAATCATGGCTGAAAACTTCCCAAACCTGAAGAAGGAAACAGATATCCAGGTACAGGAAGTAAAGAGCGTCCCAAGGAAGATTAACCCAAACAGACCCACACCAAGACATATCATATTAAAAATGTGAAAAGTAAAAGATAAAGAGAATTCTAAAGACAGCAAGAGAAAAACAAAAAGCCAGGTACCACTACAAGGGAGCCCCCATAAGGCTATCAGCTGATTTCTCTCCAGAAACTTTGCAGGCCAGAAGGGAGTGACATGATATATTCAAAGTCCTGAATGGGAAAAACTTGCAACCAAGGATACACTACCCAGCAAGATTATCATTTAGAATAGAAAGATAAAGAATTTCTCAGACTAGCAAACACTAAACCTACCCTAAAAGAAACATTGAATGGTCTTCTTTAAATAGAAAAGAAGCAGGAATCTATAGAAAAGGGAAATCACAATAGGAAAGGTAAATATACAAAAGGATCGAAGATCATTTAAATAAGCCAGTACATATATTAATAAAAAATTATAAAAGTGATTATAGCTACAATTAACAGCAAAAGGATAAGCATGAAGATGTAAAATAGATTATCAAAATCACAAAATGGGGGTAGGGGAGTATAAGAATATAGATTTTTTAGAATGTGTTTGAACTTCAATGACTATCAGCTTAAAGGAAGAGTTATAGTTATGGATCAATGTACTTGAACTCCATGGTAACCACAAATCAAAAACATACAATAGATTCACAAATACCAAAGAGAAAGGAATTCAAGCACACTACAAAAGAAAATCATCAAACCACAAAGGGAAAAACAAAAAGAAGAAATGAAGAAAGAAGAACTGCAACAACCTGAAAACAAGAATTAAAATGGCAATAAATACATAGCTATCAATAATTACTTTAAATGTCAATGGACTAAATGCTCCAATCAAAAGACATAGAGTGCTAGGTTGGATAAAAACTTAAGAACCTACAGTATGCTGCCTACAGGGAACTCACTTCAGGGCAAAAGACACACACAGACTGAAAGTGAGGGGGATGGAAAAAGATATTTCATGCAAATGGACACAACAAGAAAGCAGGGACGATGATACTCATATCAGACAAAATTGACTTTAAAACAAAGACCATAAAGAAAGACAAAGAATGGCATTATATAATAATAAAGGGATCGATACAAAAAGAAGATATTACAAATATTAACATATACATGCCCAATATAGGAATATCTAAATACATAAAACAAATACTAACAGACCTAAAGGGAGAAATTGACAATACAATAACAGTAGGAGACTTTAACACTCAATTGACATCAATGGGTAAATCATCCAGACAGAAAATCAATAAGGCAGAAAAGATCCTAAATGACACAATAGAGCAGTTGGACTTGACTGATACCTACAGGACACTACATCCAAAAATAGTAGAATAAGCATTCTTTTCAAGCATGCATGGAATGTTCTCTAGGATAGACCACATACTAGGTCACAAAACAAGTCTCAACAAATTTAAGAGGATAGAAATTATTTCAAGCATCTTTTCTGACCACAATAGTATGACACCAGAAATCAACTATAGAAAGAAAATGGGAAAAGAATGAACACATGGAGAGTAAACAGCATGCTACTAAAAAACCAGAGTCACTGATGAAATCAAAGAATTCAGAAAATACTTGAAGGCAAATGAAAATGAAAACATAACCTTACAAAATCTATGGGATGTAGCAAAAGCATTTCTAAGAGGGAACTTCAGAGCAATACAGGCCTACCACAAGAAACAAGAAAAATCTCAAACAGCTTAATCTACCTCCTAAAAGAATTAGAAAGAGAAAAACAAACAAAACCCATAGTTAGCAGAAAGAAGGAAATAATAAAGGTCAGAGAGGTAATAAATAAAATAGAGATTAAAAATAGGAAAGATAAAAAAAAATAGGAAAGATCAATATACCAAGAGCTTTTTTGTTTTTTAAAGGTACACAAAATTCAAAAACCTCTAGCCAGGCTCACCAAGAAGAAAAGAGATAGAACCCAAATAAACAAAATAAGAAATAAAAGAGGAGCAATACCAAGTGATACTACAGAAATACAAAATCTCATAAGAGAATACTATGAACAATTCTATGTCAAGAAACTGGACAACCTAGAAGAAAAGGTCAAGTTTCTAGAAACATATAGCCTCCCAAAACTGAGTCAAGGAGAGACAGATAATTTGAACAGACTAATCACTCAAAGTGAAACAGAATCTGTAATTTTAAAAACTTGCTGCAAAATAAGTCTTCAGCTTCATTGGGGAATTCTACCAAATATACAAAAAAGAACTTATACATATCCTTCTCAAACTGTTCCAAAAATCTGAAGAGAAGTTTTGACTCCCAAATTCACTCTATGAAGTTGCCATCACCCTGATACCAAAACAAGACAAAGACATTACAAAAAAAAAAAAAAGACCAACATCTTTGATGAATATAGATGTAAAAATCCTCTGCAAAATATTAGCAAACTAAATTCAACAGTGCATAAAAAGGATCATACACCATGATCAAATTAGATTCATTCCAGGTTCACAAGGATGGTTCAACATATGAAACCAATCAACGTGATACACACCATCAACGAAAGGAAAGACAAAAACCACATGATCATCAATAGATGCAGTAAAAGCATTCAACAAAATTCAACATCCATTCATGATAAAAATTCTCACCAAAGTGGATATAGAGGGAACATATCTCTACATAATAAAATCCATTTACAACAAACCCAGAGAAAATTAATATTCAATTGTGAAAAGCTGAAAGCCTTCCCCCCAAATCAGGACCTAGACAAGGATGCCCACTCTCACCACTTTTATTCAACATAATATTGGAAGTCCTAGCCACAAGAATCAGACAAGAAAAAGAAATAGAAGTTATTCAAACTTTAAAGATAGGGTAAAACTCTCTCTATTTGCAGATGACATGATACTCTATATAGAGAGCCCTAAAGACTCCACACAGAAACTATATCAGAAGTAATAAATTAATTCAGCATGGTAGCAGGATAAAAGATTAACATACAGAAATCTGTTGCATTTTTCACTAATAATGAAATAGAAAGAGAAAATTTAAAAACAACCAGTTTAAAATCATGTCAAAAAAATACCTAGGAACTTAGCCAAGGAGGTGAAAGATCTATACACTGAAAACTATATAACATTGATAAAGAAATTGAAGATGATTCAAAGAAATGGAAAGATATCCCATGCTTTTAGATTAGAAAAATTAATATTGTTAAAATGACCATACCACCCAAAGCAATCTACAGATTTAATGCAATCCTTACCAAAAGACCCATTACATTTTTCACAGAACTAAAATAATTAGTCCTAAAATTTATATGGAACCACAAAAGATCCTGAATTACCAAAGTAATCCTGAGGAAGAAGAACAAAGCTGGAGGCATATGCCTTCCATACTTCAGAGTATACTATAAAGTTACATTAATCAAAACAGCGTGGTATTGGCACAAAAACAATAGAACAGAAGAGAGAGCCCAGAAACAAACCCACTCACCTATGGTCAATTAATTTATGACAAAGGAAGCAAGAGGATGTAATGGAGAAAAGATAGTCTTTTCAGCATGTCGTGTTGGGAAAGATGGACAGCAACATGTAACTCAGTGAAATTAGAATACTCATTACACCATATATAAAAATAAATTCAAAATGGTTTAAAGACTTAAATATAAAATACGAATCCATAAAATTCTTAGAAGGGAACATAGGTAAATCATTCTCTGACATAATTCGTAGCAATATTTTCTTGTTAAAAACATTTTTTGTAGCAATATTTTCTTAGATCAGTCTCCCAAGGCAAAAGAAACAAAAGCAAAAATAAACAAATTGGACCTAGTTGAACTTAAAAACTTTTTGACAGTAAAGGAAATCATCAAAAAAATGAAGACAACCTACTGAAGGGGAGAAAGTATTTGCAAATGATGTGACTGACAAGGGGTTAATAGCCAAAATATACAAACAACTTATACAACTCAATATTAAAAAAACCCAATCAAAAAATGGGCAGAAGTCCTGAATAAACATTTCTCCAAAGAAGACCTACAGATGGACAAAAGGCACATGAAAATATGTTCAACTTTGCTAATTATTAAAGAAATGCAAATCAAAACTGCAATGAGGTATCACTTCACACCAATCAGAATGACCATCGTCAAAAATCTACAAATAATAAATGCTGGAGAGGGTGTGGAGAGAAGGGAACCATCCTACACTGTTGGTGGGAATGTAAACTGGTGCAGTCACTATGGAAAACAGTATGGAGATTCCTCAAAAAACTAAACATACAGCTACCTTATGAACCAGCAATCTCACTCCTGGTTATATATTAGGAAAAAATGAAAACTCTAATTCAAAAAGATACATTCATCCCCCAATGTTCATAGCAACACTATTTACAATAGCTAAGACATGGAAACAACACAAGTGCCCAACAGATTATTCACTTAAGAAGATGTGGTAGGTATATACATCAGAATATTACTCAGCCATAAAAAAATGAAATATTGCCATGTGCAGGAACATATATGGACCTAGAGAATATTATGCTTAGTGAAGTAAGTCAGACAGAGAAAGACAAATACTATATGATATCACTTATATGAGGAATCTAAAAATAATACAAATGAATCTATATACAAAAGAGAAGCAGACACACAGGCATAGAAAACAATCTTATGGTTACCAAAGGGGAGGGGGAGAGAGGGACAAATTAGGAGTATGGGATTAACAGACACAAGCTATTGAATACTATACATAAAATAGATAAGTAACAAGGATTTACTGTATAGCACAGGAATTTATATTCATTATCTTGTAATAACCTATAATGGAATATAATATGAAAAAACACTGGATCATTTTGCTTTACACGTGAAATTAGCAAAACATTGTAAATCGACTATACTTCAATTTTTTAAAAAGTCCATGTTCACTGAAGCCTTTCCTTGTGTAAAATAATGTCATTTTCCTCTGGCTGTTTTATAGGTTTTTAACATACCTTTGGTTTTAAGACTTGGTTTTCTTGGAAGTTATGCTGTTCACTGAGCTTCTCATACATACAGAAATGTTTTACTCACATAATTTAGGAAGCTTTTGTTTATGACTTCTTCAAATATATTTTCTACCCCAGTCTATTTCTCCTCCATTTTTTGGAACTCAAATTACACATATATCAGTATCTTTGGTAATGCTCAATAGTTCTCTCAGTCTCTGTTTATTTTTCCCCTAACTTTTTTCCTTTATATATTTCTGATTGGTTAGTTTCTATCAATCTAACTTCAATTTCACCAATTTTTTCCTTTGAAATTGCCATTCTGTTATTAAACTCATCCAATTCCTTTTTATTTTAGATAGTGCACTTTCAATTCTAAAATTTACATTTGCTTCTTTCTTACAGTTTCTACTTCTCTTCTGAGATTTGTTTTTCCTTCATTTATTTCAAGTGTGTTTTTCTGTACCTCATGGAATATAGTTATAATAGCTACTTTAATGTTATGCCTCATAATTCCAATATCTGGGTCTCTTCTTGTTTGACATCTGATGATTTTGTTTTTCATTTTGAATGGGGCATATTTTCTTGTTCTTTAATACTAAGTAATTTTTTTGTTTATCCTGGACATTGAAAATGTTTTGTGTAGACTCTGTTCTTTTATAACCCTCTGGAAAATGTTGATCCTTTTCTTTTAGTAGGCAATCAATTTGGTTAGATTCTGCCCATCAGTTCTGTCTTACATTTTCTGGGCTGTAGTTAAAATCTCAGTTTAGTTCTCAAAGCCTTAATTTGCTAATTTGGATATGTGTGTGCATGTGTGGTTCAGGGTTTAGGCTGATAATTTTGTGATTCAAATCTCAGCTCATTTCTCAAAGCCTTTGATTTGCTTGTGAGGTTAACTCCTGCATGTGTGGTTAACTCCTGCATGTGCATTTTCCAGTAAGTGTTGTGTGGTTTTATTCATAGATATGGAATACTTTCTCTGTCTCTTTTCCTCCTGAGATTCCTCACTTGCACTGCATCTTACCCATGCTCCCTTGTGAGGTCCTTTGGCCAGAAAGATGGCAGGGTTTCCATCAGAGTTTCAGCTACCTGTGCTTCTCCAATCCACAAGTGGGACACAATAACCATGCAAGGCTGAGAAAGAAAAAAAAATCTGGGTAACTTACCCTCTTTCTTATGTTATCACTCTTTTCCACCATTTGCCTCCTTTTTGGCTACTTCTCAGAGTCCTCAAGCAGGATTTTTCTTTTTAAAATTTTTTCCAGTGTTTATAGGTGTCATTAATGGCGGGTGTGGTTTGTAAGGGAGCTTACATTCCCATTGCAGAATTGAGTCTCCCAAGAGCACTGTATTTTAAATCTCATTCTATGTCTTAATTTATGTTCAACATTATGTTGATAATTATCCAGTTGCATCTTTTCATAGAATTTTAGGTTTTATTGTGAAAGACATAAAAAGTAACCTGAACACGTGGACAGATATACCATATTTATGAATAGGATTATTTAGCACTATAAAAATTTCAGTGTCTCCCAAATTTATCCATAAATTGATTGACAGTTCAGATAAAATTACAGCAAGAATTTTGTACATTAGTGTACAGATTATAACATAACAAACACTTGCTAAGCCATTATCCATACCTATCATATCCTAACATTTTATAAAGTTGTTTCCAGAGGTGATATTCAAAATATAACAATCTGTATGGCATAGACATCAACTAATGAGAAAAATCCCTGACTACCAGTTTCTATGAGCTCAATCTAGCTACCAAGCCCTGCTAGATTTTTATATTTTTAATAATAAAATATTTTAGATAGAGTTAAATATGCTTTTGTACCTGTTTCCAAATCCCATAACTTCCTCCCTCCCTGTGCAGATTTTTATACTATTACTGTATATGTATGTATCCATAAAATGTATAGCATAGTTTCACATGTACATAAATGGTATGATACTGAAGATATTAGTAGGTAAATATCCATTTTGATACATATTTTAACTGTTGTGTAGTATCTCATTGAACGACTATGCTACAATTTACTTATCAAAATTGCCTATTACTTTGTTTTAAATTTGGGGTAGCCTTCTGATTCTGTTCTATTACAAATAATGTTGCAATAAACATTCATTTCATGTATCATTAGGAACATGTTTCTCTTGGATACTACCTAATAGTGGAATTTTGGGTTATAGGTTATATTTATATTTAATTTTACTAGATAATATAGTTGGACAAATGTATACCACCACAAATACTGAATGGGATTGCCTATATTCTGATACTCTCCCCAACACCATGTATTATCAATCTTCATTTTTAAAAAATATATTTTTTAGCTTTTACTAATTTAATAGACAAAGTGGTATTTTATTTTATGGTAATTTTCATTTCCTTAATTAATGCTTATTGATTTTCATTCAGGCCAGTCTCAAACTCAGTTTATTTCTTTTTAGTAGAAATTATTTTGAGGTCCCTTATTGTAGCCAACATACCTTCATACTCTATACTTTTCTAACTTCTCCCCTCTGTTGCAGTTTCTACCCATAACAACTTGGTACTAATTTCTGTATAGGCATGCTTTTGCCTGTAAATAATAGAAAATTCAACTCCAAACTGACTTTAAAAGGGGGGCATTTTATCATACATTAGGAAAGTTCAGGGATAGCACTGGATTTAGGCATGGCTTAATGTAAAAACAAAAATTGGCAATAAAAGAAAAAACGAAATAAGGGGAGGAGAGAGGGAAACAGTGGAAGAAGATGTGAAGAAGAAGAAGAGGTGACTTCCTCACATGGCCCACTGAACTGAGATGCCAGGCAGCACCGTTTCTCACTAGGAAGTCTGGTCTGAAGTGCCAGGTGTGAGGCTTTTACGGTGCACACTATGAACAAGTGAAACTAAGCAAAGCATGAAGGATAAGGGGGAAAACGTCCATATTTGCACAGCTACCATAAACACACCTTGATCAGCTCAATATTCTGCATGAATCTAATAGAAACCACAGGTTCTCTGGCTGTATCTGTTTCATAAAGACAAGAGTTCATACCAAGTTTCCGTGGCAAAGATTTTCAAGGAACAATGAGATAAAACTGCTGGTTTTCAGGGATATTTCCAGCTTTGGACCTCAGTGATAAAAATGAGAAGATAGAAGTGGATAATCTACCAGAAGATGCTACTAAGAAAATTGGTGGACCCCTGAGAAGAAGGCTAAATTAATTTTGATTTATTCTCTTGATTCATGCTGAACTTTGCTAATACTACCTAACACATGAGGAAGCTGTGAGCTTAATCTTTGCCATAGTCAGAAAGTGTAAGACCCTGTAGCAGCCAGCATTCAGGTCTGAAAGATTAACAGAAGTCAGCAGAATCTGCAAGGGGCCATGGGGAGGACTGTGTAGAAGCAGTGAAAAGTGGATGTCTGGTTACAGATAAAGCAAGTCCTCATTCCACAATTTTCTCTTCTTCCACTGAGGTAAAGCTGTCATAATTTGTTTCATAAGAACACTTGGAGGAGTAGTATGAAATTTCTGGTAATGTGCTCTATTAAGAGATAGTCTTTTAGACAGAGTGAAGAGTCAAGATGGTGGAATAGGAGGACAAGGAATTTGTCGCTCCTCACAGGTACATCAAGAATACATCTACAAATAGAACAATTGTCTCAGAGCACCAGCTGAACATTAGTGGAAGACTTCAGACACCTAAAAGAACAAGAAACATCCTCTTGCAACCAGGTAGTTTGAAAGAAAGAAAAGAGGAATCAAAAAAGAGACCAGCAACCCTGGCAGGAAGCTGAAGGTGAGAGGAGGTCCCAGCACTCAGAAAAACTCCCTCACGGTGGAGAAATCAGCTGGGACAGAAAAGAATCTTCGGGGATCAAAGGAGAATACAACGGACGGTCTGTGGAAGGCAGGACAAAGTAAGAACTGCGTGCATGGTCTGAACTGCAGCTCTGCACATCCCAGCCTGAGTTGTGAGTTTCCTGTTGTGGAGGGGGGTTGGGTGCTGGAAAGTGGGATTTGGAACATGGACCCAGGAAGGAGACAGCTGTTGGCTGTGAAACGACAGCCTGACGGGATAGGAGTAAGGAGCTCCACAACCTGGAAAGTTTGCAGAGAAACCTCAGGACCCCGTAGAAGAAAGGCATCACTGTTGAGTGGCAAACAGGGGTGGGGCCACTATTACAACCCCTTTCCCCACTTGCTGGCTACTTTGGCCTCTGCAGGCATTGGGAGGGGCAACCACCTGAGCAGGCTTACCTGCCCCTCAAGCCAAGGTCTCCTCCACATCCTCTGCCCACGTAGGCCACAGGGTCCTGAGTGTCGCCCAACCTAAAGCCTCCTTGGGAAACAGCCCTTGGCACCCTGCCTGAGACAGGAATCTGCGGATGCTGGCTGGTGCTGAGTGCTAAGGTGTGGGGTTAAAAGAGCAGATCCAGGGAGAGGACCACTGTTGGCTGCATGGATACAACAGAGGGGATGGGAGTGAGAAGCTCCAGGACCAGGAATGTCCCTATAAGAAGCATTGTCTGCCTAGAAAATGAGGTGCCATTGTTGAGTGGCACACAAGGGGAGGGACTGCCAAAAGCCCCACACACCAGCCCCTCCAACCAGAGCAAGCTTGCCCCAGTCAGTTGCAAATTCCTGCCTGTCCCTGCTGCCACAGGCAATTTTAGAACACCCCAGTTGTGGTTGCCTTACCACTCCCCAGACTGAGGGAGTAAGTGGATCCCAATTAGCTGCTGCTTTCTCTCTCTCTTGCCTGGGTGGGGAACAGATGTCTGAGGGCGGTGCTGACAAAGAGTTGGGGCCAAAATCAAAGCTGAGCCCCACAGGCACTGCGACTGAGGAGGAGGAATCTTTCCATGCAGCTGCATAGGTCTCAAACTATTTTATTTTATTTTATCTTCTTCTTTCTTTCTTTCTTCTTTCCACTTTTTATTCTGAGCCATGTGGATGACAGGCTCATGGTGCTCCAGCCAGGAGTCAAGGCTGTGCCTCGGAGGTGGGAGAGCCAAGTTCAGGACACAGGTCCACAAGAGACCTCCAAGCTCCATGTAATATCAAATGGCAAAAATTTCCCAGAGATCTCCATCTCAACGCCAAGACACAGCTCCACTCAATGACCAGAAAGCTCCAGTGCTGGACACCCTATGCCAAACAACAGGCAAGACAGGAAAACAGCCCCATCCATTAGCAGAGATGCTGCCTAAAGTCATAATAAGGTCACAGACACCCCAAAACACACCACCAGACGTGGAACTATTGACCAGAAAGACAAGATCTAGCCTCATCGACAAGAGCACAGGCACTAGTCCCCTACACCACGAAGCCTACACAACACACTGAACCAACCTTAGCCCCTGGGAGCAGACACAAAAAACAATGGGAACTACAAACCTGCAGCCTGAGAAATGGAGACCACAAACACAGTAAGTTAAGCAAAATGAGAAGACAGAAAAACACACAGCAGATGAAGGAGCAAGGTAAACACTCACCAGACCTAACAAATGAAGAGGAAATAGGCAGTCAAACTGAAAAAGAATTCAGAAAAATGATAATAAAGATGATCCAAAATCTTGGAAATAGAATGGAAAAAATACAAGAAACGTTTAACAAGGACCTAGAAGAACTAAAGAGCAAAGAAACAGTGAGGAACAACACAAAAAATGAAATTAAAAATTCTCTAGAAGGGATCAGTGGGAGAATAACTGAGAAGAATGGATAAGTGACCTGGAAGATAAAACAGTGAAAATAACTAACAAAGAGCAGAAAAAAGAAAAAAAATGAAAAGAATTGAGGACAGTCTCAGAGACTTCTGGGACAACATTAAACGCACCAACATTTGAATTATAGGGGTCCCAGAAGAAGAAGTGAAAAAGAAAGGGACTGAGAAAATATGTGAAGAGATTATAGTTGAAAACTTCCCTAATATGGGAAAGGAAAGAGTTAATCAAGTCCAGGAAGCACAGAGAGTCCCATACAGGATAAATCCAAGGAGAAATATGCCAAGACATATATTAATCAAACTGTCAAAAATTAAATACAAAGAAAACATATTAAAAGGAGCAAGGGAAAAACAGCAAATAACACACAAGAGAATCTCCATAAGGTTAACAGCTGATCTTTCAGCAGAAACTCTGCAAGTCAGAAGGGACTGTCAGGGCATATTGAAAGTGATGAAGGAGAAAAACCTGCAACCAAGATGACTCTACCCAGCAAGGATCTCATTCAGATTTGATGGAGAAATTAAAACCTTTACAGACAAGCAAAAGCTGAGAGAGTTCAGCACCACTAAACCAGCTTTACAACAAATGCTAAAGGTACTTCTCTAGGCAAGAAACACAAGAGAAGGAAAAGACCTACAATAAAGGAACTCTAAACAATTAAGAAAATGGGAATAGGAATATACATATCATTAATTACCTTAAATGTAAATGGACTAAATGCTCCCACCAAAGGACACAGATTGGCTGAATGGATACAAAAACAAGACCCTTATATATGCTGTCTACAAGAGACCCACTTCAGACCTAGAGACACATACAGACTGAAAGTAAGGGGATGGAAAAAGATATTTCATGCAAGTGGAAACCAAAAGAAAGCTGGAGTAGCAATTCTCATATCAGACAAAATAGACTTTAAAATAAAGACTATTAGAAGAGATAAAGAAAGACACTACATTATGATCAAGGGATCAATCCAAGAGGAAGATATAAAAATTGTAAATATTTATGGACCCAACATAGGAGCACCTCAATACATAAGGAAAATGCTAACAGCCATAAAAGGGGAAATCAACAGTAACACAATGATAGCAGAGGAATTTAACACCCTTCTTTCACCAAATGACAGATCATCCAAAATGAAAATAAATAAGGAAACACAAGCTTTAAATGATACATTAAACAAGATAGACTTAATTGATATTTATAGGACATTCCATCCAAAAACAACAGAATACATGTTCTTCTCAAGTGCTCATGGAACATTCTCCAGGATAGATCATGTCTTGGGTCACAAATCAAGCCATGGTAAATTTAAGAAAATTTAAATTTTATCAAGTATCTTTTCTCAACACAATGCTATAAGACTAGATATCAATTTTGGGGAAAAATCTGAAAAAATACAAACACATGGAGGCTAAACAATACACTACTTAATAACCAAGATATCACTGAAGAAACCAAAGAGGAAATCAAAGAAAACTAGAAACAAATGGCATTGAAAACACAACAACCCAAAACCTATGGGAAGCAGTAAAAGCAATTCTAAGAGGGAAATTTATAGCAATACAATCCTACCTCAAGAAACAAGAAAAGTCTCAGATAAACAGCTTAAACTTACACCTAGAGCAACTAGAGAAAGGAGAAAAAACAAAATCCAAAGTTAGCAGAAGGAAAGAAATCATAAGGATCAGAGCAGAAATAAATGAAATAGAAACGAAGAAACAATAGCAAAGACTAATAAAACTAAAAGCTGGTTCTTTGAGAAGATAAAAAAAATTCAAAAACCTTTAGCCAGATTCATCAAGAAAAAAGGGAGAGGACTCAAATCAATAAAATTAGAAATGAAAAAGGAGAAGTTACAACTGACACCACGGAAATACAGAGGATCGTAAGAGAGTACTACAAGCAACTATATGCCCAAAAGTGGACAACCTGGAAGAAATGGACAAATTCTTAGAAAGGTACAACCTTCCAAGTCTGAATCAGGAAGAAATAGAAAATATGAACAGCCCAATCACAAGTAATGAAATTGAAACTGTGTTTAAAAATATTCCAACAAACAAAAGTCCAGGACCAGATGGCTTCACAGTTGAAGTCTATCAGACATTTATAGAAGAGTTAACACCTATTCTTCTGAAACTCTTCCCAAAAAATTGCAGTGGAAGGAACACTCCCAAGCTCATTCTACAAGGCTACCATCACCCAGATACAAAAACCAAACAAAGATACCACACACAAAAAATTACAGGCCAATATCACTGATGAACATAGATGTAAAAATCCTCAACAAAATACTAGCAGTGTGAATCCAACAATATATTAAAAGGATCAGACAACTTGATCAAGTGGGATTTATCCCAGGATGCAAGGATTTTTCAATATCCAAAAATCAATCTGTGTGATACACCACATCAACAAATTGACTAAAAACCATATGATCATCTCAATAGCACCAGAACATACTTTTGACAAAATTCACCACCATTTATGATAAAAACTCTCCAGAAAGTGGACATAGAGGGAACAATCCTCACCAAAATAAAGGCAATATGTGACAAACCTACAGGTAACATCACACTCAAGGTTGAAAAGCTGAAAGCATTCCAAGATCAGGAACAAGACAAAGATGCTCACTCTAACCATTTTTATTAAACATAGCTTTGGAAGTCCTAGCCATGACAATCAGAGAAGAAAAAGAAATAAGAGGAATACAAATAGGAAAAGAAGAAATTAAACTGTCACTGCTTGCAGATGACATGATGCTACACAGAAAATCCTAAAGACCTTACCAGAAAACTACTAGAGCTCATCAATGAATTCAGTAAAGTTGCAGGTTACAAAATTAATATACAGAAACCTTTGCATTTCTACAGACTAACAACAAAAGATCAGAAAGAGAAATTAAAGAAACAATCACATTTACCATTGCATCAAAAAGAATAAAATACCTAGGAATAAACTTAACTAAGGAGACAAAAGACCTGTACTCCTAAAACTATAAGATGCTCATGAAAGAAATCAAACATGATACAAACAGATGGAAAGATATACCTTGCTCTTAGATTGGAAGAATCAATATTGTGAAAATGACTCTACTACACAAGGCAATCTACAGATTCAATGCAATCGCTAGCAAATTACCAATGGCATCTTGCACAGAATTAGAACAAAAGAATCATAAAATTTGTATGGAGACCCAAAAGACCCCGAATAACCAAAGCAATCTTGACAAAGAAAAACGGAGCTGGAGGAATCTGGCTCCCTGACTTCAGACACTACTACAGAGCTACAGTCATCAAAACAGTATGGGACTGGAACAAAATAATAAATATAGATGAATGGAACAGGATAGAAAGCCCAGAAATAAACCCATGCAGGTACAGTCAATTAATCTATGACAAAGGAGGCAAGACTGTACAATGGAGAAAAGGAAGTCTCTTCAGTAAATGGTGCTGGGAAAACTGGACAGCTACATGTAAAAAAATGAAATTAAAACATTCTTTAACACCATACAGAAAATAAACTCAAAATGGATGAAAGATCTAAATGTAAGACTGGATACTATAAAACTCTTGGAGGAAAACATAGGCAGAACACACTTTCACATAAATTGCAGCAAGACCTTTTTTTCATCCACCTCCTAGATTAAAAACAAAAATAAACAAGTGGGACCTAATTAAACTTGAAAGCTTCTGCACAGCAAAGGATACCATAAACAAGACAAAAGAACAACCCTCATAATGGGAGAAAATATTTGCAAATGAAGCAACTGACAAAGGATTAATCTACAAAATATACAAACAGCTCATGAAGCTCAATATCAAAAATCAAACAACCCAATCAAAAAAATGGGCAGAAGACCGAAATAGACATTTCTCCAAAGAGGACATACAGATGGGAAACAAACACGTGAAAAGATGCTCAGCGTCAGTAATTATTAGAGAAATGCAAATCAAAACTACAATGGAGTATCACCTCACACCGGTCAGAATGACCATCATCAAAAATTCTACAAACAATAAATGCTGGAGAGGTTGTGGAGAAAAGGGAACCCTCTTGCACTATTGGTGGTAATGGATTGGGATAGAGGTTCCTTAAAAAACTAAAAATAGAGTTACCATATGATCCAGCAATCCCACTCCTGTGCATATATTTGGGGAAACCTCTAATTCAAAAAGATACATGCACCCCAATGTTCATAGCAGCACTATTTACAGTAGCGAGGATATGGAATCAGCCTAAATGTCCATCAACAGAGGAATGGGTAAAGAAGATGTGGTACATATATATACATATACGATGGAATATTACTCAGCCATAAAAAGGAACGAAATTGGGTTATTTGTAGAGATGTGCATGGAACTAGAGACTGTCATACAGAGTGAAGTAAGTCAGAAAGAGAAAAACAAATATTGTATATTAATGCATATATGCGGAATCTAGAAAAATGGTACAGATGATCTTATTTGTAAAGCAGAAATAGAGACACAGATGTAGAGAACAAACATATGGATACCAAGGGGAACAGGGGGTGGGATGAATTGGGAGATTGGGATTGACATATATACACTTTTGATACTATGTATAAAATAGATAACTAATGAGAACCTACTGTATAGCACAGGGAACTCTACTCAATGCACAGTAGTGACCTAAATGGGAAGGAAATCCAGAAAACAGGGGATATATGTATATGTATAGCTTATTCACTTTGCTATATAGTAGAAACTAACACAACATTGTAAAGCAAGTATACTCCAATAAATTTTTTTAAAAAAGAAGCGATAATGGGGCTTCCCTTGTGGTGCAGTGGTTGAGAGTCCGCCTGCCGACGCAGGGGACACGGGTTCGTGCCCCGGTCCAGGAAGATCCCACATGCCGAAGAGTGGCTAGGCCCGTGAGCCATGGCCGCTGAGCCTGCATGTCCGGAGCCTGTGCTCCACAACAGGAGAGGCCACTACAGTGAGAGGCCTGTGTACAGCAAAAAAAAAAAAAAAAAAAAAAAAAAAAAAAAGACGTAATGTAATATTTCATTCAGATGTCTATTCTGTGAAACAGGACATGAGTTCTGGGGTGTCAGAGATGAAACAGATCTGCATGATGGGGCCCCAAGGAGCTCACAATCTAGCATGTAGGAAAGAGAGTAAACAGTAAACCAGTAAACAGAGAGCTCTTACCCAGTTTATTAAGTGCTGTGACAGAGCCATGCAAAAGAGCAAGGAGGAAGGAAAGACTAACTAAGCTTGGGGTGATTTCAGATGGCTTCTTGGAAAAAGCAGAATTTGTACCAATCTTTATAGGAAGGCAGGCCTTTTATTGGTAGGCATGGGGTGTGGGAGAGGGGAACAAAAACATTCCAGGTAGAGGAAGAGTTTGAGCAAAGGTATGGCATTGGCAGGAGGCAGAACATGAGTCATCCACTGTGACTGAGGCCTGTGAGGCTGTCAGAGACTGACTGTGGAGGGCCTTGAATGATAGGCTAAGGAGCTTGGATTTAAACCTGCAGGCCAAGGGAACCCTTGGTGGCTGTAGATATGGTCATCTTGGCATTTGAAACATGACTCTGAGGGCCTCTGTGCAAGTAGAACAGATGGGAAGCAGGTGCATTAGATCAGAGACCCATCTGACACTGTCCCATGTGCCCCTATGCTCAGCAGAGGCTCCTCAGAGCCTGCAGTCCTACAAGAACTACTCCTTCTTCCCTTCTCTTCTTCCAATGTTCTACTCCTCCCACAGGACACACCCAGCTCAAATACACCCTATCTGGAAGCTTTCACTGCCTTCCAGTAGGCGATTTCCTCTGTGAGGCCCGTCAGTATCCTGCTCTGGGATTCTTCAGTGACATGTTGTATTCTTATGCATCCCAGCCAGATGGAGAAATCTTCAAGGACAGGTTGTGAATCTCATCCAGTTTTGCATCTCCAGTGCATAGTATGGGTTTTGACACATGGAAAACCACTGGGGAACTCTTCACCAGTGAATTAGAGAAAGAGAAAGTACATGAAGAGAAAGAAGAAATGGGAGAAGGGGAGGAGAATACTTGGAGAGAGGGAGGGAAGGGGGAAGAGAGATAGGGTGTTGGTATGGTCAAGGGAAATAAGAGGAAGAGTGTGGAGGAGAGCACAGGGCCAATGTGGGTTCTTTCTTCTTCCCATCAGTAGCACCAAGTATCAGACCTGCCACAGTGAGTGTCAGGCTTTGGAATCAACCAGATGTGGGTTCATATTCTGGTTCCATCACTTAGTGACCATGTGCCTTTAGACAAGACACGTCACCTCTTAGGCATTAATTTCATCAACTGTGGAATGGTGATAATACTAGTTCTTCCTACATGGGCGTTTTAGAACTTAAGAATAGAGTCTGTCATACAGAGTGAAGTAAGTCAGAAAAACAAATACCATATGCTAACACATATATATGGAACCTAAAAAACAAACAAACAAACAAAAGGTTCTGAAGAACCTAGGGGCAGGACAGGAATAAAGATGCAGACATAGAGAATGGACTTGAGGACATGGGGAGGGGCAAGGGGAAGCTGGGACGAAGTGAGAGAGTGGCATGGACATATATACACTACCAAATGTAAAATAGATAGCTAGTGGGAAGCAGCCGCATAGCACAGGGAGATCAGCTCTGTGCTTTGTGACCACCTAGAGGGGTGGGATAGGAAGGGTGGGAAGGAGATGAAAGAGGGAGGGGATATATGTATACTTATAGCTGATTCACTTTGTTATACAGCAGAAACTAACACAAAAGTGTAAAGCAATTATACTCCAATAAAGTTAAAAAAAATAGATGTGAGTTCTTTGAGGGCAGGGATCCAACATCCAACAAGGGCCATGGCACAACTGTGTGCTCAACAAATAATTACTGACTGAGGGAGTAAGTGATTGCCCTAGAAGAACTGTTTTCCACACTGGGGAGCAGTGCTCCATTCCACAAGAGACAGAGGCTAAGCACTTGTGTACCAGTGTACCAATAAAGGAGAAACACAGTCCCAGTAAAAATTTTCAGCTAAGTTGATATACATTAAAAGCATCAATATAGTGATCAGGGGATAAATAAAAACTTTTGGTAGACTTTCTTATATTTACTGATTTTATTCTGAATTACATATGATGCAGGGGATACCCTAACTTTTAGCGTTTAGAGACTCTAAATGTCTTAATTTGGTCCTACTTAAGCAATAGAAATTAACATGATCTAGTCCCCTACCGCAGAGCAGCTCCTGGGGAGAGAGACCCAGACACACAACACACTACAACAACACACTATGTAACTGAGGTTGGCATAGAGGGGTCTGTAGGAAGCATTGGTGTGGGAGCCCAGAGAAACACAGTCCTCCTAGGGGCAACAGAGGAATCAAATAGGAATGGGGATACAGTGTGGGGGATAGAGAAATCAAATGGAGAATAGAAAAGAATGATTGCTGAATAAGAGGTAGTAAGCAGAAAAGAGATCACATTGGGGAGAAAGGAAATCTGGAAGTAGGGAGTGAGGGAGGAGACTGACAGGCAGGGAAGGAGACCCCTCTGGAGGCGGAAAGAGGCAGGATCACTTCCGGCTGGGGAGGGGGAGCAAATAGGCTCAGACCTAAGGAGAGGCTTGGAGAGAGCGGATGCCTTCTGGACGGGAGAGGTGAGCTAAAGTGCCCTGCTTTACTGAAGACCTTGTGGGGGACTCCAGGCTAGGGTTTGACGTGCTTGACTCCACACATCCCTAGGGTTTGAAGGAAACCTGCTAGAGGTTCAGGAGCTAACCGCATAGAAGTGGTCGGATAGAGGTGTCTGGACTCGGTTTGCAAGGGAGAAAGGAGAGGGCAGAATCCCCTTTGGGCAACGGAAAGAGAGATCTGGACTCAGTTCGGGCTGCAGGAAGGAGGGATGCTGACCCGGTTGGGACTGCAGAAAAGAGAGATGGAGAAATAGTTCCGGCCATAGAAAGAATGGAACACGATCCAATTAGGTAGGGAGATAGGCGATGGGAGGCTTCGTTTAAACTGGAGAGAGGTCACAGGACCTGGTTTGGGCCACAGAAAGTAGAGACTGGGAGCTAGAAAAAGTAAGAGGCAGAATCCTTATTATACATCTGAAATGACCTGGCTCAGAGGGGAGAAAAGAGGGGCTAGGACCCGGTTGATACCGGTTTGAAAAGAAAGGGACAGAACCTGGTAGCGTTTGGGAAGGATTACACAAAAGCCGAATACCATAGGATTTGTGGGTGGGGTAACCATGTTGCAGTAAGGGCGGGATGGTCACTTGCAGAAGTAAGTAAGTAGGGGTGCGGTGTTGCGGAAGGGGCAGTGCAGGCACTTACTGCAGAGCATAGGGAGGGGGCATATAAAGAGAAGAGGAGGTGCGGAGGAGTACAGCAGAGCGGAGGGAGGGGGCATTACAGAAAGGGGCAGTGCGCTGCGTGGCTATACTGCAGAGGAGAGGTGTATGGTGTTGGGGAAGGGGCGGAACGAAGAGGTGCTGCAGAGCGGAGGGAGAGGGACCGGTGTTGGGGGAAGGGTTGGAATGAGACGAGATGCAGTTAGAAAGAGTGGGTCAGGAGTGGCGTCAAGATGTTCTGCTGCTCTGAGGGCAGAGGGCTTATGTGGGATTGAGGTGGTCAGGCTGTCCAGTCCACCAAAGCACATGCGCGCTGAGCGCCTGCGGTTGCCCTCACGCCTCTGGTTGATGTGCATGCGCACTACCGAGTTGCGGTAAGGGTGTTTGTAGGGTAAAGGGGCGGGATCGAGAGCAGGCTTGCGGTTTCTTGGAGGCAAAAGGAGCTAGGATTTGGAAGCCAGATGGTCTGGGTTTCTAGGTATGAGAACCCAGTAGTTGAAGGGTTTGGGGCCCAAGGTTTGATCAGAACCCCCTCCTTCAGGATTGGCAGGAGACCTGATGAATGTCCACCTCCCTCTTATTCTTTCCTGACTCAGGCCCCTTCTCGGCTTTCCAGAAAAATGGATAGGAGAAATGACTCCGATTATAAGATGACCCCGTTCCAGGTGAGGCCCCTCTGCATTCTTGGCAGGCCATCTGCCCTATTCTGAGTTCATTTAAGGCTGTTGAGCCCCTACCACTCTGTAGTTGCATAATTTCCTGCCTAACCTGTTTCAGTCCTCCCCTGAATGGTGGAGGAGGAGGTGAAGAAAACCTGCCTATTTCTTGCTCCCTTCCTCTTCCTTCACCCTCCCCTTCAATCAGTCACCATTCAGAGGAGGGGGAGGTTTTGTAGAAAGGGTGGATTGTAGGGAGGCCAGATGGCTCAGCACGTTATAATCTTAAGTGTGTAGGGCCCTCTGGGAGCCTGGGCTTCACTTCCCTCCAGATGTACAGCCTGAGACAACAGAAGAAGATAGTGTCTTGCTGATGCATACCCTCTTGTCATCAACCAAGGACCTACTAGCTATGGACCCACCAGTTGCCAACCGGCCTAAGAAAAGCAAGACCAAGAAGGCCCCTATTAAGGCTATCACTAAGACAGTACGCACTGCCCCTCCAGTTCCATCTGCCAATGTGATTACCACCAACAAGCCTAAAATAACTTTTCTGGCTTTAAACCTGCCAATCATCCCCCAGATCAACCAGGCTTCAGCTACCACTGAGGTAGCCAATACTCAGGCTTCTTCATTCACTGCTCAGCCTAAGAAAGCCAACAAGACAAAGAGAGTTACTGCTAAGGCAGCCCGAGGCTCCCAATTTCCAACTGGCAGTGAGAGTGTTACTACACAGATCAAGTTACCCTTGTAGGCCCTAAATGTGCCAGTCATCCCACAGACTATCCAGGCTCCGATTGCCACTGAGTCAGCCAATTCTCAAGCCTTGTTAGCCTCCATCAAGCCTAAGAAAGCTCCCAAGGCTAAGAAGGCTAACAATAAGGCCATAACTAGTGCCACTGAGATCTCACTGACTCCATCCACCACCTACTCAGCTACCATCCAAGGCCAAATTACCTCCATCCGAACTAAGAAAACCTCCAAAGCCAAGAAAGCAACTGTTAAGGACACAAATACTGACACTGAACTCCTAGAGACCCCAGATGCCACTGAGACAGCTACCAGGCAGATTGAGGCCTCAGCAGCAGCTATCTGGCCCAAAAAATCCAAAGTCAAGAAGGCTGCCTATAAGGGCCCAAATTCTGCCTGTGAGATCTCTGAGGCCCCACCTGCCGGTCAAATGGTCACAAAACAAGCCCTAGCAGCCACCCTCCGGGTCAAGAGAAGGTACAGGGCTCAGAAGGTTGCCACTAAAACCCGGACAACTGAAAGCCAGACTCAAATTGACAAAGGGGCCCAGGCTAAGATGACTACCCCTCAGATCAATATAAGTGCCCTTGAGACTCAGGTTGTTGCTGCTGTCCAGGCCCTGGCAGATGACTACCTGGCTCAGTTGAGTCTGGAGCCAACAAACAGGACCCGGGGCAAGAGGAACCGAAAGGTGAGATCTCTGACATCACCATCCTTAACTCTGTACTCCTTTTCCATTCCTATCTGCCTGGTTTGTTCACTTGTTCTTTTAAGTTTACTGAGCCAGTCCCTGCATTCACATAGGCTGTGAGAGATGCTGAGAGGAATGTGATATAGTTCCTGCTGCTTTGCAGTTCAAAAATTGGTGGGGAAATAAGGCATCCATACACTTAGCTACAAACTGGATATAATTCAACTTGTATTTATCAATACATAGTAGTTAGCATGGACCAGGCTTTGTGTTGGGTATAGTCACACAGGTTATGCTTTTATGTTTTAAAGTAACTCTTACCAGCTAGGTCCCAGTGTTACAGATAAGAAAACCAAGTCCCAGAGAGGTGAAGTGACTTGTTGAAGGGGTACAGCTAGTAGAGCCAGTGGTGGCCAAAAGAAGAGGAAGAACCAGACCCTGCCCTTGGGTTGCTCCTGTCTTGGCAGGGAAATGAAACTCCTGACCGGAAGACAGTGAAAGACAAATCTAGAACTCAGTGTGGCTAATGGTAAGGTCAGGACCCCTACAGGGAGGGTTTAGGGGACTTTCAGGAATAGGCAGGGTGAGGAGACAGAGCCATCTCTTTCACCTGGTGATTTTGGACCTTTCTGCTTTCTGATGATGCAGTCCAAGCATCTGAACGGGGATGAGAGAGGTGGTGGTAATTATAGGTGGATTCCATGGGGCCGGAGGCCTCCGCTATCCTGAGATGTGGCCATTTTGCAAGAAAGGGTAAGAATCCAATGCTGCCCAGTCTCTTCTCTTCTTCACCTGCCCTCTTCTCTGTCATTCTTCCAAGTTTTATGAAAACATATTGAGATCTCCCCATGTATTCCTCTTCTCCCAGGCAAATAAGTTTATGAAATACCTGTTGGTTAAGGACCAGACAAAGATCCCCATCAAGCGCTCAGGTAGAGTCATCCCAACCCTCCTCCCTGAGCTCTCCTTTCTACTCCCCTCTCCTCCCTGCCCTGGGGGTAACCATTTAGTTTTATGGCCTCTTCATTCTCTCATCTATCCTCCCCTGCCCTTTTCACACTCTGTCATGGCTGGCATCTCCCATTAACACAGTTCAGGACTCAGACTACACTAACCCCATAGGGCTGGCAAAAGGGCTGCAGTTCTGTGGCCCCTTCTCAGCCCAGCTGCTCCCACCTCTCCCTTCCTGCAGACATGCTGAAGGATGTCATCTAAGAATATGATGAATATTTCCCAGAGATCATTGAACGAGCAAGCTATGCTCTGGAGAAGGTGAAGGGACATCCTCTGTGGGATGCGCACAATGGGGAAGTCTTGAATGGAACAAAGGTGTACACGTCCCTTTGCGGGGGACCACAGAGACTCCCTAATCCAGCCCCATCACTGTGCAAATGAGCAGATGATGGCCTAGGGAGGGACGTAGACTAGCCTCGGGTCACACAGCAAGTACAGCTAGGACCCAAGCCACCCAGCTTAGTCCTGGCTTCTGTCTACTGCTGGACATGTCCTGTAGTGTATTTCAGTTGCTCACCTCTCCCTTCCATCCCCCATTATCTGTCTCCCTAGAGTCCCATTAAGCATAAAGACTATTTTGATAACAATAGTACATTTGTTACCTGTTTGCTGTGTTAGTTAAGTGCTTTACATGAATTATTTCACTGCCTAGGCTGAATTTTGTGACCTCACAGGCTATTCTTTTACTTGGCAGATGTTTCGAGTCAATCTGAAGGAAATTGATAAACAAAGTAGCTTGTATATTCTCATCAGCATTCAGGAATCCTCTGCAGGCATCCTGGGAACGTAAGCTGGGAAAGGGCTAGGATGGGAGGGAGGCTTCTGCTTTTGTCCATGGTACTACTCCATCCCTGTCCTCTCCCCACATCCCCTAGGAAGTCAGGAAAGACAGAGCCTAAAAACCCCTTTTCCATATCCCACACGTAGTTGGAGCCCTACACATGATAGTGGTGCCTGTTTATGATTGAATGGAGGTTGTAGAAGCCTGGGACAGGTCATTCCTACTGTCAAGTTTTCTGTATCTCCAGAAGCTTCCCTGTTGTTGCTTGTCTCTTCCTATTGACCTTGGTAGAGTGGTTCCCAAGGGAGGGCTTCCTGGTATGGGTGAATCATGAGGGTTGAAGGGCAGGAGCATCAGTGGGGCCATGCCTAGAATTCTTTTGGAGCTGAGGGGTCTGGAAGAGAAAGAAGGGACTCATATTGGCTGGGTGTCTGGGTTGTAGTGGGTTGACAAATACAAGTACAATTCTATCCTCTCAGCAACCTGGGGAGAGGAAAATGTGATTTTCCCATTTTATGAATAAGGGAGTCTAAGTGCCTTGCCCAGGGTCACATAGAGCTTGAAGCATAGACTGGGCAGAATTCTCTCATATCTGAAGAATCTGGGAGAAGCTAACCTAGTAGGCTGGCTGGTGTGTATTTTTTTGCAGATGGCTGCTGGATGTAAACCTTCTCTCTGTCCCATTATTTCCCTAGGACCAAGGACACACCCAAAATAGATCTTCTCATGGTGATTTCTGAGTGTCATTTTTATGAATGGCAACAAGGCCAATGAGGGTGAGTTGCTGGGCTGGCAGCCGAATGGGGGGTCATGGTCGGAATTCCACATGTTCATTTTCT
Organism: Delphinus delphis; assembly: GCF_949987515.2. Classification (NCBI taxonomy): domain Eukaryota; kingdom Metazoa; phylum Chordata; class Mammalia; order Artiodactyla; family Delphinidae; genus Delphinus; species Delphinus delphis. The sequence continues at coordinate 80,714,256 of NC_082704.1, forward strand.
ATCCCTGTTTCCTTTTGCCTCCCCTTGCAGCTGTCATCTGGGAGTTGCTGCCCAAGTTGGGGCTGCACCCTGGGTATGATTGGGCTCTGTCAGCAGTTGCTTTCCATGTTGTCCTTTGGCAAGAGAGGATGGTCCCAGGATTGCATCAGCCTGGTGGTCTGGTGGAGGGGGCGGGATTGCTGGACTGGGTAGAGGGTCCAGGGTTCTGACCTGGGTGGATGGGGAAATGGTCCTGAACTCTCTGCTTCCCCTTTCTCCTATGTTCTTTTTCTGTTCTAAGCTGATATATAAGATAGACCTTCAGGGCATCCCTGATAAAGAACCATCTGGCCTCAACTGCCTGCTTCTAGTGACCATGTGTTCATTACTTTCCTGAGTTCATTGAGATGGCCTTATGTACTAGAGAGGTCTCTTCCATGTTGGGAAATGCCTCTGCCCCCATGTGGGAAGTTCTGATCTTGGTTCATGGGTTATTTTTCCCATTGTTAGGGTAAGGCACTCGCTCTTTGGGGAAGTGAGGAAGCTCATCACAGATGAGTTTGTGAAGCAGAAGTAAGTGGTGTTTGGGGGCTTTGTCAGGCCATGAAGTGTTCTGAGTGTGCCGATCTGGTCCAGAAAGTGCTCGATTGCCCTTTTCTTACACTACCTTTAGAGGTATGGGCATCCTGTTCCCTAGAACTGAGTCCATGGTGGACCATACCAGGGCTGGGCCAGACCAAACACAAGGCCCTTGCTGTGGGGTGTGCTCAGAGCAGAATGCCCAAAGAATGGCTCCTCTGTTTACAACACACCCAATAGAAACTTGGGTTTACTCCTCACAGGTGGCAGGATACTTTGGCCTCCCTGTGACACCATGCCCTATACATGCGTCCCCTGCCACACCAAGTGACTACTTTGCACAGGGCCAATGGGAAATGGCTCAGTATTGGAGGTCAAGACCATGAACTGTGTTTTGGAGTGAGTCTAGGGAAGGAGGGCCTTGGAAATCCTTCTCTAGGAGCTGAGTTTAGTTTTTCTTTGGAGGAGGTTGCCACCTGGTCCCAAGTGGTTAGACAACAGGTTTGCTTGGTTAGAAGCAAGTTTCATTTCCTTTCTTCAAGGTACCTGGAATACAAGAGGGTCCCCAACAGCAGACCACCTGAATATGAGTTCTTCTGGGGCTTGTGCTCCTACCATGAGACTAGCAAGATGAAAGTTCTCAAGTTTGCATGCAAAGTAATAGGAGAGCTGCCCTGACTTGGCATATTAAGGGTACAGGATGTCTCTGGCTGGGGTAGGCAGTGTACAGGGATGGGCAGGTATAGGGCAGTCTGCAGTTCATATATAAGCACATGGAACTTCATTTATGTCCCAGAATGCTGCTTGACATAAAGTTTACATTGTTTCATTCATGTTCATACTTTGTATTAGTCTCCTCAACTGCCATAACAAAATACTATAGACTGGGTGGCTTAAACAACAGAAAATTATTTTATCATAGTCCTGAAGGCTGGAAGTCCTAGATCAAGGTCCAGCAGTGTTAGTTTCTAGTGAAGCCTCTCCTCCTGGCTTGCAGATGAATACCTTTTTGCTGTGTTCTTGGTGGTGAGAGAGAGTCTCTTCTTATAAGGACACTAATCCTATTGGATCAAGGACCCACCATTATGACCTCATTAAACTTTACTTCCATAAAGGCCTACCTCCAAATATAGTCACATTCGAGGTTGGTACTTCAAAATATGAATTTTGGGGGGACACAAACATTCAATCCACAACATACTCTCTTATCGTTTCCCATATTACAGATGAAGACACTTAGGCTCAGTGAGATTAAGTAGCTTGTCCAAGGTCACACAGCACCTAAGTTATCGAACTGAAATTGGATCTCAGGACTGACCCATGATAGAGTCCCAACAACTAAGACTTTTTTTTTAAATGCTACTATTAGTTTTATACAAAGCCCATGGTAGGTATTTAATACATAATTACAAATGTTATTTTTCTTATAATGATTGTAATTCTCATTTTAGGTGCAGAAGAAAGACCCCAAGGACTGGGCCGTGCAGTACCGGGAGGCAGTGGAGATGGAAGTCCAAGCTGCAGCTGTGGCTGTAGCTGAGGCTGAGGCCAGGGCTGAGGCAAGAGCCCAAATGGGGATTGGAGAGGAAGCTGTGGCTGGGCCCTGGAATTGGGATGACATGGATATCAACTGCCTAACAAGAGAAGAGTTAGGTAATGATGCTCAGGCCTGGGGCAGATTTTCACTTGAAATTGAGGCCAGAGCCCAAGAAAATGCAAATGCCAGCACCAACATTGACTTCAGCAGAGGATCTAGCACCAGGGCTAGCTATAGCGATGGTGCTAGTACTAGCTTCAGTGGTGTCCCCAGCCCCAGTAATGTCTTTGGTGACAGGGCTGGCATTAGCTTTGGTGGCACATGCAGCACCAGTGCCAGCTTTAGCAGTGTAGCCAGCATTAGCTTTGGTGGCACCTTGCACCAGTACCAACTTCAGTGGTGGGGTCAGCTCTAGTTTCAGTGGCCCACTCAACACCAGTACAAGTTTCAGTGGTGGAGCCAGCTCTGGTTTTGGAGGCATACTCAGTACCCCTGCTGGCTTCAGTGATGCACTCAGTATGAGCACCAGCTTTGGCAGTACACTCGGCACCAGTGCAGTCTTTAGTGGTGCACTTAGCACCAGCACTGGCTTTGGTGGCACACTCAGCACTAGTGTCTACTTTGGTGGCTCTCCCAGTTCCAGTGCCAGATTTGGTGGCAAACTCAGTACCAGTATCTGCTTTGGTGGCTTTCCTAGCACCAGCACTGGTTTTGATGGTGTACTCAGTACCAGTGCTGGTTTAGCTGGTGTACCAGCTCTTTCAGCAATAGCACTGACTTTGGTGGTACACCAAGCACCAGCTTCTGCTTTGGTGATTCTCCCAGCACTAGTGCCAGCTTTGGTGGTACACTCAGCACCAGTCTTGGCTTAGGTGGTGCACTCAACACCAGTGCTGGTTTTAGCAGTGCTGTCAGCATTAGCATTGCCTTCAACAGTGCACCCAGTGCCAACTCTGGCTTTGGCAGTGTGTTCAGCACGAGTACTGACTTCAGTGGGGCACCTAACACCACTACTGACTTTGGCAGTGCTCCCAGTACCAGCATTAGCTTTGGTGGAGCCCCCAGCACCAGATTCTGCTTTGGCAGTGTGTCTAACACCAACCTATGTTTTGGTGGCCCTCCTAGTACAAGCACCTGCTTTAGTGGTCCTACCAGTGCCAGTTTTGGTGATGGACTCAGCACCAGTGCTGGTTTCAGCTTTTGTGATGGGTTAAGCACCAGCACTGGATTTGGTGGTGGACTGAGCACCAACTCTGGCTTTGGTGGTGGACTGATCTCCAGTGATATCTTTGGTGGTGGGCTGGGCACTAATGCTGGTTTTGGCAGCACACTTGGCACCAGTGCTGACTTTAGTAGTGGCCTCAGCATCAGTGATGGCTTTGGCGGTGGGCCTAATACCAGCTTCGATGGAAGACTGAGCACCATGATTGGCTTTGGCAGTGGTTCCAACACCAGCACTGGCTTTATTGGTAGACCCACTTCCATTGTTGGCTTTGGCAGTGGACTGAGCACCGATGCTGACTTCAACGGTGGACCAAGCAGTAGTGCTGGCTATGGCAGTGGACCGAGCAATGCTGCTGGCTTTAGTGGTGGAGCCACCAGCCTTGGTGCCTGTAGCTTCTCCTATGGCTAGTGAGGTTTCAGGTAATTACAACATTTCCACAGCCAAGGCCGATGGGGATGGGTATAAGAGCTGGGAGATGTTATAAGAAACCCCAAGGTGGGAGGGCAGGGTGGGGAGATGAGCACAATGAAGGAAGTATGAGAAAATAGTATATTTGGTGCTAAAATGTGTTTCTGTTTGGTGTTTTGTTTTCAGATTTATATCGCATGTTTACAGATACCGCTAATGAATTGCAGCAGTCCTTCCCATGGAGCCAAGGTACATCCTTGGAATCTTTGTCCACGTAGCAATCTAAGCAGATATTACCAATCAGCTGAGGGTGACATACTATGAAAAAATCTGTTTGCCAATCCTGCTTTGTTGTTTGCTTTCTGTGTCTTGTCATATTTGATATGAGTTCCATTAAATTTGAAAAATGAATTGCGGTTTGTTCTGTCTTTTAATGTGCCTAAGTTGTTGTGAGTGACATTTTGGGTTCATATAAGAGCTAGAGATAAGCATAGCTCTTTGGGGAAGGTGGGCTCCAGCTTTAGGCTAAAAGGCAAGTATGACTTCAGTGGGGTAGAGATGTGGGGAAAGCATAGCAGGCAAGGGGATAATACCTTAAGTCAAGATCTAGAAGGAGAAAGCCTGGAACAGAAGGCAAAGGGAGAGGGTTCTGGAGAGTAAGTATAGATTCATTTTGAGATATTTGTGTAAGAATGGGAGGGATATAGAGGGACGTAACTAAAGGTGGACATGGGAACAAGGGAGGACTTTTTTGGGATAGGAGAGAGACCTGAGCATGTTGCATAGACAGTGGGGGCAAAAGCCAATAGAGAAGGACAGGATATAGATATGGAATAGTCAGGAACTGACTGAATCAACCCATCCTTGGGGAGGTGGGATGGATAGAATACCAGAGAATAGAGGGTGACCCTGACTTTGAACAGGATTTAAGGGTGGCTCTAGAAGGAGATAAATGTAGATTTGCTTCAAGCAGTGATCCCAATAAAAAAAGTGATGTGGATCATACAAGGTTTGTGTCTTGCTGGTGGTTGTGATGGAAGGACAAACAAAGTCAGGGGGTGTATGCATCTGTCTCTTCGCAACTGGGTTGCTGCTATCTGCCCACAGTAGCTGCATGGAGATTGGCTGAAGAAATAGAATGTAGGATGCAAGCTGGCCAGGTATGGAAGAACAGTGAAGAGGAAGAGGACTGGTGGATTGGGAGATAATGGAGGAATCAAAGGACTATACTCTTGATGCAGTACAAGAACAAGTATTGTTCATTCAAGAAATACTACATACATGCCTGCTGTGTGGGAGGCATGCTGCTAGGGATCCTGTGGATGACACAGAGAGTTTTAAGGACCAGGGGGCCAGTGGTCAGATAGTGGGATGCTTGTATTTAAGAAGTCAGACTGTAGAGAAGTCTAGATGATGCCAACCAAGCAGTGAGTGGCTGAAGGGAAGATGCTCACTGAAGTTGAGGGGGCAGAACACTAGGAGACCAGGGTATTGTCTGAATCATTTATATGGACAGTGAAATAACTCAGGATGGCAACAAGAGTTGGAGAAGGAAGGAGAACTGTGGTCTGAGTGCAGATTCTTCTTTGAATGTAGGGATGAAGGTGTCATGTTCCCAGCCATGTTGCCCACGAAGAAACAAGGCCATAAGCACTCACATGAACCTATCTCCACCCTCACATTTGGAGGTACTACTCCAAAGTCCTTCTTTCCAGGTAGTTCTCACCCAGTCCATACCCCAACAGCACCAGAGCCATTTCATAGGGTCAGGATCTTAAGAGGATCTTGTGGGAAAAGCCTCACAATGACCTCCTTTCCCCTTTTGTAGGCAGTAAGAGAAGTCTTTATTGATCAGGAAATAGGAATTAAGAAGGAAAAAGTTTCATCCTGACCTAGACAGCTCCTTAGTTGTAGCTAGAAATCAAGACCTGTTTTGGAGCTGATGAGGGTTTCTTCACTGGAAGCAGGTCTCTTTCAGTGAGGCCAACTCCAGAGTGTTCTCAGTGTAAGAGAAGAGCAACAATAGCAGCTCCTAAACGTGAAAGATAGCGAGGACAGAGGCAGTTTTATGTCTTAGAAAGGGCTCAGTAGTGGGCAGGGACAGTGTCCAGGGCTTCCTCAGGTTCCCGGCTGACGTCCACATTCTGAGAGGAGAGAACCCAGTATTAGCAGGAAGCAGCCAGCAGTGTGGAGCCCCCACCCCTCCCTGCCTCTTGTCCTCACTGCCAGGCTCCCCTATTTCAGCCAAGCCTGGATCCTGACCCTCTTCTCAGGCAAGCCTGGGGGAACCTCAGCCAGAGGGCTTTTAGTCAGGGTTGCTCTAGCTGTGCGTGTCTAGGGTGCCTCGGGTCTGGGCTGTGGTTCCTGCATTTCTGGGTGCTGGTTATTCTACCTGTTGGTGGAAACACCCAAGCTCTGTGGGACTGGGGCTGCCTTTCTGCAGGGGAGGGTGCTTTCACCATGTGCCAGCTTAGGCCACAGAGTCCCTCACCTACCTCAGGCTTCTCCCGATGTGTGTTTACAGCCTCCACGTTCAGGTAGATGGACTCCACTTTGCAGCCTCAGAAAAGAACAACCCGTTCATCCATAAGCCACCCGGGTAAGCACAGGTCTTCCCTGAGGTGTCATTCCCTCCTCCACCCGTCACCACCCACACCCCCAGCTCCACGCTGTGCGCAGACTGTGACTGCCCTTTAGGGAGGGGAATTTAGACCACTTGTGTGATGTCAGGGGAAGACACTAGGCCTAAGAGACAGGAATGGGGCATCCCCCCAGCTCTGCCCCTAATAGTCTCAGACTTCTCTGAGCCTCCCTTGCCCAGTTGTCAATGGGAATGAGAGATGACAAGAGATGATTTTTGCACCCCTCCCCAGCTCGTGTCTGTGAGACAGAAACCTAATAATAACAATGGAGCTCTGTGGATCCTCCCAGCTGTGTTAGGTGCTAAAGTGGTGGAAGAGTCCTGGTGTCTCTGCCTGGGGCGACCAGTCCCAGGTAAAATTTATTTCCAGAACTATGCGGTTATGGCAACATCAGAGGTGTGGAAGGTCAGAAGGGAGTTCTAGGAAGCCTGAAGAAAGAGGAGGGTGGTATCATTGGGGCCTGGAGTGGGCAGAGGAGGCCCAATGCCTATGGAAGCCCCCTTAGCTCCATCCCTGTGGATTGAACACTAATCCAGGTTTCAGTATACCATCTGCCCTCTTCATACTCCAGAATAGATTTGAGTCTGTCTCTTCATCGCTCATGAACATTCCAGAGCTGACTAATGCCCCCAAAGAGAGTCTCAACTGCCCGGGCTGGTCTTTGAACCCTCTCTTCAAATCTGGCCCCAACATACACTTATTCATCTGGTCCCTTTTGGGGACCCCCTCTTCTACAGCTTTGTGCTGTATGATTGGTGCTCTGGTAGAGACAGAGAAAGCTGGGGCCAGGTCCCAGATTTAGAGGCCACCTCAGTCCTTCCCCATTCTCATCTTGCTATCACAAGCCCTGCCTCTACCAAGACATCCAACTACCCACCCAGGAAATCTCTCTCAGGACTCTTCTGGGAAAATGCTAGGCATTGCAGGCATGCTCATGGTGTCTATGTGCTTTTCCCCAGATGAAGGTAGGGGACTCACCATAAGCCACAGGTGTAAGTTTGAGCACTGTGTGCAGAGGGCACCTGAGATAAGGCAGCTCATCTAGAAAGGAGGAGAGAGCAGCCCTCAGAGACAGGGTGCTGGGGAAGGCACCACCTCCCCAGGCCTCCAGGCTTGCAGCACTCTCCCTTTCCACCCCCTTCCCCATGGTTGTCTTCACCTGGGCCCTTCTCCCCCACAGTCTTCAGAGACAGTGCTGAGAGCAGGGTGGGGAAGGAGGAAGAGAGCAGAGAGGCAGCCTCAGGAGCAGGGAGGAAGGAGGGCCCTGGAGATCGCAGACAGACCCTGGGTCCCCCAGACGCTGAGGATGGTCACCTTGGAGGTGGCCGACCTCCTCACCCACAGGGCAAACATAAGACCAAGGCAGGCCTCCCTCCCGCCCCAACCTCAGCCCTTCCATGGGCTCCCCCACCACAAAGGCTCACAACAGGTCCCAGCAAGTGTTTTCTGAGGCCCTACTATGCGCTGGGGCCGTGGCTGAGGTGTGCGTGCACCTTGGCAGCTCCCGCAGCTTTCTCCCCAGCCCAGGCCTGTGCCCTCTGACTCCTGGGACACTTGTTGATGGACAAGCATTCACCGATTCACTTGTTTCCAGTTACTGAGGATTATGTATAAAGTTGTTCTGAATATTCGCATGCAATTACTCGTATGGCCTTGATGACATTCAGACAGCCCTGATGGGAGGTGATGATCAGGCCCATTCCATGGATGAGGACACTGAGGTTCTGAGAGGGAAGGCACTTGCCCTATGTCCCACAGCCAGGAAGTGGCAGTGCTGGGACTCGAGCCCAGGATGCTTTGAGGCCAAATGTGTGCTCTTCCCACTGCAGTCTGCTGCCACTGCCTTCGAGGGACTCACAGTGTTGTGGGGTGACACCCCCACCTCACTCCTCTCTGCAGACATCCACCCTCCTGACCACCCAGGCAACCTATACGGCTCCCCATCTCCCTTCATTGAGCCAGAACTCCACCCCTCACGGCCTCCCTGCCCCTGAGGTTCACCGTAGGCTTTTAAGGCCTGCCACTGACCACTCAGCCTCCTGACACATAAGATTTGGCAATTTCCTGGGCAACCAGTCTGCTCCTCCTCCTTGCCTTTGTCACCATCATCTTCAGGTGCTGGGCCCAGTGCTTTTGGTGCACTATCTCATTCCATCCTCACTGATACTCTGCGGGAGTTACTGTTCCTCACTGCACACATGACAAAATAGATTCAGAGAAGGGAAGCGACTTGCCTGAGGTCTCTGACCCAGCTCTGCCACTGCCTGCACAAGTGACCTCAGCCCTGTCTTTTCCCTTTCTGGTCCCTAAAGTTCCTATCTCTCATAGCACAGGATTGGACCCAGCTCTGAGGTCTTATGGGTCTGAGTTCTCAGTCACACCATCTCTCTGGGTCTCAGTTTCCTCACGTGAGTGATAGGGGCAAGAGCATGTGCCCAGCCCTGCCTGGCCCAGCTCTTAAGACAGCTGTGAGAAGATGGCATGGCCTGTGCATGAAAGTGGTTAGTAAGTGGGTAAAGCAGTGTGCAAACGGGAGATGCATGTGCTTCCCATGCACCTCACATGTGTCTGAAGTGAGAGGCCTCTGGAATGCACCTGAGATTGGTACCTCTCCTTGAGCCCTGTGATCTTGGGCAATTCCTTCATCCCTCAGAGCTTCCATTTCCTCTTCTGCACAGTTGGGGTTACAAGACCGGCCTCACAGTCTCAAAAATAGTACTGAGCAGTAGAGATGTGGACAGTATCAGAAATCTAGCAGCACCACCCCACCCCCTGTCATCTTTTTTCCATTGAAGAGATTGAGGACCAAGCAGAGGAAATTACTTGTCCAATGTCAAGTTTTCAAGTCCCAGGGGTTCCAATTCTAGATGACTCCATATTACAAGTGCCCTTTGCTTGGAAGCTAGCGTCATAGAAAAGATCCAAGTCTGCAGGATATTGTACACTTCAAATATGACTTTGCATTGTCCTCACACTCCCTCCCTCCAGTATCCTGGAGATGTCAGTGCTTCAGCATTCATGTCAGAAATGGACTCTCCCACCTGAAGGTGACACAACAGTCTCTTGCCAGGCCAGCTGCCTTAGTTTGCATTTCAGTATTTGTAGTCAGTGTAGATACTCTGTAAATTAAAATATCTAGATGTTTTTTATAAAAAGAAATTATCATTTAAAAATTTTAAATGAAAACATCAATATCTTGGGGAAATCATCCCTATAGCAAAGACAGAAACCTATAATCAAAATCAAGAGACCACAAGAGGTCCCATTCCACCTGAGAACAGCATGCCTCAGACAAATACTGGCTCATCTTTTTCAGGTTGAGGCAGACTGTTAAGGTTGGCTTTGAAAATGTTATCTCAGAGTAACACTGATATTAATAATAGCAGCTAACACTTATATGGCCCATACTTTGTGTCATGAACTGTTCTAAGCTCTTTATGTTAAATATGTTCATTTATTTAAACTTCATCATTATTCTCCCCATTTTACAGATAAGGAAACTGAGAACAGAGAGGTTAAAGTAATTTGCCAAAAGTATTATGTGACAGAGCAAGAACTTGAACACATGCACCCTTGCTCTAGATCCCGTACTCTTAACTATTAAGATATAAACCACCAATTTCTGGTGTCAGAGTCTCAACTCACATGCAGCTCCCATGCCAGGAACAGAGAGAACAGTGGTACCTGAGCTCTTGTCCAGGAAGTAGGCCAGGAGGCACCGCATGACAGCCTGGTGGCAGATCACCAATACATTTTCCTGCCGTTCTAGTTCCATTATAACTGGCTCCAGACGCTGGACCAGATCCTCATAGGACTGAAAGGGAGAGAAACACTTGGGTAAGAAGAGGAGATGAGGCACATTTGCCCAGAGGAGAAGAACTCTACACTAGGAATCAGGAAAACTTGGCTGTGGTGCCAGTTCCGTTGTTGGTCCAGCAGTATGACCTTAGGCAACTCACTTCCTTCTTAGGGCCTTAGTTTCTCATCTATTAAATGGGGCAACCAATATAGTAGAGTAAATAACAATAATAAAATTTCCACTAAAATTCCCTAGAAAATCTGGATAAAATAAATGTCTGCACTGCTGATCTTTCAAGAAAATGAAGGAAACGTTATGAATATATGGTTCCAAAATGAAGAAAAACTGAAAAAAAGAGTGATAAATGGATATAGAAGCCACAACTCCCATGAGGGCATTTGCCAATCACAGTATCCAAGAGACTTGAGCTTTTAAAACCTTATAGAAACACGAGACAAGGCCTTAGGTGTGTACGAGATGGGGATTTGGGACTGAGACTCTCACAAAAATCTGAGACCTTCAAAGGACTACATCCTCAGAAAAACTATAAACTAAAAAATATATCCACAGGCAAAGGGAAACAGTAAGAAAATATATCTGTCTCTGCCTGACTCTTGGTGGAAAAAATTAGGAAAAGCCTCCTGTAAGAATGTATAACCACAAGCCTATCCTCAGGTGGATTTGTGGTTGAGAATTACACTACCTATGTGTTTTAGAAAATGCTAAGCTGAGAGTTTAATAAAAAGTGATTTCAAGTCATTAGCTCCCAGGAGTGTCTGGAAGAAGCAAATGGAAATTCTCTCTGGATTCTCTCAACTCAGACTGCATGGGATTCCCATAGATAAATTTTCATCAAACTGAAGCTCACATAACATGCAAGGAAAATAAGCTATCATGAGTAAAAATAAGCAGAAACAACAAGAACCCTAACAACTTAAGATAAAGGATCCACAATATAAAATGAATATGCTTGAGATTTTGAAAGAAATAAAAGATTGAATCAAAAATGTAAGGAAGAAATAAGATGCTATTGAATATATGATCTAGATTTGAAAAAGAACTAAGTAGAATTTCTATAAATGAAAGATATAGTCATTAAAATGGAAAACTCAATGGATAGAGTAAACAGCAGATTAGATACAATTCAAGAAATACTGTTCTGGAAGATAGAGCTGAAGAAATTACTCAGAATGTAGCAAAGAGATTGAAAATAAGAAGAAGTTAGGAGACATAAAGGATAGAGACAGGACTAACACACATCTAATTGCATTTCAAGGAGATAATAGAGAAAATATGAGAGAGGAATATTTAAAGATATAATGTCTGGGAATTTTCTAGAATCGATGAAGAATCCTAGTCCTCAGATTCAGGAAGTCCAATTAACCCCAAGCAAGATAAATGAAAAGAAATTAATATTTAGACATATCAGAGTGGAACTAAAAGCCATAGAGACCCAAAGACCCTAAATGCAGCCAGAGAGAAAAGAAATGACAATTAGAATTTCAGGAGACTTCTTAACCATGTTAGAAGCCAGAAGACAGTGGGGACAATATCTCCAAAGTGCTGAGAGAAAACTGTCATCCTAGAGTTTTATACCTTGCCAAAATACCATCTAGGATTAAGAGCCACCCCTCCTTAAAGACATTTTTAGACAAAAAGAAAGGTGAGTCTACTACCAACAGATCCTCCTAAAGAAACTTCTAAAGGAAGATAGACATTGAACCCAGAAGGAAAACTTCAGCTGTAAGGAGAAAGAATGATCAAGGGAATGATCAAGGGAATTGGATATATGTGGCTAAATCTAAATAAACACTGACTGTATACAATATTATTTTTTAGCGAATAAGAATTATATTTTAATTGGATAAGTGATTTTACCCCTTTTCCACTATATAAAATCCATCTAGGAGAACAGTATGGAGGTTCCTTAAAAACTAAAAATAGAACTATCATATGATCCAGCAATCCTACTCGTAGGCATATATCCAGAGAAAACCATAATTTGAAAAGATATATGCACCTAATGTTCACTGCAGCACGATTTATAATAGTCAAGACATGGAAGCAAGCTAAATGTCCATCAACAGATGAATGGATAAAGAAGATGTGGTATATATATATATATATAAAATGAACTATTACTCAGCCATAAAAGAGAATGAAATAATGTCACTTGCAGCAACATGGATGCTTCACTTCACTTATCATATTAAGTGAAGTAAGTCAGAGAAAGACAAATATCATACGATATCACATATATGTGGAATCTCATTTTTAAAAAATAATACAAATTAACTTATTTACAAAACAGAAACAGACTTACAGATATCAAAAACAAATTTATGGTTACCAAAGGGGAAAATTGGGGGGGGGGGGTGGAATAAATTAGGAGCTTGGAATTAACAGACACACACTACTATATATAAGATAGATAACCAACAAGGGCCAACTGTATAACACAGGGAACTCTACTCAAAATTATGTGATAACCTTTATGAGAAAAGAATCTGAAAAAGAATGAATATATGTATATGTATAACTGAATCACTTTGCTGTACACCTGAAAGTAACACAACATTGTAAATCAACTATAATCCAACAAAATTTTTAAAAAAGAAAAAAATCCATCTATGTGGGTACAAAGTTTATTAAGTGTTTGGAAGTAGCTCTATTTTGTCTAGCATTTATAATAATTCTACTCTGGTAATATTGATTTAACTTAAAAAATATAATATGTTGGTATTATAGGAACAAATAGTGATATATTCTGATAGATTGTTGTAAATTGAAGTGCTTCAGTAAGCATTAATTCAATCAACATCTACTTAGTAAGTTGTGCTTACAATAATAAATCTATTAATAACAATAATAAGTCATCTGGGGGATAAGACACAAGTTTGAAGTAAAATATAAAACAACAATTAACATGTAAGTTAAGAGAGGGAGTGACCAGAGTTGTAACATTTTTATATTGTTTTAGGGGGTGGGTGAAGATATTGATTTTTAGATTTTGTCAATCACACATATTAAAATGTTAAGAGTAACTCTAAAAGAAAGGAGATTGTATAAGTCAAATATAGATGTAAAAACTCTCAATTCTAAAGAAGGAAGGAAAAGAGAAAAGATAAACTAAGCCTAGAGAGCTCAAAATAAGAGAATAGAAAGAAGTTCAAATAAATCAGTAATTACAATAAAAGTAAGTGTACCAAATTTACAATTCAAAAGACATACATTTTCAATTTTTATTAAAACCAATAAAAGTCAACTATACGCTGTCTATAAGAAACAAAACAAACATACACAGAGAAGTTGAAAGTAAATGACTAAAGATGAACTAAGCAAATACTGACCAGAAGAAATCTTATATAGCTATATTAATATCATATAAAATACACTTTTAGGCAGAAAGCATTATTAGGGGGAAAGAGGCTTGCTCACTATGTAATAATAAAATATACAATTCACTAAGGAGATATAATTGCTTTAATTTTGTATGCCTCTAACAACATAACCTCAAAATATATAAAGGAAAATGAGGGCAAAGTCGGACTGACTTCATAATGTCATTTTTGAGGATGAAAATACACATGTGAAAGTGCTTTGTAACACAGGATATCTATTGTTTCTTCTCTGATATCCTGCTTTCTGATAATTGTTCCCTGGAATCTATCAAAAATGGAGTATGACTAACAAATATTCTAACATGTGGAACTGGCTAAATGGAGACTGGGTTGAAAACAACGAGGATTTACCTCACATGGGAATAGGGAACTGATAGTCTGGTTCATGTGGTGGCAAAGAAGTTGGATAAACCATTAGCCATTGTCCCTTGGGACTCCAACCCACAGTCCAGAGAGGCTGGAGCTTTAGGCAACTTGGCAATAAAATGTCAGGAAATTAGAGTATATTGAACTATTTCAAATACCTTTAGTGTAAGGATATCAAATTCAAAGTTTAGGACAAAGTGAGTCCTCCTGAAAGAAGACAGGAAAATAATCAGGCAAATGTGTAGCTTTTAAAAAAAGGGGAATCTGTTGCCTATAGCTAAGAATGAGAGAGCAAAGGGCCAGATAATCATATGCCTTGCGGGATGGAAGATGCTGCAAAATTTGCTTTACCCTGTTTTTAAAGCTATCTAGGAAAATATGGAATCCTGGTAGTTGGAATAGAGATACTGGGGAGCAGTCCTAAGAGTCTGGTCACCCCTCCAAACCTTACCTCTCCCTTGGGATAGCGGTAGCGATATTTATCTTGGTCTCGTAGTGCAAATTCTTCAGGGTAGTGCTCTTGGATTTCTTCGTAGGTCATCTCCTCACAGACACCCTGAGAAAAATTATTTGGGGACAAAAGTATTCACAAGTTGAAATCCCCACAACCTTTACCATAGTTCTGAAGCCAATGATTGTGGAACGTTAGCACACAAGCACCTGGGTTTCTGTGAACACAGCTCTAGGTCTGCGTCTGTTGTCTGAATGTATGTGTGTATGTATGCACAAGGTGTGTAGCTGTGTGGATGTGAGAATGAGTGCATGTGTATAGGTGTGTTCAGGCTGAGTGTATGGTGGGTATCTGGTGTTTCTCTATGGTTGTCTCCAAAGGTTTATAGGTGTACATTGTATATATGAGTGTGTACTTTTATAAATTTGTGGGGATTTGTGACTGTGTTTATCTGTGTGTGTGCAGCATGATTATGGTGTATATTTGTGGTATGTTTAAGGTTCTATGCTGTTGGTTGTGTTTTTGTCTCAGCATATGTATAGTGTATTGGTGTGAGTGTGTGTGTATGAAGACTGTCTGATCATCTAAGAATCTGCCTGCATGGGTGTCTCTGTGGTCTGTCCCTCCATGTGGGTCTCAGTGTGTCTGTGGTATGTGTATCTGTGAGTGTGTATGTCCCTGATTATATGTGTGAGTATCTGTGTACCTATGTCTAAGGTCTGCATTAATCTGTGGTAATATGATTGAGGTTATGTGTCTGTACTGTTTATATGTCCCTGGCATGCCTCTATGTGTCTATGTGATGTAGATATATGCAAAGACTGCATGTGTGTCTATGGTGAGTGTGATATGTATCTCTAGGTGTGTCTGTCTGTAAGTGTGCATGTGTGTGCATGAATGGTGCAAATATGATTGGTAAATGCATCTGAGAGGGAACCTGTGTTTGACTATTGGGTCCATGTGTCTGTGAAGTACATGTCTGTGAGTGTAAACATACCTATGGTGGATGTCTGTGACTGTGTAGGCAGGCGCATGTGTGTGCGCACATCCACAGCAGTGCTTTCTTGTGTTATAGCATTTCCCATCCCTCCTGCCCACACCTCTGCTCCAGGACCTCTGGCAGATAAAGAAACAGATATCCACAGACTTCTCAGAAGGCAAGAATTAGTAAATTCCTAACAGTTTCAGAGTGGTCCTTGGGGAGATACACTCTCCACACCCAAAGGAATCAAGGGCTCAGAGAATGAGTTCCCACTGAGAAATCCACAGAAGTGAGGTGGCTGCTGGTAGAGGTGGGAAGTGATGTTGGGTTTGTAAGATTTCCTTCTGGTTGTGTAGATTCCAAGTAGACCTTCCTGTAGGGGAGCAATGTGCTCTGGTTGTTGTCTTTTGAGCCATCAACCAAGCTTCCCTTAGGGTTTAGGTTCACCCCTGCCCCAGCCTACAAGAAGACAGGCAGTGTCAAACCTGCAACTGACACTGTCCATAGGAGAAAGTGCACCCTGTATATACACAAGGTCCTTCCAGATTGGCTTTGACTTTATATTCTGAGGCATGCTGGGAGCCTGTTGCCTGTGGAAGTGGCCACTGACTTTATTGACAAGGAAAATTGCTTAACTTCTCTGAATTTTATTTTCCTCATCTGCAAAATAAAGATAATTATAACTACCTCACAACAGTAGTTTGAATATTAGAGATAATATATGTAAAAAAGACTAGTACAGAATGTACAAGGCACATTTTAAAAACTCAATCAATAGAATATATTATTATATTAATTAATATTATTTAGATTATATAGTAATTTAAATAGATTAATTTAATCTAATGTTATTAGATTAATATATCTAATTATTAATATATTACTGAATGGAAAAGAAACCAGAAAATTAGACATCATTCTAAATTCTTCCTTCTTCCTTACCCATCCCCTCATAGCTAATTCCTGAGATTCTACCTCTTAAATTTCTCTCAGATATATTCCTTTTTCTTCCCTCTCCATCTGCACTGCTATGACCTTAGTAGGTCTACACACACACACACACACACACACAATTCCCTCTTTGCTTATTCTGCTTTCTCTGCGTGACATACTATTCCTGATCCTCTCTCTCTGGCTCACTGTTACTCACCCCTTAGGCTTTAGCTAGGCATCACTTCCTCTAGGCAGATCATGGCTGGGTCAGATGCCTTGCCCCAACATCTGTGTGCCCACATTCTAACCCATCAGAGGCTGTATCATGCACACTATTTTGCATTCCTCTGTCTACCCTGTTTTTTTCTGAAAACCCAGTGAAGACAGGAACCAATCTCTGTCTCCAGCACTACTCCAGAGCCTGAAATGGAGTAGGTATCCAATAAATGTTTACACCACATGTGGGCCAGAAACAAACAATAACTGAACAATTATGATGAACTGTTGCTTGCATGTATTTTATAACAAATATATGTGATATGTATAACAATGCTGTATATCCCTTTTCTAAATATGTGTGCCTCTGTACATCTACAGTTAAGCATATATGTATTATGTATACACAAACATACTTCTATGTATTTATCTAGCAGGCAATCAGGTTAACCTACCTACACACAAGCTATCTATATCTGTAGTGAAGCTTTTACTTTAGTGTCTAACCTGAGGTCAGTGTACCTATAGTACAGGTGAGACAATGGAGAGGAAACACTTTCTCAAGAAGCTCATGGAAAAACCTGACTCTAATGAGAGACTGCCATGTCACGAGGGTCATATGAAATATTTACCAAATTCTTCTTCTTCATCTCCAATATACATATGGGCCATCACACCCTCACCTCTTGCCTAGACAAATGCAGCCATCTCCATACCGGTATGCATTCTCATTCTGGCCTTCTTCTCACCTAGTCTCCACACATGACCAGAGTGGTCTTTTTTTAAGAAAACGTGAATCACATTCAGGCCACTCCTCCTTGACTTAGACCACATCAATGGCTTCCCATTTTTAGGGCAGCATCCAAATCCCTCAACATGGGCTATAAAGCCCTATAAGCTGTCTTCATTTCCAACCTCATCTCCCTTCTCTCCAGACCTCACACTCACTGTCCCAGACTCTCTGCTATTTTTCCTCAGTTCCCTAAACATGCCATGCTCTCTTCTTACCTCTGGGCTTTCACATGAACTGTTCCCTATTTCTCGAATTAAAATTATCCCTCACCCCAGTCCATTTTGCCTGCTTCTTGTCTCATCTCCAGCTTCCTCTAGGAAGCTTTCCTTCTAAATCTTCCACCATTGTCTTGTCAAGAGTACCCTCACCTTCTGAGACTCTATAGTCCCTTGTACTTCCCCTCTCACAAACTTTTGTCACATGCAAAGCAATGTCTTATTCACGGCCTGCCTTTGGGCTCCATGAGAGTAAATATCTTGTCTGTTCTGGCCTTCACTGGATCCCCAAGACACAGAACAGTGTTTAGCACAAGAAATGTTTGCCGAATTAATTAGGTTCCCCATATGAGCCAGAGTAGAGGCAATCCAGGGGATAAGCCTAGAGTCAAGCCTCACCATCCACCGGGAAATCCATCCCCCTCCATCTCACCGCATCAATCTCATTCAGGGCCTTCCACTGCTCATAAGGAACACCCAGGGCTTCAGCTGTCTGGATAGTCCTCTTCATGTGGCTGGTCCACACCTTCAGGGAGCTGATGCCCTGGGACTGAATGAAGTTGGCCAGGGCATAGGCATACTGGGGAGTAGGGGTGCAAAGGAGGAGAGCAGGGGAGAAAGAGAGATGAAAGAAGACAGGGTGACCATGAGAAGAATTTCAGATCTGCCACAAATAATGGAGTGACGATGAACAAGCAAAAGTAGAGCTTAAATATTCCCAATTTATAAAAAGTCATACTCTTGCCCATGTGACTAAGAACCAAGGGAATAGAGAAGAATATGTGTATTTATGTGTGTATATGTGCATATGTGTGCGTGTGCATTCACTGATGTTTGCTCACAGAACCTCCTACTTGATTGTTCATTTATTCAAACAGCCCACCTCTAACATTTGTGGAGCCTGGGACAAAAGTACAAATGGAAGCACTCCACTCATAGTCTACTTCCCTCCTTTTCCCATTTCTGCTCCATCCTGCACTCCTAGGTGCCTTGAGTACACGTTTATGGATAATCCAGTCACAGGAACAAGTTCTGTCCACACCATATCTCCACCAATCTCCATAACACACAAACAGTAACCCCTTGGCCACCCCTTTGCCTAGGGGTGAACACTTCTGTGACATGGCCTTTTCTCAGGTGAAAAGACTCTGGGATGTGCCCATGTAGGTAATGGAAGCAGACTCTGGGCAGGAAATTCTAGTGTTCTGGGTACTCTGAGTGTGGTCTGGAAGTGTATGGGGGTGGGATGTGGGGTACATTTCCCTTTGACCCTGTGAATTCTCATTGTTTGAGCAGGGGACCTGGTACCCAGGTTCTAAGGGCATTCAAACATTTACTGAGTGTGTGTGGCCATGTGCTGCGTACTGGGGTGTCCTGTTATTAAGACATGGTCAGTCCAGTGAGGGAAACAGTGACAGCACTAAAAGGAACCACTTAGGTTTGTGGGAGCCCAGATGAGCAAGTGGTTCGCTATTCTTCTGCATACAGGCATGTTATTCATCACAGATGGTTTGTGAGGAACATCTGCACAAATGTACAGGTACAGGCACACATTTTTATGTACAAATATAGGCATTGTGTACACACATTCTAATTATGGATTATGAGTCAGCAGTCAGTGTGCTCTGGTGGAAGGAGTGCTGACTGGGAGACAGACGATGGGGGTTATGCCTGTGTGGCCTGGGACGTGTCCCTGGTCATCTCTGGCCTCATATCTCCTGCTTATAAAATGTAAACAGCGTTAGCTCACTCAGCCTGGTCTCTGTGTCACATTGGATAGTGGACCGGGAGCACCCAGAGCGCTCCCTGGTACATAGTAAGTGAGAGCTACGGTGATTGGTGGTGGGTGACAGTTGATGGGAAACTGCTTTGTAAACAATGCATGGTGCACTGTGCCCTTTAGCATGAAGGTTGGGGCCAGGCGTGTGCATGTACATGTGCACACTTGTGTTCAAGGAGGCATGTTGGGTGGAGATGGCCACGTGTCCAAACTGGGTGCTAAATTGTGCAGGCAAAGCCACGGACAGCCCTAACCAAGAGACCCCTGGCTGTAGGTGGTGCCACGGGCTAGGGTGGCTCCTCCAGTGGTCTCTGACTCTGCGAGAGAGGCGAGAGTCAGAGGTCAGAGTCTACCTCGAGGGGAGGCTACCAGTCTGAAAGTAACAGAAAATGATCCAGGAGGACCAGGCCTTCCGGTGTGATGCCTTGCCTGTGATACTGCCAGCTCTGCAGTGGGGGGAGGCTGAGGAGCAAGCATGAAGGCCTGGTTTTCAGTCCTGGCTCTGTCCTTTACTGGCTGTGTGACCAGGGGCCACTCTCTGTTCCTGTGTGGGCCTCAGCCTCCTCATCCATAAATCAGTGACAGTAATGGCCACTGCACAGAGCTGCTATGAAGATTAAATGAGGCCACACATGTGGAAGCAGACGGTGCCGTGAATGTGCAGAGGTGTCCAATAAGAGAGGACATTCCCTCCCTCCTGCACCTCATTTCCCACTTGTTCCACCCCAAGCCATCCTCCCAGCAAGAACAATAACTGTGTTAACAAGCCCAGGGTCAGGGCCAAATATGGGAAAATGTGTCTCTTTAATTGGCCAGCACCCATAATGTGCAGCTCACTATTCTCAGCTACAAAGAGACTCCCACCGTGAGGGTCAGAGATGGGCCAGAAATGGGGGGGATGGAGCCCAGGTGACCTGACTAGGAGGGCAGGAAAGGACAGGGGAGGGCTTCCTGGACCAGCTCATGGAGCAGGAGATGGGTCCTGGAAGGGGTGGAGCAGGGAGGGCAGAAAAGAAGCGGTAACTGGGGGAGGACAAGTGCTGACCCTGTGATAACCTGTAGTGGGGGTTTGGGGGAGTAGAATCAGCCCTGAGTAATGGAGGAGAAGATGGATTCAAAGGTGGGGCACTTTAAGGCAGGTATCTGTGCAAATGACGGTCACCAGCTGACAGAGGGGACAGAGGAGGACAGCCTCGGTGGGGAAGCTGCACAAGCAAAAGCACAGAGTTGTGAGAAAGATGAGGGGACCAGTCAGGCAGGAGAGAGGGTGCTTATTGTAATGGGGCTGGAGGAGCAGCCAGATCTGGGAAGGCCTGGACCAAGCCATCAGACTTGCAGATGCTGTTGGCACTTGGGAGCCATTCAGTGGGTCAAAACTGAGTGGCTGATGGGGTGGAAGAGCAAGAGTGACCAGAACCTGCTTTTATCCTGCCACTGAGTACCCCCATCCTCAGGACCCAGGCAGCAGCCACCCCACCAACCCACAGCCCACCTGGACCAGATCAGCCAAAACCTCTGAGTGCATGGGGCCATCCCTACCTGCTTGCCCCGAGCTGAGAGGCCAGAGTCACCTCCGATGCGGCCTCTGAGGTTGAGTTCACTTTCACCGTGCCGGCATAGGTAGATGGAGCGGGGTGTGACGTGGATGTTCATGAGATAGTAGACTGTGCGGCTCTGGATGTGGTCCTGCAGTCGGTTCACCATGTAGCGTGTGCCCACGTCGAAGATCTTGATGTAGGACAGGTGGCTGGGCCAGCCCAAGCAGGAGCAAGGGCAGCTCAGGGGCTGATGTTGGAGAGGCTGATCCCAAGAGAAAGCCCCAACCACACACCCTGCCTTCAAGCTTCCTCCATAACCCAGCTCTCACCTACCTTTCCTCTGACAAGGTGCTATGCCTTGCCCTGTTCTGGGTACCTGTTCTAGAGACTTGGTTCCTGGCCACTCTGAGGAGCTCACTGCCTGCTACCATCTCCTTTTCTCTCCTTTCCTCAATCTCAGTTTGAGCCAGACTGTCTTACTTTCACTCCTCACACTTCAGGCATCTAGGGTTCTCTTTTTTTTGGCTCACACTGCTGACATACTCAGAGAGAAACAGTAATCCTCTGTGTCCCTGACTGTCTCCAACATCTCACAGGCCACTTGCATTTGCTGACCATTTTGTGTGTATGTATGCACCTGGCAGGGGTGGGGGCTTCAAAGTGCATAAATCCTCATAACCATCCTAGGAAGCAGAGATTATTATCTCTGATAGGTGAGGAAACTGAAACACAGAGAGAGGAATTGATTTGCCTAATGTCAAACTCTCCAACCATCTCATCTATGACTCTCAGAACCTAAGTAGAAAATATCTGATGTAGCCTTGTTGCCTTGTTTCTGGTACTAGGTCCTGAGTGGCTCTAGGAGAACTTCCAAATTCTGTAGCTTAGTCTGACATTCTAGGTGCCTTCATACACTGGTCCTGCTTTGCCTCACCTCAGTGTTCCATGTCTATGCTCATAACTTCTCTGTTTCATTCTAGCCTTAATGCTTTTGCTGAAATATTCTCTGTACTCCTCTACTTTTATTCAGATTTAACTAGGCCATTGCAAGGTACTGTTCTCTTTCCTTGAAAATATGTTATTTGCCTGATTTCCAAAGTTGAGCTCCTATGCATCCATCCTTCAAGAACCAGTACATTCACTCTCTTTAGAAAGTTTTCTTTGAGCCCAGGATCATATGAAGTCATTTAAAGGTACTTCACATCAAAAGTCTTATAGTAGCTAATGCTTACCCCCATTATGTGTAATTTAAAATAAAAATTATAAGCTATATTATAACATGAAGAAGGTCTACTGAGTTCTGGTTATATTTTTTTCTGTTTTGACTACCTTGATGCTGTTTTTGAAATACAAACTATTAAAAGCTTTCAAGATTTTCTTTTCTTATTTTTGGTGGACTCTACCTTGCTGGTGCCCTAAACGCATGTCTAGTCCACCTACTGGGTAAACATGTTCTTCCAGACCTTTTCCTCCCAGTTGGACTGGGTCCCCTCTTCTGTGTTCCCCCACCCCACTTGCTTTACCATCACCACAATTCTGGTCAACTGCATACTCATTGTCTTCCTCAACCACCTGGGCATTCTATCAGAACAGAGATAGATAGACCTTCCCTCTTTGGGTTCCTAGGGCACAGCTTAGGAGTGGGCCTTGATGCATGGATTGTAAATGTCTGTTGATGGAAAAACGATTAGATAAAGCCAACTTTCAGAATCAGTTGTCTTCAGACCCAAACTGATTCATCAAACACCGAGTACCTGCAGCAGTCTAGGCCAAAGGCTAGGGGCTTTCTCAATGCTGTTCTTTCATTTTAGCTCCCCTCCTTCAAACTTCTTCCACCATATGCTACTATTCATACAGTGCCTTTGTGGAAATTTGAAAAAGTTTCCCCTACTCCAGTACACGTCTTGGTGAGAAAAGCAAGTGTACCCGTGACCTGGCACAGTGAACAATATTCACAATTGTACACAAGGTCCTGCCCCTTGACCTGAGTGTCTAAGCCTCATGTGGCACTTTTATGATATAGGGATGTGGGAGGAGGATAACCATGATGGAAGTTTGAAGACAAGAATTTGAGTATATATTCTGCTACTCACTCATTGTGTGGCCTCAGGTAAGCCCTTGCCCTGCTGTGGGTCTGTTTCCCCATCTAAGAAGTGAGGCAGTAACAATGCTCACCTCTGGGGACTTTGGTTGGACAAAGTTGGAAGGATGCTCTTTAAACTTCTTTGGGTGGTGATGACTGTTAGAAGTCTCCTTATACTTCTTACTTGGGGTCCAAAGGGTCTGAGTGACCAGGGTCTCTTCTCATCACAATCCATTTTGAAAGAAAGTGAGGTTCTGGGTATACCCTACGTCTAAAACTCACATCTTCCCTGTACTGCCAGCTAACACCTCTCCAATCTTTAGTTGGTATTGTGAATGAAAGTTTCATATTTTTAATGTATCTTCCCATATGTCAAAGCACTATGGAAGCTACCTGAGGATAGAACCTACCTCTCTTGCCCTTATTTACACCCCCGATGTACACCATAGCCCAAAGAATCCAAATACTTACTGGTTGAAGGTGCATGCGTGTTGTGAAAACAGACATGATTAAGAGACAGAATATGTAGTTAGAATCCTAGCTCTACCCCCTGACTTGTGGTGGAAGCTTGAGCAAGTGGTTTCAGCTCTCTAAGATGCAATCTCCTCTTCTTGAAAATTTATGATCATAAGACCTATTTCAGCCTCCTTAACAGGGATGCCGAGGGGATTCAATGAAACAAAAAAGGTGAACATGTTTGGAAGCTGAAATGTCATCCATGTGTGAAGAATACTTTTGAAAACATAATAGCAACAACCACAGGAGAGAGGCATTTCTCCCCCCCTGAGATCAGGGTCCTAATATGTCCACATTGTTCAGGAAAACACTACTTCAAGCCCCTTATGATGAACACCTTACACAACAAGGAATCACCACCTCATGGATAATTAGAGCTGGGAAGGCCCTTGAAGACAAATCAAGTACAGTTTCCTGATGTTACAAATAAAGTTGAGGCCCAGAGAAGGAAGGCATTCCTCCAGGTCCTACAGGACATCAAAACCGGGCTAAGGATCCTGACCTTTACTTTGGGGTTCTGGGTTCTTACCTGTCTAGTTCATCATCCAAGGGTTGGTAGTTGACCTCATAGCACTCAATTCTCTTTAGAAAGTCTTCCAGAACCTTTTCATGGTCACAGTCTATGTAATCAGGGCTGCCAAGTTTCACTTGCTGGAGGAAGGGAAAAAGATGGAAGAACCATGGGAGACAGAGACTCCGACAGTGCCCTTGGGATGAATGCTTAGAGATCACTGAGTACAATATTCCTCATCATAAAGATGAGGAAGTTGAGACTTGGAGAAAGGTTCTTGCCCAAGTTTACAAAATCAGTCAGTTGAAGAGAATCTGTACTGTGTTAACACCTCATTCCTTATCCCTGTGTGCTCAAACAAGGTCTGTTACATTATATTCAGTTCACACACTGTTTAAGAGAAACATTTATAAGTGGCCTGGAAATTGTGGTGTGAGAAATGGTTGAAGAAAAGGAACAGGAGATCTTGGCTGGGGATCATAATGGCTTACATGTATTGAGTGTTTACTGGGATAACATGGCATATATTGGCTTTAGATTTCTGAGGGGCTGGCAACTCCTAATCCCTTAATATATCTATCTTCTCCACCCACATTCACCATCTCAGTGAATGTCACTATCATCTACTCAAGTCACCTGAGCCTAAAATGAATCTGGGAGTCATCCTAGATGTGTCTCTTTCTATCATCCCCCACCTCTTAGAAGGTACCAAATCTTCCCCCCTGTATCTTCTAAATATCTCTCCAGCTGGCCTCCATCCATTTCCTGGATGCTCACTCTAGCTTTGTGACTGGTTACTCTGTCTATAGTCTAGTTACTTTCCCATACTAGCAGCCAGAAGGATATTTCTAACATGCACATCTGAATATGGAATTCCTCTGCTTGAAACCCTTCACCATTTCCTCACATCTTTTAGGACAAAGTATGAAATATTTTAGCAGGTGACTCATGGCTTGTTATGATTGGGCCCCAAATGATTTCTTCATCCTCCTCTCCCATTGCCCCTCTAGACCTCCACACACTTTGCTTTAGACAACCTAGGCTATTTCTAGTTCCCCATAGATGCCATACTTAGTATATGCTATCCCCCTATTTTCCATTCTTTACTTGCCAAATTCCTATGCATTCTTCAAGATGAAGGTCAGCTATTACCTTCATTGAGAAGCCTTCCCATGCAAGGTTAGGTCCTCAACACTGTGCTGCCACAGCCTCCTTTGTTTCTTCATCTCAGCACTGATCTCACAGAATTATGTCTATAAAATTGTCAGTCTCCCTCACTAGACTGTGAGCTCAAGGGCCAGGCACTCCCCTATCTATTTCTGTCTCTAGTACCCAGAATGGTTCAACCCAGGTGTATGTATTCAATTTATGTTTAATCAACAAATGGATGGATAGGTGGATGGATGAAAAGGAAAGAGAGTACTTGGACATATTCTATGCCTCAAGAGGCAAAATTAGGACCAATGAGTGGAAATTACAGGGAGGCAGATTTCAGATTGATTGGACTGCACTTAATGAAGACAATGAGCTTTCACACTGGAGGTACAAAGAGAAAATCTACACAAACAATTAGCTAAGATTTCAAGTTTCTGATGAAGTGTTGAAGGAGGTGACTTTTAAGGTCACCTCTGTCCCCAAGATACAGTAATTTAATGAAATAGGGAACAATAAAATGTAGTGAGTGAACTAAATCTAGACCACATGCCTAGAAACTGTAGTGATAGCTACAGTGATAGCTCTGTGATAGCTACAGTGATAGCTACAGTGATAGCTACAGTGATAGCTACAATGATAGCTCTGATATGAATTGTGGGTCAGAAAAAAGAGCTTTCAAGGCAGACATCCAAGCTTGAGGTCCAGTCCCAGTTCTACCTCTTCCTGGCTGTATGAACACTTGACAACTTACCTCTCCTCTTGGAACCTTAGTTTCCTCTCCAATACTTAAAGGAATTTCACAGAATCATTGTATGCCAGGATGATCAGGGAATACTTCCTATAGGAAGTGGGAGGAGAAGCTCAGGGAAGATACCTCCTTTAACTGCACAGAGGTATTTCTAGGTATGATCCAAATCTGAGACAAAATAAGAAGGAAAGGTGACTGGTGCTCCTTACCCTGATGTTTTCTGCAATGACGTCAGGGTCATTACAAATGGACTCGATGAAAAAGACCTATAAAAGAAACAGAAGAAAGATTTCCAGCAAGGAATTATGTTTGGTAGGAGTCAAACATAGCTTGACCCCTTCTCAATGGCTCTGAGTCATCTTTAGAGGTATCTCTGACAACATAATTTCATACAATGGTGCTTTCAGGATTCTGAGTTTTATGAGTCAGATTGGCCCTGAATTGTAGTGGTTCTCTCTCCTCCTTCCTCATACCCACCCCCACAGTGTCAGCTTGTCAGCAGTTATCTTCCATTGCCTAATGTGGCACCTCTTCTTTCCTGTTCTGTTCTGTTTTGATGCTTCTAACTGTGACCTGGAAAATCCTACAACTAAATTAAAATGCTGACCCTATGGTAGCTGATTTGGCATCTCTTCCTCCCCTGGTTTGCCTTTCTTTGGTGTTTGTTAAATGAGTAGGCTCTAGATAAGAGTTAGAGAGTTACTCTACCTTGTAACCATGTTCTTTAGCAAACTGCAGAATCAGTGACCGTCGTTCTCTGGTAGTGTTGGTGGCATCAAAAACCTAGAGGCACACGATGAGATTGGTTTGCTCTGAATCTGGCTCTAATAGAATGCCTACTCTTTGACCATCTCTGTGCTAAGTACAGGGCTTCCAGAAGGGGATAAAACTTGAACAGGGTTTTGAAGGATTTGGAAATGGCTTATATCAATTTCTCAAACACTCATTGAGCCCTCACTGCCTGCCCAGAAATGTAGCAGACTCTGTAGACATAATAAAGCAAGAGGAAAATGGTGGGGGTTTATTAGAGTTATTTTACAGGTAAAGTAGCTGAGGCTTAGAGGAAGTGTTTGCCTTAACCAATGTCACAGAGAGACAAACTGTCACAAACTCTGACAAAGCAGAGTTGGAACCAATTCTCTCAACTCCTAGGTGAAGCTTCTTCCTTCCCTATCACTTTGGAGCTCTTTGAAGCACTTTTAGAATTTGCAAATCCCAAAGGTCTATGAGATTAAATTGATTAAATGTTTAGCTAAATCTCTAGAACTTAAAAATGTTTGTATTGCAGTCAAATTCTAGTGTAGTCCTGCTGAATTCTTGGGGATGGAGTGGTAGTGTATACTGGTTAAGGGTGTAGATTCTGGGGACTTCCCTGGTGGTCCAGTGGTAAAGAATCAGCCTTCCAAAATAGGGGATGCAGATTCGATCCCTGGTCAGGGAACTAAGATCCCACATGACGCGGGGCAACTAAGCCCATGTGTCACAACTACTGAGCTCACGTGCCTCAACTAGAGAGACTGCGTGCCACAAACTACAGAGCCCACACTCTCTGGAACCCACGTGCCACAACTACAAAGCCCATGCACCCTGGAGCCTTTGCGCCACAACTAGAGAAGAGAAAACCCGCACGCCACAATGAGAGAGAAGCCTGTGCAGCGCAGTGAATAGCCCATGCACCGCAATGAAAGATCCCGCGTGGTGCAACAAAAGATCCTGCAAGCCTCAACAAAGATCCCATGTGCCGCAACTAAGACCTGACACAGCCAATAAATAAATAAATAAATAAATAAATATTTTTAAAAAAAGAAAGAAAAAAGGAGTGTAGATTCTGGAGCTATACAACCTGTATTCCAGTTCTGGCCTGCCACCTTGGTAAAATATTTAATTATTTAATCTCTCTGCACGACATTCTTCTGGGCTATAAAATGGAGTATAATAACAATACCTATCTCATGGGGGAGGGTGGAAATTAAATAAATATGTGCAAAGTGCTTAGAACAATGTTTAGAACATAGTAAATGCTCAATATATATTAGCTCTTCTCCAACCCAGCAGAAACCTAAGAAAAAATGCAAATTTCTTTACCGCAACATGACCTTCCTCACAGCTGAGATAGTTATGGACATCTTTCAGGGCTGCTATGGCACATTGCCTGAAAAAGATGAAGGAAGAAACAGAAACAACCATTATACCCAAAATGGTCTCCTCTCTATTTTTCTGAATTATCTTTTGCACTATCTCTTAGATGTCCTACATTAAATTATTCATCTGTTGAATATCTACAAAGGGTGTCCTATATTCTAGGTACAAGCACAGAGAGGTCACACAGTTGAAAATGTGCTATGACAAGCACAGAGAGGTCACACAGTTGAAAATGGCTCTGTGTAGACATTTTAGGTGCAGGTATAAAGTAACATACCCAGGAAAAGTTGACTAATGACAGAGCCATAGTATTAAGGGCTCCAAACCTTGAACTAATAGCGCTCAAGCTGAATTGGTTCTTGAACCCAAGAAGAGCCTGAATATATGGTCTGTGAAGGAGAAGGCATTCCTGGCATATGTAACAGGGCAAGCACAGGTAATAATGTGGAAATGTATTTATGCTTTTGGCAAAAATCTGGTTAGTGATTACTCTTTGCTGAGTTCTATTAAGAGGATATGGATCAATAAATGAGACCCAGGCTCTGTTCTGGAAGTGCTCAGAGTCTTGTAGAGGAGAGACAACTTGAGGTTGAATGGATGAGACTGGAGTGGGCCAAGCTACTGAGACTCTTATTTTAAATTCTAAGCTAAGTTTCCACTCTCTCTTGTCAGAAGTAGGAAACTGTTAAAAGTTCTTAAGCAGGGGATGGATATGACCAGAAATAAGCTTTGGTTAAGATAGTAGAAGGGCTGTCCTAACGACCCTTTGAGACTCTAGGTGGACTCCTTGCTAACCCAAGTTGCTCTGCCCTACTCCCGCATCATTTGAACAAAGGTCTCCCTCAGCCAGGGGGCAGCACAGGTCTTTAAAGTATTAGGTACTCACTTCCTGATAAGTAGGGCCTCCATGTTGTCTGGGAGAAAGAATTCGTAGTTCTTGTAGCTCACTGCCTCTCGTCGATACTGGCCTAAATTAAACACTGAAAGCAGGAGCCCTGGTGAAGAGGTTGGGAAGATCCCAGTGGCAAAATAATGTCCTTTCTTGGAGGTAGCTCAGAGGTAAAAGAAGGTATAGTTTGTAGCTATATAATATGTTTACAAAGCTTCAAATTATGGCCACCAGCTCATTTACTCCTTACAACAACCCTGAAAAGTAGGAATCATCATTCCCATTTATAAATGAGGAAATCAAGGGAGTAACTCTCATAGCTAATAAGTGGAGAGATGGGATTCAAACCCAGGACTGTTTGGTTCCAAAGCTGGTGATCTTTCCACTATTCCATTTTAACATAAACTCCAAACCTTTTAATGCCCATAGTATTACTATATATTATTACTGTGTTCTGTACATTACTGCATTGGAAAGATAAAGAAATTGGGACCCAGGGAGTAAAATCCGTCAAGGGTCAAACATTGAGTCAGCTGGGGACATAACTAGACTGGGCCTCCTGAATCCTAGTCCAATGTTGTTACATTTTCTGTATCAAGACAGAGAGTCTAGATTTATTGCCTTCTTTAGGCCACACTTTCTCATTTGTAATGGTGAAAAATCAGAGAGGAGGGAAGGAAAGGGGAAAAGAGGGGATAATAGGCAAAGAGGTAATGTAATATTTTCTTCATTCATCCAATAAATAGTTTCTCATGCCTACTTTGTGAATCAGGACAGAGTTCTGGGGTGTCAGAGATGAAACAGATCTGTATGATGGGGCCCCAAGGAGCTCACAGTCTAGCATGTAGGAAAGAGAGTAAACAGTAAATCGGTAAACAGAGAGATCTCACCCAGTGTGTTAAGTGCTCTGACAGAGCCATGCAAAAGAGCAAGGAGGAAGGAAAGACTAACTAAGCTTGGGGTGATCTCAGATGGTTTCTTAGAAAAAGCAGCATTTGTACCAGTCTTTATAGGAAGGCAGGCCTTTTATTGGCAGGCATGGGGTATGGGAGAGGGGAACAAAGACATTCCAGGTAGAGGAAGAGTTTGAGCAAAGGTATGGCATTGGCAGGAGGCAGAACATGAGACATCCACTGTGACTGAGGCCTGTGAGGCTGTCAGAGACTGACTGTGGAGGGCCTTGAATGATAGGCTAAGGAGCTTGGATTTAAACCTGCAGGCCAAGGGAACCCTTGGTGGCTGTAGATATGGTCATCTTGGCATTTGAAACATGACTCTGAGGGCCTCTGTGCAAGTAGAACAGATGGGAAGCAGGTGCATTAGATCAGAGACCCATCTGACACTGTCCCATGTGCCCCTATGCTCAGCAGAGGCTCCTCAGAGCCTGCAGTCCTACAAGAACTACTCCTTCTTCCCTTCTCTTCTTCCAATGTTCTACTCCTCCCACAGGACACACCCAGCTCAAATACACCCTATCTGGAAGCTTTCACTGCCTTCCAGTAGGTGATTTCCTCTGTGAGGCCCGTCAGTATCCTGCTCTGGGATTCTTCAGTGACATGTTGTATTCTTATGCATCCCAGCCAGATGGAGAAATCTTCAAGGACAGGTTGTGAATCTCATCCAGTTTTGCATCTCCAGTGCATAGTATGGGTTTTGGCACATGGAAAACCACTGGGGAACTCTTCACCAGTGAATTAGAGAAAGAGAAAGTGCATGAAGAGAAAGAAGAAATGGGAGAAGGGGAGGAGAATACTTGGAGAGAGGGAGGGAAGGGGGAAGAGAGATAGGGTGTTGGTATGGTCAAGGGAAATAAGAGGAAGAGTGTGGAGGAGAGCACAGGGCCAATGTGGGTTCTTTCTTCTTCCCATCAGTAGCACCAAGTATCAGACCTGCCACAGTGAGTGTCAGGCTTTGGAATCAACCAGATGTGGGTTCATATTCTGGTTCCATCACTTAGTGATCATGTGCCTTTAGACAAGACACGTCACATCTTGGGCATTAATTTCATCAACTGTGGAATGATGATACTAGTTCTTCCTACATGGGTGTTTTAGAACTTAAGAATAGAGTCTGTCATACAGAGTGAAGCAAGTCAGAAAGAGAAAAACAAATACCATATGCTAACACATATATATGGAATCTAAAAAACAAACAAACAAGAAAAGGTTCTGAAGAACCTAGGGGCAGGACAGGAATAAAGACACAGACGTAGAGAATGGACTTGAGGACATGGGGAGGGGGAAGGGGAAGCTGGGACCAAGTGAGAAACTGGCATGTACATATATACACTACCAAATATAAAATAGATAGCTAGTGGGAAGCAGCTGCGTAGCACAGGGAGATCAGCTCTGTGCTTTGTGACCACCTAGAGGGGTGAGATAGGGAGGGTGGGAAGGAGATGAAAGAGGGAGGGGATATGGGGATACATGTATACTTATAACTGATTCACTTTGTTATACAGCAGAAGCTAACACAACATTGTAAAGCAATTATACTCCAATAAAGTTTAAAAACTAGATGTGAGTTCTTTGAGGGCAGGGATCCAACATCCAACAAGGGCCGTGGCACAACTGTGTGCTCAGCAAATAATTACTGACTGAGTGAGCAAGTGATTGCCCAAGAAGAACTGTTTTCCACACTGGGGAGGAGTGCTCCTTTCCACAAGAGACAGAGGCTAAGCACTTGTGTACCAGTGTACCAGTAAAGGAGGAACACAGTCCCAGTAGTAATTTTCAGCTAAGTTGATATATGTTAAAAGCATCAATAGTCATTGGGGGATAAATAAAAACTTTTGGTAGACTTTCTTGTATTTACTGATTTTATTCTGAATTACGTATGATGTAGGGGATACCCTAACTTTTAGCGTTTAGAGACTCTAAATGTCTTAATTTGGTCCTACTTAAGCAATAGAAATTAACATGATCTAGTCCCCTACCGCAGAGCAGCTCCTGGGGAGAGAGACCCAGACACACAACACACTACAACAACACACTATGTAACTAAGGTTGGCATAGAGGGGTCTGTAGGAAGCATTGATGTGGGAGCCCAGAGAAACATAGTCTTCCTAGGGGCAACAGAGGAATCAAATAGGAATGGGGATACAGTGTGGGTGATAGAGAAATCAAATGGAGAATAGAAAAATATGATTGCTGAATAAGAGGTAGTAAGCAGAAAAGAGATCACATTGGGGAGAAAGGAAATCTGGAAGTAGGGAGTGAGGGAGGAGGCTGACAGGCAGGGAAGGAGACCCCTCTGGAGGCGGAAAGAGGCAGGATCACTTCCGGCTGGGGAGGGGGAGCAAATAGGCTCAGACCTAAGGAGAGGCTTGGAGAGAGTGGACGCCTTCTGGACAGGAGAGGTGAGCTAAAGTGCCCTGCTTTACTGAAGACCTTGTGGGGGACTCCAGGCTGGGGCTTTGAGGTGCTTGACTCCACACACCCCTAAAATTTAAAGAAAACCTTAAGGTTGTGAAGAAATGGTAATGCTAAGAAGAATCGTATTTTTGGTGTAGAAGTAATAATAAAGGTGATAAAAGTAGTATGTTACTCATAGGGTTTTTTTCAGGTCTTACAAAAATCGTGCTCCTTGAAAACAGATATTTAATCTTTGTAGTTTTCTTATGCTTAGCAGCTATCACGGGATTGGGCACAGATTACGTACTTAAGAAATTGTAAAAATTTATGAGGTTAGTGGTGGTGGTGGTGGTGGTGGTGGTGCTATAGTAGTAGTAGTAGTAGTAGCAGTAGTAGTAGTAGTAGTTGTAGTAGAGCAGCAGCAGCAGCAGTAATAGTATTAGTCCTAATACTGTTAATAATGTTTTGAGACATTCCTTTACTCGTGGTTTTGCCCTTTTGAGGTCAGCTACCTTACTGTATTTTCCATAATTGGCCTATAGAGGGCTGTAGAACAAAGGCTTTCAGGGACATACCTTTAGTTGGTGTTCCTATCCAGTTGAGATATCGTGTGAGCTTCGTGGAGATGTAGGTCTTTCCTCGAGCTGGTAAACCCACCATTATCACCATCGTGGGGGAATTTGTAAACTGGGGTATGGATGCTGGAAGACAAACAGAACCTCAAATCTTATCCCCAGGTTCACATGATATTCTGGTATCAACTCAGAGCTGTAGAATTGGAATGAGCATCTCGCCCACCATTAGAACAAGGAAAACAAAAACTGGAAAATTGCAAATTGTCCTCTATTGAATTCATGAGAAAACTGAGATTGCAATGCTAAAAGCTAACCCAAAATCTGTAGACATAGGCATCTACAGGGAACAACAGGGCCCAGGTACTTGCTTATCTTTTGCAGATACTACTGAATAATATGTAGTCATAAGAAGATAACAGCTAAAATTTGTTAATGAATTGCTAAAAGTTGGTTGTGTGTTAGTGTGAGAATGTGAAACCCCTGGGGGCTGTAGACATAGGTGGTTTTGAATCCTCTTGCAGACTTTCCCCCTAAGAAGTCCACCAGGTGCTGGCAGGGAAGAATAAGAATCCGGAGAAAGATATTCTATAGTTCTGGTTTGGGGGAGGGAAACAGAACAGCATCCATTGCTGAAACTGTGCCCAAAGCATTCTGCCTTTATACACTGCAGAGCAAAGGCCTTAACCTTCACAGGGAAAGGTAATAAAACTGTAGTCTGAGCACACTGGTGGAAATTCATTGCAGCTAGCAGAGAGGAATACCCAACACCACTAAAACTCTGCCCAGACCAATCTACTCTATCTCCCCTAGGGAAAACAAGCCTTGCTCTGCAGAAGGAATGGCAATAGGAACTGAGGGCACAGGTGGAAACTCACCACCACAGGTGAAGGAGAAAATTTGAAAAAATGCTATAACCCAGGAGGGATAGGAATATGTGCTAGGCTCACAGTTATATTTAGAGGAGGGGCAGGAACATTTGGGAAAGTCACACCTCTATGACTCAGGATAAGCCTGCCTAAGACTGAGACTTAATCAAAATAACATAGTATGTCCCTAGTCCCCTATTCTCCACTACAAGGCTAAAATAAATCAAGTAAAATAATAGCAGACTTTATTTTTAAAGAATGCAAGAGGTAAGTTACCTCCAGAGAGCAGCACAAAGGGAAGAATCAAGGAAAGAAAAAAACATAGTCTGAAGAGACAAAAAAATCATCAGGACAAGACTTAGTTATGACACATTTTGGAATTTCCAACAGACAACTTAAAATAGCTGTGATTAATATGATTAAGTACTTTTCTATATTGAAAAAGGTAGACAACATGCAAGATAAGATAGCAGCAAGGGATAAAATGTATAAGAAAGAATCATATGTAAATACAAGAGAAAAAACACATTAACAGATCTGAAGAATGCCTTCAGTGTGCTTATTAGTGAACTAGACACAGCTGAGGAATAAGCAAAATTGAAGCTAGAACAATAGAAATTACACAAACTGAAATGCAGAGAAAAAATAAAGAGTAAAAAAAGAAAACAGAACAAAACATCCAAGAGCTTTGGGACACTATCAAATTAGAATACTAGAAGGAGAAGAGAGAGAGAATGGAGAAAAAATATTTGAATAAATAATTGCTGACATTTTTCATAATTAGCAATTGATATAAACCCCAGATCCAAGTATCTCAGAGAACACAAAGCAGGGTAAATAAAATTTGTAAAAGAGCCACATCACACCCAGACATATCAAATTCAAACTGCAGAAAAACAGGCAAAATAAAATATTGAAGGCAGTCAGGGAAAAAGGGTGGACGGAACACCTTACATACAGAAGAACAAGAATAATTACACAAGACTTCGTACCAGAGTCACATAAGCCAAAAATAGTGGAATGGAACCTTTAACATACTGAAAGTAAAAACCCTGCCAATCCAAATCTAAATTCAGCAAAAATGTCCTTCAAAAATAAAGGCAACCTCCTTCCCACCCTCCCTCCCTCCGTCCTTTCTTTCTTTCCTTTCTTTCTTTCTTTCTTTCCTTCTTTCTTTCTACTTCTACTAATTCTTTCTTTCTACATTTTCCCCCTTTTATTCTGAGCAGTGTGGATGAAAGGCTCTTGGTGCTGCAGCCAGGAGTCAGTGCTGTGCTTCTGAGGTGAGAGAGCCAGCTTCAGGACACTGGTCCACAAGAGACCTCCCAGCTCCATGTAATATCAAACAGTGAAAATCACACAGAGATCTCCATCTCAACACCAACACACAGCTACACTCAACAACCAGCAAGCTACAGTACTGGACACGCTATGCCAAACAACAAGCAAGACAGGAACACAACCCCACCAATCAGCAGAGATGCTGCCTAAAATCATAATAAGTCCACAGACACCCCAAAACACACCACCAGATGTGGAACTGCTCACCGGAAAGCCACGATCCAGCCTCATCCACCAGAACACAGGAACTAGTACCCTCCACCAGGAAGCCTACACAACCCACTGAACCAAACTTAGCCACTGGGGACAGAAACCAAAAACAATGGGAACTACGAACCTGCAGCCTGCTAAAAGGAGACCCCAAACACAGTAAGATAAGCAAAATGAGAAGACAGAAATACACACAGCAGATGAAGGACCAACATAAAAACCCACCAGACCTAACAAATGAAGAGGAAATAGGCAGTCTACCTGAAAAAGAATTCAGAATAATGATAGTAAAGATGATCCAAAATCTTGGAAATAGATTAGAGAAAATGCAAGAAACATTTAACAAGTACCTAGAAGAACTAAAGATGAAACAAACAATGATGAACAACACAATAAATGAAACTAAAAATCTCTAGATGGGATCAATAGCAGAATAACTGAGGCAGAAGAACGGATAAGTGACCTGGAGGATAAAATGGTGGAAATAACTACTGCAGAGCAGAAGAAAGAAGAAAGAATGAAAGAACTGAGGACAGTCTCAGAGACCTCTGGAACAAAATTAAACGCACCAACATTCGAATTATAGGGGTTCCAGAAGAAGAAGAGAAAAAGAAAGGGACTGAGAAAATATTTGAAGAGATTATAGTTGAAAACTTCCCTAATATGGGAAAGGAAATACTTAATCAAGTCCAGGAAGAACAGAGAGTCCCATACAGGATAAATCCAAGGACAAATACGCAAAGAAACATATTAATCAAACTGTCAAAAATTAAATACAAAGAAAACATATTAAAAGCAGCAAGGGAAAAACAACAAATAACACACAGGGGAATCCCCATAAGGTTAACAGCTGATCGTTCAGCAGAAACTCCACAAGCCAGAAGGGACTGGCAGGACATATTTAAAGTGATGAAGGAGGAAAACCTGCAACTAAGATTACTCTACCCAGCAAGGATCTCATTCAGATTTGATAGCGAGATTAAAATCTTTACAGACAAGCAAAAGCTGAGAGAGTTCAGCACCACCAAACCAGATTTACAACAAATGCTAAAGGAACTTCTCTAGGCAAGAAACACAAGAGAAGGAAAAGACCTACAATAACGAACTCAAAATAATTAAGAAAATGGGAATAGGAACATACATTTCGATAATTACCTTAAATGTAAATGGATGAAATGCTCCCACCAAAAGACACAGATTGGCTGAATGGATACAAAAACAAGACCCATACATATGCTGTCTACAAGAGACCCACTTCAGACCTAGAGACACATACAGACTGAAAGTAAGGGGATGGAAAAAGATATACCATGCAAATGCAAACCCAAAGAAATCTGGAGTAGCACTTCTCATATCAGACAAAATAGACTTTAAAATAAAGACAATTAGAAGACACAAAGGAGGACACTACATAATGATGAAGGGATCCATCCAAGAAGAAGATATAACAATTGTAAATATTTATGCACCCAACATAAGAGCACCTCAATACATAAGGCAAATACTAACAGCCATAAAAGGGGCAACCGACAGTAACACATTCATAGTAGGGGACTTTAACACCCCACTTTCACCCATGGACAGATCATCCAAAATGAAAATAAGTAAGGAAACACAAGATTTAAATGATACATTAAACAAGATGGACTTAATTGATAATTATAGGACACTCCATCCAAAAACAACACAATACACATTTTTCTCAAGTGCTCATGGAACATTCTCCAGGATAGATCATACCTCAGATCACAAATCTAGCCTTGGTAAATTTAAGAAAATTGAAATTGTATCAAGTATCTTTTCCAACCACAACGCTATGAGACTAGATATCAATTACAGGAAAAGACCTGTAAAAACTACAAACACATGGAGCTAAACAATAAACTAATTAATAACGAAGTGATCACTGAAGAAATCAAAGAGGAAATCAAAAAATACATAGAAACAAATGACAATGGAGACACGACGACCCAAAACCTATGGGATGCAGCAAAAGCAGTTCTAAGAGGGAAGTTTATAGCAATAAAATGCTACCTTAAGAAACAGGAAACATCTTGAATAAACAACCTAACCTTGTACCTAAAGCAACTAAAGAAAGAACAACAAAAAAACCCCAAACTTAGAAGAAGGAAAGAAATCATAAAAATCAGATCAGAAATAAATGAAAAAGAAATGAAGGAAACGATAACAAAGATCAACAAAACTAAAAGCTGGTTCTTTGAGAAGATAAACAAAATTGATAAATCATTAGCCAGACTCTTCAAGAACAAAAGGAAGAAGACTCAACTCAATGGAATTAGAAATGAAAAAGGAGAAGTAACAACTGACACTGAAAAAATACAAAAGATCATGAGACATTACTACAAGCAACTCTATGCCAATAAAATGGACAAGCTGGAAGAAATGGACAAATTCTTCGAAATGGACACCCTGCCAATACTGAACCAGGAAGAAATGGATAATATGAAAAGACCAATCACAAGCATTGAAATTGAAACTGTGATTAAAAATCTTCCAAAAAAAAAATCTTCCAACAAACAAAAGCCCAGGACCAGGTGGCCTCACAGGTGAATTCTATCAAACATTTAGAGAACAGATAACACCTACTCTTCTCAAACACTTCCAAAATATAGCAGAGAGAGAAGCACTCCCAAACTCATTCTACGAGGCCACCATCACCTTGATACCAAAACCAGACAAGAATGTCACAAACACGGAAAACTACAGGCCGATATCACTGATGAACATAGATGCAAAAATCCTCAACAAAATACTAGCAAACAGAATCCAACAGCACATTAAAAGGATCATACACCATGATCAAGTGGGGTTTATTCCAGGAATGCAAGGATTCTTCAATATACGCAAATCAATCAATGTGGTAAACCATATTAACAAACTGAGGGAGAAAAACGATATGATCATCTCAATAGATGCAGAGAAAGCTTTTGACAAAATTCAACACCCATTTATGATAAAAACCCTGCAGAAAGTAGGCATAGAGGGAACTTTCCTCAACATAATAAAGGTCATATATGACAAACCCACAGCCAACATCATCCTCAACGGTGAAAACCTGAAAGCATTTCCACTAAGATCAGGAACAAGACAAGGTTGCCCACTCCAACCACTCTTATTCCACATAGTTTTGGAAGTTTTAGCCACAGCAATCAGAGAAGGAAAGGAAATAAAAGGAATCCAAATCATAAAAGAAGAAGTAAAGCTGTCACTGTTTGCAGATGACATGATACTATACATAGAGAATCCTAAAGATGCTACCAGAAAACTACTAGAGCTAATCAATGAATTTGGTAAAGTAGCCGGATACAAAATTAATGCACAGAAATTTCTGGCATTTCTATCCACTAATGATGAAAAATCTGAAAGTGAAATCAAGAAAACACTCCCATTTACCATTGCAACAAAAAGAATAAAATATCTAGGAATAAACCTACCTAAGGAGACAAAAGACCTGTATGCAGAAAATTATAAGACACTGATGAAAGAAATTAAAGATGATACAAATAGATGGAGAGATATACCATGTTCTTGGATTGGAAGAATCAACATTGTGAAAATGACTCTACTACCCAAAGCAATCTATAGATTCAATGCAATCCCTATCAAACTACCACTGGCATTTTTCACAGAACTAGAACAAAAAATTTCACAATTTGTATGGAAGCACAAAAGACCCCAAATAGCCAAAGCAATCTTGAGAACGAAAAAAGGAGCTGGAGGAATCAGGCTCCTTGTCTTCAGACTATACTACAAAGGTACAGTAGTCAAGACAGTATGGTACTGGCACAGAAACAGAAAGATAGACAAATGGAACAGGATAGAAAGCCCAGAGGCAAACCCACGCACATATGGTCACCTTATCTTTGATAAAGGAGGTAGGAATGTACAGTGGAGAAAGGACAGCCTCTTCAATAAGTGGTGCTGGGAAAACTGGACAGGTACATGTAGAAGTATGAGATTAGATCACTCCCTAACACCATACACAAAAATAA
The DNA here is from genome assembly GCF_949987515.2 of Delphinus delphis. Taxonomy (NCBI): domain Eukaryota; kingdom Metazoa; phylum Chordata; class Mammalia; order Artiodactyla; family Delphinidae; genus Delphinus; species Delphinus delphis. The sequence goes on from NC_082704.1 coordinate 80,753,502, forward strand.
GCTCAAAATGGATTAAAGACCTAAATATAAGGCCAGAAACCATCAAATTCTTAGAGGAAAATATAGGCAGAACACTCTATGACATAAATCACAGCAAGATCCTTTTTGACCCACCTCCTAGAGAAATGGAAATAAAAACAAAAATACACAAATGGGACCTAATGAAACTTCAAAGCTTTTGCACAGCAAAGGAAACCATAAACAAGACCAAAAGACAACCCTCAGATTGGGAGAAAATGTTTGCAAATGAAGCAACTGACAAAGGATTAATCTCCAAAATTTATAAGCAGCTCATGCAGCTCAATAAAAAACAACATACAACCCAATACAAAAATGGGCAGAAGAACTAAATAGACATTTCTCCAAAGAAGATATACAGACTGCCAACAAACACATGAAAGAATGTTCAACATCATTAATCATTAGAGAAATGCAAATCAAAACTACAATGAGATATCATCTCACAGCAGTCAGAATGGCCATCATCAAAAAATCTAGAAACAGGGCTTCCCTGGTGGCGCAGTGGTTGACAGTCCGCCTGCCGATGCAGGGGACGTGGGTTCGTGACCCATCCTGGGAAGATCCCACATGCCGTGGAGTGGCTGGCTGGGCCCGTGAGCCATGGCCGCTGAACCCGCGCGTCTTGAGCCTGTGCTCGGCAATGGGAGAGGCCACAACAGTAAGAGGCCCGCGTACCACCAAAAAAAAAAAATCTAGAAACAATAAATGCTGGAGAGGGTGTGGAGAAAAGGGAACACTCTTGCACTGCTGGTGGGAATGTAAATTGATACAGCCACTATGGAGAACAGTATGGAGGTTCCTTAAAAACCTACAAATAGTACTACCATATATCCCACTCCTGGGCATATACCCTGAGAAAACCATAATTCAAAAAGTGTCATGTACCAAAATGTTCATTGCAGCTCTATTTACAATAGCCCAGAGATGGAAACAACCTAAGTGTCCATCATCAGATGAATGGATAAAGAAGATGTGGCACATATATACAATGGAATATTAGTCAGCCATAAAAAGAAATGAAACTGAGTTATTTGTAATGAGGTGAATAGACCTAGAGTCTGTCATACAGAGTGAAGTAAGTCAGAAAGAGAAAGACCAATACCGTATGCTAACACATATATATGGAATTTAAGAAAAAGAAAATGTCATGGAGAATCTAGGGGTAAAACAGGCATAAAGACACAGACCTACTAGAGAATGGACTTGAGGATATGGGGAGGGGGGATGCGTAAATTGTGACACAGCTAGAGAGAGGCATGGACATATATACACTACCAAACATAAGGTAGATAGCTAGTGGGAAGCAGCCGCATAGCGCAGGGAGGTCAGCTCGGTCCTTTGTGACTGCCTGGAGGAGTGGGATAGGGAGGGTGAGAGGGAGGGAGACGCAAGAGGGAAGGGATATGGGAATATATGTATATGTATAACTGATTCACTTTGTTATAAAGCAGAAACTAACACACAGTTGTAAAGCAATCATAGTCAAATAAAGATGTAAAAAAAACTCTAAATAAAAAAAATAAAGGCAAAATAGACTTTTTTTCAAACAAAAATGGGAAATTCATCAACAGCAGATGTGTCTTATAAGAAATATTAAAGGACATTATTTACGCAGAAGGGATATGATATAGGTCAGAAATTGGATCTACATAATTTAAGTGAGAGCATTGGGAAAGGAATACGTGAAGGCAAAATATATCTTTTTATTTTCCATATTCTTAATTGTTCTAAAAATTAACTGACTGATGTGGAGAAAAGGGAACCCTCGTACACTGTTGTTAGGATTGTAAACTGGTTCAGCCACTATGAAAACAGTGAGGGTTTCCTCAAGAAGTTAAAGCTAGAACTACCATATGATCCAGCAATTCCACTTTTTGGTATTTATCTGAAGAAAACAAAAAACAGTAATCACAAAAGATATATGTACTCCCCTGTTCGTTGAAGCATTAATTACAATAGCCAAGATATGGAAGCAATCTAAGTGTCCATCAATAGATGAATGGATAAAGAAGATCTGTTATATATATATATATAATTTATATTATATGTATACACACACAGTGGAATATTATTCAGCCATAAAAAATGAAATCTTTACCTTTGTGACCTCATGGATGGATCTACATTGTATTATGTGAAGTGAAATAAGTCAGACAGAGAAAGACAAATACCATATGTTCTCACTTATATGCAAAATCCAAAAAATAAAAAAAAATCAAACAAAAAATGAAAACAGACCCATAGATGCAGAGAAAAAATGGATGGTTGGGGGTGAATAGATAAAGAGGATTGAGAGGTACAAACCTCCAGTTATAAAATAAATAAGCCACAGGGATGTAATATGCAGCATAAGGAATATGGTTGATAATATTGTAATAATAATAACTTTGTATGGGGACAGATGGTTACTAGACTTATCATGGTGATCATTTCATAATATATGCAAATGTTAAGTCATTATGTAGTAAACCTGAAACATAATATTGTATCTCAACTATATTTCCAATTAAAACAACCCAACTGTTTAAAGCAATAATAGTAACAATGTATTGAGTGTTTATAGCAAATGTAAAAATTAAATGATTACAATGGTGACACAAGGGAAGGGAGTAAGATTGGGAATATTCTTTTGTAAGGTACTTGGACTACATGCAAAACAATATAGTGTTATTTGAAGATGAACCCAATTATTTTAAACTGTACATTGTAAACCCTAGGGAACCACTAAATTTTTTTAAAGATATATAAATTATAAGGAAATAGAGGAGATAAAATGGGATCATAAAAATACTCAAATAAAATAAGAAAAGTCGAAAGAGAGAGAAAGAGAACAAAGAACAAATGCAATGAATAGAAAAACAGCAAGATGGTAGATTTTAATCCAACTGTATTAAAAATCACTTTGAATGTGAATTTTCTAAACACACCAGTTAAAAGACAGAGATTGTCAGAGTGGACAAAAAAGCAAGAATCAACTAGAAGCCATCTACAAAACACATGCAGCTGGGTCCAGTTCTGGGACCTTCTTTTATCTCTCACTAACTAACTCGAATATAAAACCTTGATAGAATTCATGAACACCTATTTGAAAACTGAAAAGTAAATATAGGCAGATGGATTGAGAAAAGATCAGAGTTTGAAATACCACCTAAATGGTTGAGTTCAACATTATTTTTTTCCCTCCAGAATCCTAAGCCTGAATTGGACATGATATGAAACCCAGAGGTGAGCATTGTTTAACAGTCAGAGGGCAATACAGGAGAAGCCTTGATGTTATGGCTTAAGGAGTGGAAAAGAGAACTCCTAAATGTGAGAATGTGAGACATTCCTAGGATTTTATTTACTCTACTTCTGTTTTGGTCCCACAGTGGGAGTAGTGACAGCAAAAGTAGTCCAGAAGCAAGAGTGGTCCATAAAGGGAACTGCCAGTAATCAAAAATCTCAGGGATAAGGTCCTTTCTCTAGGTGGAGTCATGGCGTCAAGGGGACAAAACTAAACTTCATACTAATTTTTCCTCTCTCTCTCCTGCAACTTGTTTCTGGGAGTGATACTACCAAGAAAGTGGGTGGTTTCTGAACAGAGGACAGAAAATGGGAGCCTAGAGAAATGGAAAGTACTGAAAAACTACGGGAGAGGGAACAGTTTAGAAAAGAAATTACGAAAAGTGGTTTTGAACTGCTGGGCTCACGTTTGATCTGTGAGTGCTTTGATGTGACCCTAATCAGCCTACCAAAGATTTGGAAAGTGAATCATCCCAAGTTCCACACTGACCACTAGGTTATGCACACACCCTACTGGTCTAAACAGTACTATGAAAGTTTCAAAAATGTTCAAAAAATTGGAACCCCAATACACAGAAGGGTAAAACAAAAACATCAACCTCCATAGGATAAAAATAATACTCTTGGTCTTAAATGATATTTACAATGTCCACAATACAAACTAAAATCAATCAAGATACAAATAACTATGAAATCTCAACTCACATGAAAAAAGACCATCAACAGACATGAAATCATGAGATGACACAGACGATGGAATTGTCTAAAATTATCTATTATAAAAATTCTTGAATGAGAGACCAGATCAAGATGGCAGGGCAGTAGAATATGAATCTCACCTCCTCCCACAAATACATCAAAAATATACCTTCACGTGGAATGATTCTCACAGAAGATCTACTGAACGCTGGCAGACTCAGACCTCAGACTCCTGAAAGGGCAAGAAAATCTCCATGTAACAGGGTAGGACAAAAGAAGAAAGAGAAAAAGAAAGAGGGAAAGAAATTGGGGCAGGACCTGAACACCTGGGAGAGAGCTGTGAAAGACAGAAAGGTCCCACACCCTGGGAAGTCCCCTTACCTGCAGGGAAATCAGCCAGGACAGAGGGAAAGCTTCAGAGCCTTGGAGGAGAGTGCAGCAGCTAGTTTGAAGCAGCCAGAACAGACAGAAACCTGCACAGACAGTATCAGAGCTACCTTGTCACATTATCCCGGGGTGCAGAGACAACAGAGGGAACACTGCCCAGTGAGAACCCAAAGAGGTATGAGCCAGGCAGAATTGGATGGTTCAACTGCAGGGATTCATTGATCTGCATTCACTAGTGCCTTCAACTACTCTCTAGGATATTTTCCATGATATCTTTCCTTTTCATGAAATGGGCCAGAAAATGTATGCTGTGGAGAACCAAAAGAAGTGGTGAAGAGCAAGGGGTGTCACTGAACCTGGTAATGAGAACTCAGTGAACTGCTCGTCTGTTCCTCTCCCTCCAGAAAGCTGTACCTTAGAATTGTGTGAAATCACCTGTTCATACTTCAGGGTTCTTCCATAAAAGAAGATTGGTTATGGGGGTTGGAGACAAGATGGTGGAGTAGAAGGACTTGAGCTCACCACCTCTCACAGAAACACCAAAATCACAACTAACTGCTGAACAACCATTAACAAAAAAGATAGGAACCTACCAAAAAAGATATTCTACATCCAAAGACAAAGAAGAAGCCACAAAAAGATGGTAGGAGAGGCACATTTGCAATGCAGTCAAATCCCATACCCACCAGATGGGTGACCCACAAACTGGAACAAAACTATATTGCAGAGATTCTCCCACAGGAGTGAGAGTTCTGAGCCCTGCATCAAGCTTACAAGTCTGGGGGTCTGGCATTGGGAGGAGGAGCCCCCAGAGCATTTAGCTGTGAAGGCCAGTGGGGTTTGATCACAAGAACTCCACAGGACTGGTGGAAACAGAAACTATACTCTTAGAGGGTGCACACTAGTTCTCATGTGCCCCAGAACCCAGGGAAAAGCAGTGACTTCAGAGAGGAGCCTGGTTCAGACCTACATGCTGGCCTTTGAAGGTCTCCTGGGGAGTTATGGGGTGGCTGAAGCTCACTGTGGGAAAAAGAACAGTGCAGGCAGAGACTCTGGGGAGTATTCATTGGCATGAGCTCTCCTGGAAGCTGCCATTTTCGCAGCAAGACCTGGCTCTACCCAACATCCTGTAGGCTACAGAGCTGGGAGGCCTCAGGCCAAACAACCAACAGGGCAGTAACACAGCTCCACCCATCAGCAGACAGGCTGCCTAAAGTCTTCCTGAGCCTACAGCCACCTCTAAACACACCACTTGCCACAGCCCTGTCCACCTGAGGGACAAGATCCAGCCCCAACCAACAGTGGTCAGGCACTAGTCCCTCCCACCAGGAAGCCTGCACAAGCCTCTAGACAAGCCTTACCCAGCAGGACGCAGACACCAGAAGCAAAAGAAATGACAATCCTGCAGCCTGCAGAACAGAGACCACAAACACAGAAAATTAGACAAAATGAGACAGCAGAGGAATATGTTCCTGATGAAAGAACAAGATAAAACCCCAGGGACTTCTGGGAAGATGGCAGAAGAGTGAGATGCGGAGATCACCTTCCTCCCCACAGATACACCAGAAATACATCTACACGTGGAACAACTCCTACAGAACACCTACTGAACGCTGGCAGAAGACCTCAGACCTCCCAAAAGGCAAGAAACCCCCCACGTACCTGGGTAGGACAAAAGAAAAAAGAATAAACAGAGACAAAAGGATAGGGACGGGTCCTGCACCAGCGGGAGGGAGCTGTGAAGGAGGAAAAGTATCCACACACTAGGAAGCCCCTTCGCGGGCAGAGACTGCGGGTGGTGGAGGGGGGGAGCTTCGGAGCCGCGGAGGAGAGCACAGCAACAGGGGTGCGGAGGGCAAAGTGGAGAGATTCCAGCACAGAGGATCAGGGCCGACCGGCACTCACCAGCCGAGAGGCTTGTCTGCTCACCCACCGGGGCGGGCGGGGCTGGGAGCTGAGGCTCAGGCTTCGGTCGGAGCGCAGGGAGAGGACTGGTGTTGGCAGCGTGAACACAGCCTGCAGGGCGTTAGTGCACCGCGGCTAGCCGGGAGGGAGTCCGGGGAAAAGTCTGGACCTGCCGAAGAGGCAAGAGACTTTTTCTTCCCTCTTTATTTCCTGGTGCGCCAAGAGAGGGGATTAAGAACGCTGCTTAAAGAAGCTCCAGAGACGCGCGCGAGCCGCGGCTAAAAGTGCGGACCCCAGAGACAGACATGAGATGCTAAGGCCGCTGCTGCCGCCAACAAGAAGCCTGTCTGTGAACACAGGTCACTATCCACACCCCGCTTCTGGCGAGCCTGTGCAGCCCACCACTGCCAGAGTCACGGGTTCCAGGGACAACTCCCCCGGGAGAACGCACAGCACGCCTCAGGCTGGTGCAACGTCACTCCAGCCTCTGCCGCCCCTCAGGCTGGTGCAACGTCACTCCAGCCTCTGCCGCCGCAGGCTCGCCCTGCACTCCGTGCCCCTCCCTACCCCCCGGCCTGAGTGAGCCAGAGTCCCAGAAACAGCTCCTCCTTTAACTCCGTCCTGTCTGAGCAAAGAACAGATGCCCTCCGGCGACCTACATGCAGAGGCGGGCCGAATCCAAAGCGGAGCCCCGGGAGCTGTGAGAACAAAGAAGAGAAAGGGAAATCTCTCCCAGCAGCCACAGAAGCAGCGGATTAAAGCTCCACAATCAACTTGATGTACCTGCATCTGTGGAATACATAAATAGACAACGAATCATCCCAAATTAAGGAGGTGGACTTTGAGAGCAAGATTTATTATTCTTTCCCCTTTTCCTTTTTTTGTGTGTATGTGTATGCTACTGTGTGAGATTTTGTCTGTAGAGCTTTGCTTCCACCATTTGTCTGAGGGTTCTATCCGTCCTGTTTTTTTTTCTTAATAATCACTTTTTATTTTAATAACCTTATTTTATTTTACTTTATCTTCGTTCTTTCTTTCCTTCCTTCCATCCTTTGGACCACGAATCATCCCAAATTGAGGAGGTGGACTTTGAGAGCAAGATTTATGATTTTTTCCTCTTTTCCTCTTTTTCTGAGTGTGTATGTGTATGATTCTGCGTGAGATTTTGTCTGTATAGCTTTGCTTCCACCATTTGTTCTGGATTCTATCCATCCACTTTTTGTTTTTTTTCCCTCTTAATAATTATTTTTTTATTTTAATAACTTCATTATATTTTATCATACTTTATTTTACTTTGTCTTCTTTCTTTTTTTCCTTCCTTCCCTCCTTCCTTCCTTGCTCCCGCCCTCCCTCCCTCGCTCCTTTCTTTCTTTCTTTCTACTTCTACTAATTCTTTCTTTCTACTTTTTCTCCCTTTTCTTCTGAGCCGTGTGGATGAAAGGCTCTTGGTGCTGCAGCCAGGAGTCAGTGCTGTGCCTCTGAGGTGGGAAAGCCAAATTCAGGACACTGGTCCACAAGAGGCCTCCCAGCTGCACATAATATCAAACGGCGAAAATCTCCCAGAGATCTCCATCTCAACACCAGGACCCAGCTTCACTCAACGACCAGCAAGCTAAGGTGCTGGACATCCTATGCCAAACAACTAGCAAGACAGGAACACAACCCCACCCATTAGCAGAGAGGCTGCCCCAAATCATATAAGTCTACAGACACCCCAAAACACACCACCAGACGTGGACCTGCCCACCAGAAAGACAAGATCCAGCCTCATCCACCAGAACACAGGCACTAGTACCCTCCACCAGGAAGCCTACACAACCCACTGAACCAACCTTAGCCACTGGGGACAGACACCAAAAACAACAGGAACTACAAACCTTCAGCCTGCAAAAAGGAGACCCCAAACACAGTAAGATAAGCAAAATGAAAAGACAGAAAAACACACAGCAGATGAAGGAGCAAGATAAAAACCCACCAGACCTAACAAATGAAGAGGAAATAGGCAGTCTACCTGAAAAAGAATTCAGAATAATGATAGTAAAGATGATCCAAGATCTTGGAAATAGAATAGAGAAAATGCAAGAAACATTTAACAAGTACCTAGAAGAACTAAAGATGAAACAAACAATGATGAACAACACAATAAATGAAACTAAAAATACTCTAGATGGGATCAATAGCAGAATAACTGAGGCAGAAGAACGGATAAGTGACCTGGAGGATAAAATGGTGGAAATAACTACTGCAGAGCAGAATAAAGAAGAAAGAATGAAAGGAACTGAGGACAGTCTCAGAGACCTCTAGGACAACATTAAACGCACCAACATTCGAATTATAGGGGTTCCAGAAGAAGAAGAGAAAAAGAAAGGGACTGAGAAAATATTTGAAGAGATTATAGTTGAAAACTTTCCTAATATGGGAAAGGAAACAGTTAATCCAGTCCAGGAAGCACAGAGAGTCCCATACAGGATAAATCCAAGGAGAAATATGCCAAGACACATATTAATCAAACTGTCAAAAATGAAATACAAAGAAAACATATTAAAAGCAGCAAGGGAAAAACAACAAATAACACACAGGGGAATCCCCATAAGGTTAACAGCTGATCTTTCAGCAGAAACTCTGCAAGCCAGAAGGGGCTGGCAGGACATATTTAAAGTGATGAAGGAGAAAAACCTACAACCAAGATTGCTTTACCAAGCAAGGATCTCTTTCAGACTTGATGGAGAAATTAAAACCTTTACAGACAAGCAAAAGCTGAGAGAGTTCTGCACCACCAAACCAGCTCTACAACAACTGCTAAAGGAACTTCTCTAGGCAAGAAACACAAGAGAAGGAAAAGACCTACCATAACGAACCCAAAACAATTAAGAAAATGGGAATGGGAACATACATATCAATAATTACCTTAAATGTAAATGGACTAAATGCTCCCACCAAAACACACAGATTGGCTGAATGGATACAAAAACAAGACCCATATATATGCTGTCTACAAGAGACCCACTTCAGACCTAGAGACACATAGAGACTGAAAGTAAGGGGATGGAAAAAGGTATTTCATGCAAATGGAAACCAAAAGAAAGCTGGAGTAGCAATTCTCATATCAGACAAAATAGACTTTAACATAAAGACTATTAGAACAGATAAAGAAGGACACTACATAATGATCAAGAAATCAATCCAAGAAGAAGATATAACAATTGTAAATATTTATGCACCCAACATAGGAGCACCTCAATACATAAGGCAAATACTAACAGCCATAAAAGGGGAAATCGATAGTAACACGTTCATAGTAGGGGACTTTAACACCCCACTTTCACCCATGGACAGATCATCCAAAATGAAAATAAATAAGGAAACACAAGCTTTGAATGATACCTTAAACAAGATGGACTTAATTGATATTTATAGGACATTCCATCCAAAAACAACAGAATACACATTTTTCTCAAGTGCTTATGGAACATTCTCCAGGATAGATTATATCTTCGGTCACAAATCAAGCCTTGGTAAATTTAAGAAAATTGAAATTGTATCAAGTATCTTTTCCAACCACAATGCTATGAGACTATATATCAATTACAGGAAAAGATCTGTAAAAAATACAAACACATGGAGGCTAAACAATACACTACTTAATAACGAAGTGATCACTGAAGAAATCAAAGAAGAAATCAAAAAATACCTAGAAACAAATGACAATGGAGACACGACGGCTCAAAATCTATGGGATGCAGCAAAAGCAGTTCTAAGAGGGAAGTTTATAGCAATAAAATGCTACCTTAAGAAACAGGAAACATCTTGAATAAACAACCTAACCTTGCACCTCAAGCAATTAGAGAAAGAAGAACAAAAAAAAAAAAAACCAAAAGTTAGCAGAAGGAAAGAAATCATAAAAATCAGATCAGAAATAAATGAAAAAGAAATGAAGGAAACAATAGCAAAGATCAATAAAACTAAAAGCTGGTTCTTTGAAAGGATAAACAATATTGATAAACCATTAGCCAGACTCATCAAGAAAAAAAGGGAGATGACTGAAATCAATAGAATTAGAAATGAAAAAGGAGAAGTAACAACTGACACTGCAGAAATACAGAAGATCATGAGAGATTACTACAAGCAACTATATGCTGATAAAATGGACAACCTGGAAGAAATGGACAAATTCTTAGAAACGCAGAACCTTCTGAGACTGAATCAGGAAGAAATAGAAAATAAGAACAGACAAATCACAAGCACTGAAATTGAAACTGTGATTAAAAATCTTCCAACAAACAACAGCCCAGGACCAGATGGCTTCACAGGCGAATTCTATCAAACATTTAGAGAAGAGCTAACACCTATCCTTCTCAAACTCTTCCAAAATATAGCAGAGGGAGGAACACTCCCCAAGTCATTCTACGATGTCACCATCATCCTGATAGCAAAACCAGATGAGGATGTCACAAAGAAAGAAAACTACAGGCCAATATCACTGATGAACATAGATGCAAAAATCCTCAACAAAATACTAGCAAACAGAATCCAACAGCACATTAAAAGGATCATACACCATGATCAAGTGGGGTTTATTCCAGGAATGCAAGGATTCGTCAATATACGCAAATCAATCAACGTGATACACCATATTAACAAATTGAAGGAGAAAAACCATATGATCATCCAATAGATGCAGAGAAAGATTTTGACAAAATTCAACACCCATTTATGATAAAAACCTGCAGAAAGTAGGCATAGAGGGAACTTTCCTCAACATAATAAAGGCCATATATGACAACCCCACAGTCAACATCGTCCTCAATGGTGAAAAACTGAAAGCATTTCCACGAAGATCAGGAACAAGACAAGGTTGCCCACTCTCACCGCTCTCATTCAACAGAGTTTTGGAAGTTTTAGCCCAGCAATCAGAGAAGAAAAGGAAATAAAAGGAATCCAAATCGGAAAAGAAGAGGTAAAGCTGTCACTGTTTGCAGATGACATGATACTATACATAGAGAATCCTAAAGATGCTACCAGAAAACTACTAGAGCTAATCAATGAATTTGGTAAAGTAGCAGGATACAAAATTAATGCACAGAAATCTCTGGCATTCCTATACACTAAGGATGAAAAATCTGAAAGTGAAATCAAGAAAACACTCCCATTTACCACTGCAACAAAAAGAATAAAATATCTAGGAATAAACCTACCTAAGGAGACAAAAGACCTGCACGCAGAAAATTATAAGACACTGATGAAAGAAATTAAAGATGATACAAATAGATGGAGAGATATACCATGTTCTTGGATTGGAAGAATCAATCTTCTGAAAATGACTCTACTACCCAAAGCAATCTACAGATTCAATGCAATACCTATCAAACTACCACTGACATTTTTCACAGAACTAGAACAAAAAATTTCACAATTTGTATGGAAACACAAAAGACCCCGAATAGCCAAAGCAATCTTGAGAACGAAAAGTGGAGCTGGAGGAATCAGGCCCCCTGACTTCAGACTATACTACAAAGCTACAGTAATCAAGACAGTATGGTACTGGCACAAAAACAGAAAGATAGATCAATGGAACAGGATAGAAAGCACAGAGATAAACCCACTCACATATGGTCACCTTATCTTTGATAAAGGAGGCAGGAATGTACAGTGGAGAAAGGACAGCCTCTTCAATAAGTGGTGCTGTGTAAACTGGACAGGTACATGTAAAAATATGAGATTAGATCAGTCCCTAACACTATACACAAAAATAAGGTCAAAATGGATTAAAGACCTAAATGTAAGGCCAGAAACTATCAAACTCTTAGAGGAAAACATAGGCAGAACACTCTATGACATAAATCACAGCAAGATCCTTTTTCACCCACCCCTTACAGAAATGGAAAAAAAAACAAAAATAAACAAATGGGACCTAATGAAATTTAAAACCTTTTGCGCAGCAAAGGAAACCATAAACAAGACCAAAAGACAACCCTCAGAATGGGAGAAAATATTTGCAAATGAAGCAACTGACAAAGGATTAATCTCCAAAATTTATAAGCAGCTCATGCAGCTTAATAACAAAAAAACAAACAACCCAATCCAAAAATGGGCAGAAGACCTAAATAGACGTTTCTCCAAAGAAGATATACAGACTGCCAACAAACACATGAAAGAGTGCTCAACATCACTAATCATTAGAGAAATGCAAATCAAAACTACAATGAGATATCACCTCACACCAGTCAGAATGGCCATCATCAAAAAATCTAGAAACAATAAATGCCGGAGAGGGTGTGGAGAAAAAGGTAACCCTCTTACACTCTTGGTGGGAATGTAAATTGATACAGCCACTGTGGAGAACAGTATGGAGGTTCCTTAAAAAACTACAAATAGAACTACCATATGACCCAGCAATCCCACTACTGGGCATATACCCTGAGAAAACCATAATTCAAATAGAGTCATATACCAAAATGTTCATTGCAGCTCTATTTACAATAGCCCAGAGATGTAAACAACCTAAGTGTCCATCATTGGATGGATGGATAAAGAAGATGTGGCACATATATACAATGGAATATTACTCAGCCATGAAAAGAAACGAAATTGAGCTATTTGTAATGAGGTGGATAGACCTAGAGTCTGTCATACAGAGTGAAGTAAGTCAGAAAGAGAGAGACAATTACCGTATGCTAACACATATATATGGAATTTAAGAAAAAAAATGTCATGAAGAACCTAGGGGTGAAACAGGAATAAAGACACAGACTTAGTAGAGAATGGACTTGAAGATATGGGGAGGGGGAAGGGTAAACTGTGACAAAGCGAGAGAGAGGCATGGACATATATATACTACCAAACGTAAAGTATATAGCTAGTGGGAAGCAGCCGCATAGCACAGGGAGATCAGCTCGGTGCTTGTGACCACCTGGAGGGGTGGGATAGGGAGGGAGGGAGGGAGATGCAAGCGGGAAGAGATATGGGAACATATGTATATATATAACTGATTCATTTTGTTGTGAAGCTGAAAGTAACATTACATTGTAAAGCAATTATACTCCAATAAAGTTGTTAAAATGAAAAAAAAAGAAAAACCGCAGAAGAACAACTAAGTGAAGTGGAGATAGGCAAAATACTCAAACAAGAATTCAGAGTAATAATAGTAAAGTTAATCCAAGATGTTGTAAAAAGAATGGAGGCACATACTGAGAAGTAGAAATGTTTAACAGAGAGCTAGAAGATATAAAGAACAAAGAGAGTTGAACAATACAATAACTGAAATAAAAAATACACTAGAAGGAATCAATAGCAGAATAAATGAGGCAGAAGAACAGATAAGTGAGCTGGAATACAGAATGGTGGAAATCATTGCTGTGGAACAGAATAAAGAAAAAAGCATGCAAAGAAATGAGGACAGTCACAGAAACCTCTGGGATACAACAATCACATTATAAGAGTCCCAGAAGGAGAAGAGAGAGAAAAAGGGCCTGGGAAAATATTGGAAGAGATAGTAGCTGAAAACTTCCCTAACATGGGAAAGGAAACAGTCTCCCAAGTCCAGGAAGCACAGAGTCCCATACAGGATAAACCCAAGGAAGAACACACTGAGACACATATTAATCAAACTGACAAAAATTAAAGACAATGAGAAAATATTAAAAGCAACAAATAATATGCAAGGGAATCTCCAGAAACTTATCAGTTGATTTTTCAGCAGAAATTATGCAGGCCAGAAAAGAGAGGCAGGATATATTTAAAGTGACAAAAGGGAAAAGCATACAACCAAGTATATTCTACCCAGCAAGGCTCTCATTCAGATTCATCAGAGAAATCAAAAGTGTAAAGCAAAAGCTAAGAGAATTCAACACCACCAAACCAGCTTTAACACAAATGCTAAATGAACTTCTCTAGGTGGAAAAGAAAGGGCTACAACTAGAAATAAGAAAATTACAAATGGAAAAGCTCAACAGTAAAGGCAAACATAGAGTAAAGGTAGGAAATCATCTGCACACAAATGATATCAAAACCAGAAATCGTGAGGAGAGTACAAATGTAGGATATTGGAAATGCATTTGAAATTAAGAGACCAGCAACTTAAAACTATCTTGTATATAGTATATATAGAGACTGCTATATCAAAACCTCATGATAACCACAAAACAAAAGTGTACAATAGTTACATACACAAAAAATAAAAAGGAATACAAACACAACACTAAAGATAATTATCAAACCAGAAGAGAAGAGAACAAAAGAGGAAGGGAAGAAAAACACTAAAAAAAACAAATCCAAAACAATTAACAAAACAGCAATAAGAATGTACATATTGATAATTACCTTGAATTTAAACAGATTAAATGCTCCAACCAAAAGACATAAACTGGCTGAATGGATACCAAAAAATAGACCCCTATATATGCTGTCTACAAGAGACCTGCTTCAGATCTGGGGACACACACAGACTGAAAGTGAGGGGATGGAAAATGTTATTCCATGCACATGGAAAAAAAAGAAAGCTGGAGTAGCAATACTCATACCAGACAAAATAGACTTTAAAATAAAGACTGTTACAAGAGACAAAGAAGGACACTACATAATGATCAAGGGAACAATCCAAGAAGAGGATATAACAATTGTAAATATATATGCACCCAAAATAGGAGTACCTCAATTTATAAGGCAAATACTAATAGCCATAAAAGGAGAAATTGAAAGTAACACAAAAATAGTGGGGGAATTTAACACCCCACTTTCATCAATAGACAGATCATCCAGACAGAAAATCAATAAGGAAACAGAGGTCTTAAATGACACATTAGACCAGATGGGCTTTATTGATATTTATAGAGCATTCCATCCACAAGCAGCAGAATACACATTCTTTTCAAGTGCACATGGAACATTCTCCGGGATTGATCACATGCTGGGCCACAAAGCAAACCTTGGTAAATTTAAGAAAATTGAAATCATATCAAGCAACTTTTCCAACAAAACTCTGTGAGATTAGAAATTAACTACAATTTTTAAAAAGCTGTAAAAAACACAAACACATGGAGGTTAAACAATATGTTACTAAACAACCGATGGATCACTGAAGAAATTGAAGAGGAAATCAATAAATACCTAGAGACAAATCAAAACGAAATCAAGACGATCCAAAACCTATGGGACACAGCAAAAGCAGTTCTAAGAGGGAAGTTTATGGTAACACAATCTTCCCTCAGGAAACATGAAAAATCGCAAACAATGTAATCTTATACTTAAAGCAACTAGATAAAGAAGAACAAACAAAACCCATAGTCAGTAGGAGGAAAGAAATCATAAAGATCAGAGCAGAAATAAATGACATAGGGATAAAAAAACAATAGAAAAGATCAATGAAACTAAAAGCTGCTTCTTTGAAAAGATAAACAAAATGAAAAACATTTAGCCAGACTCAAGAAAAACAGGGAGAGGGCTCAAATCAATAAAATTAGAAATGAAAAAGGAGAAGGTACAACTGACACTACAGAAATACAAAGGATCATAAGAGACTACAACTAGCAACTATATGCCAGTAAAATGGACAACCCGGAAGAAATGGACAAATTCTTAGAAAGGTACAATCTCCCAAGACTGAACCAAGAAGAAATAGAAAATATGAACAGAGCAATCATAAGTAATGAAATTGAAACTGTGATTTTAAAACTCCCAACAAACAAAAGCCCAGGACCAGATGGCTTCACAGGCGAATTCTATCAAATATTTAGAGACGAATTAATGCCTATCCTTCTGAAACTATTCCAAAAAATTGCAGAAGAATACTCCCAAAATCATTCTTTGAAGCCACCATTACTCTGATAATAAAACCAGAAAAAAATACCACAGGAAAGAAAATTACAGGCCAATGTCACTGATGAACACTGACACAAAAATTCTCAACAAATTACTAGCAAACAAAATCCAACAACACATTAAAAGGATCATACACCATGATCAAGTGAGATTTATCCAATGGATGTAAGGATTTTTCAATATCTGCAACTCAACCAGTGTGATACATGACATCAGCAAATTGAAGAATAAAAACCATATGAATACCTCAATAGATGCAAAAAAACCTTTTGACAAAATTCAACAATTTATGATAAAAATTCTCCAGAAATTGGGCATAGAGGGAACCTACCTCAACATAATAAAG
Source organism: Delphinus delphis (assembly GCF_949987515.2). NCBI lineage: Eukaryota > Metazoa > Chordata > Mammalia > Artiodactyla > Delphinidae > Delphinus > Delphinus delphis. Next base: position 80,769,958 of record NC_082704.1, read on the forward strand.
GCCATATATGACAAACTTTCAGCTAACATCATACTCAACAGTGAAAAGCTGAAAGCATTTCCTTTAAGATCAGGAACAAGACAAGGATGTCCACTCTCACCACTTTTATTCAACATAGTTTTGGAAGTCCTAGCCATGGCTATCAGAGAAGAAAAAGAAATAAAAGGAATCCAAATTGGACAAGAAGTAAAACTGTCACTGTTTGCAGACATAATACTATACATAGAAAATCCTAAAGATGCTACCTGAAAACTACTAGAGCTCATTGATGAACTCGGTAAAGTTGCAGGATATGAAATAAATATACAAAAATCTGTTGCATTTCTGTACACTAATAGCAAAAGATCAGAAAGGGAAATTGAGGAAACAATCCCATTTACCATTGCATCAGAAATAATAAAATACCTAGGAATAAACTTACCTAAAGAGGCAAAATACCTGTACTCTGAAAATATGGAGAGTAAAAGGAACTAGATTGACTAAAATAATTGCAAGATAAGAACAATTTTGGAGGAAACTTCCTACTTGATTTTAAGATTTATTATAAAGGTACAGTGTAGTATGGGCAAAGGATAGACATATAGATCAAAAGAATGAAATAGAGAAACCAGAAATAGATCCACTCAAATACAGTTAAGTTTTTCTGCCATGCAGAAGCTTTTTAGTTTGATTTAGTCCCACTTGTCTATTTTTGTTTTTGTCGCTAGTGCTTTTTGTGTCATATCCAAGAAATCACTGCCTAGACTAATGTCATGAAGCTTTCTCCTTAAGTTTTCTTCTAAGAGTTGTACAGTTGCAGGTCTTATATTTAAATATTTAATGAATTTTGACTTGATTTTTGTGTATGTTGTAAGATAAGGGTCCAATTTCATTCTTTTCCATGTGGATATCCAGTTTCCCCACTACCATTTGTTTAAGAGACTATCCTTGAAATCAGGATCATCAAGAAATCATCTGCAATCCCATGTTCATTGAAGCATTATTCACAATAGCTAAGATATAAAAATAACCTAAATATCCATCAACTGATGAATGCATTAAGAAAATATGGTATATACATATAATTGAATATTATTCATCCTTTAAAAATAAGGAAATCCTGTCATATGTGACAACATGGATGAACCTGGAGTACATTATGGTAAGTGAAATAAGCCGGTTCCAGAAGTTCAAATACTGCATGATTACACTTATATGAGATATCTAAAATAGTCAAACTCAAAAGCAGAGAGTAGAATAGTTGTTGCCAGGAAATGAGGAGTTGCTATTCAATGAGTATAGAGTTTGAGTCATACAAGGTGAATAGTTCTAGAGATCTACTGTAATTGTGCCTATAATTAATAATACTTTATTATGCACTTAAAACATTGTTAAGAGGGTAGATCTCATGTTGTGTTCCTGCCACAATATAAAAAAGCAACTACCAATTGTCTAATTTTTGTGTAATATCAAAGAAAAATACAATTATCTAAAACTAAAGGCTATGAGCATATTGCTGTTTTCCCAAGCTACTGTATAGGAGGACAAATTTTCTTCATATATTTCAACCAAGATAACACATTGCAACAGATTGAATGCAGAAGGTATGAAAATACATCTATCTTCTATTAAGCCAGACATAAAAGAGATTTGCAAATTCATAAAACAATTTTTCTTTACCTTCCTTGAGGGGAAATAAAGTTATTTTTATGAAAAATGTGCTATTTATGTTATCATGTAGTAGGTTTATTATTTTCATGTTTAAGTGGGTTAATAAATATATATTATAAAGAAAACAGAATATACCATGAAATCATTAATTTTAAAAAAGCAAGAGTAGCTGTTACTATCCAGTTAATTAGACTTCAGTGCACAGAAAATTACTACATACAAAAGGAAATTACATAATGATAAAAGATCAATCCCTTAGGAATATATAATAATCCAAAGTGTATGCATACCAGACAACAGAGACTCAAAATAAATGAAGCAAAAATTAAAAGGAGAAATAAGACAAATGCACAAGTATATCTGAGGACTCCAACATACACTCTCAGGAATTAATAGAATCATTAGACAGAAAATCAGCAACAATATAGAAGAATTAAACAGCACAATAAATCAGCAGTATCTAATTGACATTTATAAAGCACTACACCCAGAAACAACAGGATAAATATTTTGTTCTAGTGCCCATGGTACATTTCCATGTCCTGAGCCATTAAATAATACTCAGTAAATCAAAAGTGATTGACATTAAACATAGTGTATTCTCTGATCTTAATTGAATCAAAGTAAAAATCAACAGAAGGAAGACAGCAAAGTCTCTAAACACTTGGAAATTAAAGAACATACTTCTAAATAATCCATGAATGAAAAAAGAAGTCTCAAAAGAAATTTTGAAAATACACATAGAACTGACTTAAAGTTAAAAAACAACTTCTCAAAATATGAGGGGTGCAGCTAAAGTAGTACTGATAGGGGCATTTATAGCACCACAATGCTTATATTGGAAAAAGGAAAAGTCTCAGATCAGTAATCTAAATTACCACTTTAAAAAAACTAGAAAAATAAGAGCAAAATAAACAAAAGCAAGCAAAAGGAAAGAAATATTAGATAAGAGCAGAAATCAATGAAAACAGAAAAACAATAGAGAAAATGAATAAAATAAAAAGCTGATTCCTAAAAAAGATCAATGAAATGGATCAACCTTTAGCAAGACTGAAAAATATAAAAAGAGAGGACACAAATGACCATTATCAGAAATAAAATAGGTTATATCACTACATATCCTGCAGTCATTTAAAAGCTAATAAGGGAATACTACAAATAATTTTACTCTTATAAATTTGACTACTTAGACTATATAGACCAATTCCTTGAAAACCACAACCTCCCACAACTCAACCAAGATGAAATAAGCAATCTGAATAGTCTTGTAATCATTAAAGTAATTGAATTAAAAATAAAATCTCCAGAAATAGAAATCTCTACGCTCAGATGTATTCATGTGAGAAATCTACCACACATTTAAAGAAGAATTAACACAAATTTTACACAATAACTTCAAGAAAACAAAAAGAGAAGGGAGGATTCCCAGCTAATTTTATGAGGCCAGAATTACACTGATACCAAAAGAAGATGAATAGAGTACCCAAAAAACCCCTATAGGTCAATATCTCTCATGAACTTAAATATAAAAATCATCAAGAAAATGTTTGCAAATGGAATCCAGCATTGCATAAAAAGAATTATATGCAATAACTAAGTGGGATTCAGTCCAAGTACGCAAGGCTAGATGAACATTCAAAAAAATCAATTAATGTAACCCACAATATTGATAAGCTAAAGAAGAAAAATATGACAATGCATGTAGAAAAAACACTTCATATATTAAACATTAATTAGTGATAAAAATTATTGGCAAGTTACAAATAGAAATGAATTACTTAAACTTGATAAGGAATCTTTACAACAAAAACCTATTGTCATTATTACCCTTAAAAGTGAAAGACTTGGACTTCCCAGGTGTCACAGTGGTTAAGAATCCACCTGCCAATGCAGGGGACATGGGTTCGATCCCTGGTCTGGGAAGAACCCACATGTCACGGAGCAACTAAGCCCGTGTGTCACAACTACTGAGCCTGCACTCTAGAGCCCACAAGCCACAACTACTGAGCCCTCGTGCCACAACTACTGAAGACTGAGTGCAGAGCCTGTGCTCCACAAGAAGAGAAGCCACTGAAATGAGAAGCCTGTGCACCACAGCGAAAAGTATACCCTGCTCTCTACAACTAGAGAAAGCCTGCATGCAGCAATGAAGACCCAATGCAGCCAAAAATAAATAAAATAAAATAAATATATTTTTAAAAAGTAAAAGACAATACTTTCCCCCTAAGATCAGAACCAATGTAAAGATGTTCACTCTTTCTACTCTTTTGACATAGTACTGGAAGTTCTAACCACTGCAATAAGGCAGTAAAAGGAAATAAAAGGCATACAGTTTAGAAAAGAATAAACAAAATATTTCCTATTTGTAGATGTCATGATTATCTATATAGAAATTCCCCAAAAGTATAAAAGTTCTTAGAACTAACAAGTGAGTTCGGCAAGGATGAAGGAACAAGATCAACACAAAAAAATTAATTGTGAGACTTTTACTTCCATCATTAGGAGTTCTGTGAACCCACTCCCCAATGAAAAAAAAGCAAAACTGGCAAATATTATTTAAAAAAATAACCTTTTAAAGTCTCTGAAAATTATTCTAATGGGATACAGCACATGAAGCATTTATTCAAAAAAAATCAACCAAAATTCAGTAAGAACAGTGAGAATCTGTGGCATTTTTGCCATGATCCTCACTCCTGACCCCCAAGTTTAGTTTAATGGAACCTCCACTCCAGGTGTGTGTGTGTAGCCAAAAAGATGGGGCTCCCTTCCCCCTAAGAGAGTTCACCCAATCAAATGATATGGTACCTCAGTGGAAGGGGCAGACAGTCAGCACCTCACATCCCTTCCAGCTCCAAGTTGCAGAAGCAAATGTAGCTCAGAGGTTGGAGATGCCCTTCCCTCATCCAGTCCCTACCCATAGGATGAAGGTTATACCCCAGGTGCTGTAGGCTGAAAATACTGGGTTCCTGATCACCCTCACTCCAACTTGCTCAGAGGCCAGAAGTACTACACCAGGATAGGCAAACAGAGAAGACCAGAGGACACTGCCCAACCCAGCACCCACAGCAGTGGATCAGAAGGTTTGCCCATGGAGAGAAGCAGTCCATAAGACAAGAGCCTAAGGGTGCTCTTGAAAACAATAGGCCCACTTAATTAAGAGCAACAAGCTAAACCGTAGAACAGCTAGTTCACCAGAGAGAACCAGAGAACAAGCCAATTAAGAAGAGCCCTCCTCAGGTCAGAGCTAACCTCAAAGACTACTTTTGCCAGAGTTTAATTAGATAACACTGCTGAGCAATGTACGCCTGGGGGCAATATAAAAAATAATAGCAATCAGCTAATAATTAGTGGATCCCAGAGTGTAATACCAGATGAGACTGACAGCTTAGTAGAGTAATCAGGGAAAGAGATAGTGAAAGTGAGCCCAAAGTCTATGCCCTCCAAGGAGTAACACCAAAGGCTTCACACTGCAGAGAAATAGAATTCACTAAAATAGCCTAACCAAGTCACAAAGCAAAGAGTTATATTACAGTAAGGAAATGACATAAGAAGTTAATTCAAACCCATAGAAAAAAATGAATGGAATCAGACAGTAAATATAAAAAAAAAACTTTATAAGTATATATGTGCTCTCCTTAATTTTCTCAGCTTCTTTAAAACATAAAATTATATAAAATAACAATTATAACAATATATTATTGGGGTTTTAGCATGTAAAGATATGACATGTATGAAATAATAGCACAAAAAAGAAAATGGAATAGAGATACATAGTGGTAACATTTCTATATCTTATTGGAATTAAGTTAGTAAAAATCTAAAGTAGATTCTAATAGTTAAGATATATATGGAAAGCCCTAGAGCAACCACTAAGGAAATATCTCAAAAATATACAGTGAAAAAATTATTAAAGGAATTAAATATTAAACTAGATAATATTAACTTAATGCAAAAGAAAGGAGGACTAGAAGGAAAAAGACATAATCTATATAGAAAATTTAAAAGTGGCACATTTAAATCCAACTACATCAATAATAACATTAAATGTTAATGGATCAAGCAATCCAATCAAAAGGTGGAAAATGTCTAACTGGATTAAAAACAAGATCCAACTATATGATGCCTACAGAAAATACATTTTAGATTCAAAGACACAGATAGATGAAAAGTAAAAGAATGTAAAAAAATATATCATGCAAAGACCAATCAGAAGAAAGTTGGAGTGGCTATACTAAGATCAGATGAAAGTAAAAGTAAAAGTAAAAGCTAAAAAACATTGCTAGAGATATGTAATGACATGATATAATGACAAAAGGGTCAATCCATAAGGAATATATTATAATTATATCTAAGAAGAGGGCCCCACAATACATGGAGCAAAAACTGACAGAATTGAAGCAAGCAATAGACAATTTGATAACAATATTTGGAGACTTTAATATGGAACTTTCAATAATGGATAGGACAACTACACAGAAGTTAAACAGAGAAACAGAAGACTTGAACAACACTGTACACAAACCAGTCCTAACAGACAACTATAAAATACTCCACCTCTAAACAGCAGAATGTACATTCTTCCCAAGTGCACATCAAACATTCTCTAGGATACATCATAGTCTAAGTCATCAAATAAGCTATAGTAAACTTAAAAGTATTGAAATAATATAAAGTTTGTTCTCCAGTCATAATGGAGTGAAATTAGAAATTAACATCAGAGAGAACTTTGGGAAATTCACAAGTATGTGAACTATAAGGAGGGATATTATAATTTGATACAGAACAGAAAAGTATTAAAGAAAATTAACAAACCCCAAACTGGTTCTTTGAAAGGATTAACAAACTCAACAAACTTTTAGCTAGATTGACCGAGAAAAATAGAGAGAAAACTCAAATGAATAAATTCAGGAATGGGGAGGAGCTGCAAGATGGTGGAAGAGTAAGATGTGCAGATCACCTTCTTCCCCACAAATACATCAGAAATACATCTACATGTGGAACAACTCCTACAGAACACCTACTGAAAGCTGGCAGGAGACCTCAGACCTCCCAAAAGGCAAGAAACTCCCCACGTACCTGGGCAGGGCAAAAGAAAAAACAGAGAGAAAAGAATAGGGACAGGACCTGCACCAGTAGGAGGGAGCTGTGAAGGAGGAAAGGTTTCCACACACTAGGAAGCCACTTCGCAGGTAGAGACTGCAGGTGGCAGAGGGAGGAAGCTTTGGAGCCATGGAGGAGAGTGCAGTAACAGGGGTGCAGAGGGCAAAGTGGAGAGATTCCTGCACAGAGGATCGGTGCCGAACAGCACTCACCAACCCGAGAGGCTTGTCTGCTCACCCACTAGGACGGGTGGGGTCTGGGAGCTGAGACTCCGGCTTCGGTCAGATCCCAGGGAGAGGACTGGGGTTGGCTGCATGAACACAGCCTGAAGGGGGCTAGTGCACCATGGCTAGCCAGAAGGGAGTCCTGGAAAAGGACTGGAACTGCCAAAGAGGCAAGAGACTTTTTCTTGCCTGTTTGTTTCCTGGTGCACGAGAACAGGGGATTAAGAGCACCGCTTAAAGGAGCTCCAGAGATGGGCGCGAGCCGAAGCTACCAGCGCAGACCCCAGAGACGGGCATGAGATGCTAAGGCTGCTGCTGCAGCCACCAAGAAGCCTGTATGCAAGCACAGGTCACTATCCACACCTCCCCTCCCGGGAGCCTGTGCAGCCCGCCACTGCCAGGGTCCCATGATCCAGGAAAAACTTCCCCGGGAGAACACACAATGTGCCTCAGGCTGCTGCAACATCACGCCAGCCTCTAACGCTGCAGGCTAACCCCACACTCCATACCCCTCCAGCCCTCCGGCCTGAGTGAGCCAGAGCCGCCTAATCACCTGCTCCTTTAACCGCATCATGTCTGAGCAAAGAACAGACGCTCTCAGGTGACCTACACGCAGAGGCAGGGCCGAATCCAAGCTGAATCCCAGGAGCTGTGCGAACAAAGAAGACAAAGGGAAATCTCTCCCAGCAGCCTCAGGAGAAGTGGATTAAATCTCCAAAGTCAACTTGATGTACCCTGCATCTGTGGAATACCTGAATAGACAACGAATCATCCCAAATTGAGGAGGTGGACTTTGGGAGCAACTATATATTTTTTTTCCTTTTTTCTGTTTTTCTAAGTGTATAGGTGTATGCTTCTGTGTGTGATTTTGTCTGTATAGCTTTGCTTTTACCATTTGTCCTAGGGTTATGTCTGTCCGTTTTTGTTTGTTTGTTTTTGTTTCGTTTGGTGTTTTTTTTAGTATAGTTTTCAGCACTTGTTATCATTGGTGTATTTGTTTTTGGTTTACTTGTTCTCTTCTTTCTTTCATTCTTTTTTTTAATTCTTAAAAAAATTTTAGTAATTATTTTTTGTTTTTTATTTTATTTTATCTTATTTTATTTTACTTTACTTTATCTTCTTCTTTCTTTCTTTCTCCCTTTTATTCTGAGCCATGTGGATGAAAACCTCTTGTTGCTACAGCCAGGGGTCAGGGCTGTGTGTCTCGGGGGGAAAGCCAAGTTCAGGACATTGGTCCAACAGAGACCTCCCAGCTCCATGTAATATCAAATGGCGAAAATCTCCCAGAGATCTCCATCTCGACGCCAAGACCCAGCTCCACTCAACAACCAGCAAGCTACAGTGCTGGATACCCTATGCCAAAAAACTAGCAAGACAGGAACACAACCCCACCCATTAGTAGAGAGGCTGCCTGAAATCATAATAAGATCACAGACACCCCAAAACACACCACCAGACGTGGACCTGCCCACTAGAAAGACAAGATCCAGCCTCATCCACCAGAACACAGGCACTAGTCCCCTCCACCAGGAAGCCTACACAACCCACTGAACCAAATGTAGACACTGGGGGCACCACCAAAAACAACGGGAACTACGAACTTGCAGCCTGTGAAAAGGAGACCCCAAGCACAGAAAGTTAAGCAAAATGAGAAGACAAAGAAACACACAGCAGATGAAGGAGCAAGGTAAACACCCACCAGACCTAACAAATGAAGAGGAAATAGGCAGTCTACCTGAAAAATAATTCAGAATAATGATAGTAAAGATGATCTGAAATCTTGGAAATAGAATAGAGAAAATACAAGAAACGTTGAAAAGGACCTAAAAGAACTAAAGAGCAAACAAACAATGATGAACAACAAAATAAATGAAATTTAACATTCTCTAGAAGGGATCAGTAGCAGAATAACTGAGGCAGAAGAATGGATAAGTGACCTGGAAGATAAAATAGTGGAAATAAATATTGCAGAGCAGAAAAAAGACAAAAGAATGAAAAGAACTGAGGATAATCTCAGAGACTTCTGGGGCAATATTAAATCCACCAACATGCGAATTATAGGGGTCCCAGAAGAAGAAGTGAAAAAGAAAGGGACTGAGAAAATATTTGAAGAGATTACAGTTGAAAACTTCCCTAATATGGGTAAGGAAATAGTTAATCAACTTAAGGAAGCACAGAGAGTCCCATACAGGATAAATCCAAGGACAAACATGCCAAGACACATATTAATTAAACTATCAAAAGTTAAATACAAAGAAAAAATATTAAAAGCAGCAAGGGAAAAACAAAAAATAACATAAAGAGAGTCCCCACAAGGTTAAAAGCTGATCTATCAGCAGAAACTCTGCAAGCCAGAAGGGACTGGAAGGACATATTTAAAGTGATGAAAGGGAAAAACCTACAACCAAGATTACTCTATCCAGCAAGGATCTCATTCATGTTCGACAGAGAAATTAAAACACTTACAGACAAGCAAAAGCTAAGAGAATTCAACACCACAAAAACAGCTTTACAAAATATGCTAAAGGAACTTCTATAGGCAGGAAGCACAAGAGAAGGAAAAGACCTACAATAATAAAACCAAAACAATTAAGAAAATGGTAATAGGAACATACATATCGATAATTACCTTAAATGTAAATGGATTAAGTGCTCCAATCAAAAGACATATGCTGGATGAATGGATACAAAAACAAGACATGTACATATGCTGTCTACAAGAGATCCACTTCAGACCTAGAGACACATACAGACTGAAAGTGAGGGTATGGAAAAAGATATACCATGCAAATGGAAATCAAAAGAAAGCTGGAGAAGCAATTCTCATATCAGACACAATACTTTAAAATAAAGACTATTAGAAGAGACAAAGAAGGACACTACATAATGATCAAGGGATCGATCCAAGAGGAAGATTTAACAATTGTAAATATTTATGCACCCAATATAGGAGCACCTCAATACATAAGGCAAATACTAACAGCCATAAAAGGGGAAATCGACAGTAACACATTCATAGTAGGGGACTTTAACACCCCACTTTCACCAATGGACAGATCATCCAAAATCAAAATAAATAAGGAAACTTAAGCTTTAAATGATACATTAAACAAGATGGACTTAACTGATATCTATAGGACATTCCATCCAAAAACAACATAATACACTTTCTTCTCAAGTGCTCATGGAACATTCTCCAGGATAGATCATATCTTGGGTCACACGTCAAGCCTTGGTAAATTTAAGAGAATTGAAAGTATATATTCTGAGCACACTGCTATGAGACTAGATATCAATTACAGGAAAAAATCTGTAAAAAATACAAACACATGGAGGCTAAACAATACCTTACTTAATAACCAAGAGATCACTGAAGAAATCAAAGAGGAAATCAAAAAATACCTAGAAACAAATGACAATGAAAACACGATGCAAAAACTATGGGATCCAGCAAAGGCAGTTCTAAGAGGGAATTTTATGGAAATACAATCCTACCTTAAGAAACAAGAAACATCTCAAATAAACAACCTAACCTTACACTTACAGCAATTAGAGAAAGAAGAACAAAAAGACCCCAAAGTTAGCAGAAGGAAAGAAATCAAAAAGATGTGATCAGAAATAAATGAAAAAGAAATGAAGGAAACGATAGCAAAGATCAATAAACTAAAAGCTTATTCTTTGAGAACATAAAGTTGACAAACCATTAGCCAGACACATCAAGAAGAAAAGGGAGAAAACTCAAATCAATAGAATTACAGATGAAAGAGAAGTAACAGCTGACACTGCAGAAATACAAAGGATCATGAGAGATTACTACAAGCAACTATATGCTGATAAAATGGACAACCTGGAAGAAATGGACAAATTCTTAGAAATGCACAACCTTCCGAGACTGAACCAGGAAGAAGTAGAAAGTATGACCAGACCAATCACAAGCAATGAAATTGAAACTGTGACTAAAAATCTTCCAACAAAAGCTCAGGACCGGCGGAAGGCGGAAGATGGCGGAAGAGTAAGACGCGGAGATCACCTTCCTCCCCACAGATACACCAGAAATACATCTACACGTGGAACAACTCCTACAGAACACCTACTGAAGGCTGGCAGGAGACCTCAGACCTCCCAAAAGGCAAGAAACTCCCCACGTACCTGGGTAGGGCAAAAGAAAAAACAGAGACAAAAGAATAGGGACGGCACCTGCACCAGTGGGAGGGAGCTGTGAAGGAGGAAAAGTTTCCACACTCTAGGAAGCCCCTTCGCGGGCGGAGACTGCGGGAGGCAGAGGGGGGAGCTTCGAAGCCGCGGAGGAGTGCACAGCAATGGGTGCGGAGGGCAAAGCGGGGAGATTCCCGCACAGAGGATCGGTGCCGACCGGCACTCACCAGCCCGAGAGGCTTGTCTGCTCACCCGCCGGGGCGGGCGGGGCTGCGAGCTGAGGCCGGAGCGCAGGGAGAGGACTGGGGTTGGCGGCTTGAACGTAGCCTGAAGGGGTTAGTGCACCACAGCTAGCCGGGAGGGAGTCCGGGGAAAAGCCTGCACCTGCAGAAGAGGCAGGAGACTTTTCCTTCCCTCTTTGTTTCCTGGGGCGTGAGGAGAGGGGTTTAAGAACGCTGCTTAAAGGAACTCCAGAGACGGGCGCGAGCCGCGGCTAAAAGCGGGAACCCCAGAGACGGGCGCGAGCCGCGGCTGAAAGCGCGGAATCCAGAGACGGGCGCAAGCCGCGGCTAAAAGCGCGGACCCCAGAGGCGGGCGGGAGACGTTAAGGCTGCTGCTGCCGCCACCGAGGGGCCTGTGTGCGAGCACAGGTCACTCTCCACACCCCTCCTCCGCGGAGCCTGTGCAGCCCGCCACTGCCAGGTTCCCGGGATCCAGGGACAACTTCCCCGGGAGAGCACACAGCGCGCCTCAGGCTGGTGCAAAGTCACGCCGGCCTTTGCCACCGCAGGCCCGCCCCGCACTCTGTGCCCCTCCGTCCCCGCCGGCCTGAGTGCGCCAGAGCCCCCAAACAGCGGCTCTTTTAACCCCATCCTGTCTGAGCAAAAAACAGACGCCCTCCAGCGATCTACACGCAGTGGCAGGGCCAAATCCAAAGCTTAGCCCTGGGAGCTGTGAGAACAAAGAAGAGAAAGGGAAATCTCTCCCAGCAGCCTCAGAAGCAGCGGATTAAAGCTCCACAATCAACTTGATGTACCCTGCATCTGTGGAATACCTGAATAGACAACCAATCATCCCAAATTAAGGAAGTGGACTTTAGGAGCAAGATCTATGATTTTTTCCCCTTTCCTCTTTTTGTGAATGTGTATGTGTATGCTTCTGTGTGAGATCTTGTCTGTATAGTCTTGCTTCCACCATTTGTCCTAGGGTTCTATCTGTCCATGTTTTTTTTTTTTTAATTTTTTTTCTTAATAATTAATTTTAATAACCTTATTATACTTTACCTTCGTTCTTTCTTTCTTTCTTTCCGTCCTTCCTTCCCTCCTTTAGACAACGAATCATCCCAAATTGAGGAGGTGGTCTCTGACAGCAAGATTTAGGATTTTTCCCCATTTACCTCTTTTAGTGAGGGTGTATGTGTATGCTTCTGTGTAAGATTTTGTCTGTATAGCTTTGCTTCCAACATTTGTCCTAAGGTTCTTTCCGTCCCTTTTTTTTTTTCTAAATAAGAAGTTTTTAATTCAATAACTTTATTATACTTTATTTTATTTTTACTGTATCTTCTTTCTTTCTGTCTTTTTTCCTTCTTTCCCTCCTTCCTTCCTTCCTCCCTCCCTCCCTCTCTCCTTTCTTTCCTTCTTGCCTTCTTTCCTTCTTTGCTTCTTTCTTTCTTTCTTCCTTCCTTCCTACCCTCCTTTCCTTCTTTCTTTCCTCATACTTCTACTAATTCCCTCTACTTTCTCTCCCTTTTATCCTGAGCCTGTGGATGAAAAGCTTTTGGTGCTCCAGCCAGGAGGCAGGGCTCTGCCTCTGAGGTAGGACAGCCAACTTCAGGACACTGATCAACAAGAGACCTCCCAGATCCACATAATATCAAACGGTGAAAATCTCCCAGAGATCTCCATCTCAACACAAGCACCCAGCTTCACTCAACGACCAGCAAGCCACAGTGCTGGAAAACCTATGCCAAACAACTAGCAAAACAGGAACACAACCCCACCCATTAGCAGAGAGGCTGCCTAAAATCATAATAAGGCCACAGACACCCCCAAACACACCACCAGACGTGAACCTGCCCACTAGAGAGACAAGATCCAGCCTCATCCACCACAACACAGGCACTAGTCCCTTCCACCAGGAAGCCTACACAACCCACTGAACCAACCTTAGCCACTGGAGACAGACATCAAAAACAGGAGGAACTACAAACCTGCAGCCTGCAAAAAGGAGACCCCAAACACAGTAAGATAAGCAAAATGAGAAGACAGAAAAACACACAGCAGATAAAGGAGCAAGATAAAAATGCACCAGACCTAACAAATGAAGAGGAAATAGGCAGTCTACCTGAAAGAGAATTCAGAATAATGATAGTAAGGTTGATCCGAAATCTTGGAGATAGAATGGACAATAGATTGGACAAAATGCAAGAATCAGTTAACAAGGACCTAGAAGAACTAAAGATGAAACAAGCAACGATGAACAACACAATAAATGAAATTAAAAGTACTCTAGATGGGATCAATAGCAGAATAACTGAGGCAGAAGAACGGATAAGTGACCTGGAAGATAAAATAGTGGAAATAACTACTGCAGAGCAGAATAAAGAAAAAAGAATGAAAAGAACTGAGGACAGTCTCAGAGACCTCTGGGACAACATTAAACGCACCAACATTCGAATTATAGGGGTTCCAGAAGAAGAAGAGAAAAAGAAAGGGACTGAGAAAATATTTGAAGAGATTATAGTTGAAAACTTCCCTAATATGGGAAAGGAAATCGTTAATCAAGTCCAGGAAGCACAGAGAGTCCCATACAAGATAAATCCAAGGAGAAATACGCCAAGACACATATTAATCAAACTGTCAAAAATTAAATACAAAGAAAGCATATTAAAAGCAGCAAGGGAAAAACAACAAATAACACATAAGGGAATCCTCATAAGGTTAACAGCTGATCTCTCAGCAGAAACCCTACAAGCCAGAAGGGAGTGGCAGGACATACTGAAAGTGACGAAGGAGAAAAACATGCAGCCAAGACTACTCTACCCAGCAAGGATCTCATTCAGATTTGATGGAGAAATTAAAACCTTTACAGACAAGCAAAAGCTGAGAGAGTTCAGCACCACCAAACCAGCTTTACAACAAATGCTAAAGGATCTTCTCTAGGCAAGAAACACAAGAGAAGGAAAAGACCTATAATAACGAACCCAAAACAATTTAGAAAATGGGAATAGGAACATACATATCGATAATTACCTTAAATGTAAATGGACTAAATGCCCCCACCAAAAGACACAGATTAGCTGAATGGATACAAAAACAAGACCCTTATATATGCTGTCTACAAGAGACCCACTTCAGACCTAGAGACACATACAGACTGAAAGTAAGGGGATGGAAAAAGATATTCCATGCAAATGGAAACCAAAAGAAAGCTGGAGTAGCAATTCTCATATCAGACAAAATAGACTTTAAAATAAGGACTATTAAAAGAGACAAAGAAGGACACTACATAATGATCAAGGGATCGATCCAAGAAGAAGATATAACAATTGTAAATATTTATGCACCCAACATAGGAGCACCTCAATACATAAGGCAAATACTAACAGCCATAAAAGGGGAAATCGACAGTAACACATTCATACTAGGGGACTTAAACACCCCACTTTCACCCATGGACAGATCATCCAAACTGAAAATAAATAAGGAAACACAAGCTTTAAATGATACATTAAACAAGATGGACTTAATTGATATTTATAGGACACTCCATCCAAAAACAACAGAATACACATTTTTCTCAAGTGCTCATGGAACATTCTCCAGGATAGATCATATCTTAGGTCACAAATCAAGCCTTGGTAAATTTAAGAAAATTGAAATTGTATCAAGTATCTTTTCTGACCACAACGCCATGAGACTAGATATCAATTACAGGAAAAGATCTGTAAAAAATACAAACACATGGAGGCTAAACAATACACTACTTAATAATGAAGAGATCACTGAAGAAATCAAAGAGGAAATCAAAAAATACCTAGAAACAAATGACAATGGAGACACAACGACCCAAAACCTGTGGGATGCAGCAAAAGCAGTTCTAAGGGGGAAGTTTATAGCAATACAAGCCCACCTTAAGAAGCAGGAAACATCTCGAATAAACAACCTAACCTTGCACCTCAAGCAATTAGAGAAAGAAGAACAAAAAAACCCCAAAGCTAGCAGAAGGAAAGAAATCATAAAAATCAGATCAGAAATAAATGAAAAAGAAATGAAGGAAACAATAGCAAAGATCAATAAAACTAAAAGCTGGTTCTTTGAAAGGATAAACAATATTGAAAAACCATTAGCCAGACTCATCAAGAAAAAAAGGGAGATGACTGAAATCAATAGAATTAGAAATGAAAAAGGAGAAGTAACAACTGACACTGCAGAAATACAGAAGATCATGAGAGATTACTACAAGCAACTATATGCTGATAAAATGGACAACCTGGAAGAAATGGACAAATTCTTAGAAATGCACAACCTGCCAAGACTGAATCAGGAAGAAATAGAAAATATGAACAGACCAATCACAAGCACTGAAATTGAAACTGTGATTAAAAATCTTCCAACAAAGAAAAGCCCAGGACCAGATGGCTTAACAGGCGAATTCTATCAAACATTTAGAGAAGAGCTAACACCTATCCTTCTCAAACTCTTCCAAAATATAGCAGAGGGAGGACCACTCCCTAACTCCTTCTACGAGGCCACCATCACCTTGATACCAAAACCAGACAAGGATGTCACAAAGAAAGAAAACTACAGGCCAATATCACTGATGAACATAGATGCAAAAATCCTCAACAAAATACTAGCAAACAGAATCCAACAGCACATTAAAAGGATCATACACCAAGATCAAGTGGGGTTTATTCCAGGAATGCAAGGATTCTTCAATATACGCAAATCTATCAATGTGATAAACCATATTAACAAATTGAAGGAGAAAAACCATATGATCATCTCAATAGATGCAGAGAAAGCTTTTGACAAAATTCAACACCCATTTATGATAAAAACCCTGCAGAAAGTAGGCATAGAGGGAACTTTCCTCAACATAATAAAGGCCATATATGACAAGCCCACAGCAAACATCATCCTCAATGGTGAAAAACTGAAAGCATTTCCACTAAGATCAGGAACAAGACAAGGTTGCCCACTCTCACCACTATTATTCAACATTGTTTTGGAAGTTTTTGCCACAGCAATCAGAGAAGAAAAGGAAACAAAAGGAATCCAAATTGGAAAAGAAGAAGTAAAGCTGTCACTGTTTGCAGATGACATGATCCTATACATAGAGAACCCTAAAGATGCTACCAGAAAACTACTAGAGCTAATCAATGAATTTGGTAAAGTGGCAGGATACAAAATTAATGCACAGAAATCTCTGGCATTCCTATATACTAATGATGAAAAATCTGAAAGTGAAATCAAGAAAACACTCCCATTTACCATTGCAACAAAAAGAATAAAATATCTAGGAATAAACCTACCTAAGGAGACAAAAGACCTGTATGCAGAAAATTATAAGACACTGATGAAAGAAATTAAAGATGATATAAATAGATGGAGAGATATACCATGTTCTTGGATTGGAAGAATCAACATTGTGAAAATGACTCTACTACCCAAAGCAATCTATAGATTCAATGCAATCCCTATCAAACTACCACTGGCATTTTTCACAGAACTAGAACAAAAAATTTCACAATTTGTATGGAAACACAAAAGACCCCGAATAGCCAAAGCAATCTTGAGAACGAAAGAAGGAACTGGAGGAATCAGGCTCCCTGACTTCAGACTATACTACAAAGCTACAGTCATCAAGACGGTATGGTACTGGCACAAAAACAGAAAGATAGATCAATGGAACAGGATAGAAAGCCCAGAGATAAACCCATGCACATATGGACACCTTATCTTTGATAAAGGTGGCAGTAATGTACAATGGAGAAAGGACAGCCTCTTCAATAAGTGGTGCTGGGAAAACTGGACAGGTACATGTAAAAGTATGAGATTAGATCACTCCCTAACACCATACACAAAAATAAGCTCAAAATGGATTAAAGACCTAAATGTAAGGCCAGAAACTATCAAACTCTTAGAGGAAAACATAGGCAGAACACTCTATGACATAAATCAAAGCAAGATCCTTTCTGACCCACCTCCTAGAGTAATGGAAATAAAAACAAAAATAAACAAATGGGACCTAATGAAACTTCAAAGCTTTTGCACAGCAAAGGAAACCATAAACAAGACCAAAAGACAACCCTCAGAATGGGAGAAAATATTTGCAAATGAAGCAACCGACAAAGGATTAATCTCCAAAATTTACAAGCAGCTCATGCAGCTCAATAACAAGAAAACAAACAACCCAATCCAAAAATGGGCAGAAGACCTAAATAGACATTTCTCCAAAGAAGATATACAGACTACCAACAAACACATGAAAGAATGCTCAACATCATTAATCATTAGAGAAATGCAAATCAAAACTACAATGAGATATCATCTCACACCAGTCAGAATGGCCATCATCAAAAAATCTAGAAACAATAAATGCTGGAGAGGGTGTGGAGAAAAGGGAACACTCTTGCACTGCTGGTGGGAATGTGAATTGGTTCAGCCACTATGGAGAACAGTATGGAGGTTCCTTAAAAAACTACAAATAGAACTACCATATGCCACAGCAACCCCACTAGTGGGCCTATACCCTGAGAAAACCATAATTCAAAAGGAGTCATGTTCCAAAATGTTCATTGTAGCTCTATTTACAATAGCCCGGAGATGGAAACAACCTAAGTGCCCGTCATCGGATGAATGGATAAAGAAGATGTGGCACATATATACAATGGAATATTACTCAGCCATAAAAAGAAACGAAATTGAGCTATTTGTAATGAGGTGGATAGACCTAGAGTCTGTCATACAGAGTGAAGTAAGTCAGAAAGAAAAAGACAAATACCGTATGCTAACACATATATATGGAATTTAAGAAAAAAATGTCATGAAGAACCTAGGGGTAAAGCAGGAATAAAGACGCAGACCTCTTAGAGAACGGACTTGAGGTTATGGGGAGGGGGAAGGGTGAGCTGTGACAGGGCGAGAGAGAGTCATGGGCATATACACAGTAACAAACGCAGTAAGGTAGATAGCTAGTGGGAAGCAGCCGCATGGCACAGGGATATTGGCTCGGTGCTTTGTGACAGCCTGGAGGGGTGGGATGGGGAGGGTGGGAGGGAGGGAGACACAACAGGGAAGACATATGGGAACATATGTTTATGTATGACTGATTCACTTTGTTATAAAGCAGAAACTAACACACCATTGTAAAGCAATTATACCCCAATAAAGATGTTAAAAAAAAAAAAAAAAAAAAAAGCTCAGGACCAGATGGCTTCACAGTCAAATTCTATCAAACGTTTGGAGAAGAGCTAACACCTATCCTTCCGAAACACTTCCAAAGTATAGCAAAGGGAGGAACACTCCCAAACTGATTCTACAAGGCCACCATCACCCTGATACCAAAACCAGACAAAGATCACACAGAAAAGAAAACTACAGACCAACATCACTGATGAACATAGATGCAAAAATCTTCAATGAAATACTGCAAACGGAATCCAACAGCACATTAAAAGGATCATACACCATGATCAAGTGGAGTTTATCCCAGGAATGTAAGGATTCTTCAGTAGCCACAAATCAAACAATGTGATACACCATATTAACAAACTGAAGAATTAAAACCATATGATCATCTCAATAGATGCAGAGAAAGCTTTCAACAAAATTCAACACCCATTTATGATAAAAACCCTGCAGAAAGTAGGCATAGAGGGAACTTACCTCAACATAATAAAGGCCATATATGACAACCCCACAGCCAACATCATCCTCAATGGTGAAAAACTGAAAGCATTTCCACTAAGATCAGGAACAAGAAAAGGTTGCCCACTCTCACCACTCTTATTCAACATAGTTTTGGAAGTTTTAGCCACAACAATCAGAGAAGAAAAAGAAATAAAAGGAATCCAAATTGGAAAAGAAGAAGTAAAGCTGTCACTGTTTGCAGATGACATGATAATATACATAGAGAATCCTAAAGATGCTACCAGAAAACTACTAGAGCTAATCAAGGAATCTGGTAGAGTACCAGGATACAAGATTAATGCACCCAAATCTCTTGCATTCCTTTACACTAATGATGAAAAATCTGAAAGGGAAATCAAGAAAACACTCCCATTTACCATTGCAACAAAAAGAATAAAATATCTAGGAATAAAACCTACCTAAGGAGACAAAAGACCTGTATGCAGAAAACTATAAGATACTGATGAAAGAAATTAAAGATGATACATAAATGGTGAGATATACCATGTTCTTTGATTGGAAGAATCAACATTGTGAAAATGACTCTACTACCCAAAGCAATCTATAGATTCAATGCAATCCCTATCAAACTACCACTGGCATTTTTCACAGAACTAGAACAAAAAATTTCACAATTTGTATGGAAACACAAAAGACCCCGAATAGCCAAAGCAATCTTCAGAAAGAAAAACGGAGCTGGAGGATTCAGGTTCCTGGACTTCAGACTATACTACAAAGCTATAGTAATCAAGAGAGTATGGTACTGGCACAAAAACAGAAATATTCATTAATGGAACAGTTTAGAAAGCCCAGAGGTAAACCCACACACATATTGTCACCTTATCTCTGATAAAGGAGGCAAAAATATACAATGGAGAAAAGACAGCCTCTTCAATATGTGGTGCTGGGAAAACTGGACAGCTACATTTAAAAGAATGAAATTAGAACACTCCCTAACACCATACACAAAAATAAACTCAAAATGGATTAAAGACCTACATGTAAGGCCAGACATTCTCACACTCTAAAGGAAAACATAGGCAGAACACTCTATGACAAAAATCACAGCAAGATCCTTTTTGACCGACCTCCTAGAGAAATGGAATTAAAAACAAAAAATGACTGGGACCAAATGAAACTTCAATGCTTTTGCACAGCATAGGAAACCATAAACAAGACAAAAAGACAACCCTCAGAATGGGAGAAAATATTTGCAGTGAAGCAACTGACAAAGGATTAATCTCCAAAATTTACAAGCAGCTCATGCAGCTCAATATCAAAAAACAAACAGGGCTTCCCTGGTGGTGCAGTGGTTGAGAGTCTCCCTGCCAATGCAAGGACATGGGTTCGTGCCCCAGTCTGGGAAGATCCCACATGCCGCGGAGCAGGTTGGCCCGTGAGCCATGGCCACGGAGCCTGCATATCTGGAGCCTGTGCTCTGCAACAGGAGAGGCCACAACAGTGAGAGGCCCACATACCACAAAAACAAACAAACAAACAAACAAAACAAACAAAAAAACAACCCAATCCAAAAATGGGCAGAAGACCTAAGTAGATAGTTCTCCAAAGAAGATATACAGATTGCCAACAAACACATGAAAGAATGCTCAACATCATTAATCATTAGAGCAATGCAAATCAAAACTACAATGAGATATCATCTCACACCGGTCAGAATGGCCATCATCAAAAAATCTAGAAACAATAAGTGCTAGAGAGGGTGTGGAGAAAAGGGAACCCTCATACACTGTTGGTGGGAATGTAAATTGATACAGCCACTATGGAGAACAGTATGGAGGTTACTTAAAAAACTAAAAATAGAACTACCATACAAACCAGCAATCTCATTACTGGGCATATACCCTGAAAAAAACATAATTCAAAAGAGTCATGTACCACAATGTTCATTGAAACTCTGTTTTCAATAACCAGGACATGGAAGCAACCCAAGTGTCCATCAACAGATGAATGAATAAAGAAGATGTGGCACATATATACAATGGAATATTACTCAGCCATAAAAAGGAATGAAATTGAGTTATTTGTGGTGAGGTTGATGGGCCTAGAGTCTGTCATACAGAGTCAAGTAAGTCTGAAAGAGAAAAACAAATATCGTATGCTAACACATATATATGGAATCTAAAAAAAAAAAAAATGGTCATGAAGAACCTAGGGGCAAGATGGGAATAAAGACGCAGACCTACTAGAAAATGGACTTGAGGACACCGGGGGGAGGAAGGATACGTTGAGCCAAAGTGAGAGAGTGGTAGTTTGTATGTGAACATATATACATTTCCAAATGTAAAATAGATAGCTAGTGGGAAGCAGTCACATAGTCAGGGAGATCAGCTTGGTATTTTGTGACTAGCTGAAGGGTGGGATAGGGAGGGTGGGAAGGAGGGAGACACAGAGGGAAGAGATATAGGGATATATGTATATGTATAGCTGATTCACTTATTTATAAAGCAGAAACTAACGCACCATTGTAAAGCAATTATACTCCAATAAAAACGTTAAAATAAATTCAGGAATGAAAGAAGGATATTACTACTGACTTTATGGAAATAAAAATAATTATAATGGAGTTCTATGAGCAACTGTATGCCAACACAATAGCTGACTTAGACGAAATGGACAAATTATTAAAGCAATACAAACTCCCAAAACTGACTCAAGAAGACATCTAATTGATCTATAACAAGTAAAGAGATTGAATAAGTAACCAAAATAACTTGCCACAAGGAAAAGTCCAGGATTCGATGGTTTTACTGGAGAATTCTACCAAACATTTAAAGAATTAACATCAATTCTTCAAAAGCTGTTTCATAAAATAGGAGGGAATATTTCCTAACTCATTTCTTGATTATTTCTGTGATACCAAAGGTAAACAAAGATATCAGAGAGAAATAAAATTATAGCCCAATATTTTATGAATATAGATGCAAAAATCTTCAGCAAGATATTAGCAAATTGAATCCAGAAAAATATAAAAGATTATACACTGTCACCAAGTTAGCTTTATTGTAGGAATGCAGTGTTAATTAGACCTCTGAAAATCAAGTAGTGTAATACACCACATCACTAGAATAAAGGACCAAAACCACATGATCATCTCAGTGCACATAGAAAAGGCAATTGAAAAATTAAACACTCCTTCATAATAAAACCACACAACAAACTAAGAATACAAGAGAATTTCCTCAGTCAGATAACGGACATCTATGAAAAACTCATGGCTAATATTGCACTTACTGGTGAAAGATTGTATGTTAATCCACTAAAATCAGAAACAAAAGAAGGATGTCTATTATCACTTCATCTTTTCAACATTGTACTAGAGGTTCTAGTGAGGGTAATTAGGCAAAAAGAAATAAAAGGCCTCCAGATTGTGGAGGGAGACACAAGATGGAGGAGATATGGGGATATTTGTATATGTAAAGATGTTAAATAAATAAAATTAAAAAGAAAAAAAGAAAAGAAATTAAACTATCTTTCTTTGCAGATGACATGATCTTACATGTAGAAAATTCCAAGAAATCCACTAAAAATCTACTAGTACTAATAAATGAGTTCAGCAATGTTGCAAGATACATGATCAATATATAAAAAATTATATTTCCATAAAGAAGCAAGAACAAGCAAAATGAAATTAATAAAAACAATTCAATTTACAATAGCATCAAAAATACTTAGGAATACTTAAAAGCAATGCAAAACTTATACTCTGAAAACTTACACTGTTGAAATTAAAGAGGACCTAAATAAATGGAACAACAACTCATGTTCATGGACCTAAGACTTAATAATGTTAAGGTGTCAGTATTCTCTAATTGGTCTACAGATTCAACACAGCCCTATCAAAATCTCAGCTGACTTCTTTGCAGAAATTGAAAAGTTGATCCTAAAGTTCACATGGAAATTCAAGGGACCTAGAAGAGCCAAAATCATCCTGAAAAAGAAGAACAAAGTTGGAGGACTCACATTTCCCAATTTCAAAACTTAATTTAAAAAAACTATAGTAATAAAGACAGTGTTGTACTGGCATAAGGATATATATATATATCCTTATATATATCTATAAACCTTATATATATATAAACCATTGAAACAGGACTGAAAACTCAGACATAAACTCTGTAACTTATGGTCAACTGATTTTCATCAAGGCTGCCAAAACAAGTCAGTGGTAGAAAGAAGTCGTTTCAACAAATGGTGCTGGAACAACTGAATATCCACATGCAGAGAATGCAGTTGGACTCCTACCTCACATCATATGCAAAAATTAACTCAAAATGAGTCAAAGACCTAAATGTAAGAGCTAAAACTATACAAGTCTTAGAAGAAGAAAACCTAGGCATAAATTTTTGTGACCTTGGATTAGACAATGGCTTCAGGGACATGACACCTAACACAAACAACAATAGAAAAAATAAGTAAATTGGACTTCATTAAAATTAAGAACTTTTGTGCTTCAAAAGATACTCTCAAGAAAGTGAAAAGATAGCTCACAGAATGGGAATAAATATCTGCAAACCATATATTTGACAAGAGTCTAGTTCCCAGAATACAAAAAGGAAAAATCAACCCAAATAAAAAGACAAATAACCCAGTTTAAAAACGAGCAAAGAATCTGAATAGACTTTTCTCCAAAGAAGATATACAAATGGCCAATAAGTACATGAAAAGATGCTCAACATCATTAGGCATTAATAAAATGCAAATGGGACTCACAGTGATATATCATTTCATACACACTTAGGATGGCTATAATTTTAAAAATGTTAGTGAGGATATAGAGAAATTAGAATGCTCATATGTTGCTTTTGGGAATGTAAAATGTGAAGCCACTTTGAAAACCAGTTTAGCAGTTCCTCAAAACATTATAGATAGAATTACCAGAGGACTCAGCATTTCCACTCCTAGGTATATATTCAAGAGAAATGAAAACATATGTGCACAAAAAAACTTGTGAAAGAATGTTCATGACAGCATTACTCATAATAGCCAAAACAGAAACAAACCAAATTTCCATCAATTCATGAATGGGTAAACAAAATGTGGTGTATCTATATAATGCAATATTATTCAGCTATATAAAGGAATGAAGTATCTACACATGCTACAACATAGGTTAACTTTGAAAATGTTATGCCCAATGGAAGAAGCCAGATACAAAATGCCACATATTGTATGATTCCATGAATGTGAAATGTCCAGAATAGGCAAAACTATGGAAACAATAAGTAGATTTTAGTGGCTGCCAGTGACTGAGGGGAGAGGGGAATCTGGAACGACACTAAAGGGTATGGGGTTTCTTTGGGGGGTGATGAAATGTTCTGGAATTAGTAATGATGGTATACAACCATGCAAATATACTAAAAACCAATAAGTTGTACACTTTAAAATGGTGAGTTTTATGGTATGTGAATTACATCTCTATCAAAAACATTTTTCTTATACCAATCAGAATGGCCATCATTAAAAAGTCTACACATAATAAATGCTGGAGAGGATATGGAGAAAAAGGAAACCTCCTATACTGTTGGTGGGAATGTAAATTGGTGCAACTACTGTGGAGAACAGTATGGAGGTTCTTTACAAAGTTAAAAATAGAGTTACCATATCATCCTGTAATCCCACTCTTGGGCATATATCCAGAGAAAAATCTAATTTGAAAATATACATGCATTCCAATGTTCATAGCAACACTATTTACAATAGCCAAGACATGGAAGCAACCTAAATGTCCATCAGCAGATGAATGAATAAAGAAGATGTGGTACATATATACAATCGAATATTACTCTGCCATAGAAAAGAATGAAATAATGCCATTTGCAGCAACATGGATAAACTTAGAGATTATCATGTTAAGTGAAGTAAGTCAGACAGAGAAAGACAAATATCATATGATATCACTTATAAGTGGAATCTTAAAAATGATACAAATGAATTATTTACAAAACAGAAATAGACGCACAAACATAGAAAACAAACATGGTTACCAAAGGGGATAGCAGGGGTGAGGGGGAGAGATAAATTAGGAGTTTGGGATTAACATATACAAACATATATAAAACAGATAAACAACAAGGGCCTACTGTATAGCACAGGGAACTATATTCAATATCTTGTAATAACCTATAATGGAAAAGAATCTGAAAAAGAATACATACGCTGAATCACTTTGCTGTACAGTTGAAACTAAAACTAACACAACATTGTAAATTAACTTACTTCAATAAAAATGGTTAAAACCATTTTTAAAAAGTGTAAGAAAGATATACCAGGCAAATATAAAGCTAAATAAAGCAAATATATATACATATATATTAATATCAGGAAAAAAATTGTAGGACAAAATGATACTAGATTACCAGAAATAATTTCCTTACACATTGATAAATATTCAATATACCAGAAATATATAGCAATTCTAAATTTGGAACTATTTACAAAGCTTCAAAATTGACATAGGTCAGGGGAAGATGGCGGAAGAGTAAGACGCAGAGATCACCTTCCTCCCAACAGATACACCAGAAATAAATCTACACGTAGAACAACTCCTACAGAACACCTACTGCATAGTGACAGAAGACCTCAGACCTCCCAAAAGGCAAAAAAATTCCCCACGTACCTGGGTAGGGCAAAAGAAAAAACAGAGACAAAAGAATAGGGACGGGACCGGCACCAGTGGGAGGGAGCTGTGAAGGAGGAAAGGTTTCCACACACTAGGAAGCCCCTTCGCGGGCAGAGACTGCGGGTGGTGGAGGGGGGAGCTTCGAGGCCGCGGAGAAGAGCACAGCAACAGGGGTGCGGAGGGCAAAGCGGAGAGATTCCCGCACAGAGGATCAGTGCCGACCGGCACTCACCAGCCCGAGAGGCTTGTCTGCTTACCAGCCGGGGTGGGCAGGGCTGCGAGCTGAGGCTCGGACTTTGGTCGGAGCGCAGGGAAAGGACTGGGGTTGGCTGCGTGAACACAGCCTGAAGGGGTTAGTGCACCACGGGTAGCCGGGAGGGAGTCTGGGAAAAGGTCTGGAGCTGCCGAAGAGACAAGAGACTTTTTCTTCCCTCTTTGTTTCCTGGTGCGTGAGGAGAGGGGATTAAAAGCGCTGCTTAAAGGAACTCCAGAGATGGGCGCGACCCACGGCTAAAAGCGCGGACCCCAGAGACGGGCGGGAGATGCTAAGGCTGATGCTGCCGCCACCAAGGGGCCTGTGTGCGAGCACAGGTCACTATCCACACCCCTCTTCCGGGGAGCCTGTGCAGCCTGCCACTGCCAGGTTCCTGGGATCCAGGGACAACTTCCCCGGGAGAACGCACAGCGGGCCTCAGGCTGGTGCAACGTCATGCCCGCCTCTGCCGCCGCAGGCTTGCCCTGCACACCGCGCCCCTCCCTCCCCCTAGCCTGAGTGAGCCAGAGCCCCTGAATCAGCAGCTCCTTTAACCCCGTCCTGTCTGAGCAAAAAACAGACGCCCTCCAGCGACCTAAACGCAGAGGCAGGGCCAAATCCAAAGCTGAGCCCCTGGGAGCTGTGAGAACAAAGAAGAGAAAGGGAAATCTCTCCCAGCAGCCTCAGAAGCAGCGGATTAAAGCTCCACAATCAACTTGATGTACCCTGCAACTGTGGAATACCTGAATAGACAACGAATCATCCCAAATTGAGGAGGTGGACTTTGAGAGCAAGATCTATGATTTTTTCCCCTTTTACTCTTTTTGTGAGTGTGTGTGCTTCTGTGTGAGATTTTGTCTGTATAGCTTTGCTTCCACCATTTGTCCTAAGGTTCTATCCGTCCTTTTTTTAAAATTTTTTTCTTAATAATTATTTTTAAATTTAATAACTTTATTATAATTTACTTTATTTTATTTTACTTTATCTTCTTTCTTTCTTTCTTTTTTCCTTCCTTCCCTACTTCCTTCCCTCCTTCCTTCCTCCTACTGTCCCTCCCTCCCTCCCTCCCTCCTTTCTTTCTTTCTTTCCTTCTTTCCTTCTCTCCTTCTTTTCTTCTTTCTTTCTTTCTTTCTTCTTTCCTTCCTTCCTACCTTCCTTTCTTTCTTTCTTTCTTTCTTTCTTTCTTTCTTTCTTTCTTTCTTTCTTTCTTTCTTTCTTTCTTTCTTTCTTCCTACTTCTACTAATTCTTTCTCTCTACTTTTTCTCCCTTTTATTCTGAGCCTTGTGGATGAAAGGCTCTTGGTACTGCAGCCAGGGGTCAGTGTTGTGCCTCTGAGGTGGGAGAGCCAACTTCAGAACACTGGTCCACAAAACACATCCCAGCTCCACATAATATCAAACGGCAAAAATCTCCCAGAGATCTCCATCTCAACGCCAGCACCCAACTTCACTCAACGACCAGCAAGCTACAGTGCTGGACAGTCTATGACAAACAACTAGAAAGACAGGAACACACCCCACCCAGTACCAGAGAGGTTGCCTAAAATCATAATAAGTCCACAAACACCCCAAAACATACCACCAGACGTGGACCTGCCCACCAGAGAGACAAGAAACAGCCTCATCCACCAGAACACAGGCACTAGTCTCCTCCACCAGGAAGCCTACACAAAACACTGAACCAACCTTAGCCACTGGGGACAGGCATCAAAAACAATGGAAACTACGAACCTGCAGCCTGCAAAAAGGAGACCCCAAACACAGTAAGATAAGCAAAATGAGAAGACAAAAAACACACAGCAGATGAAGGAGCAATATAAAAACGCACCAGACCTAACAAATGAAGAGGAAATAGGCAGTTTACCTGAAAAGGAATTCAGAATAATGATAGTAAAGATGATCCAAAATCTTGGAAATAGAATAGACAAAATGCAAGAAACATTTAACAAGTACCTAGAAGAACTAAAGATGAAACAAACAATGATGAACAACACAATAAATGAAATGAAAAATACTCTAGATGGGATCAATAGCAGAATAACTGAGGCAGAAGAATGGATAAGTGACCTGGAAGATAAAATAGTGGAAATAGCTACTGCAGAGCAGAATAAAGAAAAAAGAATGAAAAGAACTGAGGACAGTCTCAGAGACCTCTGGGACAACACTAAATGCACCAACATTCGAATTATAGGGGTTCCAGAAGAAGAAGAGAAAAAGAAAGGGACTGAGGAAATATTTGGAGAGATTATAGTTGAAAACTTCCCTAATATGGGAAAGGAAATAGTTAACCAAGTCCAGGAAGCACAGAGAGTCCCATACAGGATATATCCAAGGAGAAATACGCCAAGACACGTATTAATCAAACTGTCAAAAATTAAATACAAAGAAAGCATATTAAAAGCAGCAAGGGAAAAACAACAAATAACACACAA
This sequence comes from Delphinus delphis, assembly GCF_949987515.2. Classification (NCBI taxonomy): domain Eukaryota; kingdom Metazoa; phylum Chordata; class Mammalia; order Artiodactyla; family Delphinidae; genus Delphinus; species Delphinus delphis. The sequence goes on from NC_082704.1 coordinate 80,798,328, forward strand.
GGGAATCCCCATAAGGTTAACAGCTGATCGCTCAGCAGAAACTCTGCAAGACAGAAGGGAGTGGCAAGACATACTGAAAGTGATGAAGGAGAAAAACCTGCAACCAAGATTACTCTACCCAGCAAGGATCTCATTCAGATTTGGTGGAGAAATTAAAACGTTTACAGACAAGCAAAACATGAGAGAGTTCAGCACCACTAAACCAGCTTTACAACAAATGCTAAAGGAACTTCTGCAGGCAAGGAACACAAGAGACGGAAAAGACCTACAATAATGAACCGAAAACAATTTAGGAAATGGGAATAGGAACATACATATCGATAATTACCTTAAATGTAAATGCACTAAATGCTCCCACCAAAAGACATAGATTGGCTGAATGGATACAAAAACAAGACCCATATATATGCTGTCTACAAGAGACCCACTGCAGACCTAGAGACACATACAGACTGAAAGTAAGGGGATGGAAAAAGATATTCCATGCAAATGGAAACCAAAAGAAAGCTGGAGAAGCAATTCTCATATCAGACACAATACTTTAAAATAAAGACTATTAGAAGAGACAAAGAAGGACACTACATAATGATCAAGGGATCGATCCAAGAACAAGATATAACAACTGTAAATATGTATGCACCCAACATAGGAGCACCTCAATACATAAGGCAAATACTAACAGCCATAAAAGGGGCAATTGACAGTAACACATTCATAGTAGGGGACTTTAACACCCCACTTTCACCCATGGACAGATCATGCAAAATGAAAATAAATAAGGAAACACAAGCTTTAAATGATACCTTAAACAAGATGGACTTAATTGATATTTATAGGACATTCCATCCAAAAACAACAGAATACACATTTTTCTCAAATGCTCATGGAACATTCTCCAGGATAGATCATATCTTGGGTCACAAATCAAGCCTTGGTAAATTTAAGAAAATTGAAATTGTATCAAGTATCTTTTACGACCACAACGCTATGAGACTAGATATCAATTACAGGAAAAGATCTGTAAAAAATACAAACACATGGAAGCTAAACAATACACCACTTAATAACGAAGTGATCACTGAAGAAATCAAAGAGGAAATCAAAAAATACCTAGAAACAAAGGACAATGGAGACACGATGACCCAAAACCTATGGGATTCATCAAAAGCAGTTCTAAGAGGGCTTCCCTGGTGGCGCAGTGGTTGAGAGTCCGCCTGCCGATGCAGGGGAATACGGGTTCGTGCCCTGGTCTGGGAAGATCTCACATGCCGCGGAGCAGCTAGACCCGCGAGCCATGGCCACTGAGCTTGCGTGTCCAGAGCCTGTGCTGTGCAACAGGAGAGGCCACAGCAGTGAGAGGCCTGCATACTGCAAAAAAAAAAAAAAAAAAAAAAAAAAAAAAAAAAAAGCAGTTCTAGGAGGGAAGTTTATAGCAATACAAGCCTACCTTAAGAAATAGGAAACATCTTGAATAAACAACCTAACCTTGCACCTAAAGCAATTAGAGAAAGAAGAACAAAAAACCCCCAAAGTCAGCAGAAGGAAAGAATTCATAAAAATCAGATCAGAAATAAATGAAAAAGAAATGAAGGAAACAATAGCAAAGATCAATAAAACTAAAAGCTGGTTCTTTGAGAAGATAAACAAGAGATAAACCATTAGCCAGACACATCAAGAAAAAAAGGAAGAAGACTCAAATCAATAGAATTATAAATTAAAAAGGAGAAGTAACAACTGACACTGCAGAAATACAAAAGATCATGAGAGATTACTACAAGCAACTATATGCCAATAAAATGGACTACCTGGAAGAAATGGACAAATTCTTAGAAATGCACAACCTGCCAATACTGAATCAGGAAGAAATAGAAAATATGAACAGACCAATCACAAGCACTGAAATTGAAACTGTGATTAAAAATCTTCCAACCAACAAATGCCCAGGACCAGATGGCTTCACAGGTGAATTCTATCAAACATTTAGAGAAGAGCTAACACCTATCCTTCTCAAACTATTCCAAAATACAGCAGAGGGAGGAACACTCCCAAATTCCTTCTGCAAGGCCACCATCACCTTGATACCAAAACCAGACAAAGACGTCGCAAAGAAAGAAAACTACAGGCCAATATCACTGATGAACATAGATGCAAAAATCCTCAACAAAATACTAGCAAACAGAATCCAACAGCACATTAAAAGGATCATACACCATGATCAAGTGGGGTTTATTCCAGGAATGCAAGGATTCTTCAATATACGCAAATCAATCAATGTGATAAACCATATTAACAAATTGAAGGAGAAAAACCATATGATCATCTCAATACATACAGGGAAAGCTTTTGACAAAATTCAACACCCATTTATGATAAAAACCCTTCAGAAAGTAGGCATAGAGGGAACTTTCCTCAACATAATAAAGGCCATATATGACAAACCCACAGCCAACATCATCCTCAAAGGTGAAAAAATGAAAGCATTTCCACTAAGATCAGGAACAAGACAAGGTTGCCCACTCTCACCACTCTTATTCAATATAGTTTTGGAAGTTTTAGCTGCAGCAATCAGAGAAGAAAAGGAAATAAAAGGAATCCAAATTGGAAAAGAAGAAGTAAAGCTGTCACTGTTTGCAGATGACATGATACTATATATAGAGAATCCTAAAGATGCTACCAGAAAACTACTAGAGCTAATCAATGAATTTGGTAAAATAGCAGGATACAAAATGAATGCACAGAAATCTCTGGCATTCCTATACACTAAGGATGAAAAATCTGAAAGGGAAATCAAGAAAACACTCCCATTTACCATTGCAACAAAAAGAATAAAATATCTAGGAATAAACCTACCTAAGGAGACAAAAGACCTGTATGCAGAAAATTATAAGACACTGGTGAAAGAAATTAAAGATGATACAAATAGATGGAGAGATATACCATGTTCTTGGATTGGAAGAATCAACCTTCTGAAAATGACTTTACTACCCAAAGCAATCTATAGATTCAATGCAATCCCTATCAAACTACCACTGGCATTTTTCACAGAACTAGAACAAAAAATTTCACAATTTGTATGGAAACACAAAAGACCCCGAATAGCCAAAGCAATCTTGAGAACGAAAAACAGAGCTGGAGGAATCAGGCTCCCTGACTTCAGACTATACTACAAAGCTACAGTAATCAAGACAGTATGGTACTGGCACAAAAACAGAAAGATAGATCAGTGGAACAGGATAGAAAGCCCAGAGAAAAACCCACGCACATATGATCACCTTTTCTTTGATAAAGGAGGAAGGAATGTACAGTGGAGAAAGGACAGCCTCTTCAATAAGTGGTGCTGGGAAAACTGGACAGGTACATGTAGAAGTATGAGATTAGATCACTCCCTAACACCATACACAAAAATAAGTTCAAAATGGATTAAAGACCTAAATGTAAGACCAGAAACTATCAAACTCTTAGAGGAAAACATAGGCAGAACACTCTATGACATAAATCACAGCAAGATCCTTTTTGACCCACCTCCTAGAGAAATGGAAATAAAAACAAAAATAAACAAATGGGACCTAATGAAACTTCAAAGCTTTTGCACAGCAAAGGAAACCATAAACAAGATCAAAAGACAACTCTCAGAATGGGAGAAAATATTTGCTTATGAAGCAACTGACAAAGGATTAATTTCCAAAATTTACAAGCAGTTCATGCAGCTCAATAACAAAAAAAAATACAACCCAGTCCAAAAATGGGCAGAAGACCTAAATAGACATTTCTCCAAAGAAGATATACAGACTGCCAACAAACACATGAAAGAATGCTCAACATCATTAATCATTAGAGAAATGAAAATCAAAACTACAATGAGATATCATCTCACACCAGTCAGAATGGCCATCATCAAAAAATCTAGAAACAATAAATGCTGGAGAGGGTGTGGAGAAAAGGGAACACTCTAGCACTGCTGGTGGGAATGTGAATTGGTACAGCCACTATGGAGAACAGTATGGAGGTTCCTTAAAAAACTACAAATAGAACTACCATATGACCCAGCAATCCCACTATTGGACATATACCCTGAGAAAACCATAATTCAAAAAGAGTCATGTACCAAAATGTTCACTTCAGCTCTATTTATAATAGCTTGGAGATGGAAACAACCTAAGTGCCCATCATCGGATGAATGGATAAAGAAGATGTGACACATATATACAATGGAATATTACTCAGCCATACAAAGAAACAAAATTGAGCTATTTGTAATGAGGTGGATAGACCTAGAGTCTGTCATACAGAGTGAAGTAAGTCAGAAAGAAAAAGACAAATACCGTATGCTAACACATATATATGGAGTTTAAGAAAAAAAAATGTCATGAAGAACCTAGGGGTAAGACAGGGATAAAGACACAGACCTACTGGAGAACGGATTTGAGGATATGGGGAGGGGGAAGGGTGAGCTGTGACAGGGCGAGAGAGAGGCATGGACCTTTATACACTAACAAACTTAAGGTAGATAGCTAGTGGGAAGCATGGTGCTTTGTGACCGCCTGGAGGGGTGGGATAGGGAGGGTGGGAGGGAGGGAGATGCAAGAGTGGAGAGATATGGGAACATATTTATATGTATAACTGATTCACTTGTTATAAAGCAGAAACTAACACACCATTGTAAAGCAATTATACCCCAATAAAGATTTTTTTAAAAATTGACATAGTTACAAGGAGACATTAACAAATTTTCCATATCAACAAGCAGACAACATTCTGGAAGAATATAGAGCATTTGAGCCAGATTAACAAAGATGACTTAATTGAAGTATATAGTACTCTGAACCCAGTTGTAAAATGTGCATTTTTTTCAAGTTCTCATGGAATTTTTACCAAAAATTATCACACGTTTGTCCATAAAGCAAATCTCGATAGATTTCAAACAATTGAAATCTTACAAAGTTTGTTCTCTAAGGAGAATGGAATTAAATTGGAAATGGCAAGGGCACTGATCTGTCAAAACAGAAGCTGGCCCAAGGGCTTGGCACCAATTGGTAGAGGCCTCCTTCTGTGTTAGGCATTAACCCTTTAGTTGCTGGATGATAATCTGTAGGTCTTAGCAGTCCTGGGAAAGGGACTGAGGTGGCCAGGGCTACTGGGTAAGTGATGGAGAAACTAAGAAAGCCTGGAGCAGTGCGTATTTACCAAATGGTCTGGAAATAGTTTTAAAATTCATATGTCCATACAATTGTGCATCTGTGGAATATCAGCCCTGTTTAGTAGGCCAATTATACAGTCAGATGCTTATATTCAAAAGGAAGAAAGTCTGAAAATTAATAAGCTGTGCATCCAACTCGAGAAATTAAAAAAAGAACAACAGAATAAATCCAAGTAAAGTGAAAAGAAAAGAATAATGATAAGGAAAATAGCTAAATAAAAAGTAAAGGACATCACAGAAAGAATCAGAAAGCCAAAAGTTGACTATTTTAAAAAACTTATAAAAGTGACAAACTTTTGGCAAGATTGATCAAGAGGAAGAAAGAGAAGGTACAAATAAACAAGGTTAAGAGGATATAAATGCAACAGAGATTTTTAAAAATATGGAGATAAGAAGTTTATGCAAATAAATTTGAAAAATGACATGAAATAGAAAAATTCCTAGAAAACCGTAATTTAACAACACTGACAAGAAGAAATAGCAAACTGGAATGATTCTATAGCTATTTAAAAGGCTGTATCCATTAAAATTTTTCTTACAAAGAAGACACCAAGCCCGGATATTTTTACCTGGAAGTTGTGCTAAATATTTAAAGAACGAATAGTTCCTTGGACAAACTCTGTGAGAAAATAGAATGAAAGGAAATAGTTCCCACTTCATTTTATGACACAAAAGTCAAACAGGGACCTGGAACTATGAGAATGGAAAATGTACAGGTCACTCTCATTCATAAACAAAATGCCAAATTCCTGAACAAAATATTAACGAACTAAATCCAGCAGTTTTTATTTATCCTATGATTGCAAGATAAGTTCCAAACAAGAAAAACCTCTAATGTAATTCACATTAACAGATTAAAATAGAAAATCAACCTGTCATCTCAGTGGATACAGAAGGCATGTTTATAAAATTCAACATTTACTCATCTTTAAAATATCCTAATATATAAGTAGGACTACATAAAATTAAAAACTTCTGTATAGCAGAGGAAACAACAAAATGAAAGCCAACCTGTGGAATGGTAGAAAATGTTTGCAAACCTTATATCTGATAAAGAGTTAATACCCAAAATATATAGGGAAATACTACAACCCAACAGCCAAAAAACCAAATACCTACTTTAAAAATGGGCAAGAGCCTGAATAGATATTTCTATAAGGAAGACATACAGATGGACAACAGGTATATGAAAAGATGTTCAACATCATCAATTATCAAGGAAATGCAAATCAAAACCACAGTGAGATATCATCTTACACTAGTTAGGATGGCTATCCTAAAAAAATGAAATACAACTGTTGACAAGGATGTGGAAATAAAGGGAAACCTCATACATTGTTGGTGGGAATGTTAATCGGTGTTGCTATGGAAAGCAGTATGGTGAATCCTCCAAATGTTAAAAAGAGAACTACTATGTGATCCAGCAATCTCCTTTCTGGGTATATATCCAAAGAAATTGAAATCAGTATCTCAGAGAGATACCTACACTCTCATATTCACAGCAGCATTATTCACAATGGTCAAGATATGGAAGTAACCTAAGTGCCCACTGGTGAATGAATGGATAAAGGAAATGTACATATACATGCATATATGTAATGGAATATTATTCAGGCTTTAAAAAGAAAGAAATCCTGCCATTTGCAACACCATGGATGAAACTGGAGAATATTATACTAAGTGATGTAAACCAAGAACAGAATGAAAAATACTGCTTGATACCACATATGTTTAGGATCTAAAAATGTCAAACTCATAAAAGCAAAAAATAGAATGGTGGTTGCTAAGGGCTAGGATGGGGCAGGGGAAATGAGAAGGTATTAGTCAAATGGTACAAAGTTTTGTTTTTGCAAGAAAAATACATCTTAGAAATCTACTGTACAGCATAGTGCCTACAGTTAATAATATTGTACACATTAAAAATTGCTAAGAAGGTAAATCTTTTGTTAAATAATTATTATTGGCTAATAATAATAGTAAATAAAGTAGATAGGAGTAAAAAAAAGTCCTATTGGCAAACTAAGAACAAACTGGAACTTTCTTAACCTGTTAATGGTATCTACAAAAAAAATTATAGCAAACTTACTCAATGGTGAAACTTTAAAAGCATTACCTTTAAAATTAGGTTCAACATAAACATGCACAATACTAACATTTCTATTTGACGTCGGTGTGCATGTATCAAAGGTAGGAGGTCCTAGCAGTGCAGTAATATAAGAAAAGAGATTTTAAAAAATAAGGATTGGAAGGGAAAAAAGAAAACTGTCATTTACATATAAATTATCAAAATTAATAAGAAAGTTTATCAGGTTTGCTAGTTGCAAATGCAATATACGAAAAAACCACAATTATGTTTGTACTCATTAGCAATAAATTGGTATAAAATGTAATTTTCTAAAAAGGTATACAATAGCAACAAAAATAAGCAAAAAAAGTCTTATACTGATGTATAAGCCCTTTTAACTTTTAAAACTTCACTCAAATAACATCGAAAAAGTCTAAATAGAGAGGCACACCATGTTTACAGAAGACTCGATATCACAAAATGTTAATTCTCCTTAAATTGATATACAGATTGACTGTAATTCCAATCAAAATCCCAAAAGGGGTGTGTGTGTGTGTGTGTGTGTGTGTGTGTGTGTGTGTGTGTGTAACTTGAAAAAGTGATTCCAAAATTTATGGGGACAAAAATCCTCATTGCATAATTGTTCATAACCCAAAACGAAACTACCTAAAGGTACATCAATAGTAAGATGGATAAGTAAATCATGGGATATTCACAAAATGTAATATTACACAGCAAGGAGAATAAACCAACTGCATGCAACAATATTATACATGGCACAAAAAAACATAACACTGAATGCGAAAAACCAAGTCACAGATGAATATACACAGCTGTTCAAGCACTTTACACACGTTAATGCATTTAATCCTCAAAACCGTCATTAAGTGATTGTGTGCATCCCCTCCCCCACTGCCCACTGTGGGGGTGGGCAGGTCTTCTAGAGAGAATGCTCTGAGCAGGAGGTAATTCAGATCTTTCTGGGGTAAATAACCTGGCCTCCTCAGCAAGGGAGGTGAGGCAGACATTGCCCAGGGCACTAGCTAAGTTTATTATATCTGCGGTCTGACATAATTCAGTCAATCACTAATGAGTTACTGTCTTGTATACACAGAGCCCCATGCTTGGCTATGGTGAGTGGTAGAGTGGAAGTAGCACAGAGCGACCATTTACTGAGTATCTGCTATGTGCCAGGCTTCGGGCTTGATGCTGGGGATATGATGGGCAAAAAGACCACACACCCACCTTCTTGTTTAAATAATCATAATAATAATAATAAGATTTATTGAGTATTTACTATGCACCGGACATTCTTCTAAGCATTTTATATGCTTTAGTTCTCTAATCTTCACAACACTATTACTAACTTCTTTTGACAGGTGAGGAAATGGAAGGACAGGTAAGTTAAGAGAATTGTCCAAGGTCACAGAGGCAGGAGGTGGCAGAGCTGGGACTCAAAGCTAGGCAGTCTGAATCACTGAATCACCTCAACAACATGGGGAAGTAGGTATTAATTCTGTCTTCCAGCTGAGGAAAGACGGGCTCAGAAATAAAGTGAGCACATATTTATTTTGCACCCTCTATATGACAAACACTATAATAGGTGATTTATATCTATTATTTCTCCAATCTGAAAGACAGAGTTCCCAGGAATATAAGGGTCCTAACAATGGAGGACCCAGGTATGCAGAGAGTGGCTTGCCTGCTTGCCAGCTAAACCCAACAGCCCCTTAGAAAGGACAGAGTGGCTTGGTGAGTGAGGGTGGGGTGTAATTCTCAGTCTCATCCAGGCTCCTAGATCACCAGATGAGAGATTGAAACTGCTGGTGGAGAGGAGGAGGAAGAAGAACAGGAGGTTGGTTTTTACCCCTCTCCCTCTATCCACAGCCTCCATTCTACATAGTATATTTAACATTCTACATCTTCCTGGATCCTCCCCTCACTAGCCCTGAGCCTGGACCTCCTCTAGCATTAGCATAGTGGAAGCTTGGTCAGTTGGTCCTTGAGATGTCTGGGTCCCACACTCCACAGCTGTCTTATCTCTGCACACCTTATGGCTCCTCAGGCCAACATTCTTGGGCTGGCAGCACCTTGATCCACAACTGTACACTGTTATCTATTGGAAATGGTATAGTCTACTTAAAAAATATATTTTACAGGTTTTGTTTGCTTCCCCTTTGAACCTGCTCTTTCTTAAATTTTCAAAGTGAACATTACACCAGCAGGCTTTCCCTGAATGTCTTCTCCCTCAACTCCCCAGAGCAGCAAAAGTGTCCATATGTGCCAAGAAGGCAATGCAGGAGACAGGACACCCAGCCTTTCCCAACCCAGTCAGAGGCTTATTAGAAGAGGCCTGAGAAAGGGGAGGAGCAAAACTGACCAATGATACGGTACTGTTGTGTACCCATCACCTGTCCTCTGAGAAACAATGCCAGGAACCATCACCTTATTTCACCCAAGCACTATCAGGCAGTACTAATTTCCAGACACTTCACTGATGTCGCCAAAATAAAACATTTAGGCTAACATTGAACTAGAAACATCAAATTTCCAATAAGAAGTATTCCAAACAAGCTCTGGTGAAGAAAGAAAAAAATTCCTAGTCAAAAATCCCTCTGATTATGATGGTCTTTATATAATCCTCATTCTTTCTCTGTCTTCATCTCTCTCTTTCTATCTTTCTTTCTCTACCTTTTTGACATTAGCCTCTTGTTATCTATCCTACAGCTATTTCATCTAGCTGCTCATCTATTCCAACTTTCAGATTGGGGTGGGGGTGGTTGGGGGGAATATCCTTTGCTCTTCTACATCCACTCTACCACCACCACCTTGAAGCCCACGGAAGCAAACCCCACTTACAGCCCCTCCTGCGTTGCAGCCTGCTGTTGCCACCGTTGTGTGGAATCCAGATCTTCTGCAATCTGGTTTGGGTGAGTTCTCCCATCTCTCGAGACATCCTAGGCGTCGCAGCTAATGACACCACTGTCCTCAAGGTACCGGGCCTCACTTTGTCTTATTAGCTGTCTCTTCTGTTGCTGTGGTCACAGCAGGTGGTGGACAGAGTTGGGACAAGGAAGTGTGCTGGGGTTCTGAGCTCTCTAGCAGCCTGTCTCCAGCCCCTCTCCTGTCTCCTAGTCATTGCCTGACTTGTCTGCCTCTGCTCCTGTATGTACCAGTGGGGGCTTGGGTGCAGAGGAGAGGTTGGACAGAGGTCAGCAGAGGCCTCTGAACTCCAAGGGCTGTGTACATAAGAGATAAGTTGGAGCCCAGCAAGGAAGACAGCCAGCAAGACAGCCCATGTCTGGCCAGTCACTTCCCTCCAATGAAGACAGGACTAGTAGAGTATGCAAATAAAAGACCAAAGATCATGTGCTTATATCCTGTGTGGGGTGGGGAGGCAAAGGTGATGCAAACAGATCTCAGCAGCTTTCATAGCTTCAAAATAAAAAAACAGGCCCAAGTAGAATGTCAAATTCCAACCCAGAAACAGAGATCCACATCAGAAATGCAAGATTCCCAAGTACAAATGCACAAGCACAAAGTCCCTACTGAAAAACGCAATGTTTTGAGCTAGCAATCTTAGGTCTGAACTGGAAGTAGAAGGTTTACTGCCTCAATGCCGTCCCCTGCAAATGGCATTGCAACCCTTATCTTCCCTGAATTCTGCTACCTTTCCTACTGAAAGGCCTCTCTCTCCTAAAATGTGCTACCCAGGACACTCTTGGAGAGATGGGCACTATCTGATCATCTTTATGCTCTCTCCAGCCAAAGCTAAATAAATCAGAGTAAATCGGACACCTTGGGAAGAGAAGTGAATGCAGCCATTGCTAGGGGGAGAGATGATAAGCACTGTTCACATGACTGCCAACTGCCATCAGGTCCCCTAGGGAGAAAGGCATTGTGATCTGACCCAGAACCATACTAAAGTTCTTCATGCCAAGTCATGGGGATGGAGGCTTAGCGGGGGAGGCTGCAGCAGGCAGAGTGTGGTGAGTTGGGAGCAATGGCCTCAAAGTAGGACAAGTCCATAGGCCAGAGCCATCCTACCCAGATGTCTCTGCTTTACCCTCCCCCATCCCCCTGGTTGTTTTGAAGCTTTTATGTGTAGTACTCATCTAACAGCATAGCTTACCTGGAAGACATCCAAGTGTGCTCTTACTTCATTCTTTTGCAACCTTCCCACCCCTTGATGAACCTCCAGTGATTGGCTACAAGAAAGCTCAATTTCTTCCACTGAGCTGGGCAACACTGGGGCAATCTCATGGGGATAGCAATCTCCAATCCCTGACCTCCAATGCTCTCAGCTCCACTTTGCCTTTTAAGAAGTTCCCTAAAATATATTCTCAGAATCCTAGTCTACATAAGGGTTAGATTCCCTCCATTTGTTGTGTATAAATCATACCAAACTTTCAATACATTTCAAAGCCTGCCCTTCTAAATGAATCTACTGAGGCAGTGGATAACAGTGGTTAAAAGCAATGAGCTCTGGAGTCACACTACTGGAGTGGAATCCCACCTCTGCCCCTTGCTATGACACGCTGGGTAGAAGACTTAATTTTTCAGTGTCGTGGTGTTTTCATCTCATAAGAGTACCTACTCCCTTAGGGTTGTTGAAGATTCAATGTGTTAACACATATAAAGTAACCTGGAAAATGTTCATTATATATTACCTAACACTGATTCCCTTTGTGAAGTAAAAGGTCAGTTACCTCCTTGGCTAATATGCAACTTCTGGTGTAATGCTGAGCATTCAGGAAACACTCAGTAAAGGAAACTTACAAAATTATGACAAAGGGTTAACATTTATAATAAATAAAGAGCTCATGCCAATCAGTTAGAAAGATGAATTCACTTTTACTTTCTTGGTTTTGTGATACAGAAGTCCCCTAGAAATCATTGCATCCAACCCTCTCAGGTAAGAAGATGGAAGCCTAGAGAGGGAAGTATTTTCCTAAGATCCTATAGTAAATTAAGTCACCAAGTTAGAAATAGAACACTGGGGATCTGATTTCTCCAGTCCAGGGTTTTTCTTTGGTTAACTGATCAATCAAGCTTGATTTAAGAATGTGGTCTTCTAGATTAGCTCAGAACATTTAGAGTCTTAGAACTACAGTTTGGAAGACATGCAACTCTCTTAATCGTAATAAGTCTCCTAACTGGTATCACTCTGCTAAGGCTAGTAATCTGAATAATAACCCTTTACATGTATGTTTTCCATGGCCCACAAAGAAACATATTCCTCATCATAGTTGCTCCTTCCAAACATTCTCACTAGCCTCACAGGGAAACTGAGGTCTAGGGAGGGGAAGTGGCTTGTCCGAGGTAATCAATCCAGTCACATGAACCCCTCTTCTATGTTTACAGTTTTGTCCTCATGACCCTGCCAAGAGGCAGAAAGATAAATTTAGCAGCAGGAAATCTGAGATAGGAGCTTAGTGGGCTTTTGACAAGGTCTGAAAGGGTAAACTTAGGATCCAGGCTTGAAAACCCAACTTAAAACTACCTGGAACTGAGTGTGTGTGTGTGTGTGTGTGTGTGTGTGTGTGCGTGTGTGTGTGTTTTAACCACTGTTATCAATTCTGATCCCCAGAAGTAGGAAAACTAAACAAGCTTTATGGGAAGGCCTCAGCCCTGGCTCTTCTCAATCAAACGTGTCTCTCCAGTCATGTCTCTCTTTAGACCCCTGTGGTTAAATTGTGCCAGCTGACTCACTAGGCCCCCAAACTTACTGTGTACTTTTTTGCCTCTGGGCCTTTGCTCAGCCTGGAATGCCTTCTCTTCCCTTCCCTTCTCAGTGAAATCTGACTCACTCTTCAAGGCCAGGCTCAATGCTCACCTCCTCTGAGAAGCCTTGGCTTTGGTTCCCACATTGCCTATATGCTTCTGTTTATCTGTGCAAGTATCCACCTTTTACCGGTCTACTTTCCTACTAGACTGTGAGCTCCTTAAGGATGGGACTGGATCTCAGTTATCTGTGATCTGTTTCCAGGTGTCCAGCTCAGGCCCTGGCACAGAGGAGACTTGCTCAATCTACATCTCTCTGCCCTAGATGAGATGAACATGTGTACAAATAATCCCCATTCAACAAAGGTAAATTTTATAAAAAGAGAGCTATCCAGGGAACTGGGTGGGGGAACTAACTTGGTCTGAAGGTAGAAGGTGGTAGTAGGATCTAGAAAGTTTCTCAACCCTGAATGGGGCAGAACAGAAAGAACAAAAGAATGAAGTCCGCCCCCAGAAAAAAGTTCCAATTAATGGTTACAGAAAAAATTGTTCACTCAGTATCAGAGACTCACTCAAGACCAAGAGCTGAGTCACAAATTCTAATTTGGGGTTAACTCTATGGAGGAAAAGCAAAAAGTATGACTACCTGAGGCCCACAGATCCTGACCATCCTCCCAAAGTATGGAGTGTATGGGAGAATCTCATTAAAAGCAGTATCAAGACAGTACTGATGGGTATCAAAATCACAAATGGGGTCTTCTTATTGGTAATTCTTCGAGTGTGTGGGTGTGAATGCATTTGTGTTAGGGTGAGGAGGGGAGATTGCATGCTTACAGGTCAGGTGCCTATATGTGAATATCAGGCCTTCTGTGGCAGCAGCCTAGGATCCACTTCCTTCTTGGCCACTGCCCTGGCCCACCATCCCCCTACTACTTTCAGCCCCATGCCTGGGGCCCAAAGTTTGCTCTATCCTAGTCCTAGGAGTAGCCCTCCACAGACCATAGTCACTCAGGGAGAAGAGCAGCTGGAGGGTTATGTGTGGTATTGCCTGTGGAGGCTACAGAAAAAGTAGGATCACTAAGACAGAGCACGGAAGTCCTGAAATATTTCAGAAGAGCTTTAGTTCCTGTCATCCCACTCCTCTTCACCTTGTGACAGTCCTCTGAGGGAAATAGGAGGGACTTCAATTTCCATTTTGGTGAGGAGGCTATTGAAGCCCAGAGAAGCTAAAAGACTTGTTCAAAGTGTCACAGCAAACCAGCCCTACTTTATACACCAGTTGGGAGGTAAGAGATACAATCTCTATCACCCAGTTCATTCAAAACTGGACTAGACCATGTTAAAGAGACTTCTAAAGTGCTAGGGAACTGCCCTTTGGGCCAGTGTTCCACAAAGACACGTCAGAATGGATGATAGATAATGAAATATAGAAATCATGTTATCCCCAACTTCCCATACACTTTAGTGAACAGTTTGAGTGTCCACCTATTCCAAGAAAACTTTCCAGAGAGCCTAAAGAATGGATTTGGGTTTGTGTTAACTCCTATCTATTTTTCCTTCTGTTTCACCTACCTGTTCTCCTAGAGGTTTTTTCTTCCATCGCTAGTTATCCAATACACGACACACGGCTCTCTTGCATTTAGACCCCCAAAGCAGGTACAGAGAGTGGCATCAAGCAGGGAGCCTGGAGGCACTCGTTGGCTCCCTGGGAAGGCTGGGGAAGTACCCTTGGTAAGAGGGGGTGTGTGCCCGCTGTTGAAATATCAGCTGCCAAAGAAGTTCCTGAGTCACCCAGAGCCTTTTCTCTTCAGGCCAACCATGTGTTCGCCTTGCCCCAAAGGTCAGAACTAATATTAACAAGCTACTGCAGAATGGGGAAATGAAAACCAGCAATGTAAACAGGCAAGATCTGGATTTCCTTGGGGCTGGTTCAGATTGGTCTTCAGTGTAAATCAGCACGATCCCCTACTGGAAAGTGATTTGGCAATATGAAGCAAGAGCAATAAAAATGTTCATTTCTTTTGTCCTAATTATTCCACTCTTGGGACTCAATCCTAAGCCAATAACCACCAAAACATAGAAAAGCTTAAAGCACCAACATCTTAATTTTAATTGCAGGGCTATTTTCTGATGGCAACAACTAGAATGTAACCTTTAAGTCCTCCAGGAGGAAAAGCAGCTCTTTGGGTCTTTTTTGCAGACACTGAGAATGATGGTTTTAAGGCTATGGAATTCTGGGGGAAAAGTAATTATGCCACAACTCTGGGTGAGGAACCTAAGGATGTGAAATTATGCTTTTCCCTGGACATTGGGCATGTCTATTATTTCTATTTTTATGTTATCAAAAACAAGTCACTAACCTGTTGATGCTCTTGCTATTGCCCTTTATTTGTTCATTCATTCAACAAATATTTATTAACTCCTAATATGTGTTGTGCGCTATATTAGGGGATGGGGCTAACAAGATGAATCAGATATGGTCATTGCTCTCAAGCTCTTGGCAGTCTAGTGACAGAAATAGAAATCAGTGGTAGCTGTGCATTGTAAGCGCTGTGACAGAATGGACCATAGGGTGATGTGGGGGCCCAGAGGAAAAGATCTAACTGGGGAGGTTAGAAAAAACTTACTCAGGAAAATATTCCTTGAGCTGATTAAGACAGGGGTTGAATCCTGGCTCTACTGCTTCTGTGATACTGGGGTGAATTCACTGAACCTCTCTTAGCCTCAATGCCCCTTACAGTGTTGCCCTGATAATGAAATGAGATAATGCATATGGAAGAGCCATAGGTTATATTGGAAGACAGTGCTGCTCTGGAACTTGGGTAGCCCACTTAAACTCTCTTGGCCTTGATTTTAATAATCTGAGAAACAGAGCAAAGAGGAAGTACCTGTCAGGCCACATCCTAAGGGATGCTATAAGGCCCAAGACAAATAATGACTACAGGGTGGGCTTGATACAGCTTCCCCATCTCACTCCCCCAGCCCAATAAAGCCAGAGGCCCTCTTCTAAATCTTACTCCACTAGAGTGCTTCTTTTTTTCCCTCATTTTCCCCGTGGTTTATTGAAAAGGTTCAATACTCACTATTTTGCAGCCTGCCACCCCCCAATATGTTTTGGGATCTTTCCATATCACTACACATAGAACATTTCATTATTCCCCCCCTTTTAAAAAAATATTTTATATTGGAGTATAGTTGATATACAATGTTGTGTTAGTTTCAGGTGTATAGCAAAATACATCATATACTGTTTATTCTTTTTCAGATTCTTTTCCCATACAGGTTACTACAGAGTATTGAGTAGAGTTCCCTGTGCTGTATAGTGGGTCCTTGTTTCTCTATTTTATATATTGTAGTGTGTGTATATATATTAAAAAAGCGAGGTAAATTTGAACACAAAATTAACAATTTTAAAGTCTATGATTAAATGGTATTTAGTACATTTTGCAAAGATTTCATTTATATGAAATATCAAAAATAGGTAAACCCACAGGAACAGAAAGCAAATTGATGCCATAAAGGTGCTGGTGGTGGAGGGCATAGGGACTAACTGCTTAATGCGTAATGGGTATGTATTTCCCTTTGGGGTGATGTTTTGGAACTAGGTAGAGGTGATGGTTCCTCATTCCTTTTATTATTAGTTTTTTAAATATGGTAAAATATACATAACATAAAAATTAAACATTTTTAATTAAGATTCTTTTGGCACAAAAGCATATAGATCAATGGAACAGAATAGAAAGCCTGGATATAAACCCACACACCTACTTTCAATTAATCTTGGACAAAGGAGGCAAGAACATACAATGGAGAAAAGACAGTCTCTACAGCAAGTGGTGCTGGGAAAGTTGGACAGCCTTATGTAAATCAATGAAGTTAGAAGACTCACACCATACATGGAAATAAATTCAAAATGGTTTAAAGACTTAAATATAAGACGTGACACCATAAAAAAAAAACTCTTAGAAAAAGAACATAGGCAAAACATTCTCAGACATAACTCCTGGTAATATCGTCTTAGATCAGTCTCCCAAGGCAAAAGCAATAAAGCAAATAAGTGGGACCTAATCAAACTTAAAAGCTTTTGCACAACAAAGGAAACCATAAACAAAACGAAAAGATGACCTAAGGACTGGGAGAAAGTATTTGCAAACGATGACCGACGACCATCAAGATCTTAATTTCCAAAATGGAGTGCGTTTCTTATTGCTCCCTCCTCCGGCCGCAAAGTTCCCTTCGCGCATTCCCCCGCCCACATTTACATGCAGGGTTACGCCAGCCACTCCCTAGTCGCTGGGTGCCGCAGCCCTCTTCGTACTCAGGGGCGCAGTCTGAACACTGTGGGCGGGGCTTCGGTCGCTGCGCGGTTCCGCCACTTAAAAAGTGGTAAAATCTCGTTTGTAAGTAATCGAAATCACCAAGGGGACTTTTCAGCAGAGCAGAAACGCAGTCAGACTCAGGCACGTAAGCCAGTGTCGGGTGGTAGGGGCAGGAGCCCAACCACTGGCCTTCCTCTCACTAGTCATCGCCCCTAGGCTACCACACCGCCCCCTTCAGCTTCCGCTTCTCCAGCCAATGAAAACTGAAGGGCTTGAATCCCCGCCCCATGTGTGTCCGACCCTTTTGCGGCACGCACAAGAACGCCTGCGCAAATGCGCGCGCGGAAGGCCAGGCCTGGCGGACACAGGAATTTTCGGGTTTTGGCTCGCACTTACGTGGGGCGCGGGCTTAAAGGCATTGCAGTTAGCTGTCAGCATGTTGCGCGTGGTGAGCTGGAACATCAATGGGATTCGCAGCCCCGTGCAAGGGGTGGGAAACGAGGAGCCCAGCAATTGTACCGCCATGGCCATGGGGCGCATTTTGGACAAGCTGGATGCTGACATCGTCTGTCTTCAGGAGACCAAAGTAACCAGTGAGCGCTCAAGAATTCAGGACCCCTACCACACGTTCCCTTTTCCGCTAACTTTTGCTCTCTGCTCCATATCATTTAACTTTCCCATTTCTCTATCCTTAGAGTCCTCCCCCTAGAGCCCGTCTGGAATCCCAATCCCCCCTCTATATTTCGCACTCCAGCTAGATCTCCTAATTCCGACATCATCTCCTGGCCTCAGCAGAACCATAATTCCCTCCCCCTTGCAATCTCCATCTTCTTTCAGATCCTCTAATTCCTACTCATTCTCCTGACACAGCTCAGTCCCCCAAATTTCCTCCCGCCACACACTTTCCATCTCCCACTCCCAAGACAGACACCCCCACTTTCCCTTTTCTGCCCCCAGTTCATATCCTTTAATTCTCACACCATCTTTGCCCCCAGTTTAGACTCCCTAGTTTCCTCCTTTTTAAACTTCTATCTCAGATCCCCAGTTCCTCTTATCTCTACCGCCATCTCTCCTCCCCAGCTGAGAGCTTCTCATCATTTCTACCTCATGTCCCACCCCAAACTTAGACCCTCTAATTCCCTCTCCCCCACAGCTCAATCCCCTGATTCCTTCCCTCTCCCACCCACCTCCCTCTAAGACCCATTACCTACTTTCCCTCCATCCTCAGTTCAAATCCTTGAATTCCCTCTCCTACCTCCTACTCCCAGCTCAGATTCCCAGTTCTCTCTCCCATATGTCCCATTTCCCACCCCCAACTTCCTCCAGTCACCTAGTCACCTAGCCTCCTCCCACCTAATTCTTCACCTCCCATTCAGTAGTCTTCCCCTTTCTCGTAATTCTGATAACAATTCCCTCTCTAGTCCCCACCTTTTTTTAGCTTCTCTTCTTATCATAGGTACTTGATATTCTCTTCTACCCTGGCTCTGATGTGTGCAAGAAATTAGCCTACAGCTGTAATTCCAAGCCTTTCTGTGTCCTGGGTCCTAGTTTTATCTCTGATGTAATCTTACATCTTTTTTTTTTTCCAGGGGATGTGCTGACAGAGCCCCTGGCTATCATTGAGGGCTGTAACTCCTATTTCAGCTTCAGCCGCAACCGTAGTGGCTATTCTGGTAAATCGGGCTTTCTGGGGACTTTAAAGTGATGGAGACAGGTGGGAAAGGGTTTTCAATATTTAATGAGAAGGTAATAAGAAATGTAGGCTTTTCATCCAAGAGCTAAAGCCATATCAGGTTATATGAAGGATAATTTTTATGTATAATATTGGATCTCAGAAACACAGTAGTGTGATGGTTAGTTGTATGAGCTCTGGAGCCAGACTGCCTGAGTTTGGATCCTAGCTCACTTCCTAGCTGCGTACCCTCTGGCAAGCTACTTAACCTCTTTATGCCTCAAGTTCCTCAGCTGGAAAATGGAGATAATGTGTACTTCTTAGGGCTATTACAAGGACTAAACTAATTAATCCATGTGATAATAATAATAGCTAATTATACCCCAATAAAGATGTTAAAAAAAAAATAATAATAATAGCTAACATTTTCTGAGCACCTACCATGTAAAGCACTTAGAATATTAGCTGTTATTAATCTGCAGCTTTTCTAGATGAAGGAACTGAAATTCCAGGGTTTGAGTAGAGGAGTTGCCTCAGGCATCCATGGCCCTTGAGTTGGGGGAGTCATCAAGAGAGCCACACTTGATGAAGATGAGTCGGGTGACCTGTGCAGGGGCAATAGACTGTGCAACAGGCTGTTGGCTGCCAGGCCTGCTTAGAGTACCCTCTCTGTCTCCAGGTGTAGCCACCTTCTGTAAGGACAGTGCTACCCCAGTGGCTGCTGAAGAAGGCCTGAGTGGCCTACTTGCCACTCAGAATGGGGACGTGGGTTGCTACGGAAACATGGATGACTTCACTCAAGAGGAGCTTCGAGCTCTGGATAGTGAGGGCCGGGCCCTCCTCACACAACACAAGATCTGGTAATAGCCCACATCCGCCTGTCACCGAGCATTGCTGGTTCAACTCTGTGAATGTGGTGATTCTAAGGCTTGCCTTATAAACATACATTCACCATAGAAAACTTCCCAAACTTGCCTTTCCTGGACTTCAGTCCTGGCAAGGCAACCTGCTATGTGACCCTGAACAAATCATATTCTCTTCTGAGCCTTGAGTTCTCTATTTCTACAGGGGCGGGGGCGGGGGGAGAGGGAGCCTGGCCAGGAGGACTAGCTCTCTTTTTTACCACAGGTGCCTCAGAAGCAAGTTAGCCAACTTTACTGCCCCAGGTTGCTCTCTTTCTGTGTCCTGTCTTTGTGAATGGCAGGACCATCACCTGGTTTACCTGAGTGTCATCCTAGATGTAGTCAGTCCTCAAGTCCTGTGTATGCCAGCTTGTTCATGTCTCTCTATCCCTTTCCTTCACTTCCATCCCACAGACAATCATTAAGTGGGAGCCACATGGTGTGGGGAGGGGAAGGGTGGCTTGAAAGTGACCCCTTTTGCGGGGGCCGGTTCTATTCTCCCCAGCACATGGGAAGGGAAGGAGAAGACCTTGACCCTAATCAACGTGTACTGCCCCCATGCGGACCCTGGGAAGCCTGAGCGGCTCGCCTTTAAGATGCGCTTCTATCGCTTGCTGCAGATCCGAGCAGAAGCCCTCCTGGCAGCTGGCAGGTACTGCAAACCTGGGCAGCAAGGCTTCCTTGAGCTTGTCCCGGGTGCCCAGCCCCGTGTCAAGGTCCATTGAGAGGGATATGGGATCTTTGTCTTTTGAGTTCATTTACAGCCTAGTTGTAGACACCAGCAGGCCCACCAGAATAGACCCTGCTGTCTAAGAGCTGTGGGGACCAGGTAAAGTGATACAAATATGGGTTTTGTACTCAGATACCTCTGAGCACCTATCCCAGCTCCTCTTTTACTCACTGTGAGCCCGAAGGCTAGTGTTGCCCCTATTTTCTCTTTTGTAAAATAAGTGTATGAATCCCTACCTCAGAGTATAGTTTTAAGGATGAAATGAGATGAGGAAGGTAATGTACTTGGGAACAAATGAAAAGTCTTATCCCAGGGAGGGACAGGAAAGTGAGGGTAGGTTGACATAATCGAGGGATGCTTCCTAGAGGGAGTGGTACCTGAGCTCATCTTTAAAGGACCAGAAAGATGCCATTAGGTAGAGATAAGTGAGACAATCATGTCAAACAGGGAACAGGGTTACCTTTGGAGATCATAATTGTGTTGGTCAGTTGTAAAAGGCATCAAGGTTATACTGAAATTGGAGAGGCAGGCTATTATGACTTGCCGTTGGACCCTACCTTGACCTCTGTGTGGCAGGTGGTCTATCTGAGATCTTGGGCCCAGGAGAAAGTAGATGGGCCAGGACTACTGCTTCCCTTTCTGAACATTCATTTTATGTTTTTCAGCCATGTTATCATTCTGGGGGACCTGAATACAGCTCACCGCCCCATCGACCATTGGGATGCAGTCAACCTGGTAAGGCTCCCTCTAGGCCTTTGACCTCACTCCTGACTATGGTTCTGTTTAGCCAGCCAATCAATGCTTTTTTTTTTGGCCCAGGGGCAAGCTTCCTTCACGGAAAAGCAGAGCTTAGTTTGAAATTCTATTCTCCAAGCACTGAGGATTGTGCTGTGGACTCAGTTAGTAGTCAGTGCTGGCTCGGCCCCTCAGAGCTCTCAGCATGGTGGTGGGGTATGGACACATGACCAGTCAATTATAGAATGGTGTCTTCACGGCTGAGGCAGAGACAGCAGCCCAGGAGGTTAGGAGAGCCTGGAAATAGGAGTCGGGCCAGCCAGGACGTCAGGGGAGATATCTTAAAATGGCTGAATCTTAAAAGATGAGTAGAACAGAGCTTTGGGGTGGGAAGCAAAGAATTCTAGCATGATGAGCAAAGGATGCAAGGTGAGAATTTGGCTGGTGTGCATTGAGAACTACAAGTCCCATTCTTGTTAGGGGGTGACAGAGAAGGAAGGTGAGTAGCAGGAGATGGGGCTGGAGAGTTTCAGTCAGATTTCAAGAGCCTGGAACTCCACATTGCCTTGATCATTTCCCTAATATACTATGTTTCCTGCTCATGAACCTTCAACACCTCTCTGTTACCTTTGTGATGCAGAGAAAACACACAGGCCTGGCATTCAAAACTCTTTCTTGTCTGCACCCAGTCTCCGTTTCCATTCTCCGCACCGCTACACACTCCATCCACTCCAGCCAGGTTGTCTCCTCTCTGCCCATTGCAAAAGTTATTCTCATTTTGGCTTTTCTCACTGTCCTCTGAATTGGTAGGCATCCGCTCCCTCTGTCTTCTTTTCTTGTGTGAACCTCTCATCTCTGAGTCCTTCTATGCCAATGGTCCTCAACCCTTGAAAGTACATTAGTACAAGGAGCTTTTACAAAAATGTCAATACCTTGGTGCAACCCTAGACCAATTAAATCAGAATCTATTGGGTGTGGAGCCAGGGTAACAGTATGTTTTGAAAGTTCCCAGGCTGATTTTATTGTATATTCAGGCTTGAGGACCACTGCCCTAGAATCTCCAAGTCAGTTCTCATCATAGCTTGCCTCATAAGGGGAGGGATAAGTAACTTATGCTGGCACAGTCCAACTCAGCAGTAGGCTTGGCTCAAAGAAGAGGCTGTAGGAAAATTCCTTGATTAGTTTGCAGAAGAGCCACAGGAACATAAATGTGTCTCTCAGCTGGGAAAATGAGCAGAAATGAGATAATGAGAGACTGGTGGTGGTGGTAGTGGTGGTGGTGGTGGTGGGGAAGGGAGTGTACACTACAAACTGCAAGCCTTCAATCCTCCCTACCTTATTCCTTATCGGTGTTTACTTAGTCTGTTTTTGCTGCTTCCTGTGATAGTGTTATATACTTTTATGCCTTCTCTTCTTAGTTTAGAAATATCTTAGATATCTCGAGTGCACTTCCTATATTCTTTTTTTCCCAAGGAAAGAGAACTAATAGTACCAGATCACATGAGAAACACAATCTTTCCAAAATAACAGAGTATGTCTACTTCCCACAAGACCAGCTCTTCTAGTCTCATCTCCCTAAATAGTACCATCGTCCTCTTGGTTGCTCCAACCAGAAGCCAGGGAATTGTGTTAGTGTTCTTCTTCTCTACCCGCCTTTCCCATTCAATTGGTCAGTGAGTACTGTTGATTCTAGCTCCAAATCATCTCTTAATTTCATTTTGTCTCCTCTGGCACCACCCTAGTCTAAGTGACCATCACCTCTTGATAGTCAGTCTGGTTGCCCCTCAAGTCTTTTGGGTATACTGTCCCCTCCCTCCACAGGCCCATCACAGAAGTTGTTCTCTCAATTTGTAACACCCTCTGCCTGGGTTACTCTTGCTCAGCCTTCAGATCTGGATCTGGATCTCAGCTCCAGATCACTTCCTGAAAGGAAGCCTTGTTGGTCCCCAAGACAAGATCATGGTCCCACTTTGTCTCTAGTATCGTGCCTGGCACATAATCAGTGTTCTTTGAACATTTGTTGCACTGAATGAGTGGGTGAGTGGATTGGATGGATGATGAATTAGGGATCAGAGCCAAAGGAAGTATTCAGACCTGAAACCCTGGAGCCCCTCAGCTCAGGAAGGGGGTGTGGTCAGTGAAGGCTTTGACACACACAACAAGATAAGCCAAATAGTACCAGAGGGTTTACATGAAAAGGCAACAGGCTTCTTAACTCCTAACCTCAGCCCTACTTCCTGGAGGTAACCACTTTTAACTTGCTGTTTTCCATTCTCTTGGTGAGCAGTTCTGAGAATTGCTTTGATTAACTAACAGCAAGCTTTCAGATCTGGGATTTATGGCCCAGTGCAAGGTAGAGGTAGCCTGATGCAGAGGGGAAAAAGAATCATGGCCTTTTAAATCAGTAAGGGTGGAAAGTGAATCCCAGCTCTGCCAGTTCTGGACTGTATGACCTTAAGCATTCTTCTTTGAAACAACCACATTTTCTTGTCTGTAAAATAAAGCAGTTAATCTAAGCCCCTTCCAGTTCTAGGCGTCTAGTTCTACCTCTTTCTTTGTCCCCCTTCTCTTTCCCCAGGAATGCTTTCAAGAGGACCCAGGTCGCAAGTGGATGGACCACTTGCTCAGTAACCTGGGGTGCCAGGCTGGTTCCCATACGGGACCCTTCATTGATAGCTACCGATGCTTCCATCCAAAGCAGAAGGGGGCCTTCACCTGCTGGTCCACAGTCAGTGGCGCCCGCCATCTGAACTATGGCTCTCGGCTTGACTATGTGCTGGGAGACAGGACCCTGGTCATGGACACCTTTCAGGCCTCCTTCTTGCTGCCTGAGGTGATGGGCTCTGACCACTGCCCCGTGGGTGCAGTCTTAAGCGTGTCTTCTGTGCCGGCAAAACAGTGCCCACCTCTGTGCACCCGCTTCCTCCCTGAGTTTGCAGGCACCCAGCTCAAGATCCTTAGATTCCTAGTTCGTCTCGAACAAGATCCTGTGTTCAGGCAGTCAGCGCTGCAGCTCAGCAATCAAACACCGGTACAGATGCGCCAAAACAAAGCCCGTGTGCGCTCGACCAGGTCTCGGCCAAGTCAAGCTGGTTCCAGTAGGGGCCAAAAAAACCTGATGAGCTACTTCCAGCCATCCTCCAGTCGTCCCCGAGCTGCTTCTAACTTGGAGCTTCCTAGCCTGGGCACCCTCATGACCCCAAAGACCTCAGAAGAGGATGTGATGGCCAATGTGGTGGAGGGGCGGGCCAAGGCTTCAGAGGCCAAGGATGAAAAGGAGGTACGGACCTCATTCTGGAAGTCTCTGCTGGGGGGGCCCTTGCCCATGCCCCTGTGTGGGGGCCACAGGGAGCCGTGTGTAATGCGAACTGTGAAGAAGCCAGGACCCAACCTGGGCCGCCACTTCTACATGTGTGCCAGGCCCCAGGGTCCTCCCACTGACCCTTCCTCCCGCTGCAGCTTCTTCCTCTGGAGCAGGCCCAGCTGAACCAACCCAGGCCTAGGGATGTCTGGCATGGTTAACCTTGTACATGGTCTGAGGCCAGCTTCCTCCTAAGCTACTTCCTCAAGACCTCCTTCCCACCTCCTCTTCCTCCTCCACCTTCCTCAGGGACCCTTCCCTTTCCTCTTTTTCTTCTTCCTCCAAGGCCTCCCTTCCTCTCTCTTCTTCCTGCCTAGCTCCCCCTCACTGGTGAGCTTCTTTTGTCTTAATGCTGTGACCCAGTCCCCCACCCCACTTCCCACCTTCCTCTCAGAATTACAGAGGAACCAGTTGCCCCAGGAAGTTGTGATTTTAAACCCCTTCCTTCCTTCCTGGGAAATGTATCTGTGCCTAAATAAAGTACGTGTCTTTGTTGTAGTGCACCATGTCATGTGGACATTTTCGATGTGCTCCATAAAGCTGAGTCAGAGACGTTATCTCAGTCCCGGGTTTGCCAACTGCCTGTAACCTGATGATATAACTTCCAGGGAGAGGGGAGGAAGGAGGATTGGTGCTTACCATTAAAGTGCTCTGTTGAGTTGTTGGGGTTCCCTGCACTGCTGAGGTTGGATCAGCAAGGGAGGTGGGTGTGGTGGGGCAGAAAGCTCAAGTGGGCTGTGTAGCTTTAAACCACTGTTTCTCAACTGATGTGTCTCACAGCTGCCACAAATGGGCTACAGGGTAGAAAGAAATGGGTCCCTCAACCCTAGAGTTGCCAGGCAGGACCAGGAATTGCACAAGTTTCAGGAAAGATTGCCTCCTAGACAAGTAATACCATTAATTCACCCAAGCATGCCATGCAAATGTTTTCAGTGTGTTATGACCTAGAAAGTTTGGGAGCATTGCCTTGAACAAGTTGCTTGCTATAGCCAAGCCTCTTTCTCACCTTGGGAAACAGAACTGATAAGTCTTGTTTTATAAGGTGCTGTGAGAAGCAAAGAGGATAATGGATTGAGGAGGACATCCATTCTCTCTGTTGGAAAATATCTCCAAAGTTTTGGGGAACCAGTCTTTTTCTCCAGGCAGATTGGTTTGGGCTGATTCCACCTCCTGGCTTCAGAGGCTACCTGGGGCCTGAGTTTCTGGGCCTACGCATGAAGAGTCAATCCCTGGATTCTTGTTGAAACCATGGGGAAAGAGCCATTTGATATAAACCTGCCAAATGTCCTGGCTCTTTGTTTAACTCACTGTGTAGTTTTTGGCCTCTTGCTCTTTCTGGATCTGTTTCCCTATCAGTAAAATGACCAACAGGTGATCAGTGGTTTCCTCATGGCTCTGCCACTTGTCTGAGGGCGTCAGGTATAATGTAGTTGTCTGTTCTCTGTCAAACAAAGGGCTACAAATGCTACACTTTGCTCTTTATTTTCAGGCTCAAGTCAGCTAGAGGCACACAACAAAGCAGAGGACAGGAGGCGGCCCAGCCCCAAGAGAGGTGCAGGTGTGGTGGGGATCCAAGGCAGCTTGTTTCTCAGGCATAGGTGGTGACATACTGGGGCCCCATGTTCCCAAAGTAGGAACGTTCCCACTCACTCATGAGCTCGAAGTGCACAGGACGACGACAGAAGTTGCAGGCAGCTATAGATACATCCTGGAGGGGCAGCCCCACCTCAGTCCAGGCTGCCAGCAGCTTCTCTGAAGGTAGTGAGGGGAGGGGAGGGAAATAATTGGTTAGAGTAGGTCTTAATCCCTGTGTCACATTACAGATGTGCCAAGATATTGATCCCCCCAACCCTTTGAGATGTCTCGGAACCAGAGGTATCCTCCTCAGTTTGCTCCACCGTGTGCTATGAATGTTAGCATATGTGTATGGGTGCTGTGATGTATAAAAGTTTGAGAAGCACTCATGTGACATAATTTGAAGCTATACTGACCTGGCCTGAACCAAGCCCTAAGTACAGGACATGCTGTGGCTCAAGAAGTGAATCCATCTAGTTGGAAACTCCTAGCCTGGTGAGGAAGGTGACACTGACACTACCCACACAGTGTCGTCAGTATTGTGACCTGGGAGCCTGGGGCAGGGGTTTTTCCTAGAGGGAGTGGGAGCCCAGAGGACAGAACCTGACCTTGCTGTCAGAAGTACCTCAGTTGTGTCTCTGTCCCTGGCTTTTTTTCATGCCTACTCCCTGTGTGATCTCATCTAGTTTTATGGCTTTAAATACCATCACATGCTGATGATTGTGAAATTTTCATCTCTAGCCCAAAGCTGTATCCTGAATTCTAGACTTGTGTATCCAATTGCCTTTCTATATCTCCACCTGGATATCTAGTAGGCATCTGTAACTTAACATGAGCACAACTGAGCTACTGATCTCCCTACTCTCCACCAAGTCTACCCTACTTTCAGCCTTACCCATCTCAGTTGATGGCAATTCCAGTTGCTCAGTACAAAAATGTTTGAGCCATCCTTTATTTTTCTCTTTCTTCCTACCATACATCCAGTCTATCAGCAAATACCATTGGCTCTACCTTCAAAATCTGACCACTTCTCATCACCTACAGTGCTATTTTCAGGTCTGAGCCACCATAATTTCTTAACCCGGAATATTACAGTAGCCCCCTAATGGATGTCCCTGCTCCCAGTCTTTCAGTCTATTCTCAACATAGAAGTCAGAGAAATTCTTTTAAAACCTGAATCAGATATGTTACTCCTCTGCTTAAATCCTTCAGAAGGCTCTCCATTTCAGAGTTAAAGCCATAACCCTTCCAGTGGCCTATAATACCCTACACAGTCTAGCCCACATTGCCCCTCCTCAGTTTTCTGTCTCTTTCCCTCTTGCTCACACCACTCCATCCACACTCATCTACTTACTGTTCTTCAAATACAGAAGGAATACTGCTGTGTTAGGATCTTCCTTGTCTTAGGCTGTTCTCTCTGCCTGGGATGCCCTTCTCTTAGATTTCTGCCCAGCTAACTCCTTCACCTCCTTCATATCTTTGCTCAAGTGTCACTTTGGTTGTCTCTACCCATAACACTCCATTTAATGCTACAACCCTCCTCCAAGCTAGCCCATGTATCCCCCCAACCAGCACGTTTTTTCTGCTCTATTTTTTTCCATAGTGCTTAGAACTACCATGCTATTTAATTTGCACTTACTTTTTAAAGTGTTTTTTGACTATCTCCTTCCACTAGAATGTAAGTTCCAGAAGAATAGGGAATTTGTGTCTGTTTTGTTTACTACTGGATCCCCAGCACCTAGAACAGTATCTAGCACACAGTAGGTACTCAATAAATATGTGTCGAAAAATGAATGAAAGGATGCCTGATTAAGTCTAGAAGATGAAAAGAAGTAAGCCAGAGTAAGGGGTGAGGGAGGGCATTCCAATCAGAAAGGAGCATCATTAGCAAAATCCCAGAGGTAAGAGGCTAGAGCAAAATGAGGGAACTATAAATCATTCAGTGTAGCTGGAGAAATAAAATGAATGTGGGCAAGAAGTGAGGGCATAGAGTTCACCATGTTGAAGGCACTGAATGCCATGCCAAGGAGCTTTGACTGTTCTCCAGGCCAGTTGTCTCCAATTTGGGGGCTTATACATCCTATTAGTACAAAAGTTGTAGTATGTACCTCCAATGTATGTATTTTTTATATACTATATACGTATATTATTGTCACTCTATATATTAGAGATCAATATCAGTCACACTTAATTTCCTATTTTTTAATATAAAAAGTAAACATAAAATTCTAATAAATCCCCTTACCCTATGGATCATCTTGCATACCTCACCTTGGAGACCACTGCTCTAGTCTAGACAATAGGGAAAAATGAAGAGGTTTAGGCAAGAGAGCTATATGGTCAGATTTTTAGAAAAATCCCTCTAGTGGTCAATATGGATAAGGGATTAGAAGGAAGCAAGAGAGAAGCAGGAAAATTAGGAAGAAATCACATTGACATGGCTTAAAGAAGTGGCAGTGGAGAAAAGACATTAGAGAGTGATTGTAGAGAACATTTGCAAGATTTCGTGATGGGTTGGCTATGACATTGAAGGACTGACTGGTGGAGTCATGGTGGATGCCTCATATTTCTTTCCTGCAAAAGCCCAGCATAAATGGACACTCAGAGAACTGAGAGTACTGAGAGGTCTATAATTGAAGCCTGGAGCAAGTGAGAGGACTGAGCAAAAGGTCCAGAAGTCTAGATCATTAGTTCACAGAGGTAGTATACAGATCTAGTGGTATGAGCATGGATGTAGAAACAGACTCTGCAGTTCAAATCTATTAGCTGTGTGACTTTGGACCAGTTATTATATATTTTTATGCCTCAATTTCTACATGTATAAAATGGAAATACTAATAATACCATCTGTACCCCATGAGGATTAGATGAGTTTATACATGTAAAGTGTTTAGAACAGTTCTTGGCACGTGGTAAATACTTAATAAATGTTGGCTAGCATTATTTGATGTTTTTAAATGAATGAATGAATGGCACCTACCTGTCTTTTCTTCCCGGGACTCTCATTCTGCCTATGCTCCAGACAAACAGAATGACTGTTGCCCATGCCTGCCCTCTGTTTTCCTATCTCTAGGTCCATGCTCATGGAATTCCCTTATTCTGGAATGTCCTTACACCATACCACATGTACTTCAAGGTGCAGCAGGACTTCCTTACCAATAAAGCCTCTTTAATTTCACCCTTCCTATACCCTCTCTAGCCATAAATGAGTACTCTCCTTCCAGTTCCCAGAGTACTGGAACTCATCACACTGGACCAGTACGATCCATGTTTATGTCTGTCTCCTTTGCTATACCATCAACTGCCTATGTGTCTTTCACCCAACAGACCTAGAAAGAGAACCTGCTCTATGCCAGGCCCTGCACCCAACAGGAATCCAGTAAACTTTAGGTGAATTGACTAAACTGGCATCTTTCAGAGTGCCGAATCCTAACCACTAGACCACCAGAGAGCATCTAAACTGGCATCCTTCAGGATAAAACCCAAACTATTCAGCTCTACAAGCCTCTAAATCTTGTGTTGTCTTTGTAGGTTCATAGATAAACACTGCCCTCCACCCCTCCATTCTTACTACCCTACATTCCAGTAACAACTGCTTATTCTTGATAAGTCCCAGGCTACTTCTCACCCTCCTCCTTGCCTTTCTTCATGCTCTTCCTTCTGCTAGGAATACCCCTACTACACCCTCTTTCTTCTCTTGGCCCAATACCACACAGCTTTGTAAGACTCAGCTCAGGTGTCACCTCCACTAGGAAGCCTGTCTTGAATCCCACAGGTTGGGTCAGGCCCCTCCTCTCTGCTCCCACAACTCCCCCATACATTGTCTTTGTTGAATTTTGATCAGCCCTTGAAGTCATTGTTTGGGTCTGCTATGATCTCCTCAACCAAACTGAAGCCCTATGAGTATAAGGACTGTTTCTCATTAATTTATGACCCTAGTATAGGGTCTGGCACATAATAGATGTTCCAGGAATATATTTTTAAACTGAATGGCATCCATTCTCAACTTCTTCACATACTGGGGCTGAAGGGAAGGAGAGTACTGTAGGCACCCATGTTGAGGACTTACCCACAAAGTCTTCCATCATCTGAGGGCTGTGGTGGGGGGAGGGTGCCAAGCGCAGCAGCTCCTCACCCCGGGGGACAGTTGGGTAGTTGATGGCTTGCACATAGATGCCATGCTTGGAGAGCAGGAGATCACAGATCCTGCTGTTCAGTGCTGCATCACCCACCTGGGCTCAGGAGAAAAGTCTGTCAGTATCTGCTACCCTGGGACCACTATCACTAGCTCCATTAAGTAGGTGGAGGGAACCAGATCAAGGAACACCACTGAATTTGGGGACATATTTTTTCATAAAAGGCTTAGTCAGTGGCAGGTCTAGAATTTCTATCAAGGAGTTGCTCAGAGGCAGCAAGCAAATTTGAGATACATGTACCTCAATGTTCATAGCAGCACATACACACACACAGTGGAATATTACTCAGCCATAAAAGAGTGAAATATTGCCATTTGTAGCAACATGTATGGACCTGGAGAATATTATACTAAATGAAGTAAGACAGAGAAAGACAAATATTATATGATATCACTTATATGTGGAGACTAAAAGATAATACAAATGAATCTATAAAGAAAACAGACTCACAGAAAACAAACTTATGGATGCCTAAGGGGAAAGGGAGGAGGGGAGGGATAAATTAGGAGTATGGGATTAACAGATACAAACTACTATACATAAAATACATAAGCAACAAGGATTTACTACATAACACAGGGAACTATAGTCACAGGGAACTATTAAATATATAACACAGGGAACTATTACTATCTTGTAATAACCTATAATGGAAAATAATCTGAAAAAAATATATATATAACTGAATCACTTTGCTGTACACCTGAAACTAACACAATATTGTAAGTCAACTATACTGCAATTAAAAAAAAAATGAAAGGAGGTGAAGGTGGCACTAGGGACCTTGTCTTGAAGTTGTTGGCAGAGCAAGCATACTTAGCTAGTATGTTAATTTGGGGTGCTTCTGAGTAGGAAGATAAACCCCCCCAAGCCACCTCTGGGGTGCTGCCACTGGGTTAATTAAAGAAAGATATTTACAAAAGCAGTCTTTCAAGGGAACATTGGGTTGGCCCAAGAACAGTGACCATTCTCATCAATAAAGGTCACAAAAAATTGTCCTTACCATACCCCAGCTTACCGACACACACAAATAGATGTCATTTAAGAGTTTAAGAAAGAATTAGCAGTTCATTTTTTTAACATCTTTATTGGAGTATAATTGCTTTGCACTGGTGTGTTAGTTTCTGCCGTATAACAAAGTGAATCCGCTATACATATACATACATACATGTATACATACATATACATATGTCCCCATATCTCCTCCCTCTTGCATCTCCCTCCCACCCTCCCTATCCCACCCCTCTAGGTGAACACAAAGCACCGAGCTGATCTCCCTGTGCTATGCAGCTGCTTCCCACTAGCTATCTATTTTATATTTGGTAATGTATATATGTCTATACTACTCTCACTTCATCCCAGCTTACCCTACCCCCTCCCTATGTCCTCAAGTGCATTCTCAAAGTCTGCGTCTTTATTCCTGTCCTGCCCCTAGGTTCTTCAGAACCTTTTTTTTTTTTTAACATTCCGTATATATGTGTTAGCATATGGTATTTGTTTTTCTCTTTCTGACTTCACTCTATATGACAGTCGCTAGGTCCATCAAAAGAGTCATGTACCACAATGTTCATTGCAACTGTATTTACAATAGCCAGGACATGGAAGCAACCTAAGTGTACATCGACAGATGAATGGATAAAGAAAGTGTGGCACGTACATACAATAGCGGTTCTTGTTTTTTTTCGGTATGTGGGCCTCTCACTGCTGTGGCCTCTCCTGCCGCGGAGCACAGGCTCCGGACGCGCAGGCTCAACGGCATGGCTTATGGGCCCAGTTGCTCTGTGCCACGTGGGATCCTCCCGGACCGGGGCACGAGCCTGCGTCCCCTGCATCGTCAGGCGGACTCTCAACGACTGCGCCACCAGGGAAGCCCCAGAGGTTCATTTTTAAAGGCAGTAAACACAAACATAGTTGGGAATCCAAAGTAGCAGCTAGCCCCATGGATTTTGATTTTCTATTTTCTGACTTCAGTTCTCCGTTAAGAAATACATTTCACACCATGACCGTACTATACACACATACACATAAACGTGCATATACGCAACTGAAACAAATTTCTCATAAAACAATACCCTTACTATGTGTGATGTGCTCCAACATTTCCTATTCTATTTCTTCTATTTTTTAATGCTAATCATAACCCACTAAACTGACTTTGTGTCCCATTAATGGTCTTGATCCACAGTTTGAAAAAACTGAGGGTCAGGACAGTCTAATAAGCATGAGATAATAGCTAATGCAAAATAGGCATGAGATAATGCAAACAAAAAAAAAAGGACTGGCTAATCCAGAATGACTGATAATTTTTCAAAAAGGGCAACAAAACTGGCAATAAGGAGGATGATTAACAAGAAAGCAGAGTTGACAGGAACAGGTGTTGGTTTGCTGGGTGTGGGAAGGCTCCCAGAAGAGATAGGTAGAGAAGGAAATGGGCAGTGTGGGGCTCTCACCCGAATGGGGATGATGTGGCTGGGGCATGGGATGACAGGAAGGCCTCTGTCCATTAGTAGCTGACGCATGTGCTTGACATTGCGCTGGTGGGCCCGCCTCAGGGCTTGGCCCTCCTCTCCCTTGAGCAGCCGCACGGATTCCAGAGCCCCAGAGAGCACCATGGGAGGCAGTGAAGTGGTGAAGATGAAGCCAGCAGCATAGGAGCGCACCATGTCTACCAAGTCACGGGTGCTGGCGATATAGCCGCCCACACAGCCAAAGGCCTTGCCTGGAGACAAGGAGGAGAATGAGGAGGATATGCACAGACCCCATTATCAGTCCCCCA
This sequence comes from Delphinus delphis, assembly GCF_949987515.2. Taxonomy (NCBI): domain Eukaryota; kingdom Metazoa; phylum Chordata; class Mammalia; order Artiodactyla; family Delphinidae; genus Delphinus; species Delphinus delphis. Next base: position 80,831,580 of record NC_082704.1, read on the forward strand.
AGGAACAGGGTCATGCACCAGGTAACACAAGGCGGTATACCAAAAGCTGGAGCTCCAGACTCCCTTCACAGGCCTCTGTTCATCTCCCCTGTCCATGACAAGGCAGACAGAGCTGATAATTCTGCTGCTTTGAGATAGGACTTTCAAGGGCTGCCATATGCAATGACTAGATATGCAGGAGCTGGGTGGGACCATCAACTGGTTAGGCCCAAAAGTGGAGCTAAAATGAAGTTTGGGGCTGGGGTGGGGGAGGAGTTTAGAACCACAACTCTCCACTCACTGAGTTGAACTTGGCTATTTGGCCTGGCTCAGGGGTCTTCTCAGAAAACCCTCCCAGACTTTCTCAGCAACTCTGCAGTGGGGTGGGAGTGGGATGAGAGAATCCACGAGTTCCATAGCCTGGGGCTGTAAATTCTACCCGAATAGCTCCTGCAGTTGTGGGGAGGAGGAAGAAAAGGGTCTTCTAGGGGCTTCCTTTCTGGATTGTATATAAGGGCAACTCAAGGGACTCACTCACCAAGAGTTCCAGAGATGATGTCAATCTTGTGCATAATTCCATCACGCTCCCCAATCCCAGCACCCCGGGACCCATACAGTCCTACAGCATGAACCTCATCCACGAAGGTCAGAGCCCCATACTGGTGGGCCACATCACACAACTCCTCAAGGGGACAGATGGCACCTGAGCAAAGCCAACAAATAGAGGTAGATCATAACCCTTCCCCAGCTCCATCTCCAGCACGGAATTTGTGACCCATAACTACTTTAGGTTGGGAAAGGAGGTGGGTGTGCACTGTCAGTTGGGGCTATGCCAAACCTCTTTATATGTGTTGACTAATTTCACCCCACTCCCACCTAAGCTGTGTGTGTGTGTGTTTTCTCCAACCTGTGATTAAGACTTGCCTCTTTCTATTTTTACTTCATTCTGATAATATCTGTCATCTTGTTTATGCTATTTGCCAGCCTCTCTCTGCTTCTTTTTTTTTTTCTGTACAAGTCTGTGTATTTCCATCTAGGATTGGCACTAGCCTATATGATGTCTTTGTTTAAATAAATTGAAAAAAATAACCTTTTGCTCCAGGTTAATGTGGTCCTGATTTTAGATCCTGCTTGCCCCCTCAGCCAAGTACTGTTGGCAGCCCTGTCAATATTATTATTCTTCACTGGTCCTCCCTATTTCTGTCTTTCTGGCTTTTTGTCACTATCTCTCTTTTTGTGGCTATTTCCATCTTTGTTTCTCTATTTTTCTATCTCTGCTTCTGTTTTTCTCTCTCCTCTCCACTTCCTCCCTCTGTCTCTTTGTCAGTGTCTCTCTCACTCCCTCCCTCACGTTCCTCTCTCACTTCTCTCTTTCTTACTGTTTGTGTCCCTTTTTTATCTACCTTTCTGACTTCAGACTTTTTTTCTCTATATCTTTCTCTCTTTCTGAGTTTCTTTGTGCCTCTGTGTCTTTTCTGTGTCTCTGTGGGAATATATTTCTGTCTCATCTCTGTCAATGTTGTTACTTGAGGGCCCCCACCCACAGACTCAGTCTCAATATACTGAATGAAAGTGAATTAGAAGTAATCTGTATGTTCCTGTACATTTTCCATGCAGATTTACCATTTTTCCCTGTTATTCTAGACATCTTCTATGCTGATAGTCGTTTATAAGGTCTTCAAATGGCTGTGACTCTCATGTATAGACTTTGTGGCCACTCTACATATACAAAAACCCACACTTCTGCCATTCCCCATCGCTGGAAACTAATGGTACAGGGAGTTGGAATACAGAAGAAACTTCTTCTGGTGGGAACAGGGACTCCAGGCCTGGATAAAAGTATGTGAGCTGGGACAACAGGAGGGGAGAAAACCACAGGAGTTGGAGCCCAAGACAAAAAGGACAGTGTGATGGCTCAAGCATCATTTCAGTGGGAGGAATTCAGCCCTATGGTTGACAATTTAGGCAGGGTTTCCACCAAAAGAATCAGGAACCATTCATTTGCAAGTGTAAGGAAGTAGAATGGTTCCAACATGGCTTTCACTACAGAAGTAATGAATTAGAGGGAATTCCCTAGTGGTACAGTGATTAGGACTCTGTGCTCTCACTGCTGAGGGCCCAGGTTTGATCCCTGGTCGGGGAGCTAAGGTCCCACAAGCCATGCAGTGTGGCCAAAAAAAAAAAAAAAAAGAATGAATGAATTAGAGTAGTCTCAATGGTAGAAATATAATCATTGTTAGTTGTAGAACTGTGAAAGAGGGCATGACAATAAGTTCATTATATAAATTAACTTACTTAAATTCTCGCAGCTACTCTATTATTATCATCTCCATTTTTAAAGGTAAGGCAACTGAGACACAGAGCAATTAAGAAACTTGCCCAAGCTAGTAAGTTGTCATACTGGGACTTGAACATGGATAGTTTGGTTCAACAGCCTGTGCATCACCATTGCTTGATGTGATGGCACTTACATTGGCTAAATCAGAGAACACAGTGGACTCTCCTTTGTTTCACTTGGAAAAGTGACAAGTTGAAATGAAGTGAGGACCTCTTCCTTTTAATAAATCCAGAAGGTTATGCCTAAAACACATGACTTCTGCTTAAAAGGGACAACAATGGAATGATTTGAGCATTGTTTCAGTTGGGAAAAGAAAAGAGGTAGGATGATATTGGACCCTGAAAAATCTCCCAGGTAATGGTTTGTGAAATTTTCTGTTGCAGAAACCAGACACTGGGATGATTGATTTGCACTTCTAATGGAGGGAGTGTCATGTGAAGGAATTGGAATCGTACATCCTAGGGTGCAGCTACTCACTTTGGCACCAATTTACTGAGCCAACCAAGACAAATTGCATACTGTCTCCGCACTTTAGTTTCTTAACCTTTGAGATCAGTGTAATAGCTGCCTCCATCCTTTGGCAGTTACTGGTTGTGTGACCTAGGGCAAGTCACTTCACTTGTTTATGTCTCAATTTCCTCATATAAATAAACAGAAATAATGATAGCACCTACCTCATAGAATCACTGTGAAGATTAAGTGAATTAATACATGTAAAATACTAATAATTTTGCTTGGCACATAATAAGCACTATAAATGTTAGCTGTTATCATTATCATCATAGTTTTTGTGAGACCAATTTTAGTAAACATACACTCACACATATACATACCATCCATGGAGTGAACAGTCTCAAAGGCCACAATTTTGGGTGTCTCAGGGTTAGACTTCTTTAGAAGTTTCTTCAGGTGGTCAGGGTCATTGTGCCTGAAGACAAACTTCGCTGCTCCACTATTGCGGATACCTTGGATCATTGAAGCATGGTTGCCTGCATCTGAGTAAATCTCGCACCCTGAAGAACCAGATGCATAATGCTTAAGCTTCAGTCCCAGTATTCACACTTCAACCTCAGGATTGACCTGGCAGGGACAGAGAGCCAACCCTTTCCTCCCTTTAAAGACTCTGCTCTGCTTCTCCATCCTCTGGAAGCCTTTGTAACACCTCTTCCTCTCTTGGAAGGACTCCTCTGCCCTGAAATTCTGACCCCTACACTCTTCCCTCCAGGCATTTCTAACTCTGGTCTGGCCTTTGACTATCTTGGGGTGGAGGAAATTTGAATTTCCCAAGAAGCTCCAGAGTTTCCTGAGGACAGGACCTAGGTTCCTTCTCCTAGACACCAAGATTAAGCCTTAGAAAGGAGTTTATCCCAGGGAATATTTGCTGATTTGGACTGATGCTAGATTCTTCCTGATCTAGATGAAATCCCACCTCTTCCAGGTAGCATCCTTCTGCTTATAGTTACAGGGTAGACACTCATCAGACTTTCACAATTTGAATCATAAGCTCATGACAAGTCAGAGCTGGAAGGGCCATTGGTGACCATGGAATCTAATCCCTTTACTGTACAAGTGAGGAAGCTAAGGTCCAGAGAGGGGAAGACCTTTCTCTAGGACCTGAGGAATGCAGGGCTTTTTACTGGACAATGCTGGGAGAACAGGTAGAGATGGGAAATTGGTGGATGGAGTTGATCCCTGGGCCCCCAAAACTGCACTGACATCAAGGAACTGTGGCCTTTCATTAGAGTAAGGGATCACTTCTACCTGTGGAAATCAGGCATGACTACCTGGAGGACCTGCTGTGAAAGATAACTAGACTGGGAATTTCTAGGGAGCAGGAGCCACATCTTTTTATCTTTCTGTCTCTGGTACCCAGGTTAAGACTAAGTGTACTTTAGATGTTAAGCAAACCTTTCCTGAATGAATGAATGAATGAATGGATAAAAAACAAATTACTGATTTTCAAGTGAGTGAATGAATATATGAATTAATATATTACTGAATGAAAGAGTGAGAGGAGGGGTGTCAAAAGATGAGCCTGAAGAGAGAGGTAGAGGCCAGATTATTGAGGGCTTTAGAAGGCATTATAAAGAGTTTGGATTTGGTCCTAAGGGCAGTGGGGATCTATTAAAGGGTTTGGGGCAGGGGAGTAACAAAGATAGGTTTGCATTTTTAAAATGTGATCTGATTGTTGTGAAGAATATATTGTAGGAGGGCAAAGGTGAAATCAAGAAAATGATGTTGGTCTAGGTGAGGATGGTGGCAGAGGAAATGGAAAGAAGTTGAATTCTAATGGCTGAAGAGGGGGTTCACTGAAAACATTCCCAAAGATGTTGGCTTTAGCTGGGGTTATGTGTGATCTCGGAAAAAGTTTCTGAGAAGCAGTGGAGGTGTTTACAGTGTGCTGAAAAATAGACAGGAACTGAGGAAGTGGATAACAAGTGTGGAGACTTCTCTCAAGCAGTTTGGCTGTTATAGGGAGGAGAGAGAAGGGCAGTAGCTAGAGAGTGATGAGGGCAAGTGTTTTTTTTTTTTTTTGAGATGCAAAAGACTTCAACATTTTTAAAGAGAGGGAGAGGCTAAAGATACAGGAGGGAGAGAGAGAACTCATAGATCAAGGTTCCTGAAGAGGTAGAGGACACAGAGCACCAATGTAAGAATTAGTCAACAAGAAAAAGGGCACCTCTTCTACTGTGACAGGAGAGAAGGAGAGAGGAGAGGACATAGGGGAATGCTCATGAGTTTATAAGTAGTTTGAGGCAAGAAGTTGAGGACATTACTGCGTGGGGTCTTCTATTTTCCGTGTGGTAGGAGGTGAAGTCATTTGCTGTGGTTGAAGGTCAGGTGGAGGTGTAAGAAGGCTGAAGAGATCGGGGTTTGGCAAAGTTACCTTGGAGACTTGGAGAGCTGACTATGAAAACAGGATTGCCAGGCAGCATAGACATTGCCAGGACCTGGTAGACATTGGGGATCATGAATTTTTAGTGGCTCCCATCTGAGCAATTGTATAAGACCAGGATTGACATAAAGAAGGTGGAGAGGGCTTCCCTGGTGGCGCAGTGGTTGAGAGTCCGCCTGCTGATGCAGGGGACACGGGTTCGTGCCCCGGTCCGGGAGGATCCCACATGCCACGGAGCGGCTGGGCCCGTGAGCCATGGCTGCTGAGCTTGCGCGTCCGGAGCCTGTGCTCCGCAACGGGAGAGGCCACAGCAGTGAGAGGCCTGCGTACCGCAAAAAAAAAAAAAAAAAAAAAAAAAAAGAAGGTGGAGAGTTATATTCATCCAGAGTTGGGCTATGATGGAAGGATGACAGGCATATGAGTTGAAGACATTATTGGCTAGAGAATGGGGGAGTAGGAACATGGGATTCAGATGGGATCTAGTGTATAAGTGAAGGGATTGGCTTTAGGCAGAAGGAGAGATGCGCTTTCAATTTGTAAAAGGAAAGAATGAAAGAAGGGTACATGAACAGTCAGATGAATGTGTGGATTTGGTGGCTATAAGTTAAAGGAGCTCCTGTCTGGTGGCTTCTGTTTTCTTTGTGTTGTAAGATGTGAGGTTATTTGCTAAGAGTGAAGGAGGAGGTAGCTACAGGTTTTAGAAGGGGGAAGAAAGTTTGAAAAAGTTGATGTAGGGACATAAAAGGACTGTTTATAAGTGTTAAGAGTGCAGTTGAGTTGGGAAATGATAAATTTATGATGTTACCCTTCTGTGAGGTTGGGATATAGTCATCCAGTGTTGAGGAGATGCAAGGTGGGTAATAAGGAAGGGCAATGGGAGCAAGTGAACTCAGAAGACAGGGAAGGAGTGATGGAGGCAGTAAACCTGGATGCTGTAGTGCAGGATACCACCCCTGAACAAAGCTCAGGCACCAGGCTTACCTGGCAAGATCTTGGCCAAGGTGAAGAGAGTAGAGTCATTGGCCACAAAGCAGGAAGAGAATAGCAGGGCTGAGTCCTTCTGGTGCAGCTCAGCCAGCTCTTGCTCCAGCTCAACATGAAACCTGCTGGTGCCCGAGATGTTGCGGGTGCCACCAGCTCCAGCTCCGTGACGCTGCAGGGTCTCTCTGGCCAGGAGAAAACAGAAAGGGGACAAGGAGAAGAAATTCTTGTCAGATTCTGAGGAACTGGGTAGGTTTCTCTTCCTTGAAGGGGATCAGTATTGATTTAGTGACTCTATGAGCTGTGTCCTATATGACCAGGTAGAGGGCAGGCTGGGAACAATGGGGAGAAATGGACCTTCCTTCTCAGGCTGAAAGCACTCAGGGATGGAGGGAGAAGCCATGTTGAGCTTGATTAGCTTGGAAGACCTTCTAGAGGAGTTAGCACATCATCTCTGGCAATACTCATTCTGCAGCCAGAGTAAGAACTCATAGAGAGTGGGCCTTGCTTGGTTTCTCATCCTTTCCTTTGTAGCACTGGACACCAAAGAGTTTGGAAAACATAGCTTTTGACTTAGTTCATGTCTGAGGATTAGATTTGCTGGAAGACCTTGGACAAAAGGGGTGTTGGGTGGAAACAAGGTTTCCACTGTCAGCTCTGCCTTTTCCTTCCATGAGTGGCTTTGGCTCTTCTCTGGATGTCTCCCCACAGCTCATGGCTCAGACCCTACTACTCACTGTGTGGCTTGTAAGACCCGAGGGTGCCGGCTCATGCCCAGGTAGTCATTACTGCACCAGACAGACACATCCTTTGAAGCCACAGATGCCTCAAAGAAGTGTTCGGCAAAGGGGTATGCATCAGCCCAGCGGTTCACAGTTTTGAAAACACGATAGGTATGGTCCTGTTTCTTCTCCATGATCTTGTTCCTAAAAAACTGGTCATAACCAAAGACATGGTTTCCTGCAGGAGTAGAAATGGGGATGAGAAGAATTCATTTTAAATTACTTCCTGGCTAGTCCATATTTTATTCATGCTGTTGATTTGGTGTTCTCCAATTCTCTTTCCATTTATTCATTTATTTGATCAGTCATTAACTTACTGGGTCACATTAACTCTCTACTGTTTCATTCAAGCATCCCTTTGCTTACTCACTGACTCATTCACTTAGTAATTTATTTATACATTCACTCAGGCTTCCTACCCTTGGCATGGCCTCATCTCTTTTCCCAAGGTTAGTATGGCACCCTCCTTACTAGAATCACTACTTCTAGTTTCAGTGGAAGAATGTTGATGGGTCTAGTTTCTAGTCATAGCTCTGCCACTTCCTAGTTGTGTAATCTTGAGCAAGTCATGAATCCTCTTAGTTTTAATTTCCTCATCTGTAGAATGGGATTAATAATATCTTCCCTGCAGAATTGTGACCATCTGATGACAAACAGAATGTAATACACCCAAACTAGTGTCTGGCACATAGTAGTAGTATTATGATTATTGTAATATAGTAGTAGTAGTAGTAATAATAATAATTTTAAATAATATTATTATAACCAACATTTAATAAGTGCCTATTACATGTAATACCCTCTCTTAGGAACTTACAGATATTATTTCATTTATTCCTCATAACAACCCTATGTGGTAAGTTCTATTAGTATCTCCATTTTACAAGTGCGGAAACAGAGGCTTATGGAGGTTAGGTAACTTGACCAAGGTCATACAGCACATAAGTGGCCTACAAATAAGTGACCTAGAGTCTACTTCTTTAACCATTACCACTACAAAATGGAGCAACCCTACTTTTAGGATAAATTGAAACTCCAGAACTCTATCCATGAGACAGAAATCATGATTGTTGCAGATGGCAACTTATATGGTAGGGGGGTAAATTGGAAACATCTTTGCTGTGGGGATGTTTGGAAATATGTACCAAGTGTTTTTAAAATGCACATGCTGACATACCTAGGGGAATATTTGCAGCATGTTTAACAGAAAAATTGATATCCAGAATTTATTTTTTAGAAACTCTGAACAATTATTATGGAAAATTTTAACCCAATAGAAAAGTGGGCAAATAATATAAACAGACAATTCAATAAATGTAGAAAAAGATGCTTAATCGGGGAAAATCAAAAGGCAAAAACAAATTTTCACTCATCAAATTGATAAAGATTTTAAAATGTGATAATACTAAGTGCTGGAGAGCGTGTGAGAATATGGATTCTCTTTGATAACTGGTACACCACTTTGGAGGACTAATTGGCAATATTTATTAATATTGAAAATGTACACACCCTTACGTCCTGAGAATCGTCACCTCTTAGTGTCTATTCTAGAGGAACACTTACCTATATACATGAGGTACATTCAAGGATGTTTGTTGCACCTCTGTTTGTAATAGGAAAAATTGGAAGCAACCCAATAGAGGAATAACTAAATACTCTATAGTACAGCCACACTAAGTCTAAGATAATACTATATATTATCTTTGGATACATTTATATGTATGTAAAACCAACATACAATGTAGAGTGGAAGAATACACACAAAAAGTTGGAAACAATTACCTGAAATATAGGTGCTTGGTTAACTAAATGATGTTGCATTCATGCTACAGAACACATTCAACCATTAATAATTATTATGCAGCTCTATGTTTAGGGACATTGAATAATGCCCCTAACATATTGTTAAGTGAACAAAGCGTAATAACAAACTCCAGGTGGAATAAGATCACATTTCTAATAACAACATGTGTGTGGAGGGAAGTGTAGTTGTGTGTGTGTGTGTGTGTGTGTGTGTGTGTGTGTGTGTGTGTTTAGTCATAGGAAAATATCTGGAAAAAGTATGACAAAAAGCTAATGGTGGATGGTGGAACTCTGAGTGCTTTAAATTTCCCTCTTTATATTCTTTTTATATTGGGAAAATAAAACATTCTATTATGAAAAATGAATATAAACACATATAAGAGAGGGGAAAAAGGCTCTCTGCAAAGGATGAGAGTTTTTGAGGGAAACATGGAGAAGAAATAATAGGAATACACCTAATATTTAATGAAGCTTCATAACAAGTTAGAAGCACTTCCATAAGTGTAATTTTATTTCCTTCTCATAATAACTTGTTGAGTTATTAAAATCTCACTGGAGGGGAGTGACTTACTTTCTAAAGCATGCAGATACAGCAAGTGCCAGCATTAAAATTTAAACTCAGATTCCCTTTGGCTCTAAAGTGCTTTCTTGCCATTGCCTCTACTGTGTCAGAAGCCCTTTCAGCATTCCTTCCATATTCCTACCCCTTTTACTTCCTCCTCAGCAAACTCACCAGCCATGTTGTTCTGAATCAGGTGTGTGACCTTCTCTGAATTTTTCTCTGGCTCCTGGGGACTAAAGAATGGCTTCCTCAGGCTGGTTGAGGCCAGGGAGATGGGCAGGTCTGAGAAGGAGTATGGGATTCGTTGGCCATGAAAAAAAGGGGGGAAAAAGAAAGCATGTGCTATCTTCTTTAAACACAATACAACATATAAATATTCAAGTTTAGGAAGGAGGGAAGCCTTGTACAGAGAGAAGAAATATTCTGAAAAGTTAGCCCTTTCTCATCTCCCCAAGTGGAGACTTATATGTCAGGAAGCCATCCATAGGCTGAATTACACTTCTCTTCACTAGGACTTTCCCTTGGGTGAGACAACTGGAGCAGCAATGCTGAGTCTTTCACTTGGAAGGTAGATGCAGGACAGTGTACCTTACTCTTCTTTTCTGAAAGTCATTAAAATTCAATTTTGAAATTTTTACTCTTAATTATATCCCAAAAGGGTCTATGAAAGATGTTGACTGTATGGCCAACTCTCAAGTGTGGACAACTCTCAAGTGTGGCCTTCAGTGGTCTGCACCAATTGAGTTCACCTGGGCTCCATACCCTTCTAAAGAATGTAGCTGCTTCCAAAACTCACTCTTTTATGCAAATCCAGATTGTCATAGAGTGGTATTGCTTAAATGTGGGAGCCCAGCCTGTTGGAATCCATTTAGCCACTTGGGAGAGAGGAGGCAGAACTCTAGAGGGCTCATTTTAGACTAATAGCTAAAAGTTACAGAAGCATGTATGTGTGTTGGGGAGGGTGCATTTCAGTGCACAGTCTATACTATTTAGTAACATGGTTCCCCTGGAAAAGACTGGACTTCCATCATGAAATGTATACTAGCTGCCCTGAGCTGCCTAGCTCAGGACTGTAATAAAGTGAAATCAAGCATTAGGTGTAGAGGTTACATGAGGTGGAACTTAACTCCAACCTGTCTTGAAAGTCTTCACATCCTCCTGGACTTCTGGGGCTGCCTTCTGCACAATTTTACTCTTCCCATCCTGGAGTTCCAACAGCATGAAGGGACAGTGGCTCTTGGCCCAAGATGGAGAGTCTACGTAAAGTTAAGAGAGTAAGTGGCAGTGAGCTTCTAGCTGTAAGTTTAACAGTGGTCACTGAGAAGTACTATATCTCAAAGCTCTATCTCAGGCTATGGTAGAGACACAGAGATGGATGTATCTGGTCCCTAGGGGAGTTCCTGAGTTGTTGGGGATGGCACATACTGAAGACACATTATGAGCAGTGCTGGGATTGGAGGGAGGACATGGGCTAGAAGAGGAAAGGGACATGACCCAGAATTGGATTTGGACAGGCTGGAAGTCTAGGTAGGCTTCATAGAGGAGATGATGCCCAAGTTAAATGTTGCATGAGAAGTATGAGATACTCTAGTAAAGATAATGGGAGAGAGTCATTTGACAGGTGCAAAGACACAGAAACTTAAGAAAACAGAGTTAATCCAGACAACTTTAGTTTCAGCATGACTGGAGTATATAGAATGTGAGGGGAATGAGAGTGAAACTCCTTTTAGAGATACTGCCAGAAGTCAGAGGCCAGTGAACTCTTAGGCAAGCTCATTCTTCCTTGATACTTTTCACATGAACCCTTCCAATTATTAGGTAATGATGACCAATATGACTTGGAATCTTATCTCTAGGATCCAGACATTCTCCCCCATTTGCCAGCAGTGACTTCTTACCCCCTCCAGCCTTGGTTGCCTTAAGGTGGATTTGAGAACAGGTTGTTCCTTGGGTGGCCAGGATGGGACAGCGTCCAATACCAAACAGGAACTGGTGAGTCTTAATCATCTTGCCCAGGATGGCTGTGGGGCTCCGGATAAGCACTGGGCAACGCTGTAGCAACATGGCTGCTGCCACCCTCTTGAGCCCGAAGTTCTGCATAAGATGTGGAAGAGATGAGATTCCACCATGAAGATCTGGCTGAAAGCCAAGGGTCATTCTTGTGTTTGATCCTTTGCCTTTAGCTTCTCACCCAATGCTTGCCTCCCTCCCCAGAGATGCCTTTATTGTCATTTCAGGGTAAGAACTTTCCAAATATTAAAATGTACTAATAGGGCATCAGAGAGGAAGAAACAGGAAACTGATCATTAGACAAAAGAGGTGAAGAAAAGAGTTCCCACTGGAGGTCAGAAAGCCTGAATTCTGATTCAGACTCTGCCACTGACCTGCTCTGTGATGGTAAGGATCATTGAAGTCTGATTGTGTGTGGCAGGATGAGAGTTGACAACCCACCAACCCTTTGATCAACACTTAGGGCTAAGACTCTTTCTAAGAATATTGGCCTCAGCCAAATGAAGATTCAACCTGCTAATGCAGACAGATGCCATTGACAAGGGCTCATGAGGCTTCACTCAGAGTGTTTCCCGAGCAGACCCAGTCAGAGAGACAAGGAGCTTGAGGCCATAGGTACCAGCTTAAGTAGATTCAGGAAATAGGACAAAAGGGCACCATGTGCCACGAGACAGATATTTTACTGTCTTTGAATTTTCTCCTGGAGTTTTGAAAATCAGATAGAGATGTAGGTGAAAGCAAGACCCAAGGAATCTGGGAAACAAGTCTATAGGTGAATGAAAGAGGCAGAGACTAAGACAGAAGAGAGAATCGGGGTGGGGAGAATATAAGAAAAAAATACACATAGTAGGCATTCAATAAATATTTGTTGAATTGGGGAGTAAATTAATGAATGAGCAGGGACTCAAATGGAGGAAAGAGAAGAGAGGAAGGGTCATAAAGAAAGAAAAATTAGGAAAGATAAAAGGAGGAAAGTAAGAGAACAAAGGTGCAATGGTAGTAGTGGAGTTACAACAGAAATAGCGGGAGAGAGATCAAAGCAAGAGGAAAGGGGACAGGTAGAGATAAGAACAGGGAGAAGAGGACTGATCCAGAAAAGCAGAGGACAAGAGGATTATGGGAAATATAGAAGGTAGGGAAATAGACTGAGATAAAAGAAAGAATGAAAGAGAGAAGATGAGAGAAGAGAGAGAGGGAGAGAGAAACAGAGCAGAGGTAGAGTTAGAGACAGATAGACAGAGGGACAAAAAAGGGATATGAGGCGAAATCAAGGAGCATGGCTGAATATACAAAGACTCAGAAAACTGAAAGCAGGAGAGGAGAGAATCCAGCAGAGGCAGAGAGTCAGTCAGGAACAAAGGTAAAGGAGAAATTCTGTCAGAGATTGTGTGGGTGGGGGAGAACAACAAAGAAGAGCTAGGGAAAGAGGATCTTGGCCCTCCCTACTGAGGGAGATTAGAGTGAGACTGAGTTAGAGCTAAGATCAAAGGATAGAGACAGAGAGATGGCTAAGGTGGGTTGGGGGTTGTGATGAGGGAGGGCTGAGACATATAAAGACAAAGAGAACTAGAGATAGCAAGAGGGAGAAATAGATTAAAAGAAAAAGGACAAACTAGAGATCCAGCATCAGAGGGTGAGACAAGATATGGGACAGGATAATGGGAGAGAGATGGAGGAATGTGGTAAGACTAAGGCCCTCCCACCACCAGGAGAGCTACTTAGTAGAACCTAACAGCACCTCTAGTATTTAAGGCTTTATGTTGTGAGGGAAAAGTGAACAGGAGGAACTCGTGGCCATGTCGTCATATGACAACCTCCTTCACCTCTTACAGAGCAATACTCCTCCCTTCTAGATCTCATAGAGCAAACACCCTCCTCCTAACTCACAAAGCAGCCTCTTCCCCTTGTTCCATCCCAGAGCATCCTCCTCCAACTCTCACAGGCTGTCATAAGAGCATACGTTGGTATGTGCGGTAGGGTGTGTGGGTCCTGAAATTGGGAAAGGCCAAGGGGTATTGAAAGGACTAATGAAACTCATGTTAAGACTTTAGGAAAGTGCCTAAAAGAAAATCTTAGCTTTTCTTATTTCAATTCCAGCTCCCCAACTCCTTGTTGGACGTTCTTGGAAAGTCACTTCCCCTCTTTGGGTCTCAGCTTTCATCAGCTGTCAAATGTAAGGTATTTATGTCTACCTCATATGGTAGGTAATGAATTGGATTTGATGCTTACCTTATATCTGGAGATATGAGTTTCCCTTCTCCTGCCTTCCTGCAAAGGCTAAACTGCTTGGAACTGAGCCTGCAGACCACAGATAAGGCTCCCAGAGTTTATCACGTTTAGGGTCTGACCACTCCCGAAGCTGAGACCAGGGTGTGGAAGAGAAGAGGAGTTCCTTTCTAGAATCATGTCTGTGCATCTGGCTGGGGCTGACCCTAGCTATTGGTGGTGAGGGGGGCGGATGGCCCAGGGAGAGGAGGCAAAGCAGATGGCCAGGTTCCAGGCTCCTGCAAATTCCTTTCCCCAACATTAACAACAATAATGACAACATTGGGGTATGTAATGTGAAGAAAAACCCCCAAGATTGGAAGCAAAGTCCAGTCCTGCCTTTGGATGATGGTGAATCCCACCCCCAGGTATAAAAACAGAAGTTCAGTACACACATCATCTCTAAGGGGCTTTCGGCCATGATATTCTCAGGGACCTGGGAAAATATAGGCTACTTCTTGGAATTTGTTGAATTATCAAGTTCTTTCAAGCTTCAGTTCCAGTTTCTCTGTTCTGGCACTCCTTTCCTGGAATTTGCCCTGCCTCACTCTGCCTGCCCATCTTGGGCTCTGTTTCCATTCTATCTTACTACCTATCATGAGACTGGAGAGAGTAAAATCAAATCAAAGGAGTATTTTAGGCAATTTAGGGTATTAAGAGCACAGCCTCTGGAGCCAGACTACTTGCATTTGAATCCTGGCTCTACCACTCACTAGCTCTGGGACATTAGAAAAGTCATGTCTCTGCTCTATGTCTTATATCTTTAAAATGTAGATAATAACAAGGACAATCTACTTCACAGGGATGTTGTGAAGATCCAGTAAGATAATCTATATAAAGTATATAGAAGAGTGCCTATCCTAGAGTAAATGCTGAAAAAGTGTTATCTGTTCTTTTTTATATTCTACATTTTCTATGTAGGGAAAGTGAAGGTATAGTCAAGGGAAGTAACATCATGAATACACCAGACCAGGTCTGGAAACTTGATTCTTGTCTCAATCCTGATTCTTGTCCTGATTCTGTTACAACTTACTATATGAACTTGGGCTCTGTATTTTCCCTCTCTGGGCCTCAGTTTCTCCAAAAACATTGGACTAGATAGCTCCATAGATTCCATCTGGTTCTACCAGTCAAACACTCACAGAGTTCTCACTGTGCCATACCCCTTTGTAAATGCTTCACATACATTGACTTATTTAATCTTCATGACAACCCTGTGAGTTATATACTAATATCAACTTTATTTCAAAGATGAGGAAACTGAGGGCCCAAAAGATTAAGTAACCTGTTCAGGTCACAGAGCTACTAAGTAGGAGAACCAGGATTTGAACCTAGTCAATCTGGTTCCAGAGCCTACTAACTTAACCACTATGGATCTATGATTCTAATATTACTACACATTATCCTGACTGAGAGCCTGACTCCAGGCATAAATCCACTCTCCTACACTAACAGGTCCCTTTCTGGGACACTTGATTTTGAGTTGTAACCAATGCCTTTACCACAGGAACAGATTTCTAACTGAAGCGGAATTTCAGGCACTGGTGAACATTCATTCATTCATACATTCATTCATTCCATTATTTAACAACTTATGCACCAATCTTTGCCGGGGTCTTCTTAAAACAATGCTTTTATCCAAGGAGGTAACTGTGAAATTTTGGACCAAGTGATAGAGCATTACTAGAAGATTTTCCCTACACCTTAAAATCCTCTCTCGTGTCAGCAGCCAATCTGCAGTCCCAGAGATCAGAGGGGCCAACCACAACTCTACCCCAGGAGAGAGCCAGAAACCACTCATTGCAGCGTTCCTCGATCTCTCTCTCCCCTTTGTGGCCTGCTTTGAAAGAATCAGTTAAGTCTGGAGGGGATGTGGTCACTTCTCTTCAGGAGTTGGAAGCATCAGGATTTACTTCCCTTCCTAGCACCCTCTCCCCATCATGGAAGAATCATAAAGAATTTTAGATTCCTGGAATCAGAATCAGAAATTCTTAGAAACAAAAATTTAGAAGACCATGAAATAAAACTTAGAAGAGGTTGTGGAAATCATAGGCCAAGCCCTTTTTTTCAAAGGATGAATGATTTGCCTCACAGTGAATTAGGGTGAGAAAACAAATCAATTGACTTTCAGCATAGGGCCCCATTCTTCTCCCACCATCTCCCCTTATTTCTGCTAATTATTCAACTCTCAATTCCCTCAAATCTCTCCCTTCCCAATTCATCATTCCCACCACCCCACATTCACTTTGTTTTCTCTCCCTACCTCTGGCCCTCTGGGGTCTGACCCATTGAGCTCTGCTGTCAGCCAAGGAGAGAGAAGGAGTCAAAGTGAGAGAGGAATGGAGAATTGCCAAAAAAAAAATACCAAGACCTCTTCTTGGGAGACAGAGAAGGAATGGAAGAGATAGACTGAGAGATACAGAGTAGAAGAAAGAGATGGAAAGGGAGAGAGAGATTTAGAGGAAAAGATACATATAGACCTCAGAAAAAGGAAAAATAAGAGAAAGCTAGAGTGTCAGAGAATGATGAAGTAAAGTGAGTGATCTTGAAAACTAACAGAGGAGAGGAAATGAGGAAAAAAGACAAAGGAAAGCTGAAAACTGGGAAAGACAGGAAGAGACATAGGAGGCCAAAAGAAAATGACAGAGTGACAGATTCTAAGGAACAGACAAAGTCAGATCTAGTCAGGCCAGAGAGTCAGCATATACAGCCTTGAGGTGGGCAAGCAGACCAAGAGAGAGGGCACCAGGCTGAAAGCAACACTTACCTGTTGCCCTGCACTGAGGACGAACGAACGACGGGTTGGGTGCTGTGGGTCAGGACCTGGTTTTATCCCTTCTCCCTTGGCTCAACTCCACCCACCCCGCCTTCTGCTGGCCTGGCCCTGCATTGGCCCCAAAGGTATCTCAGGCCCTTGCTAGAGATAAAACCCAATGTAGTCCCCTCTTGTCTCCCACCCTCACCCAGCACCGGCTCTCCCCTCTCTATTTTCTTTCCCTTCTCCCTCTGGAGTAGTAAAATGAGTTTGCTGGCTTTGGAATTAGACCATCCCTATATGGCTAGGGCACCTTGAGCAAAACCATCTATCTCTCTGACCCTCATTTTCCTCAACTATAAAAGGAGGGCAGTAAAAGTCAGAAGCAACTGTAGCACAAGAGGGAAGGGCTCTGTAACAGTTAGCTTCCATAGATGACATCCAGGTCATTGTAACAATTCAATAATATCATGTACAGAAAACACAACACAGTGCCTGGTCCAAAGAAATAACAGCTAATGTTGATTGAGTGCCTACTATGCACCTTTGTTAAGTGCTTTACATGGATAAATTTAGCCCATCCTCATAAGGACCTTATGAGAAAGGTATTATTATTCCCATGTTACAGATGAAGAAACTAGGGCTCAGAGAAGTGAGACAACTAACTGATAATTACCGAGATAGTAAGTTCAGAGTCCAACTATGAACTCAGGCAGTCTGGTTCCAGAACCTGTACTCTTTAAGCACTATTCTCCCTTTCAGGATATACAGTTAAAAATTTGAAGTTCTCTATTTCCTCTTTTTATTACCAACTCCTTATCCCTTTGTAATTTTCTTCTCCTCACTATCTTCTTTTTTCTTTCTCAATCCTAGGGCAGCAGGACGATGTCATAACCAGGCAATTTCATCTGTGGAGCAGATTATCATCATTAATAGTATATTAACATAAATGGAATCATACTCTATAATGAT
The DNA here is from genome assembly GCF_949987515.2 of Delphinus delphis. Lineage (NCBI taxonomy): Eukaryota > Metazoa > Chordata > Mammalia > Artiodactyla > Delphinidae > Delphinus > Delphinus delphis. Next base: position 80,848,923 of record NC_082704.1, read on the forward strand.
TTGCAATTTCCTTTTTTTCTATTTGACCACATGGCAATATGCCATGTAGTTCTTTCCATATAAATTCTTTCTTTTTTGTGGAGTCATACTATTCAAGAATCTGAATGTTAACATTATTTAAACACTCACTTATTAATGGAAATTTAAGTTACTTCCAGGGATTTCCCCCATCCATTATGAATAATGTTGCAATAAATATCTTTGGGCTTATGTGAGGATATTTTTTATATGGTAGAATCCTAAAAAAATTCCTGGGTCAAAGGATATATAGACATTAAAATTTTTGATACTGCTAATTTGCCCTATACATTTGCTATACATCCCCAATAATGGTGCATAAGAGTGTGTGTGTCTGGTCTCTCATAAACTTGCCAACACCATTTAAAAAATTTAATTAATTACTTAACTGAAATATACTTAATTTACAATATTATAACTAATTTTTATTATTTCCTTCCTTCTGCTAACTTTGGATTTAGTTTGCTATTTTAATTTCCTATTTCCTTAAGGTGTAGAGTTAGGTTATTGGTTTGATATATTGTTTCTTTTTAAAAATATGTTTTTATAACTATAAATCTCTGAGCACTGCCTTGCTGCATCCCATATGTTTTGATAGGTTGTATTTTCATTTTAATCCATTTCTAAGTATTTTCTAATTTCCCTTGTGATGTATTCTTTGACCTACTGATTGTTTAATAGTGTGTTGTTCCATTTCCACATACTTGTGAATTTTCCAGTTTCACTTGTTATTGATTTTCAGTTTCATTCCTTTGTCACCACAAAAGATATTTCGTAAGATTTTATTCTTTTTAAATTAACTGAGACTTGGGGCTCAATTTATGGTGTATCCTGGAGAATGCTCCATGTGCACTTGAGAAAAATATGTATTCTGCTATTGCCAGCAGAGCATTCTGTGTATATTATTTGTTCTAGTTGGTTTATAGTGTTTTGCAAGTTCTCTATTATTGATCTTCTGTTTATGGGTTGTTGTTCTACCCATTACTGACAGTGGAGTATTGAAGTATAGAACTATTATTGTAGAACTATTTCTCCCTTCTGTTTTGCCTGGTTTTGCTTCATATATTTTGTGATGGTCTTGTTAGTTGTGTGTATGTTTATAATTATAGCTCCTTGGTGAATTGACCTTTTAATCAATATGTAATGTCCTTCTTTGTACCTTGAAACACATTTTGAATTAAAGTCTGTTTAGTATGATATTTGTATAACTACCCCAGTTCTCTTTTAGTTACTATTTGCGTGGAGTATTCTTTCCATAATTTCACTTTCAACCTACCAGTTTCTTTTGATTAAAATGAGTCTCTTGTAGGCAGCATATAGTTCGATCATAATTTTTTCATCCATTCTGCCAATCTATGCCTTTTGATTACATAGTTTACTCTATTTACATTTAAACTTATTACTGATAAGGAAGAATTAGCTTCAGCCATTTTGCTATTTTTTTCTATATGTCTTATAGCTTTTCCTTCCTCATTACCTCCATTACTGCCTTCATTTGTGTTTAATTGATTTTTTGTTGTTGTGTTCCATTTTGGTTCCCTTCTCATTTTCCTTTTTGTGTATTTTGAGTTATTTTCTTCGTGGTTATCCTGAGGATTATAAGTAACATATTGAATTCATAACATTTTAGTTTGAATTAATACTAACAGCTTCAGTAGCATGCAAAACTCTGCTCTTATGCTCCTAGACACCTCTGTCCTTTCCCCTTTATGATGTTATTGTCATAACTTACATCTTTATACAATGCGTATCCACTAGCATTGACTTATAATTATTGTTTTATGAATTTGTCTTTCAAATCATATAGTAAAAAAGAAAAGTTACAAACCAATAATAAAATAATACTGAATTTTATATTTACCTATTTAATTACCTTTACCGGTGTTCTTTATTTCTGTGTATGGCTATCTAGCATCCTTCCCTTTCAGCCTGAAGGACTCCCTTTTGCATTTCTTGTAGGGCACGTCTACTGGTGACAAATTCTTCTGGTTTTGTTTGTTTGGGGCTGTCTTGATTTCTCCTTCAGTTCTGATGAATAGTTTTGGCATATATAGAATTCTTAGTTGACTATTTTTTTCTTTTCACACTTTAAGTATGCCTTCTGGCCTCCATGGTTTTTGATGAAAAATCAGCCATTAGTTTCTGGGGAAAACTGAAATGCAGAAGAACCCTGCTTCCCCAACACACCCCCCAAAAAGTTCAATGATTGAACAGCTATCCATGAATAAAAACAGCTCTGGAAAACCTCTAGAGTCCACCTAGGAATTTTAGCAGCACAGTGGAACAAAAACCAGTATTTTTGAGAACCACACAAGCAGAGAAAGAAGACAACTTCATTCTATCTGCAACATCCCATCTCCCAAAGCAGCATTGTTCAGCACCAAGAAAGAACTTCCACCAAGAAAGAGTTCCTCTCTCTAGGAAAGGAAGAGTAGGGGTGAGCAAACAGCTTATCCAGCCTCTTGAGGCATTGCAGAAAGTTCCCACTTTGGTTTCACCCCACCTAGACCAGCAAAGCTGAAATGTATACAGCCAGCTAGGAAAAAGGAAGAAAAGCAGAGGCTATTATTAGCAGACATACAGCAGGAGCAATCATAGTTCACAAAGACCTGCTCTGCAGACGAATTCAGCAAATTTCACCACTGAGGAAACCAACAGCCAACACCGTTGCTGTGGATTGCCTGCATATTTCACCAGCTTTCACTCCACAGGTATTTGCATTTGCTGATGCCAGCCATCTGAGTTCCTTCCCACTCCTTTCCTCCTCCCACCCCTGTCAGAGCCCAGGAACCATACCAACAGCTATCCAGGATCCTGAAGCTATGCAAGTATAAGTTGCCAGCTGCCTGAGTCCTTCCGTGCTACTGCCAGAGCCCAGGAGCCACACACATAGCCATGTTGAGCCTCTGCATCTGCATGAGTGCAAAATGCCAGCCTAAGCACCCTGGGTGACTTTCACCACTGTGCTTCTGCTTGGGGCCTCCATCTGCACATCCACATGGATCTAGCCTTATGCCTCCACTGTAGCTTTCATACCCTGAGGAAGATCGTGCAGCCACAGTGGGCACACCAAAAGCCAGGGCTCCTGGAGCAACTTCTGAGCCCAGATCAGGCCCTGTCTTCTGTCACTGTCCAGCACTACCACACCCACCCATAGTTAACCTCTTCAACTGTGTGTCTGCATGCTTCCAGCCTGGATCCTGTCATCAGCCATCAGCTTCCACTGCAGTACACATGCCCGGGGTAAGATGGGCAGGGAGAGTTGGAGCCACAGGTGATCACATGGAATGCCACAGCCCCTGCAGCTGTTTGTGGGCCTTGATTAATCACTGGCTGGCAACATCACACCTACCCATAGCTAGCCCTTCTAGCTGTGTACCTGCATGTCCCTAGCCCAACTCCCACTATCAGCCTCCACTGAAGCACACATGCTTAAGGAAAAAGTGTGCAGGCACAGGTGTCTGCAGCTAGCCTCTGCAGCTGAGTGTGTGCACACCACTGACTCTGACCAGCAACACTGACTGCCCTGGTCCCTAGCTGCTAGATCTAGAGGTGCCACTAAGGAGTCCAACAGTCCTTGCATCCACTGCATACCCCCCCACACTGTGCTGTGCTCACCAAGGACCACATAGTTGTCAGTGCTGTGGACAAAATTGGCCTAAACTGAAGAGACATCATGCTTCCCAGACGCAGTGCCACCACAAGCCCCCATACTTGACGCCCTGGACCACTAGAACCAGGTCACAGCATGATACAGTGTGCCTCTATTCATAGGTGAAATGCTTCTGTTACTGAAGTCAGTCCATAAAGTCTAGAAGAGTTGACTACTCCTTCAAGTGTGCAGATACATAGTCAAGGCTACAGGAATCATGAGAAAAAAATCAGGAAAATACATCTCTACCAAAGGAATACAGTAAACCACCAGCAACTGTCCCCAGAGAAATAGAGCTCAAGGAAGTGTTCAACAAAGAATTCAAAATAATTTTTCTACAGATGCTCAGAAAGCTACAAGAGAACACAGATAAACAATTTAATGATGTCAGGGAAACAGTGCAACAATGAAAGGAGAAGTTCAATAAAGAGATAGAAAGCATAAAAAAATAACCAAACAGAAATTTTGGAGCTAAATACAATCACTGAATGGAAGAATACAACAGAGAACTCCAACAGCACACTTTAACAAACAGAAGAGAGAATCAGTGAGCTAGAAGGCAGATCAATTGAAATTATCCAATCAGAGAAGCAAAAAAAATAATAATAATGAATGAAAACGAATGAAGAAAGCCTATGGAAATTATGAAATACCATCAAAAGAAATATTATACTTAACTGGAGTCCCAGAAGAAGGGATGGAGAAATGGCTGAAAGCTTATTTAAAAAAATAATGGCTGAGAACTTCACAAACCTGGGAAGGGATATAGTTATTCAGGTTCATGAAGCTAATAGGTCACCTCAAAATTTCAATCCAAAACAATGTTCTCCAAGATACATAATAATAAAATTGTTTAAAGACAAAGAGAGAATTTTACAAGCAACAGGAAAAAAATTTTCTACAACGAGGGAACACCCATAAGGCTATCAGTGGATTTCTCAGCAATGAACTTACAGGTTAGGAGAGAGTGGGATGATATACTCAAAGTGCTAAAAGAAACTGCCAACCAAGAATACTTTAGCCAGCAAAGTTGTCCTTCAAAACTGAAAGAGAGATAAAGAGTTTCCCGGGCAAAAGCTGAGGGATTTCATCACCACTAAAGCTGCCTTACAAGAAATGCTGAAAGGAATTCTTGAAGCTGAAACAAAAGAATGCTAATTACTAACATGAAAACATAAGAAAATAAGCAACACATTGGCAAAAGTGAACATATAATTAGACTCGAAACAGCTTGATACTGTAATATGGTGATGTGTTAACTAGTTAACTCTAGCATAAAGGTTAAAAAACAAAAGTACCCAAAATAGCTATAGCTTCAACAATTTGTTAATGGATACACAATAAAAAAAGATTAAAATAGTGACATAAAAAGTATAAAAGGAAAGGGGATTAAAGTATATAGTTTTTGCATGCAATCAAAGTTAAATTGTTATCAGTGTAAAATAGACTGTTATATATATAAGAAGATTTATGTAAGCCTCCTTGTTAACTGCAAAGCAGTTACAAAAAAGATAGAACGAGGGGAATCAAACAATATCACTTTGGAAAATTATCAATCCTCAATGGTAGACAGCAAGAAAGGAAGAAAAGAACAATCAAGCTACAAAACAGCCAGAAAACAATTAATAGGATGGCATTAGTCAGTCTTTACCTATCGTTTACCTATTAAGAATTACTCTAAATGTAAATGGATTGAATTCTCTAATAAAATGGCAAAGTGTGGTTGTATGGATGAAAAAATAGGACCCAACTATATGATGCCTATGGAGACTCACTTCAACTTTAAGGACACACATAGGCTCAAAGTAAAGAGATGACAAAAGATATTCCATGCAAGTGGAAACCAAAAGAGAGGAGGGGTAGCTATATGTATATCAGAAAAAATAGTCTTTAAGCAAAAAATAGTAACAGAAGGCAAATATGGTAATTATGTAATGATAAAGGGGTCAAGAAGATATAACGATTGTAAAGGATGCATGAACCCTGATGTTCATTGCAGCACTATTTACAATAGCCAGGACATGGAAGCAACCTAAATGTCCATTGACAGAGGAATGGGTAAAGAAAATGTGGTACATATATACAAGGGAATATTACTCAGACATAAAAAGGAATGAAATAGTGCCATTTGCAGAGATGTGGATGGACCTAGAGATTGTCATACAGAATGAAGTAATTAAGAAAGAGAAAAACAAATATTGTATAATATAGCTTATATGTGGAATCTAGAAAAATAGTGCAGATGAACTTATTTGCAATGCAGAAATAGAGTCACAGATGTAGAGAACAAACTTATGGTTACCAAGGGGGGAAGGGAGGGTGGGACAAATTGGGAGATTGGGATTGACATATATACGCTACTATGTATAAAATAGATAACTAATGAGAACCTACTGTATAGCACAAGGAACTCTACTCAATGATCTGTGGTGACCTAAATAGGAAGGAAATCTTAAAAAGAGTGGATATATGTATACGTATAACTGATTCACTTTGCTGTACAGTAGAAATTAACACAACATTGTAAAGCAACTATACTCCAATAAAAAATAAAATAAAATAAATAAGAAAGAAGATATAACAATTGTAAATATATATGAATCTACATATATTAAGCAAATACTAACAGTTCTGAAAAGAGAAATAGACAGCAATACCATAATAGTAGGAGACATCAATGCCCCACTTTCAACAACAGATAGGACATCTGTACAGAAAATAAATAAGGAAACATTGGATTTGAACCATACTATAGAATAAATGGAACTAACAGACATGTACAGAATATTCCATCCAAGAGCAGCAGAATATTCTTAAGCACACACAGAACATTCTCCAGGATAAATTATATAATATGTCAGAAGACAAGTCTTACCAAATTTTAAAAAAGATTGAAATTATAGCTAGTATATTTTCTGACTACAATGGTATGAAATTAGAAATCAATAGCAGGAGGAAAGCTGGAAAATTAACAGATAGTTGGGAATTAAACAACATGCTCAGTGGACATATATACACTACCAAATGTAAAATAGATAGCTAGTGGGAAGCAGCTGCATAGCGCAGGGAGATCAGCTTGTTGCTTTGTGACCACCTAGAGGGGTGGGATAGGGAGGGTGGGAGGAAGATGCAAGAGGGAGGGGATATGGGGATATATGTATATGTATAGCTGATTCACTTTGTTATACAGCACAAACACAATACTGTAAAGCAATTATACTCCAATAAAGATGTTAAAAACAACAACAAAAACAACAACATGCTCAGCAGCAATTGATGGGTCAAAGAAGAAATTAAAAGCGAGATCAAGAAATATCTTGAAACTAAAATTGAAGCACATCAAAACCCATGTGTTTCTACAAAAGCTGTTATAAAAGGGGAATTTATACTGATAAATGCCTACATCAAGAAACAAGAGAGGGGAGGAGTCAAGATGGTGGAATAGGAGGATGTGGAATTCGTCGCTCTTCACAAGTATATCAAGAATACAACTACAAACGTAACAGTTCTCATAGAGCACCTGCTGAACATTAGCGGAAGACTTTGGACACCTAAGAGGACAAGAAACATCCCCTCACAACTGTCTAGGATGAAAGAAAGAAGAAAAAAAGAAAAGAGGAATCAAAAGAGGGACCAGCAACCCTGGTGGGAAGCTGAAGGTGAGGGGAGGTCCTCATATTCAGAAAAACTCTCTCATGGTGGGGAAATCAGCTGGGACAGAAAAGGACCTTCAGGGGATCAAAGGAGAATGCAGTGGACAGTCTGTAGAAGGCAGGAAAAATTAAGAACTGCATGGTCTACACTGCAGCTCTGCACATTCCAGCCTGAGTCGTGAGTCACCTGTTGCAAAGGGAGGCTGGGTGCAGGAAATTGGGGTTTGGAGCACGGACCCAGGGAGGGGACAGCTGTTGGGTGTGAAAAGATAGCCTGAAGGGACAAGAGTAAGGAGCTGCACAACCGGGAAAGTCTGCAGAAAAAACCTGGGACACCATAAAAGCAAGGCGTCATTTTTGAGTGGCGTACAAGGGGCAGAACTACCATTATAACCCCTTTCACCACCTGCCGGCTTCTTCAGCCTCCATGGGCATTGGGAAGGGCTCCTATCTGAGCAGGCACACCCATCCCTCGGGCCAGGGTCTCCTCTGTCCATGTGGGCTCCAGAGGCCTGAGTGCTGCCCATCCCAAAGCCTCCTTGGGCATCAGCCCTGGGCTCCCCTGCCTGGGATGAGAGTCTGCTGATGCTGGCTGGGCTGAGTGCTAAAGCGTGGGGTTGGGAGAATGGATCTGGGCAGAGGAGTGCTGTAAGCTGCACGGATATAGCAGTGGGGACAGGAGTGAGGGGATGCGCAGCTGGGAATGCCCCTAGAGGAAGCATGCACTGCCTGGAAAGTGGGGCACCATTGTTGAGAGGTGTGAGGGGAGCAGGGCCACCACTGCCCCCACATGCCAGCTCCTGCCTCTGCAGGCACTGCCAGGCACTCCCACCAGAGTGAGCATGCCCCAGACTGTTGCAACTGCCTGCTGGTCCCCGCTGCTGCAGGCAACTCATGAACACCCCAATTGTGTCCGCCATACCCCTCCCTGGCCTGAGTAAGTGTGCCCCAAGCAGCCACTGCTTTCACCCACTCACACCTGGGCAAGGAACAGATTCCTGAGGGTGGCACACATGCAGAGGTGAAGCCAAAACGAGAATTGAGCCCCAGGGGCCATGCAACTAAGGCAGAGGAATGGAAGTCTTTCCATGCAGCTGCACAAGCCATGGATTAAATCCCCAAGATTGACTTGGTAAATCCAGCCTCTGTGGAATACCTGAATAGACAATGAGTGTTCCCACAGTTGAGACCGATCTAGCCTTCATAGCACTGGAGTTTTAGGTAACATACATGTGGGAGTCAAGCCAGGTCAGAGTCTGAGCTGGCCCCACAGTGCCCACAGCAGGTCCAGGGACCTACCTAGGTTATTGGAGGTCCTCCTGGGAAGGTAGGGATTGGCTGTGGCTCACTGAGGGAGCAATGACACTGACAGAGGAGGGCCCAGAAAAATATTCTTAATTCTATTATTCAGTTTTGTTTGTTTTGTTTTGTTCAGTTGTTGGTGGTGTTCCTTTTATTATTTTTTATCATTTATTTTTATTTTTTAAATATATATATATATTCTATTTTTACTTTACTTGTTTCCTTGTTTTGTTCTTTGTTTTTTCATTTTATTTTTTCTTTAGTTTTTTTGATTGTTTATATGTGTATATTTTGTTTTCTTCACTTTTCTTGTTTTTTGTTTGCTGTCTGTTTTTGTTTTATTTTTCATTTTTTAAGTTTTGTTTGTTAAGGCCTTATTGACTGTTCTCATGTTTGAATTCTTTTGTTTGTTCTCTTGTTTTTTTTAATTTATTTTATTCTGTGTGTGTGTGTTGTGTTGTTGCTGCTGTTTGCTGTTGTTTTTGCTCTTTGCCTTGGGTTTCTTTTCTGTTCTTTCTTTTATCATTGGGCAGCTTGTGGGCACTTGGTTCCCCATCCAGGGGTCAGGCCTGGGCCTCTGGGGTGGAAGTGCCAAGTCCAGGACACTGGACCGCCAGAGAATACCTGGGCCCAGGGAATATTAATCGGTGTGCATACTTCCGGAGGTATCCATATCAACACCAAGATGCAGCCCCACACAACAGCCTGCAGGCTCCAGTGCTGGACACCTCACACCAAGCAACCAGCAAGACAGGAACACAGCCTCACCCATCATCAGACAGGCTACCTAAAGTCATACTAAGATCACAGACACCCCAAAACACACCACCTGATGTGGCCCTGCCTTTCAGAGGGAAAAGACTCAGCTCCACACCCCCAAGCACAGGCACCAGTCCCTCCCACTAGGAAGCCTACACAAGCCCTTGGACCAACCTCACTGACTGGGAGCAGACAACAAAAGCAAGAGGAACTACAGACACTGAAGCCTAAGGAAAGGAGACCTTAACAGTAGGTTAGACAAAATGAGATGACAGAGAAATAGATTACAGAAGAAGGAGCAAGGTAAAACCCCACAAGACCAAATAAATGAAGAGGAAATAGGCAATCTACCTGAAAAAGAATTCAGAGTAATCATAATAAAGATGAACCAAGACCTCAAAAATAGAATGGAGGCACAGATTGAGAAGATACAAGAAATATTTAACAAAGACCTAGAAGAACTAAAGAACAAACAATCAGTGATGGAGAACACAAAACTGAAATGGAAAATACACTAGAAGGAATCAATAGGAGAATAACTGAGGCAGAAGAACAAATAAGTGACATGGAAGATACAATGGTGGAAATAACTACTGCAGAGCAGAATAAAGAAATAAGAATGAAAAGAATTGAGGACAGTCTCAGAGACCTCTGGGACAACATTAAACACACCAACATTCGAACTATAGGGGTCCCAGAAGAAGAAGAGAAAAGGAAAGGTACTGAAAAATATTTGAAGAGATTATAGTTGAAAACTTCCCTAACATGGGAAAGGAAACAGTCAACCAAGTCCAGGAAGCACAGAGAGTCCCATTCCTACAGGAAAAATTCAGGGAGAAACACACTAAGACACATATTAATTAAACTATCAAAAATTAAATACAAAGAAAAATCCAAGATTTTGGATCATTTTTACTATCATTACTCTGAATTCTTTTTCAAGTAGACTGCCTAACCCTAAAGAAGCGGCTGATTAGTGGGCTCTGGCTCACTCAGGCTGCGGGGAGGGAGGGGTACGGAATGTGGAGCGAGCCTGTGAGGGCAGAGGCCAGTGTGCCATTGCAACAGCCTGAGGCAGGCCGAGTGTTCTCCCGGAGAAGTTGTCCATGGATCATGGGACCCTGGCAGTGGTGGGTTGCAGAGGCTCCAGGGAGGGAGGTGTGGATAGTGACCTATGATTGCACACAGGATTCTTGGTGGCTGTAGCAGCAGCCTTAGCACTTCATGCCCGTCTCTGGTGTCCATGCTGATAGCCGTGGCTCAAGCCCATCTCTGAAGCTCATTTACATGGTGTTCTTAATCTCCTCTCCTCATGCACCCCGAAACAATGGTCTCTTAACTGTTAGGCAGTTCCAAACTTTTTCCTGCACTCCCTCCCAGTTAGCTGTGGTGCACTAGCCCCCTCCAGGCTGTGTTCACACAGCCAACTCCAGTCCTTTCCCTGGGATTTGACCTCCGAAGCCCAAGCCTCAGCTCCCAGCCCCCACCCACCCCAGTGGTTGAGCAGACAAGCTTCTCAGGCTGGTGAGTGCTGTTCGGCACTGATCCTCTGTGCAGGAATCTCTCCACTTTGCCCTCTGCACCCCTGTTGCTGCGCTCTCCTCTGTGGCTCCGAAGCTTCTCCCCCGCCCATCCCCCTGTCTCTGCCAGTGAAGGGGCTTCCTAGTTTGTGGAAACTTTTCCTCCATCACAGCTCCTTCCCAGAGGGGCAGGTCCAGTCCGCATTCTTTTGTCTCTGTGTTTTCTTTTTTCTTTTGCCCTACCCAGGTACAGTGGGGGTGAGTTTCTTACCTTTTGGGAAGTCTGAGATCTTCTGACAGTGTTCAGGAGGTGTTCTGTAGGAGTTGTTCCACATGTAGATGTATTTTTGATGTATCTGTGGGGAGGAAGGTGATCTCCACGTCTTACTCCTCCACCATCTTTTTTTTTTTTTTACGGTACACGGGCCTCTCACTGTTTTGGCCTCTCCCGTTGCAGATCACAGGCTCCGGACGCGCAGGCTCAGCAGCCATGGCTCACAGGCCTAGCCGCTCCGCAGCATGTGGGATCTTCCCGGACCGGAGCACGAACCCGTGTCCCCTACAGGCGGACTCTCAACCCGTGCGCCACCAGGGAAGCCCCCCTCCACCATCTTGAAGGTCCTCCCGGCATAGTTATTTTTAATTCTTTTGTTTTTTTAACCTTTACACTCTAGTTAAATGTGATTTACACACCACCATTAAAGTTTTGTAGTATTTTGAGTTTGACTATATACTTACATTTACCAGTGAGTTTTATACTTTTAGTTTTATACTTTTATAGGTTTACATGTTACTAATTAGCATCATTTTGGTTCAGCTTGAAGAACTTCCTGTAGCATTTCTTGTAAAGTCAGGTTTAGTCATGATTAATTACCTCACTTTTTGTTTGGCTGGCAGTTTTATCTCTTCTTTATTTCCAAAAGACAGCTTTACTGGATAAAGTATTCTTGGTAGGCTTTTTTTATTTTTCTTTCAGCATTTTGAACATATCATCTCACTCTCTCCTGAACTGCAAGGTTTCTAGTGAGAAATCTAGAATCTTATGGAGTTTCTCTTGTATGGAATGAATCACTTTTCTCTTGGTGAATTCAAAATTCTCTTTGTCATCGCTTCTCGGCCTTTTGGCTAAGATCAAGTGTAGTATCTGTTCTTATCAGTTTAATATCTGATACGTCCTCTATCCGAGGACAATATATTAAATGGATTTTTGGAGCTGGGAGTCGGAATAGGAGCTTGCTCTGTCCGCTCCACGCATCGACCTGGTATTGCAGTATCTCCAGGAATGGTGCACTTCCCCTCACGGGGACCAAAAAAAAAAAATTCTCTTTGTCTTTGATTATTTACAGTTTGATTGTAATGTGTCTTGGTGAAATTCAATTTGGGTTGATCCTCTTTGGGCACCTTTGACCTTCATGTTCCTGGATATCCATAAATAGCTCTTTCAAGATTTGGAATGTTTTCAGCCATTATTTCTTTAAGTAAGCTTTACATCTCTTTCTTGCTCTCTTCTTCTGGGACTCTCATAATCTGTATATTAGTTCCCTCATGGTGTCTGATGAATCCTGTAGGCTATCTTTGATCCTTTCACTCTTTGTTGTTCTCTGACATGATAATTTCAAATGACCTGTCTTTGAGTTCACAGATTTTTCTTCTGCATGATGAAGTCTGTTTTTGGTGTTCTCTATGGAATTTTTCTTTATTCGATGCTTTCTTCAGCTCTAGAATTTCTCTTTGGTTCTTTTTCATTATTTCTATTTCTTTATTGAAATTCTAATTTTGTTCATGTATGGTTTTCCTGATTTTGCTAAGTTATCTGTGTTCTCTTGTAGCTCACCAGCTTCCTTAAAACAACTACTTTGAATTTTTGTCAGACAATTCATAGCTCTTCATTTCTTTGTGGTCAGTTATTGGAATATTATTATGTTCCTTCAATAGTATCATGCTTTCTTGATTTTCCATTAACATTGAAATTCTGTGTTGCTGTTTTCACATTTGAAGATGTAGACACCTCCTACAGTTCTTACTGACTGGCTATAGGAGAGGAACACCTTCACCAGTCAGCCCAGCTATGGATTTTGAGGCACTTGCAGACCATTTCTATGGATACACCAACTCTGCACTCCTTGTTCCCTCTTAGGAGGAGGGAATTCCTAAGATTTTATGTCTCTCTTGATCCCACAATACCAGGCAAGGTGCTGAGAGCCTCCTGTTTGTTTACCATAGTGCAGTTCCCTGAAATGCTCAAGTTTGTGTGCGTTCTCCCAATTCTGCAGAGTTGAGATGGCCATTGGCATGTTTTCTCAAGCTGTCTGCAGAGGATCACACTTGCCATCTGTGGGGTCAAGCAATGGGAGCCAGCCACAGAGGAGGCTGAATAGAGCTGTGTTTTGGGAATTCCTGTGGGCCAGTTGGGGGAGAGAGTGTTCTGAAGGTGAGGCACACCAAGTGACTCATGGGTGTGCCTCCTGTTGCAGTCTGTGAAGCTGACAATAGGATCTATGGCCCATTATTGAATTCTGAGCCCTGGTTGTTGTGAGTCCCCACTTCTTTTCCCTGCACCCAAACTCTTCCACCTACCTCAGTATTCTGGGTGGGGCAAGAAAGAAGTGGACTTCTTGCTGGGGAAGCCATGAGTTCACTATGTTTTCACTCTCCGTTGTGAGAGAAATTGTGTTGAGGGGATCTCTCTTGGCACTGAGCTGTGCTGCCTTGGGGGAGGGGTGATGTGGGTCAGGTGAAACTGTGCTTCTTACCCTCTTCAGTGTGTCTATTCTTGGATTTTTTTTGCTCAATTGGTGTGCTGGAACTTCTCTGGACTCCAGGACTTCCACAAAGGTACTCTTATGCTGGGGAGATTATGAAAATCTGTACCTCTGTGGGAAGAGGATGGTAGAAAGGATGGTATTCCACCATCTTGCTGAATGTGATATTAACGGTAGGTTTTTGTATATGAACTTGTCAAATTGAGGAAGTTCCCATGTTCCTACTTTGCTGAATGGGCATTGGATTTTGTTCAATCCAATTTCTGCATATATATATATATTCATATATATTCATGCAATTATCTTCTTCAGACTGTTGATAGGATAGATTACATCAATTGATTTTCAAATTTTGAACCACTCTTGCATACCTGAATAAATTCAAGACCAGCATGTAGGTCTGGCCCAGGCTCCTACAAAGCCACTGCTTTTGCCCTGGGTCCCGGTGCAAATGAGACCTTGTGTTCATCCTCCAATATTGGAGTCTCTGTTTCCCCCACTCTTCTGGAGCTCCTGCAAACAAGACCTGGTGGCCTTCAAAGTCAAATGCTCTTAGGGCTCCTCATCCTGTAGCCAGACCCCCAGCCTGGGGAGCATGACATGGGGTTCAGAACTCACACTCCCATGGGAGAATTTCTGTGATATAATTATTCTCCAGTTTCTGGGTCACCCACCAGGGGGTATGAAATTTGATTATATTGTGAGTACACCCCTCCTACCATCTCACTGTGATTTCTTCTTTGTCTTCAGTAGGTTCCAGTCTTCTTTATTTTTGATTGTTCAGCAGTTTGTTGTGATTTTGATGTTCTCGTGGGAGGAGGTGAACTCAAGATCTTCTACTCCACCATCTTGTCTTCTCTTTTCTGAAACAGAGTCATTCCACACACCCCTGCCAACATGGCACTGTGAGCTGTGTGGCAATAACAATTTAATGTTGATTGCATACAAAAACTCTATACTTTTACTTTACCATCACGTTTATGTTTTTGATGTCATGATTTATATTGTTTTACTTAGTGTATCCATTATCAAATTATTTAGCTAAAGTTATTTTTAATTTATTTCTGTGTGTGTGTCTTTTAACCTTTACACTCAAGTTAAATGTGATTTACACACTGCCATTACAGTTTTGGAGTATTTTGAGTTTGACTATAGGCTTACATTTACCAGTGAGTTTTATACTTTTACAGGTTTACATGTTACTAATTAGCATCACTTTGGTTCAGCTTGAAGACTCCCTTTAGGATTTCTTGTAAAGGCAGGTTTAGTGGTGATTAATTACCTCATTTTTTGTTTGGCTGGCAAAGTTTTATCTCTCCTTTATATGCAAAGGACAGCTTTGCTGAGTAAAGTATTCTTGGTAGGCTTTTTTTTTCTTTCAGCATTTTGAACACATCATTCTCTCTCCTGACCTGCAAGGTTTCTACTGAGAAACCCAGTCTTATGGAGTTTCTCTTGTAGGGAATGAGTCACTTTTCTCTTGGTAAATTCAAAATCTCACATGTTCATGATATATGCACTGTTCTTATAAATTATAGTATTTGATTTACTACTATTTTATTGAGGATTTTGCATTTGTGTTAATGAAAGATATTGATGTGTATTTTTCTTATAATGTTTTTGCCTGGGCTTGGTACTAGGACAAGGCTGGCCTCATAGAATGAGTTAGGAAGTATTCTACCTTGTTCTATCTCTTGGAGTAGCTTTTACAGAACTGGTATAATTCCTTCTTCAAATATTTGTTAGAATTCAATGGCCAACCCATCTTGGCCTGTGGTTTTCTGCTTTGGAAGGTATTAATCATTAATTCAACTCCTTTAATAAATAGAAGCCTATTCAGATTGTGTATTTCTTCCTGTGGGAGTATTGGATAATTGTGTCTTTTTAGGAATTGGTCAGGGTTATCAAGTTTGTGGGCATAGAGTTGTTCATTATATACTGTTACCCTTTCAGTGCCTATGGGATCTGTAGTGATCTCTTCTCTTTCATTTCTTATATTAGCAACTTACATCCTCTTTTTTTTCTTAGCTAGCCTGGATAGAGGCTTGTCAATCATATTGGTCTTTTCAAAGTATTTGCTTTTGGTTTTCAGATTTTCTCCAATGATTTCTTATGATGCCTTTTTACAGTAAATTGTAAACTGAGAATCAGAAAGGTTAGATTTTTCACCAAATTAAGCAACAGTATTGCAACTCTTTGGGCCTTGTGTTATATCTCAATGCCTGAATATTAATTTCCAAACATAAATTTCCTTTGAGGTTAGGTCCATATTGCAATATTCTGATAAATGACAACATGAAATGACTTGTTATTTCTCCTGTACAGTCAGTGCAAGTTGGCAGTCTATTTAATGAAATTAGCTATTTAGTGCTGGACTTTCATAGTGGAGGCTGAGAACATAGCAGCCCTAATCCTCATTATCATTGTTAGTTTAAATATTAGTCTAAATATTAGTTGAGCACATGTCTGCTAGCAATTGAACATATGTTATACCACTATACCTTCAGAACTTTCCTAGAATGTAGATATTCTTGTTCCCATTTTACAATGAAGAAACTGAAGGGTCAAGAAGTTGACTTGTCCCAAATTGAGTGACAAACCTAATTTTGCTAGATTTTCTCCTTTTGATATTGTGTCAGTGGCTAATCCTCAGTTTCTTATTCAATAAAATAGGGAATGTTACTATATGATCTGCCTCTTCTGTTCTTAGGTTAAATAGAACATATTGCTACACTGTCTGTGTGGATCCAAGGAGATCACACATGTGAGGCAATTTGGGCATCAGTTGCACAGAGTAAAATGCTCAACAAATCATATTAATTCTAGTCAGTACTATGGTTATGAGTAGGTCCACTACTGTAAAAGTTTCCAGACTGTGGTCGACTAATGGTGAAAAATACACTGCATTCTATGGGGGATAAGCTTTCTTCTTTTAAACATGTTCTTTTTTTCTTAAATTTTCCTTAAAATGCATCTTGATAGTAGTGACAGCAACAAAAATGTCAACGTAGGGAGTTCCAAAGGACCATCCCTCTACAAAAGCACTGGTAAAATCAACGTCAAAATCAACTTTTCAGATGTCTGGAAAATAATCAAAGGTTTATAGCAACCAATCAAATGCTTAAACAAGAAAAAGGTGACTAAAACCTGGTAGGAGTGCATTGTGACATTTTAACTTACCTTTGTCCCACCCCACCTCCCGGATTTGATGTCAACCCATGTTCCCAGTGTGGTTTCCTGGTGCTGGTGAGAGCAGCAGATCCTTGCCCTCAAAGAATTGTGATTGTCCATTTGGAAATGTCTGGTGGCTCCCTGAAGGTCTATTGCAAAGGACTTACCTTTTTTTCATCTAATTCAGATCTCTCTCATGTCAGAGAAGTGACTTTGGGGACAGTGTTCCTCAAAAACATTTACATGGAAATTGTGATAGTTAATATTTTTTGTCAACATGCCTGGCTATGGTGCCCAGTTGTTTGGCCAAACACCAGTCTGGATGTTGCTGTGAAGATATTTTTAGATGTGATTAATATTTACAGTTAGTAGACTTGGAGTAAAGCAGATTACTCTTCATTATTTGGGTGGGCATCAGCCAAGGCGAAGCTCTAAGGGCAAAGTCTAAGGTTTCCTGAACAAGCTTTTTTTCTTCCTCAAGTCTGCTACATAGAAATCCTGCCTGAGTTTCCTACCTGATGACCTTTCCTGCAGATTTCAGACTCAAGACTGTAAAATCATCTTTCACCTGAATTTTAAGCCTGCTGTTCTGTCTTACAAGTTATATGCTTCAATTCCTTATACTAAATTCTTCTCTCTCTCTCTCTTTTTACGTATGTGCAGTGTGTGTGTGTGTGTGTGTATGTGTGTGTGTGTGTGTGTGTGTATAAACAAGAAATGAAGATTACAACGCATAGCTGTAATCTGCCTAGATGTGTTGAAGTTGTGCCCAAATGCACACACATAGCCTACCTGAAAAGACTGAGTTGTTTTTTTTATATCCAGACACTTAAAGGGTTCTCTGTGAAAACGCTGGCTAATGAAATAAAAGCTAATGAACAAATAAATGAACTAATAAAAGCTAATGAACAAAGGTAATAAGATAGAGTCATCAATGACCACATATGGCAAAGGAGAGAGTCTCTCAAAAATAATTTTTAAAAGTCCCTAAAAATACAAACAACAATAAACTCAAGAAAGGGAGGAGAATCTCATTTCCAGAGTTGCCTCTTTATAACATTCCAAATATAGTTTTCAACAAAAATTTCAAAGCATGAGAAGAGATAAGAACCTATGTACTGTCAACTGAAAAAAATTGCACAAGCTAACAGTTGAGAAATATGTTTTATTAAGCAGACATAATGAGGACTTAAGCCTGGGAGACAGCCTCTCAGCAATCAGAGACTACTCCAGCAAGGTAAGGAAGGAGCCGGGATATATAGGAGTTTCTGCCAAAAACCACTAGGTAGTTGGAAGGAAAAACTAGACATCTCAAGTTAATGAATTAGGCACTTTTCTATGTATGGGAAGATGCAAGAGTTGGGGCTCATTGAAATCATTCCTTTGATGTACACCTTAACTGTCTAGGGGCAGTATCCTGTTTTCTCCATCCTGAATTCCCTCAGGGTACACCTTCAGGGTGGGGTTCATCTGCAGTGGCTGATGGCTTGATGGCTGCAACACCCTTTGCTTACTGATATGGCAAGTGACATTCTTTGTCCACAGTACCATTTACAAAATAAATAATTAGTGGAAACGGTCCCTGAGGAAGAACAGATATTGGAATTACTAGAAAAGACATTTAAATACCTTCTTTAAATATGCTCAAAAAGATAAAGGAAACTATAAATAAAGAATTAAAGGAAATCAGAAGAACAATGTCTCACAAAATAGAAAATTATAATAAATAGATTGAAACTGTGAAAAGGAACCAATAAAATTCTGGAGCTGGAATGTCAGATAACAAATGAAAAATTCACTACATCACAGAAATTAACTAAAATAGATTGTAGGCCTAAATGTAAAACTGTAAAACTCACAGAAGATAACGTAAGAAAAAAAGTCTAGAAGACTTTGGATATGGCGGTGACTTTTTAGATACAACAGCAAAGGCACAATCCATTAAAAAAAATTGATAAGTTGGACCTAATTAAAATGTAAAATATCTTCTCTGCAATAGACACTATCAGGAGAATGATAACACAAACCATGGACTGAAAGAATATATTTACAAAAGCATACCTGATAAAGGACTGTTATCCAAAATATACAAACACTTAAAACCCAACAATAAAAACCCAAAAAACTCAAAAAAATGGGCCAAAGACCTTCACAGACATCTCACCTCAGAAGATATGCAGATGGAAAATAAAGGTAGGAAGAGATGCTCCACATCATATGTTATCAGGAAAATTCCAATTAAAACAATGAAATACCACTACACACCTATTAGAATGGACAAAATCTGGAATACTGACAAGAACAAATGCTGGTGAGAATGTACAGCAATGGGACCTCTCATTCATTACTGGTGGAAATACAAATGGTATAGCCAACTTTTGAAGAGAGTTTGGCAATCTTTTATGAAACTAAACACACTCTAACATATTATCCAGGAATCACACCCCTTGGTATTTACCCAAAGAATTTAAAAACTTATGTCCACAAAAAAATCATGCACATGTATGTTCATAGCAGCTTTATTCATGTTTGCCAAAATTTGGAGGGAACCTTCAAGTTCAACCTTCAGTAGGTATAATGGAAACATAAACTGTGGTACATCCAGACAATGGAATATTATTCAGTGCTTAAAAGAAATGAACTGTCAAGCCATGAGAAGACAATGAGGAACCTTAAATGCATATTACTAAGTGAAAGAAACCGACCTGAAAAAACTACACACCTGTAAGATTCCAGCTTCATGATATTTTGGAAAAAGCAAAATTATGGAGACAATAAGAAGATCAGTGATTGCTAGGGTTTCAGGTGGGGAGGCATGAATAGGTGGAGCACAGAGGAATTTTAGGGCAGTGAAAACACTCTATATGGTTCTATAATGATGGATACATGTCATTTATACATTCTTCCAAACCCATAGAATGCACAGTACCGAGTGAACCCTCATATAAACTATGGACGTTGGGTGCTTATGATGGATGTGACAATGCGAGTTCACCAACAGTAACAGATGTACCACTCTGGTGAGGGATGTTGATAATGCAGGAAGCTATGCATATGTAGAGGCAGAGAGTAATTGGGAAATTTCTGTACATTTCTCTTAATTTTGCTGTGAAACTAAAATTGCTCTTAAAAATAAATAAACATGCACACCACACACACACAGGAACATATAACAGGAGCCACATAGGTAATTTTAAACGTTCTTGTGGCCACATTAAGAAAAGTAAAAAGAGGTGAAAGAATTATTTTTAAAAATTCAATAGAGGTTTTCAACAGCAGATTTAAAATCACAGAAGAATCAGTAAATTTGAAGGCCAGGCACTTGAGATCATCCATTCTGACCATCAGAAGGAGAAAATAATGAAGCAAAATGAAAAGAGACCAAGAGAACTATGGTGCACCATCTTTAGCACCAATGCATGCTAAATCCCAGAAGGAGGAGAGAGAGAAAGTGGCAGAAAGAATATTTGAAGAAATAATGGAAAGAGCTGTATAGGAGCTGTATTTTGTACACTATTGAAGCTAAGTAGGTATTAATTAATTTGTCCTAGCAAATTGACCCTCAGCCCTGGTACCATCCAGACCTGTTGTCTACCTGAACAGCTTCCCCAAGAGGAGAAAAGAGAGAAGAGTCATCAAGGGAGAATTAGACAAATCAAAGTCCTCTGAGCAACTGATAAAACAACTGTTGATAAATAGAATATCAAAAGTAATATAGTAGATCTGAAAAAACAGTCAACTAAAACACGATCTAATTGACATATATAGAACACTCCAGTCAATAACAGGCAGAATACATTTTTTTCAAGTTCCCGCAGAATAGTCACCAACATAGACCTTTATCCTGGGCCATGAAACAAACCTTAAAAAGTTGAAAAGAAATGATATCATTCATACAGAGTGTGTTCTCTGACCATAATGGAACAAAATGGGAAATCAATAATAGAAAGACAAGAGGAAAAATCTCAGAACACATTGAAATGAAACAACATATTTATAAATAGTCCATGGGTCAAGAAGGAGATCACAAAGGAAATAAAATATACATGGAACAGAATAAAAATGAAGTCGCTGGAACAGTGATGACAGGGAAATTTATAGCACTAAATGCTTATATTAGAAAAGAGAAAAGGTCTCAAGTAAACGTTTCTATCCCAAGAAACTAGGAAAAAAGAGAAAAATAAACCAAAAGAAATCACAAGAAAGGAAATAATAAACACCAGAATGGAAATCAAATTGAAAATAGGAAAACAACAGAGACTATCAAAGAAATTGTTATTTTTTCAAAACTGTCACTGAAATTGACAACCCTCTAGCAAGACTGACAAAAATACCAGAGAGATGACACAAATCACCAGTGCCAGGAGTTAAACAGAGGATATGGTTCCAGAGTCTGCAGCTATCACAAAGTATAATATGGGAATATTATGAATACGCTCATAAACTCAACAATTTAGAAGAAAAGGACCAATTCCGTGAAAACCAAAAAGGATCAAAACTCAAATAAGATTAAATAGACATCTGAATAGCACTAAAACTATTCAAGAACTTGAATTTTTAATTAAAAAAAAACTTCCAAAAAAAATTTCTGGGCCCAGATGATTTAAATAGAAAATTATATGAATCAGTTAAAGAAGTCACACCAATCCACACAACCTCTGTCAAAAATTAAAAGGAGGAAAATCTTCCCAACTCATTTGATGAGGCCAATATTAACCTGACACCAAAACCAGACAAAGACAATACCAAAAAAGCCATTATGTAACAAATCCGTCATGAATATAAGCACAAAAATTGTTAACAAAATATTAGCAAGCCAAATCTAACACTGTATAAAAAAATTATACATCATGACCAAGTGAGAGTTTTTCCAGGTTTGCAAGGTTGTTTCAACATTCAAAAATCAATTAATGTAGTCCACAAAGGCTAAAGAACAAAAATAATATGATTACATCCAGGAATAGAGAAGATTATTGACAAAGTCCAACACCAATTCATGATAACAAATTTTCAGAACATTAGGGATAGTGATGAATTACCTAAGCTTGGTAAAGAATGTCGACAAAAACCCTACAGCTAACTTCATACTTAATAGTGAGAGACTGAATGGTTACCACTAAGTTTGGGAACAAGGACAGGATGACCAACCTCTCCACTCTTATTCAAAAAAAGGAAGTTCTAGCCCCTAAAATAAGTAAGGTAAGAAAAAGAAATGAAAAACATATAGATGGGAAATGAAGAAATAAAACTGCCCATATCTGCACATGACATTGTCTACATAGAAAATAGCAAGAAAACTACAAAAAAGAACCTAAACAAAAAAACACTCCCAAGCACCCACAAACCCCCAAAACAAAAAGCAAAAACAAAAATTGAGTTAAATCAGGTCTGTGGATACAAAATCAGCACTCAAAAGTCAATTGTGGCTTGGAGCCTAGGCCTGCACTTCCTGGTCAAGAGCCCTCAGAACCCCTAGAACTTGGACAGGATTGTAAGTGGTCCCAGTGGCCCTGCTCCCTGCCCCACACCTTTGCCTCTGCTCCAGGGCACTGCACAGGGTGGACGGGACAGAGCCAAGAGGGTGTGAGGGGTTCCTGCCCCTCCCTGGGGCAGCCACCTGGGGTCCAGTGCTGCTGGTGCTGGGGCAGTAAGCTCATGGCACATCTGGTTGGGCCCCCAGCACCTGAGAAGCCCAGCACCAGCCAGAGCAGCTATGTCTGGGGTGGCGTCCAGAGGTGGCTGCAGGGCCATTCCTCTGCATTCAGGGGGATGCAACCAGGTGGAGATGGCCTGCTGGGAAAAGTATGCACTGCCTTCCTCCACACTTGTGCAAGTGACTTGGAACTTATTCTCTGGGCATTGTAGTGTAGCAAAATGAAATCAAAAGTAAGGTAATTGAAGGCAGTAAAGCTGAAATAAAACATAAACATCATCAGAAAGACCCACTGGAGAAAGCAAAGGATGGAAAATAAAATAAAGCAGTGTTTTATCATATGTATTTCAGCAGGCCTTTTGAAATTTAGAAAACATGACTACTTTTTCTTTAGAGGACTGCTCTTTTCACTGCCACTTCAATCAAACCAACCAGCCCCTAGATGTCAGCTGTTTGCTATTCTTGTTTATAGTTGGGAACATATTATTAAATATCTTCCAGCTAGGAATGAGAAGAAAAAAAAACACATAACAGAATTTTACAGGGTTTTTTTGTTTGTTTGTTTTATTTTCTTTTCTCTTGCATCTCACTAGCATTCATCTTTTATTTTTGGTAAACATTTCCATGCTATCCTACTTCATGGAGTCTTGTACATTTAGGCATTAGGTTTACTAAATACAACATCTGCCTATTTAGTCAAATTATTTCCTTTACTTATGGCTTTTTCTATTATACAGTTTTCCTGAGAGTTTGTACAAATTATTACCTGAATCTCTCCAAAACTGCCAAGCTTCCATTTAATCGTCAAAAAATGATTTTATTTCTTCACAGTAATTTGAATTTATATTTCAGTCCTTGCTTATCTTTTGGGAGATGCAGCTATCTATCAAAGCCTGAAGGCACAGAATGTTGATTCTTTTCAATGTCCTTTCTACTTCAGTGTTCAGTTACTGTCTGTCATTTTTCATGGTGATGATTTTATCTGTGGCTTTTATAACCTCTTGGTCAGAAGTCATTACCTTGGTACAGGCTATTAGGATAACTTCCTCTATGAATGAGACTATCCTATATTTTCCCTTTCATTCTGCTAGTTACAGTGTGAACTCTAAACAAGTATTCCTGACCAAGCTAGTATCTGTTTTCTTGGTACCCGGTTGCCATTTGCACTGCTTCAAGTAACCATCCTTTTACTTAAAGTACACATTCCAGCCTACACTGAGATGAACATTCCCTGGTTGTATTTTCTCAATAGTTTTCTCAATACTGCAGTTTATTGGTTTGATTGTCACAAGCTTAATTTGGGAGATACTGCATTACCTGTAGATCCACTTATCAACTGGAAATGCTGCTTCATTCCACTTACAGTTCATAATATTGAGCAAACGGAAAAGCCTACACCAAAATAATTTATTAGATGTTGTTCATATTTCAATAAAGCTGGGAAAAATTAATTTGTTAATATGTTGTCATGTTAAAACTAATCAAAACTTACAACTAAAATAAGAATCATACTTTTACAAACAGGAAAGAATGATGACTGAGACATGTGAAAAAATGGAACTGAAGCTTCCTATCCCCTAATTTTCAAAACTTTTCAGAATTTACCTTTAGGGGCTATATTATTTATTAAATAGTGATTTTAAAAGCAAAAAAATATAATTCCAGTGTTTATACCTGCTCAGTAACACTTTATATTACAAATAATAGTTTGTTATTAACACTAAAGTGAAAAGAATTAACCTTTTGGCCATGTTGATGTTTCTGTTACCAAACACACTGCTGGTTGCAAACTGTTCTGTAAATCTGAGATTCACTGCCATTGTTGTTTATTTATTATTATTTTTTTTACATCCTTATTGGAGTATAATTGCTTTACAATGGTGTGTTAGTTTCTGCTTTATAACAAAGTGAATCAGTTATACATATACATATGTTCCCATATCTCTTCCCTCTTGCAGCTCCCTCCCTCCCACCCTCCCTATCCCACCACTCCAGGTGGTCACAAAGCACCGAGCTGATCTCCCTGTGCTATGCGGCTGCTTCCCAGCAGCTATCTACCTTACGTTTGGTAGTGTATATATGTCCATGCCTCTCTCTCGCTATGTCACAGTTTACCCTTCCCGCTCCCCGAATACTCAAGTCCATTCTCTAATAGGTCTGTGTCTTTATTCCTGTCTTAACCCTAGGTTCTTCATGACATTTTTTTTCTTAAATTCCACATATATGTGTTAGCATACGGTATTTGTCTCTCTCTTTCTAACTTACTTCACTCTGTATGACAGACTCTAGGTCCATCCACCTCATTACAAATAGCTCAATTTCATTTCTTTTTATGGCTGAGTAATATTCCATTGTACATATGTGCCACATCTCCTTTACCCATTCATCCAATGATGGGCACTTAGGTTGTTTCCATCTCCAGGCTATTGTAAATAGAGCTGCAATGACCATTTTGGTACATGATTCTTTTTGAATTATGGTTTTCTCAGGGTATATGTCCGGTAGTGGGATTGCTGGGTCATATGATAGTTCTGTCTGCAGTTTTTTAAGGAACCTCCATACTGTTCTCCATAGTGGCTGTACCAATTCACATTCCCACCAGCAGTGCAAGAGTGTTCCCTTTTCTCCATACCCTCTCCACCATTTATTGTTTCTAGATTTTTTGATGATGGCCACTCTGACTGGTGTGAGATGATATCTCATTGTAGTTTTGATTTTCATTTCTCTAATGATTAATGATGTTGAGCATTCTTTCATATGTTTGTTGGCAGTCTGTATATCTTCTTTGGAGAAATGTTTATTTAGGTCTTCTGCCCATTTTTGGATTGAGTTGTTTGATTTTTTGTTATTGAGCTGCATGAGCTCCTTGTAAATTTTGCAGATAAATCCTTTGTCAGTTGCTTCATTTGCAAATATTTTCTCCTATTCTGAGTGTTGTCTTTTGGTCTTGTTTATGGTTTCCTTTGCTGTGCAAAAGCTTTGAAGGTTCATTAGGTCCATTTGTTTATTTTTGTTTTTTATTTCATTTCTCTAAGGAGGTGGGTCAAAAAGGATCTTGCTGTGATTTATGGCATAGAGTGTTCTGCCTATGTTTTCCTCTAAGAGTATGAAAGTGTCTGGCCTTACATTTAGGTCTTTAACCCATTTTGAGCTTATTTTTGTGTATGGTGTTAGGGAGTGGTCTAATCTCCTACTTTCACATGTACCTATCCAGTTTTCCCAGCACCACTTATTGAAGAGGCTGTCCTTTCTCCACTGTACATTCCTTCCTCCTTTATCAAAGATAAGGTGACCATATGTGCGTGGGTTTATCTCTGGGCTTTCTATCCTGTTCCATTGATCTATCTTTCTGTTTTTGTGCCAATACCATACTGTCTTGATTACTATAGCTTTGTAGTATAGTCTGAAGTCAGGGAGCCTAATTCCTCCAGCTCCGTTTTTCGTTCTCAAGATTGCTTTGGCTATTCGGGGTCTTTTGTGTTTCCATACAAATTGTGAAATTTTTTGTTCTAGTTCTGTGAAAAATGCCAGTGGTAGTTTGATAGGGATTGCATTGAATCTGTAGATTGCTTTGTGTAGTAGAGTCATTTTCACAATGTTGATTCTTCCAATCCAAGAACATGGTGTATCTCTCCATCTATTTGTATCATCTTTAATTTCTTTCATCAGTATCTTATAATTTTCTGCATACAGGTCTTTTGTCTCCTTAGGTAGGTTTATTCCTAGAGATTTTATTGTTTTTGTTGCAATGGTAAATGGGAAAGTTTTCTTGATTTCACTTTCAGGTTTTCACTGCCATCTTTAAAATATGACCTTAAATAAACATTTTTATCAAGGTTAAAATATAATTGAATTTCTATATGCTAAAAATGATTAAAGAAAACCAAAATTAAACCCATATTACCATTTAAAATCACTCCAAAAAAAAAGAAACACTTACCTATACACTTGAAAAAACATATGCAGGATCCACATGATGACAATCATAACATATTGACAAATGACACCAAAGAAGACCTAAACAGAGAGACTTACTGGGTTCATGGATTGGAAGGTAATACTAGAAAAGAGGTCAAGGCTCTCCAAACAGACTTATAGGCTTAATATGATTCCTATCAAAATTCCAGGAAGGATGTTTTGTAGATATAGATAAATCTATTCTGAAATTTATATGGAAATTCAGAGGCCCAAGGACAGCTAAAATAATCTTGATTAAGAGTAAAGTAGGTGGAGGCTTCCAGGAAGGTGGTGGAAGAGTAAGACGTGGAGATCACCTTCCTCCCCACAGATACACCAGAAATACATCTACTCGTGGAACAACTCCTACAGAGCACCTACTGAATGCTGGCAGAAGACCTCAGACTTCCGAAAAGGCAGGAGACTCCCCACGTACCTGGGTAGGGCAAAAGAAAGGGGAATAAACAGCGACAAAAGGATGGAGACGGGACCTGCACCAGTGGGAGGCAGCTGTGAAGGAGGAAAGGTTTCCACACACTAGGAAGCCCGTTCGCAGGCGGAGACTGCGGTTGCCGGAGAGCAGAGCTTCGGAGCCGCAGAGGAGAGCACAGCAACATGGGTGCAGAGGGCAAAGCAGAGAGATTCTCTCACAGAGGATCGGTGCCGACCGGCACTCACCAGCCCGAGAGGCTTGTCTGCTCAACAGCCAGGGCAGGCGGGGCCGGGAGCTGAGGATCGGGCTTCGGTCTGATCACAGGGAGAGGACTGAGGTTGGCGGCGTTAACACAGCCTGCAGGGGGTTAGTGCACCATGGCTAGCCAGCAGGGAGTCTGGGGAAAAGTCTGGACCTCCCGAAGAGGCAAGAGACTTTTTCTTCCCTCTTTGTTTCCTGGTGTGCCGGGAGAGGGGATTAAGAGCGCTGTTTAAAGGAGCTCCAGAGAAGGGCACCCCTGCGGCTAAAAGCACGGACCCCAGAGACGGGCATAAGATGCTAAGGCTGTTGCTGCCGCCACCAAGAATCCTGTGCGTGAGCACAGGTAACTATCCACACTCCCCTTCCAGGGAGCCTGTGCAGCCCACGACCACCAGTGTGCCGGGATCCAGGGACAACTTCTCCGGGAGAACGCACGGCGCAGCTCAGGCTGGTGCAACGTCACGCTGGCCTCTGCTGGCACAGGCTCACCCCGCACACCGTGCCCCTCCCTCCCCGGGGCCTAAGAGAGCCAGAGTCCCCGAAGCAATTGCTCCTTTAACCAGGTCCTGTCTGAGTGAAGAACAGAGGCCCTCCGCTGACCACATGCAGAGGCGGGGCCAAATTCAAAGCTGAGCCCCGGGAGCTGTGAGAACAAAGAAGAGAAAGGGAAATCTCTCCCAGCAGCCTCAGAAGCAGTGGATTAAAGCTCCACAATCAACTTGATGTACCCTGCATCTGTGGAATACATGAATAGACAACGAATCATCCCAAATTGAGGAGGTGGACTTTAAGAGCAAGATTTATGATTTTTTCCCATTTTCCTATTTTTGTGAGTGTGTATGTGTATGCTTCTGTGTGAGATTTTGTCTGTATAGCTTTGCTTCCACCATTTGTCCTAGGCTTCTATCCGTCTGCTTTTCTTTGGTTTTATTTTTAACTCTTTTTTCTTAATAATTATTTTTCATTTTAATTATTTTATTTTATTTTATCTTTATTTTATTTTACTTTATCTTCTTTCTTTCTTTCTTTCTTTCTTTCCTTCTTTCCGTCCTGTAGACAACGAATCATCCAAAATTGAGAAGGTGGACTTTGAGAGCAAGATTTATGATTTTTTCACCTTTTCCTCTTTTTGTGAGTGTGTATGTGTATGCTTCTGTGTGAGATTTTGTCTGTATAGCTTTGCTTCCATCATTTGTCCTAGGGTTCTATCCATCCGTTTTTTGTGCTTTTGTTTTCGTTTCTTAATTTTCTTTTCTTAAAAATTATTTTTTTATTTTAATAACTTTATTTTATCTTACTTTATTTTATTTTCCTTTATCTTCTTTCTTTCTCTCTTTTTTTCCTCCTTCCTTCCGTCCTCCCTCCCTCCCTCTCTCCCCCCTCCCTCCTTTCTTTCCTTCTTTCTTTCTTTCTTTCTTTCTTCCTTTCTTTCTGCTTCTACTAATTCTTCTTACCACTTTTTCTCACTTTTATTCTGAGCCGTGTGGAAGAAACGCTCTTGGTGCTGCAGCCAGGAGTCAGTGCTGTGCATCTGAGGTGGGAGAGCCAACTTCAGGACACTGGTCAACAAGAGACCTCCCAGCTACACATAATATCAAATGGCGAAAATCTCCCAGAGATCTCCATCTCAAAACAAACACCCAGCTTCACTCAACGACCAGCAAGCTACATTGCTGGACACCCTATGCCAAACAACTAGAAAGACAGGAACACAACCACACCCATTAGCAGAGAGGCTGCCTAAAATCATAATAAGTCCACAGACACCCCAAAACACACCAACAGATGTCACATTCCCACGAGAAAGACAAGATCCAGCCTCATCCATCAGAACACAGGAACTAGTCCCCTCCAACAGGAAGCCTACACTACCCACTGAACCAACTTTAGCCACTGAGGACAGACAGCAAAACAACGGGAACTACGAAACTGCAGCCTGCAAAAAGCAGACCCCAAACACAGTTAGATAAGCAAAATGAGAGGACAGAAAAACACACAGCTGTTGAACGAGCAAGATAAAAACCCACCAGACCTAACAAATGAAGAAGAAATAGGCAGTCTACCTGAAAAAAACTCAGAATAATGATAGTAAAGATGGTCCAAAACCTTGGAAATAGAAGAGACAAAATGCAAGAAACATTTAACAAGGACCTAGAAGAACTAAAGATGAAACAAGAAATGATGAACAACACAATAAATAAAACTAAAAATACTCTAGATGGGATCAATAGCAGAATAACTGAGGCAGAAGAACGGATAAGTGACCTGGAGGATAAAATAGTGGAAATAACTACTGCAGAGCAGAATAAAGAAAAAAGAATGAAAAGAACTGAGGACAGTCTCAGAGACTTCTGGGACAACATTAAATGCACCAACATACGAATTATAGGTTTTCCAGAAGAAAAAGAGAAAAAGAAAGAGACTGAGAAATTATTTGAAGTGACTATACTTGAAAACTTCCCTAACATAGGAAAGGAAATAGTTAATCAAGTCCAGGAAGAACAGAGAGTCTCATACAGGATAAATCCAAGGTGAAATACACCAAGACACATATTAATCAAACTGTCAAAAATTAAATACAAAGAAAACATATTAAAAGCAGCAAGGGAAAAACAGCAAATAACACACAAGGGAATCCCCATAAGGTAAACCGCTGATCTTTCAGCAGAAACACTGAAAGCCAGAAGAGACGGGCAGGACATATTTAAAGTGATGAAGGACAAAAACCTGCAACCAAGATGACTCTACCCAGCAAGGATCTCATTCAGATTTGGTGGAGAAATTAAAACCTTTACAGACAAGCAAAAGCTGAGAGAGTTCAGCACCACAAATCCAGCTTTACAACAAATGCTAAAGGAACTACTCTAGGCAAGAAACACAAGAGAAGGAAAAGACCAACCATAATGAACCCAAAACAATTAAGAATATGGGAATAGGAAACTACATATCGATAATTACCTTAAATGTAAATGGACTAAATGCTCCCACCAAAACACACAGATTGGCTGAATGGATACAAAAACAAGACCCATATATATGCTGTCTACAAGAGACCCAACCTAGAGACACATACAGACTGAATGTAAGGGGATGGAAAAAGATATTCCATGCAAATGGAAACCAAAAGAAAGCTGGAGTAGCAATTCTCATATCAGACAAAATAAACTTTAAAATAAAGAGTATTAGAAGCGACAAAGAAGGACACTACATAATGATCAAGGGATCAATCCAAGAAGAAGATATAACAATTGTAAATATTTATGCACCCAACATTGGAGCACCTCAATACATAAGGCAAATACTAACAGCCATAAAAGGGGCAATCGACAATAACACATTCATAGTAGGGGACTTTAACACCCCACTTTCACCCATGGACAGATCATTCAAAATGAAAATAAATAAGGAAACACAAGCTTTAAATGATACATTAAACAAGATGGACTTAATTGATATTTATAAGACATTCCATCCAAAAACAACAGAATACACATTTTTCTCAAGTGCTCATGGAACATTCTCCAGGATAGATCATATCTTGGGTCACAAATCAAGCCTTGGTAAATTTAAGAAGATTGAAATTGTATCAAGTACCTATTTCAACCACAATGCTATGAGAATAGATATCAATTACAGGAACAGATCTGTAAAAAATACAAACACATGGAGGCTAGACAATACACTACTTAATAACGAAGTTATCACTGAAGAAATCAAAGAGGAAATTTAAAAAATACCTAGAAACAAATGACAATGGAGACAGGACGACCCAATACCTATGGGATGCAGCCAAAGCAGTTCTAAGAGGGAACTTTATAACAATACAAGCCCACCTTAAGAAACAGGAAACACCTCAAATAAACAACCTAAACTTGCACTGAAAGCAATTAGAGAAAGAAGAACAAAAAAATGACAAAGTTAGCAGAAGGAAAGAAATCATAAAAATCAGATCAGAAATAAATGAAAAAGAAATGAAGGAAATGATAGCAAAGATCAATAAAACTAAAACCTGGTTCTTTGAGAAGACAAACAAAACAGATAAACCATTAGCCAGTCTCCTCAGGAAAAAAAGGGAGAAGACTCAAATCAATAGAATTAGAAATGAAAAAGGAGAACACTGCAGAAATACAAAAGATTATGAGAGATTACTACAAACAACTCTATTCCAATAAAATGGACAACATGGAAGAAATGGACAAATTCTTAGAAATGCACAACCTGCCAAGACTGAATCAGGAAGAAATAGAAAATACGAAGAGACAAATCACAAGCACTGAAATTGAAATTGTGGTTAAAAATCTTCCAATAAACAAAAGGCCAGGACCAGATGGCTTCACAGGCAAATTCTATCAAACATTTAGAGAAGAGCCAACACCTATCCTTCTCAAACTCTTCCAAAATATAGCAGAGGGAGGAACACTCCCAAATTCATTCTACAAGGCCAACATCACCTTGATACCAAAGTCAGACAAGGATGTCACAAAGAAAGAAAACTACAGGCCAATATCACTGATGAACAGAGATGCAAAAATTCTCAACAAAATACTAGCAAACAGAATCCAACAGCACATTAAAAGGATCATACACCATGATCAAGTGGGGTTTATTCCAGGAATGCAAGGATTCTTTAATATACACAAATCAATCAATGTGATAAACCATATTAACAAATTGAAGGAGAAAATCCATATGATCATCCAATAGATGCAGAGAAAGCTTTTGACAAAATTCAACACCCATTTATGATAAAAACCCTGCAGAAAGTAGGCATAGAGGGAACTTTCTTAAAATAATAAAGGCCATGTATGACAAATCAACACCCAACATCATTCTCAATGTTGAAAAAATGAAAGAATTTCCACTAATATCAGGAACAACACAAGGTTGCCAACTCTCACCACTCTTATTCAACATAGTTTTGGAAGTTTTAGCCACAGAAATGAGAGAAGAAAAGGAAATAAAAAGAATCCAAATCGGAAAAGAGGAAGTAAAGCTGTCACTGTTTGCAGATGACATGATACTATACATAAAGAATCCTAAGGATGCTACGAGGAAATTACTAGAGCTAATCAATGAATTCGGTAAATTTGAAGGATATAAAATTAATGCACAGAAATCTCTGGCATTCCTATACACTAATGATGAGAAATCTGAAAGTGAAATCAAGAAAACATTCCCATTTACTACTGCAACAAAAAGAATAAACTATCTATGTATAAACCTACCTAAGGAGACAAAACACCTGTATGCAGAAAATTATAAGACACTGATGAAAGAAATTAATGATGATACAAATAAATGGAGAGATATATCATGTTCTTGGATTGGAAGAATCAACATTGTGAAAGTGACTCTACTACACAAAGCAATCTACAGATTCAATGCAATCCCTATCAAACTACCACTGGCATTTCTCACAGAACTAGAGCAAAAAATTTCACAATTTGTATGGAAACACAAAAGACCCCGAATAGCCAAAGCAATCTTGAGAACGAAAAATGGAGCTGGAGGAATTAGGCTCCCTGACTTCAGACTATACTACAAAGCTATAGTAATCAAGACAGTATGGTACTGGCACAAAAACAGAAAGATAGATCAATGGAACAGGATAGAAAGCCCAGAGATAAACCCACGCACATATGATCACCTTATCTTTGATAAAGGAGGCAGGAATGTACAGTGGAGAAAGGACAGCCTCTTCAATAAGTGGTGCTGGGAAAACTGGACAGGTACATGTAAAAGTAGGAGATTAGACCACTCCCTAACACCATACACAAAAATAAGCTTAAAATGGATTAAAGACCTAAATATAAGGCCAGAAACTATCACACTCTTAGAGGAAAACATAGGTAGAACACTCTATGATATAAATCACAGCAAGATCCTTTTTGACCCACCTCCTAGAGAAATGGAAATAAAAACAAAAATAAACAAATTGGTCCTAATGAACCTTCAAAGCTTTTGCACAGCAAAGGAAACCATAAACAAGACCAAAAGACAACCCTCAGAATGGGAGAAAATATTTGCAAATGAAGAAACTGACAACGTATTAATCTTCATATTTTATAAGCAGCTCATGCAGCTCAATAACAATAAAACAAACAACCCAATCCAAAAATGGGACATTTCTCCAAAGAAGATATACAGACTGCCAACAAACACATGAAAGAATGCTCAACATCATTAATCATTAGAGAAATGAAAATCAAAACTACAGTGATATATCATCTCACACCAGTCAGAATGGCCATCATCAAAAAATCTAGAAACAATAAATGCTGGAGAGGGTGTGGGGAAAAGGGAACACTCTTGCACTGCTGGTGGGAGTGTGAATTGGTATAGCGACTATGGAGAGCAGTATGGAGGTTCCTTAAAAAACTACAAATAGAACTACCATATGACCCAGCAGTCCCACTACTGGGCATATACCCTGAGAAAACCATAATTCAAAAAGAGTCATGTACCAAAATGTTCATTGCGGCCCTACTTACAATAGCCTGGAGATGGAAACATCCTAAGTGTCCATCATTGGATGAATGGATAAAGAAGATGTGGCACATATATACAATGGAATATTACTCAGCCATAAAAAGAAATGAAATTGAGCTATTTGTAATAAGGTGGATAGACCTAAAGTCTGTCATACAGAGTGAAGTAAGTCAGAAAGAGAAAGACAAATACTGTACGATAACACATATATATGGAATTGAAGAAAAAAATGTCACGAAGATCCTAGGGGTAAGACAGGAATAAAAACAAGACCTACTAGAGAATGGACTTGAGTATTTGGGGAGCGGGAAGGGTAAACTGTGACATAGCGAGAGAGAGGCATGGACATATATACACTACCAAACGTAAGGTAGATAGCTGCTGGGAAGCAGCCGCATAGCACAGGGAGATCAGCTCGGTGCTTTGTGACCGCCTGGAGTGGTGGGATAGGGAGGGTGGGAGGGAGGGAGATGCAAGAGGGAAGAGATATGGGAACATATGTATATGTATATCTGATTCAGTTTGTTATAAAAACTGAAACTAACACACCATTGTAAAGCAATTATACTCCAATAAAGATGTAAAAAAATGTAAAGTAGGCGTTATATTAAGACTCACTGTTTTTTTTGTTTGTTTTGTTTTTGTTTTTGTTTTGCGTTACACGGGCCTTTCACTGTTGTTGCCTCTCCTGTTGCGGAGCATAGGCTCCAGACGCACAGGCTCAGCAGCCATGGCTCACCAGCCCAGCCGCTCCATGGCATGTGGGGTCTTCCCAGACCGGGGCACGAACCTGCGTCCCCTGTATCAGCGGGCGGAATCTCAACCACTGCACCACCAGGGAAGCCCAAGACTTACTTTTTAACTACAGTAATCCAGACAGTGTGATACTTGCTAAGGGATAGATACACATTTGAGTGGAATAGATAGAGAGTCCAGAAATGGAACCACACAAATACACTGAATTGAATTTTGAGAAGGGTACAAAAGGAATCCAATGGAAGAAAGATAGCCTTTTCAATAAATGATTCTAGAGCAATCAGATGTCCATAGGCTCAAGAAATGAATCTCGACCTAAACTTCCCACATTATATAAAAGTTAATTCAAAATAGATTATGGATATAAAAGTAAAACAATAAAAATATTTCAAATACATAGAAAAATCTTTGAGGTCTAGGTCTAGGAAAAGAGTTCTTAGGCTTGACACCAAAAGCCTGATACATAAAGGGAAAAATGAGAAATTTAACCTCATCAAAATTAAAGCCTTTTGCTCTGAGAAAACTCATGGGAATATGACGAAAATACAAGCTACAGACTGGGAGAAAATATTTGCAAGCCACATATTTGAAGAAGGATTAGTATTTAGAATACATAAGAATTCTTTAAAAAACGAAGTTAAAAAATAAACCAAATAGAAAATAGACAAAAGATATGAATGGCTATTTCACTGTAGAGGATATAAAATGGCAAAACACACACACACACA
Organism: Delphinus delphis; assembly: GCF_949987515.2. Classification (NCBI taxonomy): domain Eukaryota; kingdom Metazoa; phylum Chordata; class Mammalia; order Artiodactyla; family Delphinidae; genus Delphinus; species Delphinus delphis. Next base: position 80,884,037 of record NC_082704.1, read on the forward strand.
CACACACACACACACACACACACACACACACGAAAATATATTACACACCGTTAGCCACAAGAAAAGCAAATGAAAATGACAAGGAGATAGCCCTACACACTTATCGGACTGGCCAAAATAAAAACGAGTGTCAATCCAAATACTGGTAAAGATGTGGATAATCTGGATCGCTCGTTCTCATACATTTCCCATAGGAGTATAAAATGATACCGCCACTCTGCAATACAGGTTGGCTGTTTCTTCAAAACTAATTATGCAATTTCCAGAGGTCCTAGCAATTTTATTCTCGGGCATTTACCCCAGAGAAATAAAAGTTTATGTTTACACAAAAATCTGTTATACAAATGTTCATTGCAGTGTTATTTGTAATAGCCCCAAATTAGAAACAACCCAGATGTCCTTCAACAGGTGAATGGTTCAACAAACTGTGATACATCTATTTCACAGTGTACTACTCAGAAATAAAAAAGAGCAAACTCTTGATACACTCAACAACTTGGATTAATCTTCAGGGAATTATGCTGAAGGAAAAAAAAAAAGACAACCCCAAAGGTTACATACTGTATGATTTCATTATTGCATCAATTTTGAAATGACTAAATTTTAGAAATGTGGAACATATTTGTAGCTGCCAGGTTAAGGGGTTTAAGGTTGGTAGGGTGGGGAAATGTGTGTCATTATCAAAGAATCATAGGTGGAATCCTTGTGATGAAGGAACAGTTTAGTATGTTTATTGTGGTGTTGGATACACAAACCTACACATGTGATAAGATTGTATAGCACTAAGTACACACACACACATGCACAAACGAGTACAACTGGGAAATTTGAATAAGATCAGTGGACTGCACCCATATCAATTTGTGACATTGTACTGTAGTTTTACAAAATCTTCTCGGTATTACTTCTTCCAACTGCATGTGAATTTACAACTGTTGCAATAAAATCTCAAAATAAAAAATAGAAAGGCAAGAATCAAAGGTAAAGCAGGACCAAGTTGAAGTAGAGGTGGTGAATGTGGATTGAAAAAGAGGATAATAATAAGAGGGAAGGAGACTTCCCTGGTGGTGCAGTGGTTAAGAATCCGCCTGCCAATGCAGGGGACACGGGTTTGAGCCCTGGTCCGGGAATATCCCACATGCCGCAGAGCAACTAAGCCCGTGTGCCACAACGGGCCACAACTACTGAGCATGCACTCTAGAGCCCACGAGACACAACTACTGAGCCCGCGTGCCACGACTACTGAAGCCTGCGTGCCTAGAGCCCACACTCAGCAACAGGAGAAGCCCGCGCACCACAATGAAGAGTGGCCCCACTCGCTGCAACTAGAGAGGGCCCGTACGCAACAACAAAGACCCAATTCAGCCAAAAATAAATAAATAAATATTTTTTAAAAAGAGGGAAGGATTCTTGTAATGCATGGTGCATTTTCATAGTACTTTGCATTTAAACGGGCGTAGGTGGATAACTGTCTCCATCACTGTCTGGGTATATAATGCTGAGTGAATGAATTAACCTCTCTGATCCTCAGTTATCTCATCTGTAAATGTGAGTAGTAATATTATATTACTCCCTCTGTGAAGCTGTTCCCGACCACCTGGATTACATGGTTCTTCTCTGTGTTCTGAGAGTCCCTAGCTCACTCCTGCCACGGTTCTCATCACATTTATTTTTCAACTATTTAATTTGTGGCTGTCTGCTTACTAGACTATGAGCTATTCAAACACTGTTTCCCTGCAAGAATCATCCCTGTGTCTCCAGATCCTGCCTGACCCAGTGCCTGGAGCCTGGTACCCAGCAGATGAGTGATGGTGAAATATGCTACTCACCCAAAACACTATAGCTATTATTATAGGTTCAATTTGTTCATAAGAAATAATATATTGAAAATGAGTGAACATAGAAAGTCTCTGTTTAAATTTATGTTCATGAGAATGGGGTTGGGGGTGGTAGTGGTTGGTGATGGCTTGTATTCCCATATTTTGTCCAGAATACTCTGATACCATTGTATTCTCCACTTTTTCCCCTTCATAAACCTAAATACAAAATGACTGATGAACAGAGTTGGGCTTCAATAAATACTTGTTTCATGAATATAACACTGCCATCAGGTTACTTTAGCTCTTCAGTGAGTGGCTGTAGATGTCACTCAGGCTTACAACAGCATAATCGAGGACATGACCTCAGTGCTCAGTGACCTTGGATGAGTGCAGGTGAGCTCTTTCACACTCAAAACGAAACTTCATTCTGTCTTCCTCCTGCTTCTTTGGTCACAACTTCTGTGTGTGTTTTCTTACAGGGTTCCCTTCCCCTGTGTCCTTTCTTGCACTTCCACTGCTTTTCTGTTTATATGTCTGTCTGCCCCAAGTGATTGTGAGATCCCAGATGCCAAGGACTAGGATCTATTCTTCTTTCATCTCCCACTTCTAGGATATCCCTGGAACATGGTGGGCATAACTATTTGCTTACATTACAAAGACAAATTTATCTTTGTGATGGCTCTGATAGAAGGAATACCCCATTTTTTTCTGTAAATTCTAATGTAGGTATTATCTGTGTAGGTCCTAGGTGCTAGAGAGGCTCCTGTATTGAGCTGTGAGTATGTTGCATGGCTACAACTTTGACCTTTTTTGGTCATCTCACACAGAGAGAATCACAGTTTTCAGTAACCAGAATAGCTTAGGGCCACATATACCATACTTTGGTAATTTTAAATCCACATTCACTCATAAGCAACTGCAAAACCTTTCTGCTCAGAAAAACTGTGCTTTGTTTTAGCAATGTACAATGTCATTACAGACGACTTCCCAGGTCAACCGTAGGCTTATTGAAGATAGTGACTACAATGAATCACTCTTATGTACCTCTGACATCCAGTTAAGTGGATGTAGGCACATTGTAGGTACTCAAGTAGCACCGATTGACTCATTTATCTGGGCCTTCTGTTTGTCTTTAAAAATAGACCCTGTGCACTCCCTAACACCATACACAAAAATAAGCTCAAAATGGATTAAAGACCTAAATATAAGGCCAGAAACTATCAAACTCTTAGAGGAAAACATAGGCAGAACACATAAATCACAGCAAGATTCTTTCTGACCCACCTCCTAGAGTAATGGACATAAAAACAAAAATAAACAAATGGGACCTAATGAAACTTCAAAGCTTTTGCACAGCAAAGGAAACCATAAACAAGACAAAAAGACAACCCTCAGAATGGGAGAAAATATTTGCAAATGAAGCAACCGACAAAGGATTAATCTCCAAAATTTACAAGCAGCTCATGCAGCTCAATAACAAAAAAACAAACAACCCAATCCAAAAATGGGCAGAAGACCTAAATAGACATTTCTCCAAAGAAGATATACAGACTGCCAACAAACACATGAAAGAATGCTCAACATCATTAATCATTAGAGAAATGCAAATCAAAACTACAATGAGATATCATCTCACACCAGTCAGAATGGCCATCATCAAAAAATCTAGAAACAATAAATGCTGGAGAGGGTGTGGAGAAAAGGGAACCCTCTTGCACTGCTGGTGGGAATGTGAATTGGTTCAGCCACTATGGAGAACAGTATGGAGGTTCCTTAAAAAACTACAAATAGAACTACCATATGACCCAGCAATCCCACTACTGGGCATATACCCTGAGAAAACCGAAATTCAAAAAGAGTCATGTACCAAAATGTTCATTGCAGCTCTATTTACAATAGCCCGGAGATGGAAACAACCTAAGTGCCCATCATCGGATGAATGGATAAAGAAGATGTGGCACATATATACAATGGAATATTACTCAGCCATAAAAGGAAACGAAACTGAGCTATTTGTAATGAGGTGGATAGACCTAGAGTCTGTCATACACAGTGAAGTAAGTCAGAAAGAAAAAGACAAATACCGTATGCTAACACATATATATGGAATTTAAGAAAAAAAAATGTCATGAAGAACCTAGGGGTAAGGCAGGAATAAAGACGCAGACCTCCTAGAGAACGGACTTGAGGTTATGGGGAGGGGGAAGGGTGAGCTGTGACGGGGCGAGAGAGAGTCATGGACATATACACACTAACAAACGTAGTAAGGTAGATAGCTAGTGGGAAGCAGCCGCATGGCACAGGGATATTGGCTCGGTGCTTTGTGACAGCCTGGAGGGGTGGGATAGGGAGGGTGGGAGGGAGGGAGACGCAAGAGGGAGGAGATATGGGAACATATGTATATGTATAACTGATTCACTTTGTTATAAAGCAGAAACTAACACACCATTGTAAAGCAATTATACCCCAAGAAAGATGTTAAAAAAAAAAATAGACCCTGTGGAGATTCTCCTAGGAATGGTGGTGTGAGGAGTTTGCACAATTCATGCTCACAGAACACAAGTAAAAACCTGGGCAAAATTATTGAAAACAACTATTTCATGGCACTGGCAGACAATAACCTGAGAAGTGTTTCTTTATGAAATACTGCTACTGTGTTGGGTAAGAAGGTGACTTTGTGGCCTTTTTCCTGGGGGTGGTCTCATCCTCACACTCCAGCTCAGAAGGTAAAAATCCACACCTTTACTGTATAGAGGTGGTGGACTCAATCTGGGGATGTTGGCAGGACAGATAGAAATTTTACAGGAAGAGCTTGGAAGTGAAGAGTCATGAAAGGGCCAAGAAGTTAAATTCTCCACCCCTCTGACTGCTAAAATATGCATGCATGTGGGAGACCACAGGGAGCCAGGCAAAAATTGAAAGTCTGGGACAGCTTGTGAGGGGTGGATGTTGCTGTGCATTTGGATGTATTCCTCAACCCACACGCCCCTTGTGTGGCAGAGAGGTGACCTTATGGCTTGAGTAGGGTTGCAAGATTTAGCAAATAAAAATAGAGAATGCTCAGTTCAATTTGAATTTTAAAGATATTAAAATATTATTCATTGCTTATCTGAAACCCAAATTTAATGGGGCATCTGGTATGTTAATCTGGCAACCCTAGGATTGAGGTGTATGAACATAAACTCTACCCGGATGATTGGCTGAATACAAAACTACACAGGTGAAGGGGAGGCTGCCAAGTAGAGATGTCACTGCCCACACAGGATGTGGGAGACAGTTTTAGCAGTATGAGCCCAGGTGAGGTTACAATAATTATCCATTAATACAAAACAAAAAAAGCCAACAACGTTCAGAAAAACAAAACAAAGTCACTAGAACATATTATCTATAATGTTCATCTTTCAGAAAATTAACTAGAATAGTGAAAAAAACTGGAAGGTATAACCCATTGTCAAGAAAATAAATGAGTCAATAGAATCTGACTCTATGTGAGACTAGATTTTGAATTTAGCAGATAGCATCTTCAATGCAGTTATTACAAATATGTCAAACCAATTTAAGAAATAAATGTTTAAAAATTCAAGGAAAACAATTGTGGGTCTGGGCCAAAAATCGGTAATATCAACAAAGAAATAAAAACCTATGAGAGAAAAACAATTGAAATTCTAGAGGTGTACAGTGTAATAACTGAAATGAATAAGTAAACAAACACTAGATTTGCTCAGGAGCATAACTGAGATGGCAAAAGAAACAATCACAGTCACTTTGCTGTACACCTGAAACTAACACAACATTGTAAATCAACTATACTTCAATAAAACAAACAGACAAACAAAAGAAACAATCACAAAACTTGAAGATAGATCAATAGAAATTATTCAATCTGAAGAACAGAGATTAAAGAATGAACAAAGCCTCAGAGATCTGTTGGAAAATATCAGACATCCCAACATATGTGCAATTGTAATACAGGAAGGACAGGAGAAACAGAAGGGGCAGAAGAGATTTTTTGAAAAAAATGGCCCCAAAATTCCCAAATTTGGTAAAAGGATTAAATTACTGATCAAGGAAACTAAATAACTCTAAGCAGGAGAAACAAAGAAAAGCACAAGCTGAAAGCCAAAGCCTGAAAGGAAAATTAGAAAGCATCAATAGAAAAATAACACATCAGAGAAACAGAAAATTGAAAAGCCTTATGAAGGAAACAAGTTTGGAATGATGAAGGAACTAAGTCTGGAATGATGAAGGAACAGTTAAAGACCAGTGTGGCTAGATTGTACTGAATGAGGGGAGAGGTTGGAGAGGTAGGCAGAAGCCAGAAAGTGTAGGGTTTGGCAGGCCGCACTAAGGAGAATGGATTTCATTCAAAGGAAAAATGGGAATTCCTTGTAGAATGGTGGTAGTAATAGCTGCCCTCAGGATATATTTTGAATATAGAATCAAGAGGACTTGCTGATGTATATAAGTAAAAAACAAACAATATACAACAAACGCAAGAGATCTGTTTCAGACATGTTGAGTCATCCAAACAGGGAAGTCAGGTAGGTTAGACAAGTCTGGGTCTCAAGATATACATTTGGATGGATTCCATGTTTTGATTCTTTACCACAGTTCATCTATTTTGCCTACTTTTCTGATTCCTCAGGTACACACATGCTTTGTGTATTTGTCTAGAGTCTTTAGCTGTAATCAGCAGGAGAGATAGGCAGTACTGGGCTTACTCCATGGTAGCCAGAAGCAGAATCTCCTCATGGGAGTTTATGGAGGATAAAGCTCAATTGTAAGTTGTGTCAAGCTGGTGGTCTGAATACAGTTTTGGATTCTAGATTCTATTTGAAGTTATAAAATACTAAGATAGTGAGTGGATTATTTTAAATTAGTGTGTCCTAAAACTCACTAAAACCCTCCTGGATTCCACTGAAGGTCAGAACCTAGGAGCAGTGACTCAAACATGGGAAAAAAAGATATAATCTGAGTGAAAGACTAAACCAAACCCAAAACCAGGCATTGGACAGAAGAAGTGCCTTCAGAGGCAGGCAGGTGGTACACTCTCCCCTCAGTGGGAATCAGAGATTCTTCCCCACAATGGTGAACACTGGCATGTTGTGGCTCCCGCTCTTAGCTGGGAAACTTCAGACACCAGTTCTCGTGCCTGGGGGTTCCCCTGTGGGATGAAATGAATAGAATTGTCACGCTGGCTTCATAGATACTAGAGCATGTGCATATACATTAGCTTATAGATGTGTATCTCTACTTCTCATGATGCATGACGGATTATATTGATTAACTGGTTTTGTGTAGCATCCTCTGATAGGCACTCAACCCAGATCACAATATTCTTCTGATGGGCAACTAGATTGGCACAGAGAACTTCTTCCTGGTGAACACCAATGATTATTACTTTAAGCCTAAAAACAAATATAAAACATGTAAATTAACAGGGACTGGAAAGCACCCATGTGACCTCATCAGAGAAACTAGGAATTTAAGTGTCCAGCGATCCACCCATGCCTGCATGATATCATGACTCCATCCATCTATTATCCATCCAAAAACTATGCTTTGAGATCCTCCATAGGCCATGAATTGAACTACAGTCCACATGGCACTAAAAAGCTTCATCCTATGAGGGACCCTTTGAAAGGACTTTTTCCCTAATTTTGAAATTCTGGTCCTCTGTGGTCTCTTCTGGGCCCATTGCCTCCTTTGAGTTTTCTGTGAGATATTTGTCTCCAGCTCATAAACAAAAGATTTCAGATGCAACCAGGCTTTTTACACATCTTTTCAGGTGGTAAATCACTGGGCTTCCTCCTACTGACCAAGAGCAAATAACTAGAAAGTCCCTAGTACCACATGACCTAAGAGCCTCATATCCACGTGAATGTTGCTTTTCAACTCATACGCATCCTGGAGCAGGAAGTGCAACATCTAAAGCCATGTTCAAAAAGGTACAATTTAGGGGTCAGTTCTTTTTTTTTTTTTTTTTTTGGAAGCACAGGTTAAGTCTGCTGCTGTATTGAACAACCGTCTCACCATCAATTTGCTCATTCGGTTTATCACTAGGTAAATTCCAGCCTGATTTATCTGAAGAGAGTATATGTTTGCTTTTTCTGTTCCTAAGCTGTTTGGAAGAGGGCTGCACTTTCTTTTAGATGAAGTTGGTTTAGTGTAGCGTTTTCTAAATAATTTTAGATAAGACTCTGAACCTAATGCAACGTCAACATAAGCCTTGGTGGACATCCACATGCCAAAAAAGAAAATCTTGTGAAAAAAAAAAACTTTCACAAGAATTAACTTTAAATGGATCACAGACCTAAATGTAAAATGCAAATCTATAAAACTCCTAGAAGACAACGTAGGAGAAAATCTAGGTGACTTTGGGTTGGCAATGAATGACCTTTTAAAACAACACCAAAAGCACAACCCACAAAAGAAAAAATTGATAAATTGGACTTTGTTAAAATTAAATATCTCTGTTCTGTGAAGGACACTGTTCAGAGGATGAAGTGACAAGCCACAGACTGGGAGAAAACATTTGTAAAAAATATGTAATAAAGGACTGGTATCCCGAAATATACAAAGAACTCTTAAAACTCAAAAATGAGAAAACAACACGATTTTAAAATGGGCAAAAGATCTGAACACACACCTCACCACATAAGATGTACAGATGGCAAATAAGCCTACGAAATGATATTCAATATCATGTATCATTAGGGAACTACAAATTAAGACGACAGTGAGATACCACTGCACACCTATTTGAATGGCTAAATCCAACACACTGAATATATCAAATGGTGGTTGAAGATGTGGGTTAACAGGAACTCTCATTCATTGCTGGTGGCAATGCAAAGTGGTACAGCCACTTTAGAAGACAGTTTGGCAGTTTCTTACAACATTAAACATCCACTTACCATATGATCCAAAAGTTGTGCTCCTCGATATTTACTCAAATGAGTTTAAAATTTTGTCCACACAAGAACCCGCACATGAATGTTTATCTAGCTTTAGTCATAATTGCCAAAGCTTGGAAGCAACCAAGATGTCCTTCAATCAGTGAATGGATAGACACTGTGGTACAGCCATACAATAATATACTATTCAGTGATAAACAGAAACGAGCCATCATGACACAGAAATACATGGATGACCCATAAGTGCATATTACTATGTAAAAACCACCAATCTGAAAAGGTTTTACAACATATCAATGCAACTCTGACTTTCAGGAAAAGGCAAAATTACAGCAAAAAGATCAGTGGTTGTCAGAGGTTTTTAGGAAGAAAGAGGCAGGGATGAATAGGAGTAGCCCAATGGATTTTTAGGTCAGTAAAATTATACTGTATGATGCTATGATGGTGGATACATGTCATTATACATTATACATTTGTCAAAACCCAGAGAGTGCAAGTCAAAGAGTGAAACCGAATATAAAATATACACTTCAGCTAGTAATAAGGTATCAACATTGGCTCATCCCTTGTAACAGATGTACCACACTAATGCAAGATGTTCCTAATAGAGGAAACTGGATATGGAGGTGAGGGTGGGAGGATCTGGGAATCATCTGTACTTCTTGCTCATTTTTCTGTAACTCTAAAACCACTAAAAGAAATAAAGTCTATTTTTTTAAACATTGAGATAAATGGTAGGCAATAGTTTCAAAGGATAGGTAGTGCCTCCTCCTCCTCTCTCAAGATTTGGCTTTTGCCTCCATTCCTGCCTCATTGCCTCCCCCTTGTGAACCTTATGCCACAGTCACTGTGCTGCTCCGGGCTGAAGGGGGTGCTCATGAGTACACGTTTGTGCATGCACAGGACACTTGGGAGAAGCGCATCTATTGAGAATCACAATTCCATGTCTTTGCGTGGCCTCCCCCAGCACATCCTGTGCCTTAGTTTCCACTCTTTTGTTGGTTTCTTTTTCTCTTGAGTCAGATGGATTAAGCTTCAGTTTCCCTGGTAACCAACACCGGTGTTTTATCTCAGCCTCTGGTCACAGAAAGAGAGCAAGATGGAGAGAAGAATTTCCCATTGGTCCTGGCCCTTCCAGCTGGGCTGTTGCCTGAGATGAGTGATCCAGTGAGGATGAGCAGAAGAATGTTGCCAAGACAACAGAATCCCACACTCCTGTCCAGCACTGAGGCACTTCTCCCTCCCCTCCCCGCACGCTTGGATCTCACCAGAGAATGGGAATGTGCTTTGGCTAAGAGTGAAGAGACAGATGCATGGTAGAAAATTTAGGGAGAGAGGTGAAATCTTGGGAGCCTTCAGAAGGGACTGGGGGAAGTGCTGGGGTCACCAAGAAAGCATTCTGTACAGCACTGCGATCTCGGGAGACAATGAAGACTATGAAAGCACAGTGGCTCTAACGTGTGGTTCCGTGATTTTCTCCAGCAGTACACAGTGCTACAACCATTTTCTGAAGCCAAGCTCCATGCCTCAGGCCTTGGAAAATGGGGCCTGTGTTGTTTGTTAAAGGAGAATGGAGCCTGACATCGCTTATGGAGGGCAAGGATGGCCTTGAGGAGGCCCTGCTCACCTCAGTGACAACTCTCATCTGTTACTCCACTCTGTGTGTCTGTCTGGTCCGTTCTTCCTTCTGTGCTCCCTTTTTTTTTGGAAGGGGGTCTCTTTATGGGATGTGAAACATTGTCCTCAGTTAAAGGGGAGGATGAGGCGAGGATGCCCCAATCTCCTCAAACATGGACTGAGGAGATGGTGGGCAGAGGAGGATTTGGTGGGGATGGTGTGCTGAAATCACAGACTCACTTGCACTCCTCAGATGGCATGGGGACTTTGGTTAACTTATTCTCTCTGGCCGATCTGATCTGATCTTTATCATGAGTGCCCACTCTCTGGAGTGGCAAACAAACAAACAAACAAACAAACCCCACTGAATTTATATCTAATCTGGTAAGTGCAATCTGATGCTATCATGTGAATGGTTAGTTTAAAATAATGCTGTCTGTTTTGGTGAAATGCTCAGTCTCTCAGATTTCCACCCCACTTCTCTGCTCCTTTCCAAGGTGGGGAAGGCGTATGTATGGTTTACAAATCTCCTGGGTGATGTGGGAAGGGATGGGGGGGTCTATGAAATTCTTACGCTGCTCACAGTATCCTTGGTGGTTTCTGAGGGAAGGATGACTCTCCTCTCCCGGGTCCAGTTGGTGATGCTGACCTGCACCGCCCATGGGTGGGGCTGATGAAACTTGCATTTTTGTCTCTCTCCTCTTGGTCGGGTCCTGGTGCTCCCTGGCCAACTCAGCCTCAGCTCACTCTGCTGGCATCTGCAGACCCCTCTGAATCTGGGGCGCATCCTCCATCCCACCCCTGTGCAGGGTGTCGACTCCACAGCTTCAGCTGCAGGGTCATCTAAGCCCCTCAGACAGGTTAGGTTTCCTTCATGGTAGAACCCCTGGCTCTGGACTCAACCAATTTCCACATTCCCACTACAGGGAATGAAGGCCCTAGGGGTCTCACCACCACAGCAGGAACCAGGATCAGTTCCAGAAGGCTAAATTCCTAAACTCCAGCCATCCTTCTGCCCACTTTGTAGATGATGGAATGATCCAGAAGAAATGGGGAACATGACAATTCAGGAAAAAGGGATGATCTTTGCAAAGGCCCACTCCTGGAGAAGGAGGAAGGATATGGGATCCAGGTGAAGGGCTTAGCCTCAAATGGGATCTGGTCACTTCCTCCAGAGGGGCAGCAGAGTACCAGGGTAGAAATAGGCAGACTGGGATTGGGAAGCTTGAAAAATCCCACGGGACTGCTTCTGTCTTTTCCACGAATTATTGGGCGGGGGGAGACTGGTGGTCATTAGAATGGAGGAGGGTTGCTAGTGTGTAATGTAGTATTGTAGGTGAGAGTGAAAATGAAAAGCAATTCTCCCCTGGTCATGGATTTAAGATAAAACAATTCTGTAAAGTTTCAGAGTTTCGTCCTCAGTGCTGAGGTGCTCAGATACAAGGCAGAGGGCGAGTAGGGAGGAGGGTGCAAGGAGCACAGGAGGTGTGTTTGTGGGGGACAGTTTCCAGCCCTGGGCCCGCGGAGTAAGGAGGGGCCTGGCGGATGTTGTGGAAGGATGTGTGGTCGGTGAGCTGGCGGTTTCCAGGAGGTTGGGGCTATCAATGCAGGGGCACTAGAGCGAGGGAGATGGAGGACAGGACGTCGTGTTGGGGGTGATGAGAGGGAGGAATGCTATACACCATGAGGGCCGCTGTCTTCCTGATACCCAGGGCATGACCGTGGGCAGGGGGGTGCTCGTGTGGGGAGAAGAAGAACATCGCTGAGGTCGGAGAGGCTCCGGGGTGACCGGCTGAGCCTCGCGGGCACTGAGGTCGCCGGGACGGATCAGAAGAGTGAGGGCTGACAGGAGCACGGTGACTGTGCCACGGGACGAGCGCGTTTACAGGCCGGGGGTGGGTGGGAGGAAAATGACCAGGGGATTGGTACCGGTCCCGCACGTGGGGGGCTGGGGCAGTGGACGACGGGACCCAGATATCACCGGTCAGGTCCCTTAGCCGAGAGTTCGAAACAGGGCCCGGGAGGAAACTTCTGGCGGACTCGGGCGGGCAGACCGGCACTGACGTTACTGGGCACAGGCTCGCAGGCCCAGAACCCGCCCACCGGCGCGCAGCCCCGTCCCCCAGGCTCGCGACTTTCCGGGGCACCAGGACTTCCTGCCCCTGTTGCTATGGTTCCAGCGGCGGCACTAAGGAAGGCTGCAGTGCCGGGAAGGTTTGTCTGGGCAACGGTGTCCTGTACCGGTCCATCTCTGGTCCTCACCATCCCGCTTTGCTTCTTCGGCCAATATCGCCAGGGCCGCTTCGGCTGGTACTATGTGTTCTCCGGTCCTAAATATGAATGTAGGGGCCCAATTACGGACATGCTTTTGGAATTAAGAACACAGTCACTGGACAATAAGCAGTATGTACGAATGAAGTCTGAACTGATTGCAGTGGTCTTTCTTTTACCAAGTCCAGGTAACATTTCTGAAGGTTCCTTGGCATGCTCATACATCTGAAAAAATAGCACATATTTTCTACCAAAAAAAAAGTTTTCTTAACAGCACTGCACACAAATTATCTGAATTAATTTATCCTGACAATTTCCTTATCATAAAGACATCGTTTGATTGGACGTGTAGCTCTTTACTAAAGTTTTCCTCTTGTAGGGCTTTGTGGAGGACCTTGGGCCAGGGCTCAAGAGAACTTCCCTTGCAGTTCCATCTCTACCCGCCTTTTATTTTACTCTGAGTCATTTTGCTTCTTTGGGCCTGTTGTTTCCTCAGTTTTAAGAAGAGTCAGGCTAAGCTAATGGGTAGCACAGGGAGGGGGGATCCAGGGGAGGGTGTGGTTAAAGAGCCTGTGTTCTCAGTGCAGTGACTCCTCTTTTTTCTCTTATTTATTGCTGCTTTTTTGTTTGTTTGTTTGCATGTTTATTTTGTTAAGAAAGGAGTTTCTTTTACTTTAACAAAGAGTTTGAAATCACTGGTTTATGGGATCAGTACTCAGTCTCCCAGAGATGGGAGAAAGATTGAAGAGAAATGAAATTATAAAAATGGGTAGACTCAGCCATCCTTAGGGGTACCATAAACTTAAAAGTACTCTCTAAGTAGATGGCTTGGGAAAATGTCTGTTCAATTATAGGGTGTCTTCAAGAACTGTTTTGTCAAATGCTGCAATCTGATTACTTACTGAGAGGGGAATTGGGGCTGAAGATGTAATCTTACCAACCGTGAGGATATGGAGAGGGGGAAGGGTAAGCTGTGGCAAAGTGAGATAGTGGCATGGACATATATACACTACCAAACATAAAATAGATAGCTAGTGAGAAGCAGCTGCATAGCACAGGGAGATCAGCTCGGTGCTTTGTGACCACCTAGAGGGGTAGGATAGGGAGGGTAGGAGGGAGGGAGACGCAAGAGGGAAGAGATATGGGAACATATGTATATGTATAACTGATTCACATTGTTATAAAGCAGAAACGAATACACCATTGTAAAGCAATTATACTCCAATAAAGATGTTAAAAAAAACATTTTTGAGAAGCCGTATTTCAAGTTAGTAATCAGTCACAATCTCATGATGACAATCTAGTGAAGTAACCATTATGTCATAATAGTAGTTGGTACAGCAACAATAATTGGCTAACAGCACACTTGGAGAGTTTCTCCATTGTCTGTCTCTATACCACTTTCACAGGAGCATTAACAGTAAATAGACACAGGCAGCCACACCTGTCTTAAGTGTTATGTAGAAGGGGTTAAAAATCACTTAACCTGGAATTGTAACTTCAGGAAATGAAGACAATGGGCCTACTGAGGTAGATTTTGAAAATGTAGCTATTAAATTCTTCCTGTTCTTACTTTATTCCCAAGAGTCATTTAAAATTATGAAGCTAATGTTTAGAAATGAAATTTACAGCTTGACTTTTCAACCTAGAGTTCCTGTTTCATATTTTCCTTCTTCGTGTGGGTGATGTGTGCTTCCGACTTTAAATTATTGGAGTAGCAGATGATGACTTGTATTTTCTCTGACAAGATTTCACATATATGTATGCCACTGGCTCGCAAATTAAGTGTCCAAAATATCAATTGTTGGGTGATATTTTCTCCTCTCTCTTGTGGTTTATTTTCAGGGAAAGAAGAAGGAATCATAATAAAGAGGACAATCACCATTCTCCCCAGTCCAAAAGGAGTAAGAGACACCCTGTCTTTCAGGAGTCTCAGGATGCAGAGGTAGGAATATGGTCAGATAGCCTCTCTCTAGTTCATCCACTGCCTAAATTACATTATCCAATTGGTGCCCTGCAATTAAAAGAAATGTATCACTCCAAGAAACCTTCAAAAATGTATTCTTACTTGATTGCAGTGGCTTTTGAGCTGGAGCCCTTAGCCATGGTATGCAGTATCTCACAGAAGGTGGTAAGGAAGCACAGAAAAAGACTTAGTGAAAATGTAATCAGGAAAAGCTAGGTCTTAAACTTTTCTCCAGTCATAGGAGCAGGGAATAATCATCTTAACCCCCTCCCTTATTTTTAGATGGAGAATAAATTTTCAGGAGTATAATGATGTGTTATTGGCTAGAAGGGGATTCTTGATTTCTGGCTAGGAAAAGTGAAAATGAAATTGAGGATGGGGGAGTCTGGTGATTTTGCAAAGCTTTAATGGCGCTTGAATGGAAGAGCTTGAATTTTAATGACTTGTGGCATTAGCATAGTATTGTTTTAATTGAGGTATAGCTTACTAGGAGAGGATTAAAGGAACCTTGTTAAGTCTTTATGTATGAATTCTATTAGTTAATGACTAAGTAGTGCTCACTTGTCCCTTTTGTGAGCAAAAAGTGAAATGATTATCGATCCCTGTCCTCCTCCTGGAACCTCTACGCAGGTGGTGATAGTCCCAGATCCTGGGCAGCTACTTGGATGGGTAAATTGTAGCTAGGTATAACTCATGTAACTTGCTCTCTTAGATGCTGGCCTTTTTCGTTGAATATCTTTGCATGTTCAGGAGTACTGCTCTTTTTTGTTCAACCTTACATCTTTACAAATTACATCACCACTTTTCCTGTAAATCTGTGCCCTCATACATAAATATAAGCCTTCTAGAAAGCGCAAACACAAAGACACTAATGTTTTTTGTATTAGTCTCTCTTACTTGCCAAGACCATTCATTTTATATTTCAGATTGCCAAGTAGTAGCAAGAAATTGAGAGTGAAAAAATGTGTAGATATGAACAGAATTGGCTTATCGGGAACATATCTCTGCCTTTTTCTCTTCTGTACCTGAATTGGAAAAGATTTGATATCCCAATGCTAGAATTCCAAGGGAGCATCAGAAGTGAGACGAATGAGAGAGAAACAGAACCAGGAGCCCCACCTATGTTTAAAAATTAGAATTCTATAAAATCTACTCCACCCCCTTTTTTAAGCTGGTAGGAGCTGTCTCTTTGTCAGGTCGTTGTTTAAAGTAGTGTCAATTCATAAGACAACTAGAACATTTGGCATAATTTTTGAAAAGTGTTTTCTCTTAGGTTGACTGTAGATTTGGGTGTTCACATCGCCTTTAATTATACACATTCTAAGACACAGAACTGCTTTGGGAGACCTTATTTCGGATGAAACTGTCATTGAACAAAATAATGGTTGTTAGTCATGTTTTTATAACCCATGGCAAAATGTTAACTTCTGAAATTATCCTCCATTTAAAAGATACATTCAAAAATGCAGGGACAACCCTTTCCAAAAATGGCCTAATCTGTTGCATGCATTTTATGAAACTTTGCTCATGTTGTATACCAAGCAATCCTGAGCAGTTTTATATTCCAACTGGTTGTTAAAATCTAAGTTGTTTTAAAGAATTGAAGATACATACGCACTCATGTTTTTCTACAGATGATGGTTACTTATCAATCTTTTGTTCAAATGCCATTAACTGAGTTGAAACAAAGTGAAGTTGTTTAAATTGTTTTATACTTATATAGATTCTATTATAAATATAATTTTTGACTTAGAAAACAACTTAGAACTCAATGTCTAGTTCAGCTTCATTTTATGAGGGAAACTGAGCTACAGAAAAGTGTAGATTATTTATCCCATTGACACAGAGAAGTTAACACATAAGTACCTTTGCCTTGCTAATTTGGAAAGTAATTGTAATTCAGCAGCCAAATTGATTTGATATCCTATGGCTCATAAGATTCTACAGTGTTTCATTGGTTTTAGCAAATATGAACGAGTCTTTCATTTCAAATGTGTTGGAACTTTGGGAGCACATATTTTAAGTGCTTGGATGGACTTGCTTAATTTAGTTTCTGCAGCTGCCTTAGAATAAAAATATTACGATTCTAGGTATGGGATATGTACTAGGGGTGAAAAATTTTTTGTTGTTGAGGTTCACATAAATGAAAAAGTTTAATACCAGCTTAATCTGCTTTTACAGTTAAGGAGAATTACATAATTCTCTGTTGTAAATATACACATGCATTCCCATTCTTTTTTGTTGAAGATGCTCTGTAATTAATATTCCTCCTCGTCTCTTCAGATTCTATTTATTCGCTGGTTCTTTCATTAGCCTGATAAGGTGCTCTTTCTCTCTCCTAACTAATTTTCTGTCTACCGTATTCTTCTCTCAAGTTAGTGGATCGTGTCTCCCCCTTTACCTCCCAGCTGTAATCTGCTTTCACTGCCTGTTACTTCTCATCCCCTTCATGCAACTATTCACTAAAACTTGGCTCCTCAGACCCCACCTGTCCTGGGAGCTTGGGGTAAACTTAAATGTCTCTGTCATTTCCTCCATGACTCCTGCTATCCTACTTCTGATGTGTATCGCATATATGCCTTCCTTTACATTTCCACTATCCTAATTCAGGCCTGCATTGCCGCTTGCTAAATGTATTGCAGAAATTTCCTCCATGGTCTCTGTGCTCTCATTCTCCTCCTACTCCATTCATCCATTAGAATCCTCTTCCTAAAAGTAGATCCGAGCATGTCTCTTAGGCTCAAGTACCTATTCCGACAGACTTCTCAGCATGACATTCAAGGCCCTTGATAACCTAGCTCTACCTTCTCATGCATATTTTGTCTCCCACAAACTCCTCTCCAGGAGGCCCCAGCCACATTGTATTACTAGCTTTGTCTCCTCGAAGACTCCTCTTCACCCTGCTTGTGCTCTTGTTGTTCTCTCCCTTTGTCACACCCATCCTATTAATATTCTCCCCATCCTCCAAGGCCCAGTTCAGATGCCATTCATTTTAAGGAACCTCTTCTATTTCCCTGGTCCGCATTCATTGCTACATTCCTGTCACTGCAATAGCTTAACGCTGTCATCCTCAAAGAGGATGGGTTCTTGATTGGGCTCAGGAATTAGCTGTTGGTTGAGTCCCTAAGT
Source organism: Delphinus delphis (assembly GCF_949987515.2). Lineage (NCBI taxonomy): Eukaryota > Metazoa > Chordata > Mammalia > Artiodactyla > Delphinidae > Delphinus > Delphinus delphis. The sequence goes on from NC_082704.1 coordinate 80,901,757, forward strand.
ATCCCTGGCAAAGTACCTGCTTGTACATAGTAGGCACACAAGTAATTGTTTGGATAGTGGTTGGGTATCAGAACAACCTGTGCCTACCTGAGATAACCTCTCAGGATGGGGACCTGGCATGTGCATGTGAATCAAACTAACAAAAACCCCACAGGTGGTCCTGATGCCTATCTCCAAATAGAATGTGCTATGGAAGATCTCTGCTGGACTCAACTGAAACTTCTTTGGTTACAGTGTAAGCAGGCAGATTTCATTATGGCCCAAACTAATCTAAAATCCTGCCTTTTCACACAGACCTAGACCCTAGGACTTTTGTGTAGTGCTTTTGTAAATGTCATTTAGTGAGAGACCCTTGGTCAGAGTCTTTTATAAATGTAATTTTATTTTGCCGTGTACTTGAACTTACAAGGGTTTCAATTTTGCAGAGCATGGGCCTGTTCTCATTTGTCTTCCACAGGTATCAGCACTAAGCTTATATCGAATGGTCAGAGGAAAAAGAATGAGCTTTGTAACTGGCAAATACATTCTGATGAGACGTTTCTTTGAGGTATCAGGAGGATGGTGAAAAGCATTTATATTTTATGGGTCTTTCTCAATCCTGAAGCGTTTAAAATCTCATTTCTCTTCTGATGAAAGAATTTGCTCTCTTTCTAAAATCAATTGCAGTAAGGAAAAAGCTTCTGTAGTAAGATAGCAGTTTCAAGTGTCAAAACCATACGGTATCAAGGAGAAACCTTTTCATCCCAAGAACTCTGACAATAATAGGACTCATTAAGTGGGATATCTCGTATGAAGTATGTTCAAAAGGGTGAAATGAGACAAGGCCCAGGGTTGTATAACGTAGGCTATGTTTATTAGCTAATCAGCACTACTGGCCTAGAAAATGCTAGTGGATACGACGTTTTAGATGTTCTTTAGTAGTTTAAAGACAATCTCATTTACAGCATCAGTCCTTTTTTTTTTTTTTTGTGGTACGCGGGCCTCTCACCACTGTGGCCTCTCCCATTGCGGAGCACAGGCTCCGGACGCGCAGGCTCAGCGGCCATGGCTCACGGGCCCAGCCGCTCCGCGGCACGTGGGATCTTCCCAGACCGGGGCACGAACCCTTGTCCCCTGCATCGGCAGGCGGACTCTCAACCACTGCGCCACCAGGGAAGCCCCACAGTCCATTTTAAGTCTTTGGGTTTTTTTGGGTTTTTTTGATTTTTTTTTTTTGCAGTTTTTTTTTTTTGACATCTTTATTGGGGTACAATTGCTTTACAATGGTGTGTTAGTTTCTGCTTTATAACAAAGTGAATCAGTTATACATATACATATGTTCCCATATCTCTTCCCTCTTGCGTCTCCCTCCCTCCCACCCTCCATATCCCACCCCTCCAGGCTGTCACAAAGCACCAAGCCAATATCCCTGTGCCATGCGGCTGCTTCCAACTAGCTATCTACCTTACTACGTTTGTTAGTGTGTATATGTCCATGACTCTCTCTCGCCCTGTCACAGCTCACCCTTCCCCCTCCCCATAACCTCAAGTCCGTTCTCTAGGAGGTCTGCGTCTTTATTCCTGCCTTACCCCTAGGTTCTTCATGACATTTTTTTTTTCTTAAATTCCATATATATGTGTTAGCATACGGTATTTGTCTTTTTCTTTCTGACTTACTTCACTCTGTATGACAGACTCTAGGTCTATCCACCTCATTACAAATAGCTCAATTTCGTTTCTTTTTATGGCTGAGTAATATTCCATTGTATATATGTGCCACATCTTCTTTATCCATTCATCCGATGATGGGCACTTAGGTTGTTTCCATCTCTGGGCTATTGTAAATAGAGCTGCAATGAACATTTTGGTACATGACTCTTTTTGAATTTCGGTTTTCTCAGGGTATATGCCCAGTAGTGGGATTGCTGGGTCATATGGTAGTTCTTAAGTCTTTGTTTTGAAGTCAGAAGTAACTGAATGCAAAAGCAGGAGATGTGCCTTGGTCTTGTAGTAACGTTCTCTAGGTTACTTACTTGGAAATAAAATAGTTGTTTTCCACAAAATAAATACATTTCTTGTGAATGCTTTAGAAAGTGAAAATATAAAAAATAAATAAAAAATAAAAAAGGATCCAAAGTCTCAAATTTTAAATAAACAAACAAACATGATGTCAGGGACATCCTTCTATATCAGTATAAATACAACTATATCATCATTGTTAATGGCTGACAAAATCACATTGTATGAATGGATGCACTATAACTTAATCACTTTCCTGCTTTTGGACATTTAATTGTTTCTGATTTTCAGCTATTAACAACAATGCTGATATTATAAGCAGTGTCACAATGAACATTTGTACTTATGTCTGTACACAACTGGGTTTGAAAACACTTTAAATGAACTAGAAATTGGAGGCAGATCAATTTTTTCTTAACAATTATTCTACAGAAATCTCTTCTAGCTTGTTAATTTTAATGTACCATTTCATAGTCTAGCATCACCTAGTGTTACACTATAGTATAAAATGGATATGTTGTCATTTGAGATGAAATTTGATTCACCAGAAACTAATTATAGTTCTTACCTTGTTTTTCAGACAGTACCTGTAATGAAAAATGATCAGGAAAGCCAACTAAGAGAAACCAAAGTGTGTGTGGTGGGTTTCTTATCCAACGTAATACCTACTTATTTTTTAAATATTCATAACTTCACTATTTTATGCCACTGGAGATTTCAGATTTTTACCCTTGAGCTAGGAAAATCATCTTTTTGGATATTTTTTAAATTGGCCTTGACATTAAGTCCTGAAGTCAGTTTGATTGCTGTTGGTGACAACCTTCATTTCCATTGGGTCATTCTAATTCTTTCCTGGACAGTTCTTTTAATGTATGTCTCTAGTTGCATAAAGATGGACATAAGCTGTCTATGAGGACCTGTGGGCAGTTTGGTGTGCAGTCTATGTCGAGAAGCTTCAAATGACCGATGAGCCATGACCATTCTTGGTTTAAGTCTTATTAATGTTACCTTTGGTAAAGATTGCATTATAAGAAATGCAATACCCGCTGTTTGAGGAAAGCATCCTAGGAACTTGTTTAGAAAACTGGGAATTTATGAAGAAAGCACTAACCATTCTGTCTCTAGACTGCTGTTCTAATCTACAGATCCTGGACTTGAGTTGCCACATTTCCTGCCTCCAGCCAGCCCTACTCGCTTCAGACTGGCCTCCACAATCTTAATTGACAAGAGCCAATCCCTCAGTACCTATCCTGTTGCTCCTGTTTGTCCTGAATTCAGTGGTTTTTGTGTCCTGACAGACTCCTTGGTTTGTCTCAAGCTGAAGTCAAGGGGAGATTCTCTCAGCAACCAAGGACCTCTCTGTTCAGTCCTGAATGGGTTTCTCCTCCAGTTGCAGGGCTTGTCCCTCTACTTGTGCTACTAAATGTATAAAGGTATATAGTTATACCACCCCCTAGATTCTCTAATTGTTGAATATATTGTGCAGTGTTAAATACATTGCACCCGTAAAGTTGTCTGTCCATTTAAAAACTCTGAACAAAGGACCAGCATATACTTGAGCTCAGTGTTTGGTGAAGTTTAAATGTAAATGAAATAAAAATAATAGCATGTCCCCCCAAAATGCAATATCAAAATTGTTAAATATTGTAGTTCAGATATGGATCCTTGTCATTACTTTCTCCCTTGAGAATCCTAACACTGTAAGGGAGGAAATTCTTGACAATGACTGTTTTCAGGAATCCTTAGTAGTTTCTCCATTATGACAATGACCCTGAGTCATGTTAGAGTTCAATTAAAAACAGAATATTAGGTGCAAACACCCACACATACACCCCATATCACATCCATATTTGTTGAACAGCAATAAATACTAGTCTTAAAAATGCCAATAATTAACATATAACTTTCGTAAAATGTATATCAAGTGCCTTTCAGGATCTGAGTGTAGCCTTGCATTGATATAGGAGGACCACGTATGCCCACTATCAGGGGATAGGTACGAAATCATCACTGGTTTGTATATACGTGTGCATGTATGTATGTATGCATAAATGTATGTATGTAACAAGTTATTTGTTTTATTTTAGTGTGCTCCCAAAATCCATCTTATTCTTTATGGGTGTACTTTTACTACATTCTGTAGCATTGATCGATGCTTTCTCTTGGAGGGTGAGAACTTACTTTTCTGATGCACGTTATTAGGATAAGCTCCTGCTGCAAGCAGGTACAACCGATTAGTGAAGGGATTTGAAATTAGAAGGCCTGTGTTTGAATCCTCACTCTGCCACTTCCCAGCTACGTGACATTGGGCAAGTCAATGGATCTCAGTTTCCTCATCCATAAAATTGTGGATGTTAATCCCAACTTAATTTACGGGTTGCTGTGTTGTGAGCATAGATTGAAATATTTTAAGTGGCTCTAGTTTCTAAACCATTAAGGCTTAGTGTAGTGGTTGATGCTGCTATTCTCCAAGATGAATATGAAAAATAGTAATAGCGTAATACTCATCCTGTTTCTGTTTTTTATCCTCCAGTCTTCAAGCAGTGATAAAGACAGGAGCAGCAGCAGTGTTAATACCCCAGAGAGAGTAATTGGACCAGAAAGCAGCTTAAACCAGATCGTTGCTGAACCCAACATGAGTACACCTCAATCCTCATATGAGGAGCATGTACTATGCCAAGGTTCTTACTCCCACATCAACCAGATCTTAAGGGAGGAACACTTCAACAGCCTACAGCAGCAAGGACAATCTCCAGCATGATGAACTAGGAGCTCCTTATTCCAGCCTAAAATTTGTTTATGAAAGCAATTGCACACACACAAAAGGGTCTGTTGGCTTTTCAGTCTATATTTTAAACAACAGGCTGAGGGACAATTGTTTGACTTGGAGTTTTGCTGCACATTTGCTATTTCAAAGGGGGCTTTGAAGCAATTTTTATAGAATTTTTTTCAGGTTGGGTGTCAAATCTATGAGGCAAACTCACCTTCAGGTTGAATCCATAGAATGTCCAATTCAGATTGGTTTCCAAATCTGTCGGTTAGAAACTCTAGTCAAACATCCTTTGAAAATGAAAGATCTTCAGTTTAAAAAAATTAATAGGCTAGTGAAGAACATGACATTTTCATGAAAAAAGGTGTTACTTTATTCCAAAGTATAGATAGCTTGATTCAGTCTTGCACTGAATTGGACTGCCATACTGCCTCTCAGAAGGCAGATGTCTTATTGAAATTACTCTCAACTTGTGAGGGGCCCAATTAGACCCAATTTAGACTATATAAGTGAAATCTCTCTAGTAACTGTCTCCACTCTGTATTTCTAGAAAGAATGTTTCTAAGACTCTTGTATACTCAGATAACTTCTGTACCATTAATCCTCCGGAGTGTGCATTTCAGACTTAGTATTAAACATTGCACAATTCTGTCAGTCAATAAGTACATAAAAACTTTCTGTCTTGCACATAAACCTGTTTAATTATTAGTAGTTTATGTGATCTCACTTACAATTCTACCTATTATGTCTAGAGTTAATGCTGAGAAAGGATAAGCTACCTGGCCCAATGTCTAAAGTAACAAGAGTTGTTAAACTGGTTTGACAACCCTCCACTTTATGTTTCAGGGACCCCTTCACAGAGACTAGGGGGCCAGTTTCTGTCATTGAAACTGCAAAGTTTGGTGTGGCTTACAAACAATGGCTGAGGCACCATTAGAAGAAATAGGCAGTAGTTGTGTCTATTTAGAGAGAGATGGATATGCTCCCATGTTCTTCAGTTATACTAAAGGGCTAATCAGATTTGAAGAGTGATTTCATAGACATGCCTGCTTCTTCAGTGATGAGCTGTGTTAACAAGGAGCCAGAATGTATCCAGTTATCTGTCTGCCCTGCCGAGTGCCAGAGGTACAACATGCCACTAGATTTAAAGGAAAGGGCCCTGGTGTCTAATAAGAATCTCTTCCATGTTCACATCATTCCCTACTCAATATATTTGACAGTCCACACAGCAGAAACAAGTAGATATGAGAATTAAAGGTAGCTCTAGGTCTTTGCCATTTGTCAAGATTTGGAAAAGGCATAAAATAACAGATTGACTAAAAGAAGAATAAGATCTTTATGAAGTCACAGAACTAATATTTGAAAAGGAAAACTGTCCTAGGAAGAGGAGAAAAATCTCACACACACACACACACACACACACACACAAGTGTGTGTGCATGCCCCTCATTTACATGGTTGTTTCCTTTAGTATGGATTGGATTTTAAGGTCAGATACTGGTAGTGGAATTTTAGTATTATGAGGAAAGGTTACAGCACCGTTGGCCTCAAACTTATGGAGTAGGCATGGGTCAATTTGGGTCAATTTTTTTTCTCAATTGCACAGTTTGTGTAAGAATATTTTTTTCTATGACTACTGTCCCCAAAGTTGTAAAACCAGGTGTCTGACAAGAAGAATTTTTACTTTTTGGCTATCATTTTCTCTGTATCATAAAGCAAACAACCAAATATTAAAGAAGACAACCTGTTTGAACTCCCAAACCACAGGTGCACACATGATTCAGAATTACCCAGGAAGAATTCTGCAGGCTTCAATACGTGGCATTGAATGGAAACAAAGCATATATTAAAAACGCAGTGCCATTGAAAAACCTGAGAAAGCAAATTTCCTTTCATTCTCCACCCATTTAATGATATGAGAGATGAAGCTCCCACCGTGACAAAACATTATTTTTTTCAATGTAAGTAAAATCATAGTCCAAGGCCGCCAGTGTAAATCTCTTATCCCAGTAAATGCCATATGTAATCTCTACCCTGTCTTCTGCAGATTGTCTAAACCTTGGCAACCTACAATATATTTCTGTTATGAGGCTACTTGATAGTGTCAGAGAATGAGCATCTTTTAAAACACTGGTTAGCTCAAGCTAGTAAGATCTTGTATTTATATATTGCTCTGCCTTTAAAACCAATATTAATACATTTTGTCATTCAGTGCCCAATCAACTATTTAAAAGGAGAGCCAACTGAGTCGTTTGGTGAAAGATGGGGAAGAGGAACAGGGATGAACCTCTCGCTGTTTGCATGGACTTGGGCTTTGGGGGGGCACTTCTGTTTGACCCAGCCTTTGCAGTGCTTGTTATGCTCAATAGAAGAAATGAAAACTCCATGATAGAGTGAAGGAATATCAATAACATGGACAGGAAATTTCAGGGCCCAGCCAATGCATCCTTTAATTCATTTACATTAACTGAATTCACGTCAATGGTAGTACGTTATGCAGCTTTGGGGAGGAAAATACACCACTCCAGGAGGTGAACTGGTTTGTTGAGCCAGTCACCAATCCAAAGAGAACACGAGAGAGAAGAAACAGAGCAAACTAAAATGCTCATCATGTTATTGTCCAATTAACAGGGCTCACTGTTTCAAGGCTTACTGGACCAGAGGACTCCTTGCATTAGGATAACAGTGTAGAACATGAGGCTATGACAGTCGGAGTCCTGTGTGCCTCACTGACTTTCTTTGCCCTAGATTGTCAGAGCAACATTGAGGTAGTGCAGTTTATTAAGTAGTTGCAGAGCCTTATTCTGCATAATTGGAAATGCACCTTCTTTCTGAACTTAATTCTCTGTCCCCACTAGTTATGAGGGGTGTCTTGTTATAAAGGGTATAATAAACATCTTCCTACTCTGGACAACTTAGAGGTTAATGTTTCAGAAGCAATGGCTTTGTAGAATAATATGGCTAGTTTAACTACTTAACAAAAGGTCAGTTTTTTGTCCCTTGGTCTTAGAATAAAACTCAATACTTAATAGCAGGGACGGAACCCAGCCCTTCAAAACTAGGTATCTCTGCTCTGCAGGAGAAGAATTTTCAAAGAATAGCAGAAAAAAGAAGAGACTTCTCTGGATTTTATCCAAAATTAGTAGATTGAAGAAGGGGAGCCAGGTTAACTCAAGAGGTGAGACTGGACCTTGTCTTAGAAATGTCACTACAGAAATGGGAATAGAAAGTGAGAATAGAATGCTTCATAGAAGGTGAGGTGGGAATGGAGGTTGGGGAGAGAGGAACTGCCCTTAAATAAGAACCCATTATGTGCCACACACTATGTGGTTTCCTCACAATAACCCTTGAGGTAGGCGTGGTGTGGGTTCTCCATTTCACAGGCAGAGAGAGGGAGGCTGGCAGCAAGTTATCCTCATGACCACTTCTGGTCCTGAAGAAACTGAGAGGGGCTAATGATTTGCTGAAAGGCACATAGTGGGCAAACAACTGTGCCACGGTTGAGAACCAAAACTTTCCCACTTTCACACAGGCCACCTTTCTTCTATTATTGAGCTGCTTTTGTAGTGAGGACCAGGTTGACCATTAGAGCATGAGTCAGAGATGACTACTAATTGGGTATTTTTACAGGGCCTGACTTCTGACATATGGGCTAAGTTGTCTCAAACACTTTGAACTCTTGAAGTGGACCACTGAAACCCAGAAAAAAGTCAGTTGTGTTGTTGTGTGGTATGTGATGTGGTGGTGGTGGTGTGTGTGTGCATGTGTGTTGATGGAAAAAGTTTCAACACCAACCTTAGTCTGTTTTTCTTCTGAAAGTTTTTCATAGGCAGCTAATATATGGAACATGTAGCCTTTCAGCACCTCCTGCAATCTCACCTTCGTCAATTCATGGCCTCGAACCTGATTGATTTCCTGGCATAGGCCAAACAGGAAGGAATGTATGCATCAGGACAGCTGAAAAAACAAAAAACTGTTGAGTTGGCAACTTGTCCCTATAAGTGACATTTGGTAAATCCAGATGAGTTTAAGTTTACAAGGCTTATATGCCTGGGTATTGATGTATCAACTCAGTCTCCCTTGGATGATAATAAAGTGTGAACCTCTTCCATTAATAGAAGCCAAGACCTTGGATAAGTGAAGCTTCTCCTCAGTCTCTCCTTGGTCCCCAGCAGGTGGCATTGGGTTTTACCTTGTGGTTTTCACGTTAGACAAGTGACAATTAACTGTGTTATTCCCTAATTAACACAGAACCCTTGTTCATCCTAAACAGCACATGGCTATTGCTATGGAATAAAATAATCATTAAGTAATTTCCTACAAGGAAGAGTTTGCTATTTACTTAGCCACACATTAGACAGGAGCAAAGATTACTATAAGCTATTCATCCGAGCCTACATGTTGAATAATTTGATTTCCTAAACTCTTACTCCTTTCTATCTGGCATCATTTTTCTCCACTTTCTTCTTTTTTTTTAACATCTTTTTTGGAGTATAATTGCTTCACAATGTTGTGTTAGTTTCTCCTGTATAACAAAGTGAATCAGCTATACGTATACATATATCCCCATATGCCCTCCCTCTTGCGTCTCCCGCCCAAACTCCCTATCCCACCCCTCTAGGTGGTCACAAAGCACCGAGCTGATCTCCCTGTGCTATGCAGCTGCTTCCCACTAGCTATCTTTTTTACATTTGGTAGGGTATGTATGCCCATGCCACTCTCTCACTTCGTCACAGCTTACCCTTCCCCCTCCCTGTGTCCTCAACTCCATTCTCTACCTCTGCATCTTTATTACTGTCCTGCCCCTAGGATCATCAGAACCATGTTTTTTTTTTAGATTCCACACATATGCGTTAATATACGATATTTGTTTTACTCTTTCTGACTTACTTCACTTGGTATGACAGACATTAGGTCCATCCACCTCACTACAAATAACTCAATTTCGTTTCTTTTTATGGCTGAGAAATATTCCACTATATATATGTGACACATCTTCTTTATCCATTCATCTGTCAATGGACACTTAGGTTGCTTTCATGTCCTGGATATTGTAAATAGAGCTGCAATGAACATTGTGGTACATGACTTTTTTTGAATTATGGTTTCTCAGGGTATATGACAAGGAGTGGGATTCCTGGGTCGTATGAGGGTTTTAGTTTTTCAAGGAACCTCCATACCGTTCTCCATAGTGGCTGTATTAATTTACGTTCACACCAACAGTGCAAGAGTGTTCGCTTTTCTCCACACCCTCTCCAGCATTTATTGTTTGTAGACTTTTGATGATGGCCATTCTGACTGCTGTGAGGTGATACCGCACTCTAGTTTTTTTTTTTTTTTTTTTTTTTTGCGTTACGCGGGCCTCTCACTGTTGTGGCCTCTCCCATTGCGGAGCACAGGCTCCGGAAGCGCAGGCTCAGCGGCCATGGCTCACAGGCCCAGCCGCTCCGCGGCATGTGGGATCCTCTGGGACCAGGGCACGAACCCGTGTCTCCTGCATCGGCAGGCAGACTCTCAACCACTGCGCCACCAGGGAAGCCACGCTCTCTAGTTTTGATTTACATTTATCTAATGATTAGTGATGTTGACGATTCTTTCATGTGTTTGTTGGCAATCTATATATCTTCTTTGGAGAAATGTCTATATAGGTCTTGTTCCCATTTTTGGATTCAGTTGTTTGTTTTTTTGGTACTGAGCTGCATGAGCTGCACGTAAATTTTGGAGATGGATCCTTTGTCAGTTGCTTCATTTGCAAATATTTCCTCCCATTCTGACGGTTGTCTTTCGTCTTGTTTATGGCTTCCGTTGCTCTTCAAAAGCTTTTAAGTTACATTAGGTCCCATTTGTTTATTTATTTTTTTACATCTTTATTGGAGTATAATTGTTTAACAATGGTGTGTTAGTTTCTGCTTTATAACAAAGGGAATCAGTTATACATATACATATGTTCCCATATCTCCTCCCGCTTGCGTCTCCCTCCCTCGCACCCTCCCTATCCCACCCCTCCAGGTGGTCACAAAGCACTGAGCTGATCTCCCTGTGCTATGCGGCTGCCTCCCACTAGCTATCTATCTTACACTTGGTAGTGTATATATGTCCATGCCACTCTCTCAATTCGTCACAGTTTACCCTTCCCCCTCCCCATATCCTCAAGTCCATTCTCTAGTAGATCTGTGTCTCTATTCCTGTCTTACCCCTAGGTTCTTCATGACATATTTTTTTCTTAAATTCCATATGTATGTGTTAGCATATGGTACCTGTCTCTCTCTTTCTGACTTACTTCACTCTGTATGATACACTCCAGGTCCATCCACCTCATTAAAAATAGCTCAACTTCCTTTCTTTTTATGGCTGAGTAATATTCCATTATATATATGTGCCACATCTTCTTTATCCATTCATCCGATGATGGACACTTAGGTTGTTTCCATCTCCAGGCTATTGTAAATAGAGCTGCTATGAACATTTTGGTACATGACTCTTTTTGAATTATGGTTTTCTCAGGGTATATGCCCAGTAGCGGGATTGCTGGGTCATATGGTAGTTCTATTTGTAGTTTTTTTTTTGTTTTTTTTTTTTTTTTTTGCGGTACGCGGGCCTCTCACCATTGTGGCCTCTCCCGTTTCGGAGCACAGGCTCTGGACGCGCAGGCTAGCGGCCATGGCTCACGGGCCCAGCAGCTCCGCGGCATGTGGGATCTTCCCAGACCGGGGCACGAACCCGTGTCCCCTGCATCGGCAGGCAGACTCTCAACCACTGCGCCACCAGGGAAGCCCTATTTGTAGTTTTTTAAGGAACCTCCATACTGTTCTCCATAGTGGATGTACCAATTCACATTCCCACCAGCAGTGCAAGAGTGTTCCCTTTTCTCCACACCCTCTCCAGCATTTATGGTTTCTAGATTTTTTGATGATGGCCATTCTGACCGGTGTGAGATGATATCTCATTGTAGTTTTGATTTGCATTTCTCTAATGATTAATGATGTTGAGCATTCTTTCATGTGTTTGTTGGCAGTCTGTATATCTTCTTTGGAGAAATGTCTATTTAGGTCTTCTGCCCATTTTTGGATTGGGTTGTTTGTTTTTTTGTTATTGAGCTGCTTATAAATTTTGGAGATTAATCCTTTGTCAGTTGCTTCATTTGCAAATATTTTCTCCCATTCTGAGGGTTGTCTTTTGGTCTTGTTTATGGTTTCCTTTGCTGTGCAAAAGCTTTGAAGTTTCATTAGGTCCCATTTGTTTATTTTTGTTTTTATTTCCATTTCTCAAGGGGGTGGGTCAAAAAGGATCTTGCTGTGATTTATGTCATAGAGTGTTCTGCCTATGTTTTTCTCAAAAAACATTTCTATACTGTCTGGCCTTACATTTAGGTCTTTAATCCATTTTGAGCTTATTTTTGTGTATGGTGTTAGGGAGTGTTCTAATTTCTTTCTTTTACATGTAGCTGTCCAGTTTCCCCAGCACTACTTATTGAAGAGGCTGTCTTTTCTCCATTGTATAGTCTTCCCTCCTTTATCAAAAATAAGGTGACAATATGTGTGTGGGTTTATCTCTAGCTTTCCGTCCTATTCCATTGATCTATATTTCTGTTTTTGTGCCAGTACCATACTGTCTTGATTACTGTAGCTTTGTAGTATTGTCTGAAGTCCAGGAGCCTGATTCCTGCAGCTCTCTTTTTCTTTCTCAAGATTGCTTTGGCTATTCAGGGTCTATAGGGTTTCCATACAAATTGTGAAATTTTTTGTTCCAGTTCTGTTAAAAATGCCATTGGTAGTTTGATAGGGATTGCACTGAATCTCTAGATTGCTTTAGGTAGTATAGTCATTTTCATATTGTTGAGTTTTCCAATCCAAGAATATGGTATATCTCTCCATCTTTAATTGGAGATGTTTGTACCATCTTTAATTCCTTTCATCAGTGTCTAACAGTTTTCTGCATACAGGTCTTTTGTCTCATTAGGTAAGTTTATTCCTAAGTATTTTATTTTTTTTGTTGCAGTGGTAAATGTGAGTGTTTCCTTAATTTCTCTTTCAGATTTTTCATCATTATTGTATAGGAGTGCAAGAGATTTCTGTGCATTAATTTTGTATCCTGCTACTTTACCAAATTCATTGATTAGCTCTATTCGTTTTCTGTAGAGTCTTTAGAATTCTCTATGTATAGTATCATGTCATCTGCAAACAGTGAGAGCATTACATCTTCTTTTCTGATTTGGTTTCCTTTTATTTCTTTTTCTTCTCTGATTGCTGAGGCTAAAACTTCCAAAACTATGTTTAATAATAGTGGTGAGTGTGGAAAACCTTATCTTGTTGCTGATCTTAGAGGAAATTGTTTCAATTTTTCACTGTTGAGAATGATACTGGCTGTGGGTTTGTCATATATGGCCTTTATTATGTTGAGATAAGTTCCCTCTATGCTTACTCTCTCGAGGGTTTTTAGGATAAATGGGTGTTGAATTTTTGTTGAAACTTTTTCTGCATCTATTAAGATTATCATATGGTTTTTCTCTTTCAATTTGTTAATATGCTGTATCACATTAATTGATTTGCATATATTGGACAATCCTTGCATTCCTGTGATGAACCCCACTTGATCATGGTGTATGTTCCTTTTAATGTGCTGTTGGATTCTGTTTGCTAGCATTTTGTTGAGGATTATTGCATCTATGTTCAGCAGTGATATTGGCCTGTAGTTTTCTTTCGTGGTGACATCTTTGTCTGCTTTTGGTATCAGGGTGATGGTGGCCTCATCGAATGAGATCGGGAGTGTTCCTCCCTCTGCTATATTTTGGAAGAGTTTGAGAAGGATACATGTTAGCTCTTCTCTAAATGTTTGATAGAATTCATCTGTGAAGCCATCTGGTCCTGGGCTTTTGTTTGTTGGAAGATTTTTAATCACTGTTTCAATTTCAGTGCTTGTGATTGGTCTGTTCATATTTTCTATTTCTTCCTCGTTCAGTCTCGAAATGTTGTGCATTTCTAAGAATTTGTCCATTTCTTCCAGGTTGTCCATTTTATTGGCATAGAGTTGCTTGTAGTAATCTCTGATGATCCTTTGTATTTCTGCAGTGCCAGTTGTTACTGTCCTTTTTCATTTTTAATTTTGCTGATTTCAGTCTTCTCCCTTTTTTTCTTGATGAGTCTGGCTAATAGTTTATCAATTTTGTTTATTTTCTCAAAGAACCAGCTTTTAGTTTTATAGATCTTTGCTACTATATCCTTCATTTCTTTTTCATTTATTTCTGATCTGATCTTTATGAGTTGTTTCCTCCTGCTAACTTTGGGGTTTCTTTGTCCTTCTTTCTGTAATTGCTTTAGGTGTATGGTTAGGTTGTTTATTTGAGATGTTTCTTGTTTCTTGAGGTAGAATTGTATTGCTGTAAGCTTCCCTCTTAGAACTGCTTTTGCTGCATCCCATAGGTTTTGGGTCGTCGCGTTTTCTTTGTCATTTGTTTCTCGGTAATTTTTGATTTCCACTTTGATTTCTTCAATGATCCATTGGTTATTTAGTAGTGTATTGTTTAGCCTCCATGTGTTTGTATTTTTTACAGATCTTTTCCTGTAATTGATATCTATTCTCATAGCGTTGTGGTCGGAAAAGACACTTCATATGATTTCAATATTCTTAAATTTACCAAGGCTTGCTTTGTGACCCAATATATGATCTATCCTTGAAAATATTCCATGAGCACTTGAGAACAAATTGTATTCTGTTGTTTTTGGATGGAATGTCCTGTAAATATCAATTAAGTCCATCTTTTTTAATGTATCATTTAAAGCTTGTGTTTCCTTATTTATTTTCATTTTAGATGATCTGTCCATTGGTGAAAGTGGGGTGTTAAAGTCCACTATTATGATTGTGTTACTGTCAGTTTCCCCTTTGATGGCTCTTAGCATTTGCCTTATGTATTGAGGTGCTCCTATGTTGGGTGCATAAATATTTACAATTGTTATATCTTCTTCTTGGATCGATCCCTTGATCATTTTGTAGTGTCCTTTTTGTCTCTTGTAATAGTCTTTATTTTAAAGTCTCTTTTGTCTGTTATGAGAATTGATACTCCACCCTTCTTTTGATTTCCATCTGCATGGAATATTTTTTTCCATCCTCTCACTTTCAGTCTGTATGTGTTCCTAGGTCTGAAGTGGGTCTCTTGTAGACAGCATATATATGGGTCCTGTTTTTTTATTCGTTCAGCCAGTCTGTGTCTTTTGGTTGGAGCATTTAATCCATTTACATTTAAGATAGTGATCAATTTGTATGTTCTTAATATCATTTTCTTAATTGTTTTGGGTTTGTTATTGTAGCTCTTTTCCTTCTCTTCTGTTTCCTGCATAGAGAAGTTCCTTTAGAATTTGTTGTGAAGTCGCTTTAGTGGTGCTGATTTTTCTTAGCTTTTGCTTCTCTCTAAATATTTTAATTTGTCCAGTGAATATGAATGAGATCCTTGCTGGGTTGAGCAATCTTTTTATTTCATTTTTTTTAATTTATTTTATTGAAGTATAGTTGATTTACAATGTTGTGTTAATTTCTACTGTACAGCAAAGTGATTCAGTTATGCATACATATATTTTTTCATATTCTTTTCCATTATGTTTATCACAGGATACTGAATATAGTTCCCTGTGCTGTACCGTAGGACTTTGTTGTTTGTTTGTTTACATCTTTATTGGAGTATAATTGCTTTACAATGGTGTGTTAATTTCTGCTTTATAACAAAGTGAATCAGTTCTGCATATACATATGTTCCCATATCTCTTCCCTCTTGCATCTCCCTCCCTCCCTCCCACCCACCCTATCCCACCCCACTAGGTGGTCACAAAGCACTGAGTTGATCTCCCTGTGCTATGCGGCTGCTTCCCACTAGCTATCTATTTTATGTTTGGTAATGTATATATGTCCATGCTTCTCTCTCACTTTGTCACAGCTTACCCTTCCCCCTCCCCATATCCTCAAGTCCACTCTCTAGTAGGTCTGTGTCTTTATTCATGTCTTACCCCTAGGTTCTTCATGACTTTTTTTTTCTTAGATTCCATATATATGTGTTAGCATATGGTATTTGTCTTTCTCTTTCTGACTTACTTCACTCTGTATGACAGACTCTAGGTCCATCCACCTCACTACAAATAACTCAGTTTCATTTCTTTTTATGGCTGAGTAATATTCCATTGTATATATGTGCCACATCTTCTTTATCCATTCATCCAATGATGTACACTTAGGTTGTTTCCATCTCTGGGCTATTGTAAATAGAGCTGCAATGAACATTTTGGTACATGACTCTTTTTGAATTATGGTTTTTTCAGGGTATATGCCCAGTAGTGGGATTGCTGGGTCATATGGTAGTTCTATTTGTACTTTTTTAAGGAACCTCCATACTGTCTCCACAGTGGCTGTACCAATTCACATTCCCACCAGCAGTGCAAGAGTGCTCCCTTTTCTCCACACCCTCTCCAGCATTTATTGTTTCTAGATTTTTTGATGACGGCCCATTCTGACCGGTGTGAGATGATATCTCATTGTAGTTTTGATTTTCATTTCTCTAATGATTAATGATGTTGAGCATTCTTTCATGTGTTTGTTGGCAGTCTGTATATCTTCTTTGGAGAAATGTCTATTTAGGTCTTCTGCCCATTTTTGGATTGGGTTGTTTGGTTTTTTTTGTTATTGAGCTGCATGAGCTGCTTGGTTGTAGGTTTTTCCCTTTCATCACTTTAAGTATGTCCTGCCAGTCCCTTCTGGCTTGCAGAGTTTCTGCTGAAAGATCAGCTGTTAACCTTATGGTGATTCCCATGTATGTTGTTTGTTGTTTTTCCCTTGCTGCTTTTAATATTTTTTCTTTGTATTTAATTTTTGATAATTTGATTAATATGTGTCTTTGCATGTTTCTCCTTGGATTTATTCTATATGGGACTCTTTGCACTTCCTGTACTTGAATGACCATTTCCTTGCCCATATTAGGGAAGTTTTCAAATATAATCTCTTCAAATATTTTCTCAGTCCCTTTCTTTTTCTCTTTTTCTTTTGGGCTTCTTATAATTTGAATGTTGGTGCATTGAATGTTGTCCCAGCAGTCTCAGAGACTCTCCTCAATTCTTTTCATTTTTTTTTTCTGTATTCTACTCTGTGGTAGTTATTTCCACTATTTTATCTTCCAGGTCACTTATACGTTCTTCTGACTCAGTTATTCTGCTATTTATTCCTTCTAGAAATATTTTATTTATTTATTTATTTTTTTAACATCTTTATTGGGGTATAATTACTTTACAATGGTGTGTTAGTTTCTGCTTTATAACAAAGTGAATCAGTTATACATATACATATGTTCCCATATCTCCTCCCTCTTGCGTCTCCCTCCCTCCCACCCTCCCTATCCCACCCCTCCAGGCTGTCACAAAGCACCGAGCCAATATCCCTGTGCCATGCGGCTGCTTCCCACTAGCTATCTACCTTACTACGTTTGTTAGTGTGTATATGTCCATGACTCTCTCTCACCCCGTCACAGCTCACCCTTCCCCCTCCCCATAACCTCAAGTCCGTTCTCTAGGAGGTCTGCATCTTTATTCCTGCCTTACCCCTAGGTTCTTCATGACATTTTTTTTCTTAAATTCCATATATATGTGTTAGCCTACTGTATTTGTCTTTTTCTTTCTGACTTACTTCACTGTGTATGACAGACTCTAGGTCTATCCACCTCATTACAAATAGCTCAATTTCGTTTCTTTTTATGGCTGAGTAATATTCCATTGTATATATATAGAACATCTTCTTTATCCATTCATCCGATGATGGGCACTTAGGTTGTTTCCATCTCCAGGCTATTGTAAATAGAGCTGCAATGAACATTTTGGTACATGACTCTTTTTGAATTTCGGTTTTCTCAGGGTATATGCCCAGTAGTGGCATTGCTGGGTCATATGGTAGTTCTATTTGTAGTTTTTTAAGGAACCTCCATACTGTTCTCCATAGTGGCTGAACCAATTCACATTCCCACCAGCAGTGCAAGAGGGTTCCCTTTTCTCCACACCCTCTCCAGCATTTATTGTTTCTAGATTTTTTGATGATGGCCATTCTGACTGGTGTGAGATGATATCTCATTGTAGTTTTGATTTGCATTTCTCTAATGATTAATGATGTTGAGCATTCTTTCATGTGTTTGTTGGCAGTCTGTATATCTTCTTTGGAGAAATGTCTATTTAGGTCTTCTGCCCATTTTTGGATTGGGTTGTTTGTTTTTTTGTTGTTGAGCTGCATGAGCTGCTTGTAAATTTTGGAGATTAATCCTTTGTCGGTTGCTTCATTTGCAAATATTTTCTCCCATTCTGAGGGTTGTCTTTTGGTCTTGTTTATGGTTTCCTTTGCTGTGCAAAAGCTTTGAAGTTTCATTAGGTCCCATTTGTTTATTTTTGTTTTTATTTCCATTACTCTAGGGGGTGGGTCAGAAAGAATCTTACTGTGATTTATGTCATAGAGTGTTCTGCCTATGTTTTCCTCTAAGAGTTTGATAGTTTCTGGCCTTATATTTAGGTCTTTAATCCATTTTGAGCTTATTTCTGTGTATGGTGTTAGGGAGTGTTCTAATTTCATTCTTTTACATGTACCTGTCCAGTTTTCCCAGCACCACTTATTGAAGAGGCTGTCCTTTTTCCACTGTACATTCCTGCCACCTTTATCAAAGATAAGGTGTCCATATGTGCATGGGTTTATCTCTGGGCTTTCTATCCTGTTCCATTGATTTATCTTTCTGTTTTTGTGCCAGTACCATACCATCTTGATAACTGTAGCTTTGTAGTATAGTCTGAAGTCAGGGAGCCTGATTCCTCCAGTTCCTTTTTTTGTTCTCAAGATTGCTTTGGCTATTCGGGGTCTTTTGTGTTTCCATACAAATTGCGAAATTTTTTGTTCTAGTTCTGTGAAAAATGCCAGTGGTAGTTTGATAGGGATTGCTTTGAATCTATAGATTGCTTTGGGTAGTAGAGTCATTTTCACAATGTTGATTCTTCCAATCCAAGAACATGGTATATGTCTCCATCTATTTGTATCATCTTTAATTTCTTTCATCAGTGTCTTATAGTTTTCTGCATACAGGTTTTTTGTCTCCTTAGGTAGGTTTATTCCTAGATATTTTATTCTTTTTGTTGCAATGGTAAATGGGAGTGTTTTCTTGATTTCACTTTCAGATTTTTCATCATTAGTATATAGGAATGCCAGAGATTTCTGTGCATTAATTTTGTATCCTGCTACTTTACCAAATTCATTGATTAGCTCTAGTAGTTTTCTGGTAGCATCTTTAGGATTCTCTATGTATAGGATCATGTCATCTGCAAACAGTGACAGCTTTACTTCTTCTTTTCCGATTTGGATTCCTTTTATTTCCTTCTCTTCTCTGATTGCTGTGGCTAAAACTTGCAAAACTATGTTGAATAAGAGTGGTGAGAGTGGGCACCCTTGTCTTGTTCCTGATCTTAGTGGAAATGCTTTCAGTTTTTCACCATTGAGGATGATGTTTGCTCTGGGCTTGTCGTATATGGCCTTTATTATGTTGAGGAAAGTTCCCTCTATGCCTACTTTCTGCAGGGTTTCTATCATAAATGGGTGTTGAATTTTGTCAAAAGCTTTCTCTGCATCTATTGAGATGATCATATGGTTTTTCTCCTTCAATTTGTTAATATGGTTTATCTCATTGATAGATTTGCGTATATTGAAGAATCCTTGCATTCCTGGAATAAACTCCACTTGATCATGGTGTATGATCCTTTTAATGTGCTGTTGGATTCTGTTTGCTAGTATTTTGTTGAGGATTTTTGCATCTATGTTCATCAGTGATATTGGTCTGTAGTTTTCTTTCTTTGTGACATCCTTGCCTGGTTTTGGTATCAAGGTGATGGTGGCCTCGTAGAATGAGTTTGCGAGTGTTCCTCCCTCTGCTATATTTTGGAAGAGTTTGAGAAGGATAGGTGTTAGCTCTTCTCTAAATGTTTGATAGAATTCGCCTGTGAAGCCATCTGGTCCTGGCCTTTTGTTTGTTGGAAGATTTTTAATCACAGTTTCAATTTCAGTGCTTGTGATTGGTCTGTTCATATTTTCTATTTCTTCCTGATTCAGTCTTGGCAAGTTGTGCATTTCAAGAATTTGTCCATTTCTTCCAGATTGTCCATTTTATTGGCATAGAGTTGCTTGTAGTAATCTCTCCTGATCTCTTTTATTTCTGCAGTGTCAGTTGTTACCTCTCCTTTTTCATTTCTAATTCTATTGATTTGAGTCTTCTCCCTTTTTTTCTTGATGAGTCTGGCTAGTGGTTTATCTATTTTGTTTATCTTCTCAAAGAACCAGCTTTTAGTTTTATTGATCTTTGCTATTGTTTCCTTCATTTCTTTTTCATTTATTTCTGATCTGATTTTTATGATTTCTTTCCTTCTGCTAGCTTTGGGGTTTTTTTGTTCTTCTTTCTCTAATTGCTTGAGGTGCAAGGTTAGGTTGTTTATTCTAGATGTTTCCTGCTTCTTAAGGTGGGCTTGTATTGCTATAAACTTCCCCCTTAGAACTGCTTTTGCTGCATCCCACAGGTTTTGGGTCGTTGTGTCTCCATTGTCATTTGTTTCTAGGTATTTTTTGATTTCCTCTTTGATTTCTTCAGTGATCACTTCATTATTAAGTAGTGTATTGTTTAGCCTCCATGTGTTTGTATTTTTTACAGATCTTTTCCTGTAATTGATATCTAGTCTCATGGCGTTGTGGTCAGAAAAGATACTTGATACAATTTCAATTTTCTTAAATTTGCCAAGGCTTGATTTGTGACCCAAGATATGATCTATCCTGGAGAATGTTCCATGAGCACTTGAGAAAAATGTGTATTCTGTTGTTTTTGGATGGAGTGTCCTATAAATATCAATTAAGTCCATCTTGTTTAATGTATCATTTAAAGCTTGTGTTTCCTTATTTATTTTCATTTTGGATGATCTGTCCTTGGGTGAAAGTGGGGTGTTTAAGTCCCCTACTATGAATGTGTTACTGTCGATTTCCCCTTTTATGGCTGTTAGTATTTGCCTTATGTATTGAGGTGCTCCTATGTTGGGTGCATAAATATTTACAATTGTTATATCTTCTTCTTGGATCGATCCCTTGATCATTATGTAGTGTCCTTCTTTGTCTCTTTTAATAGTCCTTATTTTAAAGTCTATTTTGTCTGATATGAGAATTGCTACTCCAGCTTTCTTTTGGTTTCCATTTGCATGGAATATCTTTTTCCATCCCCTTACTTTTAGTCTGTATGTGTCTCTAGGTCTGAAGTGGGTCTCTTGTAGACAGCATATGTAAGGGTCTTGTTTTTGTATCCATTCAGCTAATCTGTGTCTTTTGGTGGAAGCATTTAGTCCATTTACATTTAAGGTAATTATCGATATGTATGTTCCTATTCCCATTTTCTATATTGTTTTGGGTTCGTTATTATAGGTCTTTTCCTTCTCTTGTGTTTCTTGCCTAGAGAAGATCCTTTAGCATTTGTTGTAAAGCTGGTTTGGTGGTGCTGAACTCTCTCAGCTTTTGCTTGTCTGTAAAGGTTTTAATTTCTCCATCAAATCTGAATGAGATCCTTGCTGGGTAGAGTAGTCTTGGCTGCAGGTTTTTGTCCTTCATCACTTTCAGTATGTCCTGCCACTCCCTTCTGGCTTGTAGGGTTTCTGCTGAGAGATCAGCTGTTAACCTTATGGGGATTCCCTTATGTGTTATTTGTTGTTTTTCCCTTGCTGCTTTTAATATGCTTTCTTTTTATTTAATTTTTGACAGTTTGATTAATATGTGTCTTGGTGTATTTCTCCTTGGATTTATCCTGTATGGGACTCTCTGTGCTTCCTGGACTTGATTAACTATTTCCTTTCCCATATTAGGGAAGTTTTCAACTATAATCTCTTCAAATATTTTCTCAGTCCCTTTCTTTTTCTCTTCTTCTTCTGGAACCCCTATAATTCGAATGTTGGTGCATTTAATGTTGTCCCAGAGGTCTCTGAGACTGTCCTCAGTTCTTTTCATTCTTTTTTCTTTATTCTGCTCTGCAGTAGTTATTTACACTCTTTTATCTTCCAGGTCACTTATCCGTTCTTCTGCCTCAGTTATTCTGCTATTGATCCCATCTAGAGTATTTTTCATTTCATTTATTGTGTTGTTCATCGTTGCTTGTTTCATCTTTAGTTCTTCTAGGTCCTTGTTAACTGATTCTTGCATTTTGTCCATTCTATTGTCCATTCTATCTCCAAGATTTCGGATCAACCTTACTATCATTATTCTGAATTGTTTTTCAGGTAGACTGCCTATTTCCTCTTCATTTGTTAGGTCTGGTGCATTTTTATCTTGCTCCTTTATCTGCTGTGTGTTTTTCTGTTTTCTCATTTTGCTTATCTTACTGTGTTTGGGGTCTCCTTTTTGCAGGCTGCAGGTTCGTAGTTCCTCCTGTTTTTGATGTCTGTCTCCAGTGGCTAAGGTTGGTTCAGTGGGTTGTGTAGGCTTCCTGGTGGAGGGGACTAGTGCCTGTGTTGTGGTGGATGAGGCTGGATCTTGTCTCTCTAGTGGGCAGGTTCACGTCTGGTGGTGTGTTTTGGGGTGTCTGTGGCCTTATTATGATTTTAGGCAGCCTCTCTGCTAATGGGTGGGGTTGTGTTCCTGTTTTGCTAGTTGTTTGGCACAGGTTGTCCAGCACTGTGGCTTGCTGGTCGTTGAGTGAAGCTGGGTGCTGGTGTTAAGATGGAGGTCTCTGGGAGATTTTCGCCGTTTGATATTATGTGGAGCTGGGAGGTCTCTTGTGGACCAGTGTCCTGAAGTTGGCTCCCCTACCTCAGAGGCAGAGCCCTGACTCCTGGCTGGAGCACCAAGAGCCTTTCATCCACACGGCTCAGAATAAAAGGGAGAAAAAGTAGAGGGAATTAGTAGTAGTATGAGGAAAGAAAGAAGGAAAGGAGGGAAGGAAGGAGGGAAGGAAGGAAGGAAGAAAGAAAGAAAGAAGCAAAGAAGGAAAGAAGGCAAGAAGGAACGAAAGGAGGGAGGGAGGGAGGGAGGAAGGAAGGAAGGAGGGAAAGAAGGAAAAACAGAAAGAAAGAAGATACAGTAAAAATAAAATAAAGTATAATAAAGTTATTGAATTAAAAAATTCTTAATTAGAAAAAAAAAGGGACGGATAGAACCTTAGGACAAATGTTGGAAGCAAAGCTATACAGACAAAGTCTTACACAGAAGCGTACACATACACCCTCACAAAAAGAGGTAAAGGGGGAAAAATCATAAATCTTGCTGTCAGAGACCACCTCCTCAATTTGGGATGATTCGTTGTCTAAAGGAGGGAAGGAAGGAAGGAAAGAAAGAAAGGACGAAGGTAAAGTATAATAACGTTCTTAAAATTAAAATTGATTATTAAGAAAAAAATTTTAAGAAAAAACCATGGACGGATAGAACCCTAGGACAAATGGTTGAAGCAAGACTATACAGACAAGATCTCACACAGAAGCATACACATACACATTCACAAAAAGAGGAATAGGGAGAAAAATCATAGATCTTGCTCCCAAAGTCCACCTCCTTAATTTGGGATGATTGGCTGTCTATTCATGTATTCCACAGATGCAGGGTACATCAAGTTGATTGTGGAGCTTTAATCCGCTGCTTCTGAGGCTGCTGGGAGAGATTTCCCTTTCTCTTCTTTGTTCTCACAGCTCACAGGGGCTCAGCTTTGGATTTGGCCCTGCCTCTGCGTGTAGGTCGCTGGAGGGCGTCTGTTTTTTGCTCAGACAGGACAGGGTTAAAGGAGCCGCTGATTCGGGGGTTCTGGCGTACTGAGGCCGGCGGGGAGGGAGGGGCACGGAATGCGGGGCGGGCCTGCGGCGGCAAAGTCCGGCGTGACCCTGCACCAGCCCGAGGCCCGCCGTGCGCTCTCCCGGGGAAGTCGTCCCCGGATCCCGGGAACCCGGCAGTGGCGGGCTGCACAGGCTCCGCGGAAGAGGGGAGTGGAGAGCGACCTGCGCTCGCACACAGGCCCCTTGGTGGCGGCAGCAGCAGCCCCAACGTCTCCCGCCCGCCTCTGGGGTCCGCGCCTCCAGCCGCGGCTTGCGCCCGTCTCTGGAGTCAGCGCCCTCAGC
Organism: Delphinus delphis; assembly: GCF_949987515.2. Taxonomy (NCBI): domain Eukaryota; kingdom Metazoa; phylum Chordata; class Mammalia; order Artiodactyla; family Delphinidae; genus Delphinus; species Delphinus delphis. The sequence goes on from NC_082704.1 coordinate 80,925,642, forward strand.
CGCGGCTCGCGCCTGTCTCTGGGGTCCGTGCCCTCAGCCGCGGCTCGCGCCCATCTCTGGGGTCCGCGCTTTCAGCCGCGGCTCGCGCCCGTCTCTGGGGTCCGCGCTTTCAGCCGCGGCTCGCGCCCGTCTCTGGGGTCCGCGCTTTCAGCCGCGGCTCGCGCCCGTCTCTGGAGTTCCTTTAAGCAGCGTTCTTAAACCCCTCTCCTCACGCACCAGGAAACAAAGAGGGAAGAAAAAGTCTCTTGCCTCTTCGGCAGGTGCAGGCTTTTCCCCGGACACCTTCCCGGCTAGCTGTGGTGCACTAACCCCTTCAGGCTATGTTCAAGCCGCCAACCCCAGTCCTCTCCCTGCGCTCCGTCCGAAACCGAAACCCGAGCCTCAGAGCCTCAGCTCGCAGCCCCGCCCGTCCCGGCGGGTGAGCAGACAAGCCTCTCGGGCTGGTGAATGCCGGTCGGCACCGATCCTCTGTGCGGGAATCTCCCCGCTTTGCCCTCCGCACCCGTTGCTGTGCACTCCTCCGCGGCTTCGAAGCTCCCCCCTCCACCTCCCGCAGTCTCCACCCGCGAAGGGGCTTCCTAGTGTGTGGAAACTTTTCCTCCTTCACAGCTCCCTCCCACTGGTGCAGGTGCCGTCCCTATTCTTTTGTCTCTGTTTATTCTTTTTTCCTTTTGCCCTACCCAGGTACGTGGGGAGTTTCTTGCCTTTTGGGAGGTCTGAGATCTTCTGCCAGCCTTCAGTAGGTGTTCTGTAGGAGTTGTTCCACGTGTAGATGTATTTCTGGTGTATCTGTGGAGAGGAAGGTGATCTCCGCGTCTTACTCTTCCGCCATCTTCCTCTGTCCCTGCTAGAAATATTTTAATTTCATTTATTTTGTTGTTCATCATTGTTTGTTTGCTCTTTATTTCTTATAGGTCCTTGTTAAATGTTTCTTGTGTTTTCTTCCTTCTATTTTCAATATTTTGTGTCATCTTTACTATTGTTACCCTGAATTCTTTTTCAGGGAGACTGCCCATTTCCTCTACATTTTTTTGGCCTCGTGGGTTTTTACCTTGGTCCTTCATCTGCTGTGTGTTTCTCTGTCTTCTCATTTTGCTTAACTTACTGAGTTTCACATGCTGCAGGTTTGTAGTTCCCATTTTTTCTTGTGTCTGTCCCCAGTGGCTAAGGTTTGTTCAGTCGGTTTTGTAGGCTTCCTGGTGGAGGGGACTAGTGTCTGTGTTCTGGTGGATGAGGCTGGATCTTGTCTTTCTGGTATGCAGGACCATGTGCAGTGGCGTGTTTTGGGGTGTCTGTGGCCTTATTATGGTTTTAGGCAGCTTCTCCACTAATGGGTGGGGTTTTGTTCCTGTCTTGTAGTTGTTTGGCCTAGGGTGTCCAGCACTGTAGCTTGCTGGTCGTTGCGTGAAGCTGGGTCTTAGTATTGAGATGGAGATATCTAGGAAAGCATTTGCAGTTTGATAGTACATGGAGCCAGGAGGTCTCTGGTGGACCAATGTCCTGAACTTGGCACTCCCACCTCAGAGTCTCTGTCTTGACACCTGGCCAGAATACCAAGAATCTGTCAGCCACACGGTCAGGTACATGGATAGTTTCTTGCCCTTTTTGAAGTCTGAGGTCTTCTGTCAGTGTTTAGTAGGTGTTCTGTAGGAGTTGTTCCACATGTACATGTATTTTTGATGTATTTGTGGGGAGGAAGGTGATCTCCACATCTTACTCCTCTGCCATCTGACGGGTCCTCCGTCTTTGATTTCTTTCATCTGTATCTTATACTTTTCTGAGTACAGGTCTTTTCCTACTTAGGTAGGTTTGTTCCTAGGTATTTTGTTCTTTTTGATGCAATGGTAAATGGGATTGTTTCCTTGATTTCTCTTTATGATATTTCAGTGTATAGAAATGCAAGTGATTTCTGTGCATTAATTTTTCAATTTTTCCTGCAATTTTACCAAATTCATTTGTGAGCTCCAATAATTTTCTGGTAGAATATTTAGGATATTCTATGTATACTATCATATCATGTGCAAACAGTGACAGTTTTACTTCTTTTGCAATTTGGATTCTTTTGTTTCTTTTTCTTCTCTGAGTGCCATGGCTACAACTTACAAATCTATGTTGAATAAAAGTGGAGAGGGAGTGGACATCCTTGTCTTCTTTCTGATCTTAGAGGAAATGCTCTCAGTTTTTCACTTTTGAGAATGATATTTTCTGTGGGTTTGTCTTATATGGCCTTTATTATATTGAGTTATGTTCCTTCTATGCCCACTTTCTGGAGAATTTTTATCTTAAATGGGGTTTAATTTTGTCAAAAGATATTTCTGCATATACTGAAATGATTGTATTGTTTTTATTCTTCAGTTTGTTAATGTAGTGTACCACACTGATTGATTTGCATATATTGAGGAATCCTTTCATCCCTGGGATTAATCCTACTTGTTCATGTTTTATGATCCTTTAATGTGTTGTTGGGCTTGGTTTGCTAATATTTTGTTGAGGATTTTTTCATCTATGTTCATCAGTGATATTGGCCTGTAATTATCTTTTTTTGTGATATCTTTGTCTCATTTTGGTATCATGGTTATGGTGGCCTTGTAGAATGAGCCCAAGTATTCCTCCCTCTGCAATTTTTTTGAAGACTTTCAGAAGTATGGATGTTAAATCCTCTCTAAATATTTGGTAGAATTCCCCTGTGAAGCCATCTGGTGCTGGACTTTTTTTTGTTGGATATTTTTTATCAGAGTTTCAGTTTCATTTTTTTGATTAGTCTGCTCATATTTTCTATTTCTTCCTGGTTCAGTCTTGGAAAGTTGTACTTTTCTAAGAATTTGTTCATTTCTTCTAGGTTGGCCATTTTATTTTCATATAGTTGATTGTAGTAGTCTCTTATGATCCTTTGTTTTCCTGTGGTTTCAGTAACAATTCCATTTTTAAGGCATTTCTCTCTTCTCACATTTTATTATAGCCAGAAGGAGCCAAGCCATTCTTTCAACACTTTGCTTAGAAATTGCCTCAGGTAAATATCCAATTTTATTTCCTATGAGTTGTATCTTCCAAAAAACACTAGAACACAAACCCAATTTAGCCAAGTGCTTTGCCACTTTATAACAATGATTACCTTTCCTCCATTGTCCAGTAACATGGTCCTCATTTACAGCTGAGACCTCATCAGAATGGTCTTTACCAACCATATTTCTACCAGCATTCTGTTTAGGACTACTTAGTTATTCTCTAAGAAGACTGAGGCTTTTTCTACAGCTCTCCTAATTTTTCCTGAGCCCTCATTAGAATTGCCTTGAAAGTTCCTTTCATGAAGATGTAGGCTTTTACTAGTGTGCACCTCAAACATCTTTTATCCTCTACCCAGTTCACAGCTCCAAAGAAATTTCCACATTTGTAGGTATATGTTACAATAGCACCACACTTCTCAGTATTAATTTCTGTCTTAGTCTATTCTGGCTGCTATAACAAAAACACCATACACTATGTGGCTTAAATGACAAGCAATTATTTCTCAGTTATGGAGGCTGAAAAGTCCAGATCAAGGTACTGGCAGATTTGCTGTGTTGTGAGGGTCTGCTTCCTGATTTATAGATAACCACCTTCTGTCTGTATCCTTTCATGGTAGAAGGGATGAAGGACCTCTCTGGCGTCCCTTTTATAAGGGCACTAATTCCATTCATGTGGTCTCTGACTTCATGATTTAATCACCTCTTAAAGGCCCCCACCTGCAAATGCTATCACACTGGGATTAGATTTCAACATACGAATTTGGCAGGGGATGGGGGAGACACAAACATTCAGTCTGTATCAGCATCAACACTAGAAATATTCTCAGAGATAAAGAGACACATTATATAATGATGAAGAGATCAACTCTCCAAGAAGACATAACAATACTAAATGTATATGCCGTTAACAAAAAAACTTCCAAATACATGAAACAAATAGAACTATAAGAAGTAGACAAATCCACAATTATAGCTGGAGACCTCAACACTCCTCTCTCAATTTATACAACAAGTAAAGAGAAAATCAGTAAGAATAGAGAAATATTGAACAACACTATCAACTAACTGGATCTAATTGACATTTTTAGAACATGCTAACCTGCAACAGCAGAATATATGCTTTTCTTCAAGTGCACAGGGAATGTGCACCAAGATAAACCATATTCTGAGCCATAAAATAAACTTAACAAATCTAAACCAATTTACAGTATGTAATGTGTGTCCTATAGTATAATGGAATTGAACTGGAAAACAATAACTGAAAAGTGTCTGAAAAACGGCCAAATATTTGATAATTAAACAACACCCATATTTGAAAGAGGAAATCACAAAGCAATATGAATACATTTGAATTGAATTTTAAAAGCATATATATCAAAAGTTATGGAATTCAGCTAAACTAGTGCATCAGGGAAATTTGTATCATAAATGCTTTTATATAGGAAGATTAAAAAGATCTCAAATTAATTATACTTGATTTAATCTTATGAAGGAAGAATAAAAGAGCAAACTAAATGAGAAGAAAACCAAAGTATGGAAGAGACCTTCAAGACAGCAGAGGAGTAAGATGTGGAGATCACCTTCCTCCTCATAAATACATCAAAAATACATCTACATGTGGAACAACTCCTACAGAACACCTACTGGACCCTGGCAGAAGTCCTCAGACTTCTCAAAAGGCAAGAAAATCCCCACGTACCTGGGTAGGGCAAAAGAAAAACCAGAGACAAAAGAATAGGGTTGGGAGCTATGAAGGAGGAAAAGTTTCCACACACTAGGGAGCCCCTTCACTGGCAGGGATGGGGAGTGTTTGGGGGGGGGAAGCTTCAGAGTCACAAAGGAGAGTGCAGCAACAGGGGTGCAAAGAGCAAAGTGGAGAGATTCCTGCACAAAAGACTGGTGCTGACCAGCACTCACCAGCCTGAGAGGCTTGCCTACTCACCTGCTGGGGTGGGTGGGGGCTGGGAGCTGAGGCTCAGGCTTCGGACATCAGACTCCAGGAAGAAGACTGGGGTTGGCTGTGTAAAGACAGTCTGAAGTGGGCTAGTGCACCACAGCCAGCTGGGACAGAGTCCAGGAAAAAGTCTGGACCTGCTGGAGAGGCAAGAAACCTTTGTTTTGGGGTTCGCAAGGAGACAGGATTCCTTCCCAGTGTGCCCACAGAAGGCAGAGCACCACTTAAGTGAGCTCCAGGGATGGGCGTGAGCCATGGCTATCAGCTCAGACCCCAGAGAACAATGCTGCGGCCACTGCCACTAAGAAGCAAGTACAGGTCACTATCAACACCCAGCCAGGAGCCTGTGCTGCATGCCACTGCCAAGGTCCCATGATCCAGGGACAAGTTCCCTGGGAGAACACATGGTGCACCTCAGGCTGTTGCAATGTCATGGTGGCCTCTGCCACCTCAGGCTCACCCCGCATTCCAATTATGACTACCATACCCCTTCCTACCCCCAGCCTGACTGAGCAAGAGAGCCTTAATCAGCCTCTGCTTTAATCCCCTCCTGTCTGGGTGGGAAACAGAATCCTGAGGGCAGCCTATAGGCAGAGGCAGAGACAAAACCAAAACTGAACCCCAGGAGCTATGTGAAATAAGAAGAGAAAGGGAAATTTCTCCATGCAGCCTCAGGAGCAGCAGATTAAATCTCCACAGTCAACTTGATAAATTCTGCATCTGAAGAATACCTGAATAGATAATGAATGTTCCCAAAATGGAGGAGGTTGACTTTGGGAGCAACTGTAGACTTTGGGATTGCTTTCTGCATCTAGTTTGTTTCTAGTGTTGTGTTTATTTTAGTTTAGTATTTAGTGCTTATTATCACTGACGGGTTTGTTTATTGGTTGGGTTGCTCTCGTCCTTTTTTATATATACATTTTTCCCCTTTTTCTCTTTTTGTGACTGTGTATGTGTATGCTTCTTGGTAAGATTTTGTCTGCATAGCTTTGCTTTTACCATTTGTCCTAGGGTTCTGTCTGTTCGTTTTTCTGTTTTTGTTTTCTTTCTTTCCTTTTCTTTTCTTTTCTCTTCCTTTTCTTCTAAGCCGTGTGCCTGGCAGCATCTTGGTGCTCTGGCCTGCTGTCAGGCCAGAGCCTCTGAGGTGTGAGGGATGAGCCCAGGACATTGGACCATCAGAAAACTCCTGACCCCACATAATATCACATGGTGAGGGTTCTCCCAGAGATCTTCATCTCAACACTAAGATCCAGCTCCACCCAACAGCCAGCAAGCTGCAATGCTGGACTCCCCATGGCAAACAAGTAGCAAGTACCCATTAGAAGAGAGGCTGCCTAAAGTCATACTAAGTTCATAGACAAACCAAAACACACCAATGGACACAACCCTGCCAAGCAGAAAGACAAGACCCATCCCCACCCACCAGAACAAGGGACCAGACCCCTCTACCAGGAAGCCTACACAACTCACTGAACCAACGTTAGCCACTGGGGGCCAACACCAGAAACAATGGGAACTATGAACCTGCAGCCTGTGAAAAGGAGACACCAAACAGAGTAAGTTAAACAAAATGAGAAGACAGAGAAATATGCAGCAGATGAAGGAGCAAGGTAAACACCCACCAGACCGAAAAATGAAGAGGAAATAAGCAGTCTACCTGAAAAAGAATTCAGAGTAATGATGGTTAAGATAATCCAAGATATCAGGAATAGAATGGAGAAAATACAAGAAACGTTTAACAAGTACAAACAGTGATAAACAACACAATAACTGAAATTAAAAATACTCTAGAAGGAATAAATAGCAGAATAACTGAGGCAAAAGAATGGATAGGTGAGCTGGAAGATAGAATAGTCAAAATAACTGCTGTGGAGCAGAATAAAGAAAAAAGAATAAAAAGAATTGAGGACAGTCTCAGAGACCTCTGAGACAACATTAAATACGCTAACATTTGAATTATATGAATCCCAGAAGGAGAAGAGAAAAAGAAATGGTCTGACAAAATATTTGAAGAGATTATAGTTGAAAACTTCCCTAACATAGGAAATTGTCAAGTCCAGGAAACACAGAGAGTTCCACACAGGATAAACCCAAGGAGAAACACACCAAGACACATAGTAATTGAATTGGCAAAAATTAAAGACAAAGATAAATATTAAAAGCAACAAGGGAAAAGCAATAAATAACATGCAAGGGAAACCCCATAAGGTTAACAGGTGATCATTCAGCAGAAATTCTGCAAGCCAGAAGGGAGTGGCAGGACATATTTAAAGTGATGAAAGGGAAAATCCTATAGTCAAGATTACTCTACCCAGCAGAGATCTCATTCAGATTCGATGGAGAAATTAAAACCTTTACAGACAGCAAAAGTTAAGAGAATTCACACCACCAAAGCTTGACAACAAATGCTAAAGGAACTTCTCTGTGAGGGAAACACATGAGTAAGAAAAGACCTACAATAACAAACACAAAACAATTAAGAAAATGGTAATAGGAACATACATATCGATAATCACCTTAAATGTAAAAGGATTAGATGCTCCAACCAAAAGACACAGACTGGCTTAATGGATACAAAACAAGACCCATATATATGCTGTCTGAAAGAGACCTACTTCAGACCTAGGGACACATAGAGACTGAAAGTGAGAGGATGAGAAAAGTAATTCCATGCAAATGGAAATCAACAGAAGGGTGGAGTAGCAATGCTCATATCAGACAAAATAGACTTAAAATAAAGAATATTACAAGAGAGAAAGAAGGACACCACATAATGATCAAGGGATCAATCCAAGAAGAAGCTATAACAATTGTGAATATTTATGCACCCAACATAAGAGAACCTCAATACCTAAGGCAAATTTTAACAGCCATAAAAAGGGAAATTGACAGTAACAAAATAATAGTAGAGGACTTTAGCACCCCACTTTCAACAATGGACAGATCAACCACAATGAAAATCAATAAGGAAACACAAGTTTTAAATGACACATTAGACCAGATAGGCTTAATTGATATCATAGGACACTCCATCCAAAAACAACAGAATACAATTTCTTTTCACGTGTTCATGGAACATTCTCCACAATACATCATACCTTGGGTCACAAATCAATCCTCGGTAAATGTAAGAAAATTGAAATTGTATCAAGTATCTTTGCCGACCACAACGCTATGAGACTAGATATCAATTACAGGAAAAAAATGAAAAAATACAAACACATGGAGGCTAAACAACATGCTACCAAATAACCAACAAATAACTGAAGAAATCAAAGACGAAATCAAAAAATACCTAGGAAAAAATGACAATGAATACACGATGACCCAAAACCTAAGGGATGCACCTAAAGCTTTTCTAAGTAGGAAATTTATAGCAATACCAGAAAAAGAAACAAGAAAAATCCCAAATAAACAACCTAACCTTAAACCTAAAGCAGTTAGAGAAAGGACAAAAAACAAAAACAAAATTAGTAGAAGGAAAGAAATCATAAAGATCAGATCAGAAAAAAATGAAAAAGAAATGAAGTATACAATATAAAAGATCAGTAAAACTAAAAGTTGGTTCTTTGAAAAGGTAAACAAAATTGATAATCCATTTGCCAGACTCATCAAGAAAAAAAGGAAAAATACTCAAATCAACAGAATTAGAAATGAAAAAGGAGAAGTAACAGCTAACAGTGCAGAAACATAGGATCATAAGAGACTACTACAAGCAACTATATGCCATGAAAATGGACAACCTGGAAGAAATGGACAAATTCTTAGAAAGGTACAAACTTCCAAGACTGAAACAGGAAGAAATAGAAGATAAAAACAGACCAATCACAAGCACAGAAATTGAAACTGTGATAAAAAAACTTCCAACAAACAACAGCCCACGACCAGATGGCTTCACAGGTGAATTCCATCAAACATTTAGAGAAGAGCTAACACCTATCCTTCTCAAATGCTTCCAAAATATAGCAGAGGGAGGAACACTCCCAAACTCATTCTAAGAGGCCACCATCACCCTGATACCAAAACCAGAAAAAGATGTCACAAAGAAAGGAAACTACAGGCCAATATCACTGATTAACATAGATGCAAAAATTGTCAAGAAAATACTAGCAAACAGAATCCAACAGCACATCAAAATAATCATACACCATGATCACATAGCATTTATCCCAGGGATGCAAGGATTCTTCAATACATGAAAATCAATCAATGTGATACACCACATTAACAAACTGAAGAATAGAAACTATTTGATCATCTCAGTAGACACAGAAAATGTGACTCACAAAATTCAACACCTAGTTATGATAAAAACTCTCCAGAAACTGGGCATAGAGGGAACTTACCTTAACATAATAAAGGCCATATATGACAAACACACAACCAACATCATCCTCAATGGTGAAGAACTGAAAACATTTCCTCTAAGATCAGGAACAAGACAAGGTTGCCTACTCTCACCACTATTATTCAACATAGTTTTGGAAGTTTTAGCCGCAGCCATCAAAGAGGAAAAAGAAATAAAAGGAATCCAAGTGGGAAAAGAAGAAGTAAAACGTTCACTGTTTGCAGATGACATGATACTATACATAGAGAATCCTAAAGATGTTACCAGAAAACAACTAGAGCTAATCAATGGATTTGGTAAAGTAGCAGGATACAAAATTAATACACAGAAATCTCTTGTGGGCTTCCCTGGTGGTGTAGTGGTTGAGAGTCCACCTGCCGATGCAGGGGATGTGAGTTCGTGCCCCAGTTCGGGAAGATCCCACATGCCGTGGAGCGGCTGGACCTGTGAGCCATGGCTGCTGGGCCTGCGCATCTGGAGCCTGTGCTTCACAATGGGAGAGGCCACAACAGTGAGAGGCCCGCGTACCGGAAAAAAAAAAAAGAGAGAAAGAAATCTCTTGCATTCCTATACACTAATGATGAAAAATCACAAAGAGAAACTACAGAAAACCATCCCATTTACCATTGCAACTAAAAGAATATAATACCTAGGATGAAACTTTCCAAAGTAGTCCAAAGAGCCATATGCAGAAAATTATAAGACACTGATGAAAGAAATTAAAGACAATTCAAACAGATGGAGAGATATACCATGTTCTTGGATTGGCAGAATCAACATTGTGAAATTGACTATACTACCCAAAGCAATCTACAGATTCAATGCAATCCCTATCAAACTACCAATGGCAGTTTTCACAGAACTAGAACAAAAAATTTCACAATTTGTGTGGAAACACAAAAGACCCCAAATAGCGAGAGCAATCTTGAGAAAGAAAAATGGAGCTGCAGGAAGCAGGTTCCCTGACGTGAGACTATGCCACAAAGCTACAGTAATCAAGGCAGTATGGTACTGGCACAAAAACAGAAATATAGACCAATGGAACAGGATAGAAAGCTCAGAGATAAACCCACATATGAATGGTCACCTTATCTTTGATAAAGGAGGCAAGAATATACACTGGAGAAAAGGCAGCCTCTTCAATAAGTGGTGCTGGGAAAACTGGACAGCTACATGTAAAGGAATAAAATTAGAATGCTCCCTAACACCATACACAGAAAGAAACTCAAAATGGATTAAATACCTAAATGTAAGGCCAGACACTATAAAACTCTTGAGGAAAACATAAGCAGAACAGTCTATGACATAAATCACAGCAAGACCCTTTTTGCTCCACCTACGAGGGAAATGGAAATAAAAACAAAAATAAACAAATGGGACCTAATGAAACTTCAAAGCTTTTGCAGAGCAAAGTAAACCATAAACATGACAAAAAGAGAACCCTCAGAATGGGAGAAAATAGTTGAAAATGAAGCAACTGACAAAGGTTTAACCTTCAAAATATCCAAGAGCTCATGCAGTTCAATGTCAAATAAACAAACAACCCAATCCAAAAATGGGCAGAAGACCTAAATAAACATTTCCCCAAAGAAGATATACAGATTTCCAACAAACACATGAAAGGATGCTCAACATCACTAATCATTAGAGAAATGCAAATCAAAACCATAATGAGGTATCACCTCACACCGGTCAAAATGGCCAACATCAAAATATCTACACACAATAAGTGCTGGAGAGGGTGTGGAGAAAAGGGAACCCTCTTGCACTGTTGGTAGAAATGTAAATTGATACAGCCACCATGGGAACAGTATGGCGGTTCCTTAAGAAATTAAAAATAGAAATACCATATGACCCCAAAATCCCACTACTGGGCATATACTGAGAAAACCATAATTCAAAAAGAAGCATGGGAGGACACCTTCAAGATGGTGGAGGAGTAAGACGTGGAGGTCACCTTCTTCCCCACAAGTACACCAGAAATACATCTACATGTGGAACAACTGCTACGGAACACCTAATGAATGCTGGCAGAAAACCTCAGACTTCCCCAAAGGCAAGGAACTCCACACGTACCTGGGTAGGGCAAATGAAAAAAAAAAAAAACAGAGACAAAAGAATAGGGACAGGACCTGTACCTCTGGGATGGAGCTGTAAAGGGGAAAATTTTCCACAGACTAGGAAGCCCCTTCACTGGCAGAGATGGGGGTTTGCGGGGGAAAATCTTCAGAGCCACAGAGGAGAGTGCAGCAATAGGGGTGCAGAGGGCAAAGCAGAGAGATTCCCACACAGAGGATCGGTGCCGACCAGCACTCACCAGCCTGATAGTTTTGTCTGCTCACCCACTGGGGTGGGTGGGGGCTGGGAGCTAAGGCTCCAGGTTCGGAGGTCAGATCTCAGGAACAGGACTGGGGTTGGCTGCATGAACACAGCCTGAAGGGGGCTAGTGCACAACAACTAGCCAGGAGGTAGTCCAGGAAAAAGTCTGGAACTGCCTAAGAGGCCAGAGACCAGTGTTTCAGGGTGCAGGAGGAGAGGGAATTCACAGCACTGCCTAAATGAGCTCCAGAGATGGGAGTGAGCTGCAATTATCAGCATGGACAACAGAGACAGACATGAAATGCTAAGGATGTTGCTGCAGCCATCAAGCAGCCTGCGTACAAGCACAGGTCACTATCCACACCTACCCTCCGTGGACTCTGTGCAGCCTGCCACTGCCAGGGTCCCATGATCCAGGGACAAATTCCTGGGAAAACACATGGCGCTCCTCAGGCTATTGCAATGTCACACCGGACTCTGCCACCTCAGGCTCACCCCACATTCCATACCCCTCCCTCCCCCCAGCCTGAGTAAGCCAGAACCCCCAAATCAACTGCTACTTTAACCCCCCATCTTGTCTTCTGGGTGGGGAACAGATGTCCTCAGGCGGCCTACATGCAGAGGCAGGACCTAATCCAAAGCTGAACCACAGGAGCTGTGGGAACAAAGAAGAGAAAGGGAAATCTCACCCAGAAGCCTCAGGAGCAGTGGATTAAATCTCCACAATCAACTTGATGTACCCAGCATATCTGGAATACCTGAATAGACAACGAATCATCCCAAAATTGAGGCGGGGGACTTTGGGAGCAAGTGTAGTCTTGGGGTTTGCTTTCTGCATCTAATCTGTTTCTGGTCTTATGTTTATCTTAGTTTAGTATCTAGAGTTTATTATCATTGGTAGATTTGTTTATTGATTTGGTTGTTCTCTTCCTTTATATATATATATTTTTTTTCCTTTTTGGGAGTGTGAATGTGTATGCTTTTTTGTGTGATTTTGTCTGTATAGCGTTGCTTTTTACCATTTGTCCTAGTGTTCTGTCTGTCCGTTTTCTTTTTTTCTTTTCTCTTTTTTTATTACTTTTTAAATTTTTTCATTACTTTTTTGATTTTCATAACTTTCCTTTATTTTCTTTTCTTTCTTTCTTTCTTTATTTTTTTTCTCTCTTTTCTTCTGAGCCATGTGGCTGAAAGGGTCTTCTTGCTCCAGCCAGGAGTCAGGCCTGTGCCTCTGAGGGGGGCGAGACATGTTCAGCACATTGGTTGACCAGAGACATCCCGGCTCCATGTAACATCAAACAGCAAAACTCTCCCAGAGGTCTCCATCTCTATGCTAAGACCCAGCTCCATTCAATGACCAGGAAGCTACAGTGCTGGACACCTGATACCAAACAACTAGCAAGAAAGGAACACAACCCCACCCATTAGCAGAGAGGCTGCCCAAAATCATAATAAGGTCACAGACACCCCAAAATACACCAACAGACACAGTCTGGCCCACCAGAAAGACAAGACCCAGCCTCATCCTAGAGAACACAAACAGCAGTCTTCTCCACCAGGAAGCTTACACACTCACTGAACCAACCTTAACCACTGGGGGCAGACACCAGAAACAACAGGAACAACGAGCCTGCAGCCTGCAAAAAGGAGAGCCAAAACACAGTAAATTAAGCAAAATTAGAAGACAGAGATGAAGGAGCAAGGTAAAAAACCAACAGACCAAACGAAAAGGAAATAGGCAATATACCTCAAAAAGAATTCACAGTACTGATAGTAAACATGATCCAAAATCTTGGAAATAGAATGGAGAAAATACAAGAACCATTTAACAACGACCTAGAAGAACTAAAGAGCAAACAAACATTGATGAAAAACACAATAAATGAAGCTAAATATTCTCTAGAACCAATCAATAGGAGAATAACTGATGCAGAAGAACGGATAAGGAACCAGGAAGATAAAATAGTGGAAATAACTACTGCAAAGCAGAATAAAGAATAAAGAATGAAAAGAATTGAGGACAGTCTCAGAGACCTCTGGGACAACATTAAATGCACTAACATTCGAATTATAGGGGTCCTAGAAGAAGAAGTGAAAAAGAAAGGGACTGAGAAAATATTGGAAGAGATTATAGTTGAAAACTTCCCTAATATGGGAAAGGAAATAGTCAATCAAGTCTAGGAAGTGCAGAGAGTCCCATACAGAATAAATCCAAGGAGAAACATGCCAAGACACATATTAATCAAACTATCAAAAATTAAATAAAAAGAAAAAATAATAAAAGCAGCAGGGGAAAAACAACAAATAACACACAAGGGAATCCCCATAAGTTTAACAGCTGATCTTTCAGCAGAAATTCTGCAAGCCAGAAGGGAGGGGCAGGACATATTTAAAGTGATGAAAGGGAAAAACCTACAACCAAGATTACTCTACCCAGCAAGGATCACATTCAGATTCGAAAGAGAAATTAAAACCTTGACAGACAAGCAAAAGATAAGAGAATTCAGCACCACCAAACGAGCTTGACAACAAATGCTAAAGAAACTTCTCCAGTCAGGAAACACAAAAGAAGGAAACGACCTAAATAATAAACCCCAAACAATTAAGAAAATGGTAATAGGAAAATACATATCAGTAACTACTTAAATGTAAATGGATTAAATGCTCCAACCAAAAGACTAGCTGAATGAATACAAAAACAAGACCTGTATACATGCTGTCTATAAGAGACTCACTTCAGACCTAAGGACACATACAGAATGAAAGTGAGGGGATGCAAAAAAATATTCCATGCAAATGGAAATCAAAAGAAAGCTGGAGTAGCAAATCTCATATCAGACAAAATAGACTTTAAAATAAAGACTATTACAAGAGACAAAGAAGGACACTACATAATGATCAAGGGATCAATCCAAGAAGAAGATATAAAAATTATAACTATTTATGCACCCAACATAGGAGCACCTCAATACATAAGGCAAATGTTAACAGCCATAAGTGGGGAACTTGACAGTAACACAATAATATTAGGGGACTTTAACACCCCACTTTCACCAATGCACAGATCATCCAAAATGAAAATAAATAAGGAAGCACAAGCTTTAAATGATAATTAATCAAGACGGAATTAATTGATATTTATACGACATTCCACCCAAAAACAACAGAATACTGTTCAATATGGTGGAAGAGAAGGATGTGCTCTCACTCCCTCTTGTGAAAGCACCAGAATCACAACTAACTGCTGAACACTCATCAACAGGAAGACACTGGAACTCACCAAAAAAGATACCCCACAACCAAAGGCAGAGGAGAAGCCACAATGAGATGGTAGGAGGGGCACAATCACAATAAAATCAAGTCCCATAACTGCTGGGTGGATGACTCACAAACTGGAGAACACGTAGACCACAGAAGTCCACCCACTGGAGTGAAGGTTCAGAGCGCCATATCAGGCATCCAAACCTGGGGTTCCAGTAACGGGAGGATGAATTCCTAGAGAATCAGACTTTTAAGCCTAGTGGAATTTGATTGCAGGACTTCGACAAGACAGGGGAAAACAGAGACTCCACTCTTGGAGGGTACACATAAAGCATTGTGCGCATTGGGACCCAATGGAAGGAACAGTGACCCCATAGGAGACTGAACTACATCTACCGGCTAGTGTTGGAGGGTTTCCTGCAGAGGTGGGGGGTGACTGTGGCTCACTGTGAGGACAAGGACACTGGTAGCAGAAGTTCTGGGAAGTACTCCTTAGCCTGAGTCCTCCCAGAGCCCACCATTAGCCCCATCAAAGAGCCCAGGTAGGATCCAGTGTTGGGTCGCCTCAGGCCAAACAATCCAGCCTGACCCATCAGCAGACAAGTGAATTAAAGTTTTACTGAGCTCTGCCCACCAGAGCAACACCCAGCTGTACACACTACCAGTCCCTCCCATCAGGAAACTTACACAAGCCACTTAGATAGCCTCATCCACCAGAAGGCAGACAGCAGAAGCAAGAAGAACTACAGTCCTGGGGCCTGTGCAACAAAAAAGCACATTCACAGACAGATAAACAGGATGAAAAGTCAGAGGGCTATATACCAGATGAAGGGACGAGATAAAACCCAGGAAAAACAACTAAATGAAGTGGAGATAGGCAACCTTCCAGAAAAAGAATTCAGAATAATGATAATGAACATGATCCAGGACCTCAGAAAAAGAATGGAGGCAAAGATCTAGAAGATGCAAGAAATGTTTAACAAACACCTAGAAGAATTAAAGAACAAACAGAGATGAACAATACAATAACTGAAATGAAAACTACACTAGAAGGAAGCAATAGCAGAATAAATGAGGCAGAAGAACGGATAAGTGACCTGGAAGACAGAACGGTGGAATTCACTGCTGCGGAACAGAATAAAGAAAACAGAATGAAAAGAAATGAAGACAGCCTAAGAGACCACTGGGACAACATTAAATGTGACAACATTCACATTATAGGGGTCCCAGAAGGAAAAGAGAGAAAGAAAGGACCCGAGAAAATATTTGAAGAGATTATAGTCGAAAATTTCCCTAACATGGGAAAGGAAATAGCCACCAAAGTCCAGGAAGTGCAAAGAGTCCCATACAGGATAAACCCAAGGGGAAACAGGCTGAGACACATAGTAAACAAATTGGCAAAATTAAAGACAAAGAAAAATTATTGAAAGCAGCAAGGGAAAAATGACAAATAACATACAAGGGAACTACCATAAGGTTAAGAGCTGATTTCTCAGCAGAAACTCTACAAGCCAGAAGGGAAGGGCATGATATACTTAACGTGATGAAAGGGAAGAACCTACAAGCAAGATTAATCTACCCAGCAAGGATGTCATTCAAATTCAATGGAGAAATCAAAAGCTTTACAGATAAGCAAAAGCTAAGAGAGTTCAGCACCACCAAAGCAGCTCTACAACAAATTGTAAAAGAACTTCTTTAAGTGGGAAACACAAGAGAAGAAAAGGACCTACAAAAACAAACCTAAAACAATTAAGAAAATGGTAATAGGAACATACATATCAATCATTACCTGAAACATGAATGGATTAGATGCTCCAACCAGAGACACAGGCGCGCTGAATGAATACAAAAATAAGACCCATATATATGCTGTCTACAAGAGACCCACTTCAGACCTAGGGACACATACAGACTAAAAGCGGGGGGATGGAAAAAGATATTCCATGCAAACAGAAATCAGAACAAAACTGGAGTAGCAATTCTCATATCAGACAAAATAGACTTTAAAATAAAGACTATTACAAGAGACAAAGAAGGACACTACATAATGATCAAGGGACCAATCCAAGAAGAAGATATAAAAATTATAAATATATATGCACCCAACATAGGAGCACCTCAATACATAAGGCAACTGCTAACAGCTATGAAAGAGGAAATCAACAGTAACACAATAATAGTGGGGGACTTTTACACCTTACACCAATGGACAGATCATCCAAAATGAAAATTAATAAGGAAAAACAAACTTTAAATGACACAATTGACCAGATAGATATAATTGATATTTATAGGACATTCCATCCAAAAACAGCAGATTACACTTTCTTCTCAGGTGCGCATGAAACATTCTCCAGGATAGATCACATCTTGGGTCACAAATAAAGCCTCAGTAAATTTAGGAAAACTGAAATCATATCACGCATCTTTTCTGACCACAAGGCTATGAGATTACAAATCAATTACAGGGAAAAAAATGTAAAAAACACAAAAACATGGAGGTTAAACCATACTTTACTAAATAATGAAGACATCACTGAAGAAATCAAAGACAAATTCAAAAAATACCTAGAGACAAATGACAATGAAAACACGATGATCCAAAACCTATGGGTTGCAGAAAAAGCAGTTCTAAGATGGACGTTTATAGCAATACAAGCCTACCTCAAGAAACAAGAAAAATCCCAAATAAACAATTTAAACTTACACATAAAGGAACTAGAGAGAGAAGAAAAAAAACCCCAAAGTTAGCAGAAGGAAAGAAATCATAAAGATCAGAGCAGAAATAAATGAAATAGAAAAAAGAAAACAATAGCAAAGATCAAAAAAACTAAAAGCTGGTTCTTTGAGAAGATAAACAAAAATGATAAACCATTATCCAGACTCATCAAGAAAACGAGGGAGTCAAATCAGTAAAATTAGAAATGAAAAAGGAGAAGTTACAACAGACACAGCAGAAATACAAAGCATCCTAAGAGACTACTACAAGCAACTCTATGCCAAAAAAATGGAAAACCTGGAAGAAATGGACAAATTCTTAGAAATGCAGAAGCTTCCAAGACTGAACCAGGAAGAAATAGAAAATATGAACAGTCCAATTACAAGTACTGAAATTGAAACTGTGATTTAAAATCTTCCAATAAACGAAAGTCCAGGACCAGATGGATTCACAGCTGAATTCTATCAAACATTTAGAGAAGAGCTAACTCCTATCCTTCTCAAACTCTTCCAAAATATAGCAGAGGGAGGAACATTCCCAAATTCTTTCTACGTGACCACCATCACCATGATACCAAACCTGACAAAAATGTCACAAAGAAAGAAAACTACAGGCCAATGTCACTGATGAACATAGATGAAAAAGTCCTCAGCAAAATACTAGCAAACAGAATCCAACAACACATTTAAAGGATCATACACCATGATTAAGTGGCATTTATCCCAGGGATGCAAAGATTCCTCAGTATATGCAAATCAATCAACGTGATACACCATATTAACAAATTGAAGAAGAAAACCCATATGATCATCTCAATAAATGAAGAAAAAGCTTTTGACAAAATTCAACATGCATTTATGATAAAAACTCTCCAGAAAGTGGGCATAGCTGGAACTTACATCAATATAATAAAGGCCACATATGAGAAACCCACAGCAACCATCATTCTCAATGTTGAAAAACTGAAAGCATTTCCTCTAAGATCAGCAACAAGACAAGGATGTCCATTCTCACCACTATTATTCAACATAGTTTTGGAAGTCCAACGATGGCAATCAGAGAAGAAAAAGAAATAAAAGAACACAAAATGGACAAGAAGTAAAACGTTCACTGTTTGTAGATGACATGATACTATACATAGAGAATACTAAGGATGCCAACAGAAAACTACTAGAGAATCCTAAGGATGCCAACAGAAAACTACTAGAGCTAATCAATGAACTTGGAAAAATAACAGGATACAAAATTAATGCACGCAAATGTCTTGCATTCCTATACACTAATGATTAAAAATCTGAAAGATAAATTAAGGAAACGCTCCCATTTACCATTGTAACAAAAAGAATAAAATACCTAGGAATAAACCTACCTAGGGAGACAAAAGACCTGTATGCAGAAAACTATAAGACACTGATGAAAGTTGTTAAAGATGGTACCAACAGATGGAGAGATATACCATGTTCTTGGATTGGAAGAATAAACATTGTGAAATTGACTACACTACCCAAAGCAATCTACAGATTCAATGCAATCCCTATCAAATTACCAATGGCATTTTTTACAGAACTAGAGCAAAAAATCTTAAAGTTTGTATGGAGACACAAAAGACCCCAAATAGGCAAAGCAGTCTTGATAAAGAAAAACGGAGCTGGAGGAATCAGACTCCCTGACTGCAGAGTATACTACAAAGCTACAGTAATCAAGACAGTATGGTACAGGCACAAAAACAGAAATATAGATCAATGGAACAGGATAGAAAGCCCAGAGACAAACCCACGCACACATGGTCTCCTTATTTTTGATAAAGGCGGCAAGAATATACACTGGAGAAAAGGCAGCCTCTTCAATAAGTGGTGCTGAGAAATCTGGACAACTACATGTAAAAGGATAAAATTAGAACACTCCCTAACACCATACACAAAAGTAAACTCAAAATGGATTAAAGAGCTAAATGTAAGGCCAGATATTATAAAACTCTTTGAGGAAAACATAGGCAGAACACCCTATGACATAAATCACAGCAAGATCCTTTTTGACCCACCTCCTAGAGAAATGGAAATAAAAACAAAAATAAACAAATGGGACCTAATGAAACTTCAAAGCTTTTGCACAACAGAGGAAACCATAAATAAGACCAAAAGACAACCCTCGGAATGAGAGAAAATATTTGCAAATGAAGCAACTGACAAAGGAATAATCTCCAAAATTTACAAGCAGCTCATGCAGCTCAATATCAAAAAAACAAAACCACCCAATCCAGAAATGGGAAGAAGACCTAAATAGACATTTCTCTAAAGAAGATATACAGATTGCCAACAAACACATGAAAGGATGCTGAATATCACTAGTCATTAGAGTAATGCAAATCAAAACTACAATGAGGTATCACCTCACACCAGTCAGAATGGCCATCATCAAAAATCTACAAACAATAAATGCTGGAGAGGGTGTGGAGAAAAGGGAACCCTCTTGCACTGCTGGTGGGAATGTAAATTGATACAGCCACTATCGAGAACAGTATGGAGTTCCTCAAAAATCTATAAATAGAACTACTATATGCCCCAACATTCCCACTACTGGGTATATACTCTGAGAAAACCATAATTCAAAAAGAGTCATGTACTGAAATGTTAATTGTAGCTCTATTTACAATATCCAGGACATGGAAGCAACCTAAGTGTCCACTGACAGATGAATGGATAAAGAAGATTTGACTCATATATACAATGGAATATTACTCATCCATAAAAAGAAATGAAGTTGAGTTGTTTGTAGTGAGGTGGATCACCTAGAGACTGTCATACAGAGTGAAGTAAGTCAGAAAGAGAAAAACAAATACCATATGCAAACACATATATATGGAATCTAAAAACAACAACAAACAACAACATGGTTCTGACAAACCTAGGGGCAGGACAGGAATAAATATGCAGAGGTAGAGAATGGACTTGAGGACACAGGGAGGGGGAAGGGTAAGCTGGGATAAAGTGAGAGAATGGCACGGACATATATACACTACCAAACGTAAAATAGATAGCTAGTGGGAAGCAGCCACATAGCACAGGGAGATCAGCTCGGTGCTTTGTGACCACCTAGAGGGGTGGGAAAGGGAGGATGGGAGGGAGATGCAAGAGGGAGGAGATATGGGTATATATGTGTATGTATAAGTAATTCACTTTGTTATAAAGTAGAAAGTAACACACCATTGTAAAACAATTATACTCCAATAAAGATGTTAAAAGAAACACAAAGATTGGAAATAATAAAAACAAAATCAGAAAATAATTAAGCAAGTATAATAAACAATAAAATTTCAATAAAACAAAAAATTGATTATAAATTAATATAGTTATAAATTACTATGCAGATTGACCTCAAAAAAAGAGAACACCCAAATTGCCAATATGAAAAATTGAAAAAGAGTAATTGATTCAGCTACTCTAAACATTAAAAGATAAAGAACAAATGTCATGATAACTTTATCCCAAAAGTCAATTACTTTGATAAAATGCACAAATTCTTTAAAAGGTACAAGTCACCAAACCTCACTCTTAAAAATATATAACCTGCATAGTACTACATCTATTAAAGAAATTGAATTTTTAGTTTCTTTTAACAAAACAAAAACCTCCGAACAGAGAAAACCCCAGGCTCAGATGGCTTCACTGATTAATTCTACCAAATATTTAAGGAAGAAATGATACCAACTCCATTGAAATTCTTCCAGAATATAGAAAGAAAGGGAAACTTCCAGGGTTATCTTCTGAGGCCAGAACTACCCTGGTACTAAAGCTAGACATTAAATTTACAAAAACATAATAATACAGACTTATGATCCTCATAAATAGAGACTCAAAAATTCTCAACAAAATATGAGCAAATCAAATTCAACAATACAAAAAAGGGTAATACATCATGGCTAATTGAGGTTTATCCTGACAATGCAAGAATCAGTCATCATTTGAAAATCAATCTATATAATTCACCACATCAACAGACTAAAGGTGAAAAATATTTCTTTTCATACCTGTAGTGTAGTGTAGTATGGTAGTCAGAATCTTAAAATGGTTCCAAAGATTTCTAGTACACTTCCACATGTACAAGCCCTCCATAGTCCCTTAAGTGTTCAATTTGATAGATTTTACTCCCATAATTTGGTTATGTGATATGGCACAGTTGATGTGAATAAAAGATTACCCAAGTGGGTTTGACTTAATCACAAGAACCCTTTAAAAACGGAGCATTTTCTCTGGCTGGTCCAAGAAGAGAAAGTCAGATATTCATAGCATATGAAGGACTTGACACACTGTCACTGGCTTGAACGTAGAGTGGTATATGTGGAAAGGACTTGAGAGTGGCCTCTAGGAGCTGAAAGCAATCCCCAGCCTACAGCCAACAAGAAAATAGGAACCTCAGTCCTACAAGCTCAAGGGACTGAAATCTGTCAATAACAAAAAAGAGCTGAGAAGTGACTTTTTCTTCAAATCCTCCAGATGAGAACTGAGTTGACTGACAAATTGATTTCAGGCTTGCAGGATTCTGAGCAGAGAACCTAGCTGCAGTGTGCCAGACTTCTGACCTACAGAACTGTGAACTAATAAATAGGTGTTGTTTTAAGTTGCTAAGTCTGTGGTAATTTATTATGCAACAACAGAAAACTAATGCAATGTAGAAAAAGTCTTCATCAAAACTGAACCATTAATGATTTTTTAAAAAAAAAACACCCTCAGCAAGTTAGGAATAGGAGAAACCCACCTCAATCTGATGAAGGCCATCTACAAAAAAAACTAGAGTTAACATCAAAGTTTATGATGAAAGACTGAATACTTTCTTCCATACATCAGGGCAAATCCTCAACCCAACAGTCATTGGACACAAGGTCAATACCCAAAAAAACAGTTAAATTTTGATATACTAGCAAGGAACAATTGAAAATGTACTGAAAACAATTGAAATTTATAAAACATTACCACTTATAATAACAGCAAAAACATAAATTACTTAGGTATAAATATTTTAAAATATAGGTTCTGTATACTGAACACTACAACTACCTAAACAAATGGAAATATATATTATGGTCACCAATTGGAATACTCAAAAATTTTAAGATATCGATTCATGCTAAACTGATCTACATATTTAATGTAGTTCCAATAAAAATCCCAGCAAGATTTTTTTGTAGAATTTGGCAAGTTTTTCCTAAAATTTATGTAGAAAGGCAAAGAAACTAGAGTAGCCAACAGGGTTTTGAAAATATGAGAACCATCACTACCTGATCTCCAGAATTACTATAAAGCTATAGGAATCAAGACATCATGGTGTTAGAGAAAGCACAAACACAAAGATCAATGAAACAGAATACAGAGTCCAGAAATAGATCCACACAACTACGGTCAATTAATTTTCAACAAAGTTTCTTGTACAAAATGTAACTCAAAATGAATTATAAATCCAAAAGTAAACACAAAATTTCTAGAAGAAAACACTAGAAATTCCTTGTGATCTCCGTTGGATAAAGATTGCTTAGATAATGACATCAAAGTGTGAGCCAAGGAATGCAAGGAATATAGCTCTAGAATCTGGGAAAGGGAAGGAAACAGATTCTCCTCTAGAGCCTCTGAAGGGTCCACAGCCTTGCTCATACCTTGATTTCAGCCCAGTGAAACTTGCAATTTATGACCTCCAGAGCTGTGAAAGAATACATTTCTGTCCTTTGAAGGCAACAAATTTGTGGTAATTTATTACAATGGCAGTAGGAAATGGATACATCCACTTTCACTAAACCATTTCAGGTCTATTGTAAAAGCTGTGCCTGAGTACTGACCTCAGAGTGTTAGCAAAGAGGTAAACTACGGGGAAATCCAGAAGTACAACCCTGCGGGTTTGCCCTTTGGAACCACTCCCCCTATTGTCGCTATCAAAGCATTATCACTGTCCCCCAAATAAACAATAAACCAGGATGTTACATGCCCTTGGGCTGCAAAGGGCCTGAATATCCCCAGAAATCAAGGGAAAATATACAAAACCACACCCATAATTGCCAGCCTGCCCGAAGTAGCTTCCCATTGCTCCTGAGCTCCACCATTACAGTTCCATCCCTATGAAACAAGTCAAATGCATCTGGGAAGGGGATAAGTGAGTTTATGTAATCACCTTTTGGGAACACCTTTTGATGTAATCACCTTTTGTGACAGAGAAAGAGTAGGAATAGAAAGGGCTGAGCTGAGTTGATCCTCAGCAGCTAAATACCAGTTTAGTTCAGTATGTGGGGAGGGGTCATCATGGCTTGCTTCTCCACTCAGCCTATCAGGATCCCACCAACTGTCTCTTAATGTGTCATGCTTTAACAACTGCTTTCATGGGATTGGGGTCCTGCTTATAGTGAGGCAATGATAGTTATCCTAGGAAAACAACCCTGCATACTCTAGAGTTCACGTTAAACACCCAGCTTTGGGATTTTCCCAGTGATGTTGCTCCTTAAAATTTTAGTCAGTTGCCTGTGAGCTTATTTGAGGGAATTCAGTCCTACCCTTTGAATTCCTCAGTCTATGAAAAGGGACATCCAGAATGAGACCATCCACTTAAAGCTTCCTTTTCTTTGTAATATTTCCTTTAGAAATGGCTCTCCCTCAGCTCTCAATTTAACATTATATGCCTTAGGATATAATGCCTTAGGATATGAATCAAAGCAATTAGCTGGGTGGTACTTTTAAAATTTGGGACCAGATTATATATGCATTTCTATATATTGCTTTTCCTTACAGAATATCACTGAGATTCTGCCAAGACAACTAATACAGCTTTAACTCATTTTTAATGATGATATAATACCCTATAAGCACAATTTATTCCAATTTTCCTCACTTTTTAATCAAGAATTGGTGTTGACTTTTGTCAAAGGCTTTTCAACATATATAAAGATAAGTATATGATACTTTTATTTTGCTCTTCTAACAAGATATTTTATATTAATAAATTGCCTAATATTGAAACAAACTTGTATTCCTGGAATAACTTCATGGTCACAGTGATGCTGGATTCTGTTGTTAATACCCTATTTAGTATTTTTGCATCAGTATTCATGAATGATATTAGTTTGCAGTTTTATTTTATTTTTTTGTACTACTTTTATCAGGTTTAGGTACAAATGTTGTTCTTGCTTTGTTAAAAGGATGAAGAAGATTCCTTCCTTTTTTATACCTTCTATTTCTCCGTTAAATTTTTCTAGCCTTCCATTTGTCTCAAGATTTTTCACACTTCCTACTTGGAGTATGGTTATAATAGCTGCTTTAAAGTCTCTGATAATTTCAATATTCTGTGTCACCCCAGAGATGATAACTCTTTTGTCTTTTCCCTTGTGAGATGTTGAGATTATCCTTCAAGTAATATTGGATTGAATCCTGGACATTTTTAATAGTATGTTATAAGATTCTAGGTCTTATTTAAATCTTATGAAGAATGTTGATTTTTGTTTATGTTTTAACACAAGATTGACCCAATTAGTTTCAGGTGGCAAGTTTCTACTTGCATTCCGTGATGCTATGGACTGCAGTTTTGTGTCCTCCCAAATTTTATGTGTTGAAATCTTAATCACCAATGTGATGGTATCTGAAGGTGGGGCCTTTAGGAGGTGACTAAGCCACAAAAGTGGAGCCCTCATGAATAGAATTAATACCCTTATTAAAGACACCCCAGAGAGCTCTCTCACCCCCTTCTACCACATGAGGATAGAGAGCGAGAGAGAAGATGGCCACCTATGAACAAGGAAGCAGGCCCTCACCACACACCATATCTTCCAGCACCTTGATCTTGGACTTTCCAGCCTCCAGAACTGGGAGAAATAAACGTTTGTCATTTAAGCCACCCAGTCTATGCTACTTTTGTTATATCAGCCCATGAATGGACTATGATATATGAGCTGTGCTTCCAATATAAATTTAACTTTCAAAGCCTTTGTAGTGCTATTCCAACCTGTCATGCATGTGTGCCATCCAACAGCTTTTCTAGGCTGTGGATAGTGGTCTACCCCATAGTTTGGTGCTCAAAACCTTTGGTAAGTTGCTTAAGGTCAGAAGCTCATACACAAATTTATGAGATGGTTTTATTGAGCTCTCTCATCTCCATTATCTCTGTGACTCTTTATGGTTCTCAGGAGAACTCTCCCCCCAACAATGGCCCTCTGACTAGAAAGCCAGGGCTTTAATTTCTCCCACTCTGCTATGAACTTCCCATCTACTACATCTGCCTCTGGGATCAAGCATCAAGAGAAAAGAGAAAAATTAAAAGCAACAGGGATTACCCCCATGTTCTTTGGACAATTGTTATTCTAGTCAAAGAGAAGGGTTTACCTCCCTTGGAGTTTTGTTGCCTGGCTAGACATTGCTACTGTTGCTGCTACTGATGTCACAAAACTCCCTAGGAAATAGAGTGGGAGTTTATGGAAAAATAAACAGAGGATATCACCTATTGCTTCTGACCCATAGGGGTTCCCTTTCCTGCTCTTCAGACCAGAAACAGTAACCTTTCCTTCAGCCCTTTATTTCCACACCAGTGCACAATTTTAGGCTGTGTTTGAGTCCAGACTGGGAGATACTGAAGGAAAAAAATTGGAAACCCACCACCAGTCCAGTTATACTTTGAGTTCTGGTTTTCTTCCCCAATTGTAAGTGGCAGCCTTACTATTTATTTAAAGAGTCCTTAGATAACTGCTAGTTGCATTCAGTGGGAAAGAAAGGGTGAAGTGTGCTTACTCTTTCTTAATTGGAATAAAAACACTTTTCCTTCCTTTTCAATCTTCTGGGACAATTTATAGAGAATTTGACCTGACTGGTCTTTGAAATTTTCATTGAATTCCCTTGTGAAACCATGTGACCTGGTGCTTTATGCTTTGATATCTTTTTCTATTTCCTGTATGAAAATTCAATGCTTAAGCATTATATCCCTAATGAAGTCAATTTTAATAATCCATATTTCCTTAGGAAATTATACATTTCATCTCAGTTTTCTAATTTATTTGCATAAATATATGTAGTCTTCTATAATTTTTGAGGTAAAATTCACATAATATAAAATTAATCATTTTAAAGTATATGATACAATAGCATATAGTATATTCACATTGCGCAACCATCACTTCTATCTAGTTCCACATATTCATTACCTCAAAAGAGACACCCTGAATTCATTTAGCAGTCACACTCCATTCCTTCTCTCACAGCTTCTGGTAACCACTAAACTGCTTTCTATATCTAAGGCTTTATATTTTCTGGATGTTTCATATAAAAGGAATCATACAACATGTGACTTTTTGTGTCTGTCATCTTTTACATAGCAAAATGATTACAAGGTTCATACACCTTATGTCGTATATCAGTACATCATTCATATTTATGACTGAAAAATATTCCATTGAATGAATATACCACATTTTGATGAACACTTGTGTTGTTTCCACCTTTTGGCTATTATAAATAGTGCTGCTATGAACCTACATGTACACGTTTTTGTTTGAACACCTGTTTTCAATTATTTGGGGTATATACCTAGGTGTGGATTTGCTGGGTCATGTGATAATTCTACACTTAATTTTTTTAGGTCAACCATACTGTTTCCCACATCATCTGTACCATTCTACATTTGCACTAGCTATGTACAAAACTTCCAATTTCTTCACATCCTTGCCAACAATTGTTATTTTTCATCATAGCAATCCTAGTAGATTTGAGGTGATATCATTGAAGTTTTGATTTACATTTCCCTAATATCAGTGATGTTAAGCTTCTTTTCATATGCTTTTTGGCCATTTGTATATCTTCTTCAGTTAAATTTATATTGAAGTCATTTGCTCATTATTTATTTGTTTTTTGTTGTTGAGTTGTTCTCATAATCCTTTTTATCTCTGTAAGGTTGATAGTAATATTCTCATTTTATATTTTACCTTTTTTGTCCTCTCTTTTTCTCTAAAGGTTTATCAATTTTGTTCACCTTTTCAAAGAACAAACTTCCAGTTTCATCAATTTTCTCTGTTGTTTTTCTGTTCTCTATTTTGTCTATCTTTGCTGTTATGTTTAGTATTTCCTTCCTTTTGTTAGCTTTGGGTTTATTTTTCTTTTCTATTCCTAGTTCCTTAAGGTGTAAAGTAAGGTTATTGATTTGACATCCTTTTTTAATGTAGACATTTGCCACTATAAATTTTCCTCTTATGATTGCTTTTGCTACATCGCATAAATTTTGGTATATTGTGTTTTTGTTTTTACTTCTATCTATGTATTTTCTAATTTTTCTTATAATTTCCTAATGGTTAATTAGGACTGTGTTCTTTAATTTCCACATATTTGAAGATGGCAGAGTAGGAAGACCCTGAGCTCACCTCCCCCCATAGGCACACCAAAATTACTATTTACAGAGAAAGTATTGATGAGAACGACCTGAAGATTAGCAGAAAAATCTTCTACAACTAAAGATATAAAGAAGGAACCACAAGGAGATGGGTAGGAGGGACAGAGACACAATATACTCAAGACCTCAAGACCATACCACTGGGTTGATGACCCACAAATGGGAGGATAATTACAATTGAAGAGGTTCTCCCAAAAGAGCAAGGGGTCTGACCTCCACATTGTACTCCTGAGCCCAGAGGTCCTGCACTGGGAAAATGAACCTCCAGAACTTTTGACTTTGAAGGTCAGTGGGGCTTAGTTTTGGGAGGACCAGAGGGCTGCAGAAAATAGAGATTCTGTACTTAAAGGGTATACACAAAATCTCACATGCTCTGAGACCGAGCACAAAAGCAGTAATTTGGAGGGAGCTTGGGTCAGACAAACTTCAGATCTTAGAGAGCCTTCTGTAGAGGCAGGAGGCCACTAGGACTATTTCTGGAGACATAGACACTGGCAGTAGCCATTTTGAGGGTCTCATTCTACCAGGAGGGAACTGCTGCTGGCAAAACCCCTTTAGGAATCCCTTCTCTAGCATATTAGGGCCAAGACCCAGCCACAGCAACCAGCCAATCAGCACCAGTTCTGGGATGCCCCAGGCCAAGCAGTTAGCCAGGTGGGGAAACAGCTCCAACCACCAGCAGACTGACTGTTGCAGGAACCCCTGAGGTCCCAGCTGCCTCAGGACATGGCCCTATCCACTAGAAGGCTCAGGACCTGGCCCCTCCCACCCACTGGTGACACTAGCTCCAGGATCCTGGGGCCCCACAGCCAGCCATTGGGACACAGCTCTGACCACCATCAGGCTGACACCAGCTCTGGGACCTAGCCTCACACACCAGTGGGTGGGCATCTGCCATGGGATGCTATGGGCCACAGTCCCTTTCATCATCAAGCCTACTTCAGCTCCAGGACCCCAGGGCCCCACAGCCAGAGACTCCAGGATGCATTCTACCTATCAGCAGGTCAGCACTAGCCCTGGGACTGACCTCACACACCAGAGGGTAAGCAGCAGCCCCAAGACTCCTTGGGCCCTGGCCTTGCCAACCAGTGGGCTGACACCAGGTCTGGAACCCCCTGTAGTAAGATCCTCAAGACTTATCTCCACCCACTAGTGAGCCAACACTAGGGCCAGAACATGGCCTCACCCACTGGTGGGTTGCTACCAGCTCCAGGACCCCCTGGGCTATGGCACCACACATCAGCAGGCAGACAATGCCCCAGGAGCACCAAGGTCCCACAGGGCGCAGTGTCAGGACCAGGCACACCCACCAGTGGGCCAGCACTAGCCCTAAGACCACCAGGGTTTCACAGCCAGCAGCCTTGTGACCCAGGCCTGCCCACCAGTTGGCTGACACCAGAACAAGAACTCTCCAAGTTGTGCAACCAGCTGTGCCAGGACCCAGCCCTGCCCAACAGCAGCCAGCAGCCTCCACACTAGGCAGAGCCTGGCAACCAACCAAACCATAGGGCAACAATGCCTACCAGTGCGCCCACAGTAGTCAGCTCACCACAACAGAGGAGATAACACAGCTCACATAGAGGGCACCCCGAAAGCATATAGCTCTGGTAACCATAGGGGAGTGTGATGCTGGAACACATAGGACATCTCCTACATAAGGCCACTTCTCTAAGATTGTGGAATGGAACCAACTTATCAAATACATAGAAATAAAAACAGAAAATTAGACAAAGTGAGGTGACAGAATATGTTGCAAAAGAAAGAACAAGATAAAACCTCAGAAGAAAAACTATGTGAAGTGGAGATAAGCAATCTACCTGATAAACATTTCAAGGTAATGATCATAAAGATGCTCAGACAACTCAGGAGAAGAATGGACGAACACAGTGAGAAGTTAGGAAAGAGAAAATATAAAGAAAAACCAAACAGAGCTGAAGAATACAATAACTGAAATAAAACATACACTAGAAGGAGTCAACAGTGGGTTAGATGATATAGAGGCATGGATTAGTGAACTGGAAGACAGAGTAGGGGAAAGCACTCAAGCTGAACAGAAAAAAAAATTTAATAAGGACAGTTTAAGAGAACTCTGGGAAAATTTCAAGTGTACTAAAATTCGCATTATAGGGATTTCTGAAGGAAAAGACAGAAAGGTGCATAAAATATATTTGAAGACATAGTAGCTGAAAACATCTCTAGTCTGAGAAAGGAAACAGACATCCAGGTCCAAGAAGCACAGAGTGTCCCAAATAAGATCAATCAAAAGAGGACCACACCAAGATACATTGTAATTTAAAAGGCAAAAGTTAAAGATAAAAAGAGAATATTAAAAGCAGCAAGGGAAAAGCAACTAGTTAGGTACAAGGGAACTCCCATAAGACTATGAGCTGACTTTTCAGCAGAAGCTCTACAGGCCAGAAGAGTGGCATGAAAGGATTTTGAAGGAGAGGTAAAGAGTTTCACAGAAAATCAAAAGCTAAACAAGTTAGGCAACACAAAACCAAATTTACAAGAAATGTTAAAGGGACTTCTCTAAGCAAAAAAAAAAAAAAAAAAGGAAAGGCCACAACTAGAAATATAAAAATTATGAAAGGAAAAATCTCACTAGTAAAGACAAATACACAGTAAAAGTAGTAGATCAACCACTTATAAAGCTAGTAGGAAGGTTAAAACACAAGACTAGTAAAATTAACTATATCCACAATAAGTATATAAGGGATACACAAAACAAAAATATATAAAATACAACATAAAAAACATTAAAAGTGAGAGGGTGGTTAGAATGCATTTGAACTTAAAAGAACATCAATATAAAATTATTATTATATTTCTATTTATTAAATATACAATAATTCTATATGTGAAAGGAACCAAAAAGAACTACAACAAAAAACAGAAAACAATTAACAGTATTATAACACATTTTACATTGAAAAAAGAGGCCCATTCTAAGCTGTCTTTAAAAGTTTTGCAATATTATATAATTAAAAAATAAAATATTCTTAACATCAATAAATTTTTTTTCTTATAAAAAAACAATTAACAAAATGGCAGTAAGTATATAACCATCAATAGTTACTTTAAATGTAAATGGAATAAATGTTCCAATCAAAACATATACAATGGATATAGAGGACCTACAAAATGGCGGAGGAGTAAGACATGGAGATCACCTTCCTCCCCACAAATATATCAAAAATATATCTACATGTCGAACAATTCCTACAGAACACCTACTGAATGCTGGCAGAAGACCCCAGACTTCCCAAAAGGCAAGAAACTCCCAACGTAACTGGTCAGGGCAAAAAAAAAAAAAAACAGAAAGAAAAGAATAAGGATGGACACTGCACCTCTGGGAGGGAGCTGTGAAGGAGGAAAAGTGTCCACACACTAGGAAACCCCTTCACTGGAGGAGTCAGGGTGTGGGCGGGGGCAAAACTTCAGAGCCACAGAGGAGAGTGCAGCAACAGGGGTGCAGAGGGCAAAGTGGAGAGATTCCCACACAGGGGATCGGTGCCGACCAGCACTCAGCAGCCTGAGAGACTTGTCAGCTCACCTGCCAGGGTGGGTGGGGGCTGGGACCTGAGGGTCGGGCTTTGGAGGTCAGATCCCAGGGAGAGGACTAGGGTTGGCTGCGTGAACACAGTCTGAAGGGGACTAGTGTGCCACACCTAACCGGGAGGGAGTCTGGGAAAAAGTCAGGAACTGCCTAAGAGTCAAGAGACCATTGTCTTGAGGTGAGCAAGTAGAGGAGATTCAGAACACCACCTAAAGAAGCATCAGAGATGGACCTGAGCTGCGGCTATCAGCACAGACACAAGAAATGGGCATGAAATGCTGTTGCTGCTACTGCAGCCACCAAGAATCCTGTGTGCAAGCACAGATCACTATCCACACCTCCCTTTCCAGGATCCTGTGCAGCCCACCACTGCCAGGGTCCCATGATCCAGGGACAACTTATGGGGAGAACACACGGCACACCTCAAGCTGTTGCAAAATCACACCAGCCTCTGACACCACAGGCTCACCCCACATTCCGTACTGCTCCCTCCCCGCAGCCTGAGTGAGTCAGAGCCCCCTAATCAGCCGCTCCTTTAACCCCCTCGCTTCAGGGTGAAGAACAGATGCCAGAGGGCGACCTACATGCAGAGATGGGGCCAAGTCCAAAGGTGACTGCCAGGAGCTGTGCTAACAAAGAAGAGAAGGGGAAATTTCTCCTTGCAGCCTCAGGAGCAGCGGATTAAAACTCCACAATCAACTTGACGTACCCTGCATCGGTGGAATACCTGAATAGACAACAAATCAACCCAAAATTGAGGTGGTGGACATTGGGAGCAACTGTAGGCTTGGGGTTTGCTGTATGTGACTGACTAGTTACTGATTTTTAAGTTTATCTTAGTATAGTTTATAGCACATATTATCATTGGTGGATTTCTTTATTGCTTTGGTTGCTCTTTTCTTTTTTTACCTATTTTTTAATTTTAATAATATTTTTAAATTTTTTATATTAATAACTTTATTTTAATTTTTTTCCTATTTTTTCTCCCATTTCTTCTGAGCTGTGTGGCTGACAGGGTCTTGGTGCTCCAGCTGTGTGTCAAGCCTGAGCCTCTGAGGTGGGAGAGCCAAGTTCAGGACATTGGTCCAGCAGTGACCTCCCAGCCCCATGTAATATCATTCACGGAGAGCTCTCCCAGAGATCACTGTCTAGACGCTAAGACCCACTTCAACTCAACAACCAGCATGCTCCAGTGCTGGACACCCCATGACAAACAACTAGCAAGACAGGAACACAACCCCACCCATTAGCAGAGAGGCTGCCTAAAATCATAATAAGGCCACAGACACCCGAAAACACACCACCAGACGTGGTCCTGCCCACCAGAAAGACAAGATCCAGCTTTATCCACCAGAATACAGGCATGAGTCCCCTCCACAAGGAAGCCTACACAACCCACTGAACCAAACGTACCCACTGGGGACAGATACCAAAGACAACCAGAACTACGAACCTGCAGCCAGAAAAGAGGAGACCCAAAACACAGGAACTTAAGAAAAATGAAAAGACTGAGAATTAAACAGCAGATGAAAGAGCAAAGTAAAAACCCACCAGACCAAACAAATGAACAGGAAATAGGGTATCTACCTGAAAAAGAATTCAGAGTAATGATAGTAAAGATGATCCAAAATCTTGGAAACAAAATGGAGAAAATACAAGAAATGTTTAACAAGGACCCAGAATAACTAAAGAGCAAACAAACAATGATGAACAACACAATAATATGAAATTTAAAATTCTCTAGGAGGAATCAGTAGAAGAATAACTGAGACATAAGAATGGATAAGAGACCAGGAAGATAAAATAAATGGAAATGGGGAATAAAGGTCTCTGTGGAAATGACTACCACAGAGAAAAATAAAGAAAAAAGAATGAAAAGAATTAAGAATAGTCTCAGAGACCTCTGGGACAACATTAAACATGCCAACATTAGAATTATAGGGATCCCAGAAGAAGAGAAAATGAAAGGGACTGAGAAAATATTTGAAGAGTTTATAGTTGAAAACTTCCCTGATATGGGAAAGAAAATAGTCAATCAAGTCTATGAAGTGCAGAGAGTCCCATACAGGCTAAATCGAAGGAGAAACATGCCAAGACACATATTAATCAAACTGTCAAAAATTAAATACAAAGAACAAATATTAAAAGCATCAAGGGAAAAGCAACAAAAATCATACAAGGGAATGCCCATAAGGTTAACAGCTGATCTTTCAGCAAAAAGGCTGCACGCCAGAAGGGAGGTGCAGGACATATGTAAAGTGATGAAAGGGAGAAACCTACAACCAAGATTATTCTCCCCGGCAAGGATCTCATTCAGATTTGACATAGAAATTAAAACCTTGACAGACAAGCAAAAGCTAAGAGAATTCAACATCACAAAACAAGCTTTACAACAAATGCTAAAGGAACTTCTCTAGGCAGAAAACACAAGAGAAGGAAAAGCCCTGCAATAACAAGCACAAAACAATTAGAAAAATGGTAATAGGAACATACATATCAAAAATTAACTTATCACAATTTGTATGGAAACACAAAAGACCCCTAATAGCCAAAGCAATCTTGTGAATGAAAAATGGAGCTGGAGGAATCAGGCTCCCTGACTTCAGACAATACTACAAAGCTACAGTAATCAAGACAGTATGGTACTGGCACAAAAACAGAAAGATAGATCAATGGAACAGGATAGAAAGCCCAGAGATAAACCCACACACATATGGTCACCTTATCTTTGATAAAGAAGGCAAGAATATACAGTGGAGAAAAGACAGCCTCTTCAAAAAGTGGTGCTGGGAAAACTGGACAGGTACATGCAAAAGTATGAAATTAGAACACTTTTTAACACCATACACAAAAATAAACTCAAAATGGATTAAAGACCTAAATGTAAGGCCAGACACTTTCAAACTCTTAGAGGAAAACATAGGCATAACACTCTGACATAAATCACAGCAAGATCTTTTTTGACCCACCTCCTAGAAAAATGGAAATATAAACAAATGGGACCTAATGAAACTTAAAGACTTTTGCACAGCAAAGGAAACCATAAACAAGACCAAAAGACAACTCTCAGAATGGGAGAAAATATTTGCAAATGAAGCAACTGACAAAGGATTAATCTCCAAAATTTACAAGCAGTTCATGCAGCTCAATAACAAAAAAACAAACAACCCAATCCAAAAATGGGCAGAAGACTTAAATAGACATTTCTCCAAAGAAGATATATAGACTGCCAACAAATACATGAAAGAATGCTCAACATCAATAATCATTAGAAAAATGCAAATCAAAACTACAATGAGATATCATATCACACCAGTCAGAATGGCCATCAATAAAAAAATCTAGAAACAATAAATGATGGACAGGGCGTGGAGAAAAGGGAACACTCTTGCACTGTTGGTGGGAATGTAAATTGATACAGCCACTATGGAGAACAGTATGGAGGTTCCTTAAAAAACTACAAATAGAATTACCATAAGACCCAGCAATCCTACCACTGGGCATATACCCTGAGAAAACCATAATTCAAAAAGAGTCATGTACCAAAATGTTCATTGCAGCTCTATTTACAATACCCCGGACATGTAAGCAACCTAAGTGTCCATCAACAGATGAGTGGATAAAGAAGATGTGGCACATATATACAATGGAATATTACTCAGCCATAAAAAGAAACGAATTTGAGTTATTTGTAGTGAGGTGGATGGACCTAGAGTCTGTCATACAGAGTGAAGTAAGTCAGAAAGAGAAAAACAAATACCGTATGCTAGCACGTATATATGGAATCTGAGAGAGAAAAAAATTGTCATGAAGTACTTAAGGGTAAGACGGGAATAAACACACAGATCTACTAGAGCATGAACTTGAGGATATTGGGAGGGGGAAGGGTAAGCTATGAGGAAGTGAGAGAGTGGCATGGACATATATACACTACCAAACGTAAAATAGATAGCTAGTGGGAAGCAGCCGCATAGCACAGGGAGATCAGCTAGGTGGTTTGTGACCAACTAGAGGTGTGGGATACACAGGGTGGGAGGGAGGGAGACGCAACAGGGAAGAGATATGGGAACATATGTATATGTATAACTTATTCACTTTGTTATAAAGGAGAAATTAACACACCATTGTAAAGCAATTATACTCCAATAAAGATGTTTAAAAAAATTGACGAGGGGAAGATGGCAGAAGAGTAAGACGCGGAGATCACCTTCCTACCCACAGATACACCAGAAATATATCTACACGTGGAACGACTCCTACAGAACACCTACTGAACGCTGGCAGAATACCTCAGACCTCCCAAAAGGCAAGAATCTCCCCCACATACCTGGGTAGGGCAAGAGAAAAAAAGAGAAAACAGACACAAAGGAATAGTGACGGGACCTGCACCAGTGGGAGGGAGCTGTGAAGGAGGAAAGGTTTCCACACACTAGGAAGCCCCTTCGCAGGTGGAGACTGCGGGTGGCAGAGGGGGAAACCTTTGGAGCCACGGAGGAGAGCACAGCAACAGGGGTGCAGAGAGCAAAGCGGAGAGATTCCCACACAGAGGATCAGTGCCGACCGGCACTCACCAGTCCGAGAGGCTCGTCTGCTCAACAGCCAGGGCAGGCGGGGCCGGGAGCTGAGGCTCGGGCTTCAGTCGGAGCACAGGGAGAGGACTGGGGTTGGCGGCGTGAACACAGCCTGCAGGGGGTTAGTGCCCCACGGCTAGCTGGGAGGGAGTCCGGGGAAAAGTCTGGACCTGCTGAAGAGGCAAGAGACTTTTTCTTCCCTCTTTGTTTCCTGGTGCTCGAGGAGAGGGGATTAAGAGCGCTACTTAAAGGAGCTCCAGAGACGGGAGTGAGCCGCGGCTGAAAGCATGGACCACAGAGACGGGCATGAGATGCTAAGGCTGCTGCTGCCGCCACCAAGAAGCCTGTGTGTGAGTACAGGTCACTATCCACACCTCCCTTCCTGGGCGCCTCTGCAGCCCGCCACTGCCAGGGTCCCGGTATCCAGGGACAACTTCTCCCGGAGAACGCACAGCATGCCTCAGGCTGGTACAACGTCACGCCGGCTTCTGCCGTCACAGGATCGCCCCCCACTCGGTACCCCTCCCTCCGCCCTGCCCTAGTGAGCCAGTGTCCCCGAAGCAGCTGCTCATTTAACCACATCCTGTCTGAGCAAAGAAAAGACGCCCTCCGGCGACCTACATGCAGAGACGGGGCCAAATCCAAAGATGAGCCCCGGGAGCTGTGAGAACAAAGAAGAGAAAGGGAAATCTCTCCCAGCAGCCTCAGAAGCAGTGGATTAAAGCTCCACAATCAACTTGATGTAACCTGCATCTGTGGAATACCTGAATAGACAACGAATCATCCCAAAATGAGGAGGTGGACTTTGAGAGCAAGATTTATGATTTTTGCCCCTTTTCCTCTTTTTGTGAGTATGTATGTGTATGCTCCTGTGTGAGATTTTGTCTGTATAGCTTTGCTTCCACCATTTCTCCTAGGGTTCTATCCATGGTTTTTTTTGTTTTGTTTTTTGGGTTTTTTTTTTCTTTTTTAAATTTTTTTTTCTCTTAATAATTATTTTTTATTTTAATAAATTTATTTTATCTTACATTATTTTATTTTATTTTATCTTCCTTCCTTTCTTCCTTCCTTCCTTCCTTCCTTGCTTTTTTCCCTCCCTCCCTCCCTCCGTCTCTCTTTGTCTCTCTTTCTTTCCTTCTTTCTTTCTTTCTTTCTTTCTTTCTTTCTTTCTTTCTTTCTTTCTTTCTTTCTTCCTTTCTTTCTTTCTACTTTTTCTCCCTTTTATTCTGAGCCGCATGGATGAAAGGCTCTAGGTGTTGCAACAAGGGGTCAGTGCTGTGCCTGTGAGGTGGGAGAGCCAACTTCAGGACACTGGTCAACCAGAGACTTCCCAGCTCCACGTAATATCAAATAGGGAAAAATCTCCCAGAGATCTCCATCTCTACACCAACACCCAGCTTCACACAATGACCAGCAAGTTACAGTGCAGGACACCCTATGCCAAACAACTAGAAAGACAGGAACACAACCACACCCATTAGCAGAGAGGCTGCCTCAAATCATAATAAGTCCACAGACACCCGAAAACACACCACCAGATGTGGACGTTCCCACCAGAAAGACAAGATCACGCCTCATCCACCAGAACACAGGTACTAGCCCCCTCCACCAGGAAGCCTACACAACCTACTGAACCAACTTTAGCCACTGGGGACAGACATCAAAAACAACGGAAACTACAAAGGTGCA
This sequence comes from Delphinus delphis, assembly GCF_949987515.2. Lineage (NCBI taxonomy): Eukaryota > Metazoa > Chordata > Mammalia > Artiodactyla > Delphinidae > Delphinus > Delphinus delphis. Next base: position 80,963,465 of record NC_082704.1, read on the forward strand.
CCCTGCAAAAAGGAGAACCCAAACACAGTAAGATAAGTAAAATGAGAAGACAGAAAAACTCACAGCAGATGAAGGAGCAAGATAAAAACCCACCAGACCTAAAAAATGAAGAGGAAGTAGGCCGGCTACCTGAAAAAGAATCAGAATAATGATAGTAAAGATGATCAAAAGTCTTGGAAATAGAATAGAAAAAATGCAAGAAACATTTAACAAGGATCTAGAAGAACTAAAGATGAAACAAACAAGGATGAACAACACAATAAATGAAATGAAAAATACTCTAGATGGGATCAATAGCAGAATAACTGAGGCAGAAGAACGGATAAGTGACCTGGAAGATAAAATAGTGGAAATAACTACTGCAGAGCAGAATAAAGAAAAAAGAATGAAAAGAACTGAGGACAGTCTCAGAGACCTCTGGGACAATATTAAATGCAACAACATTCGAATTATAGGGGTTCCAGAAGGAGAAGAGAAAAAGAAAGGGACTGAGAAAACATTTGAAGAGATTATAGGTGGAAATTTCCCTAACATGGGAAAGGAAAGAGTTAATCATTTCCAGGAAGTACAGAGAGTCCCATACAAGATAAATCCAAGGAGAAAAATGCCAGGACACATACTAATCAAACTGTCAAAAATGAAATACAAAGAAAACATATTAAAAGCAGCAATGGAAAAACAACAAATAACACACAAGGGAATCCCCATAAGGTTAACAGCTGATCTTTCAGCAGAAACTCTGCAAGGCAGAAGGGACTCGCAGGACATATTTAAAGTGATGAAGGAGAAAAACCTGCAACCAAGATTACTCTACCCAGCAAGGATCTCATTCAGATTTCATGGAGAAATTAAAAACTTTACAGACAAGCAAAAGCTGAGAGAGTTCAGCACCACCACACCAGCTTTACAACAAATGCTAAAGGAACTTCTCTAGGCAAGAAACACAAGAGAAGGAAAAGACCTACAATAATGAACCAAAAACAACTAAGAAAATGTGAATAGAAACATACATATCGATAATTACCTTAAATGTAAATGGACCAAATGCTCCCACCAAAAGACACAGATTGGCTAAATGGACACAAAAACAAGACCCATATATATGCTGTCTAAAAGATACTCACGTCAGACCTAGAGACACATACACACTGAATGTAAGGGGATGGAAAAAGATATTCCATGCAAATGGAAACCAAAAGAAAGCTGGAGTAGCAATTCTCATATCAGAAAAATAGACTTTACAATAAAGACTATTGCAAGAGACAAAGAAGGACACTACATAATGATCAAGGGACCGATCCAAGAAGAAGATATAACAATTGTAAATATTTATGCACCCAACATAGGAGCACCTCAATACATGATGCAAATACTAACAGCCATAAAAGGGGAAATCGACAGTAACACATTCAGAGTAGGGGACTTTAACACCCCTCTTTCCCTGATGGACAGATCATCCAAAATGAAAATAAACAAGGAAACACAAGCTTTGAATGATATGTTAAACAAGATGGACTTAAATGATATTTATAGGACATTCCATCCAAAAACAACAGAATACACATTTTTCTCATGTGCTCATGGAACATTCTCCAGGGTAGATCATATCTTGGGTCACAAATCAAGCCTTGCTAGGTTTAAGAAAATTGAAATAATATCAAGTATCTTTTCCAACCACAATGCTATGAGGCTACATATCAACTACAGGAAAAGATCTGTAAAAAATACAAACACATGGAGGTTGAACAATACACTACGTAATAATGAAGTGATGACTGAAGAAATCAAAGAGGAAATCAAAAAATACCTAGAAACAAAGGACAATGGAGATACGACGAACCAAAACCTATGGGATGCAGCAAAAGAAGTTCTAAGAGAGAAGTTTATAGCATGACAATCCTACCTTTAGGAACAGGAAACATCTCAAATAAACAACCTAACCTTGCACCTAAAGCAATTAGAGTAAGAAGACCAAAAAAAACCCAAGTTAGCAGAAGGAAAGAAATCATAAAAATCAGATCAGAAATAAATGAAAAAGAAATGAAGGAAATGATAGCAAAGTTAAATAAAACTAAAAGCTGGTTCTTTGAGAAGATAAACAAAAATCATAAAATATTAGCCAGACTCATCAAGAAAAAAAGTGAGAAGAATCAAATCAATACAATTAGAAATGAAAAAGAGGGCTGCACTGGTGGCGCATTGGTTGAGAGTCTGCCTGCCGATGCAGGGGACACGGGTTCGTTCCCCGGTCAGGGAAGATCCCACATGCCACGAAGAGGCCTGGCTCTTGAGCCATGGCCACTGAGCCTGTGCGTCCGGAGCCTGTGCTCCACAATGGGAGAGTCCACAACAGTGACAGGCCCGCGTACTGCAAAAAAAAAAAAAAAGAAAAGAAAAGAAATGAAAATAAAGTAACAACTGACACTGCAGAAATACAAAAGATCATGAGGGATTACTACAAGCATCTCTATACCAATAAAATGGACAACCTGGAAGAAATGGACAAATTCTTAGACATGCACAACCTGCCAAGACTGAATCAGGAAGAAATAGAAAATATGAACAGACCAATCACAAGCACTGAAATTGAAACTGTGGTTAAAAATCTTCCAACAAACAAAAGCCCAAGACCAGACGGCTTCACAGGTGAATTCTATCAAACATTTAGAGAAGAGCTAACACCTATACTTCTCAAACTCTTCCAAAATATAGCAGAGGGAGGAACACTCGCAAACTCATTCTACGAGGCCACCATCACCCTGATACCAAAACCAGACAAGGATGTCACAAAGAAAGAAAACTACATGCCAACATCACTGATGAACATAGATGCAAAAATCGTCAAGAAAATACTAGCAAACAGAATCCAACAGCACATTAAAAGGATCATACACCATGATCAAGTGGGGTTTATTCCAGGAATGCAAGGATTCTTCAACATACGCAAATCAAACAATGTGATACATCATATTAACAAATTGAAGGAGAAAAACATATGATCATCTCAACTGATGCAGAGAAAGATTTTGACAAAATTCAACACCCATTTATGATAAAAACCCTGCAGAGAGTAGGCATAGAGGGAACTGTCCTCAACATAATAAAGGCCATACATGACAAACCCACAGCCAACATTGTTCTCAATGGTGAAAAACTGAAAGCATTTCCACTAAGATCAGGAATAAGACAAGGGTGCCCACTCTCACCACTCTTATTCAACATAGTTTTGGAAGTTTTAGCCACAGCAATCAGAGAAGAAAAGGAAATAAAAGGAATCCAAATCGGAAAAGAAGAAGTAAAGCTGTCACTGTTTGCAGATGACATGATCCTATACATAGAGAATCCTAAAGATGCTACCAGAAAACTACTAGAGCTAATCAATGAATTTGGTAAAGTAGCATGATACAGAATTAATGCACAGAAATCTCAGGCATTTCTATACACTAATGATGAAAAATCTGAAAGTGAAATCAAGAAAACACTCCCATTTACCATTGCAACACAAAGAATAAAATACCTAGGAATAAACCTACCTAAGGAGACAAAAGAACTGTGTGCAGAAAATTATAAGACACTGGTGAAAGAAATTAAAGATGATACAAATAGATGGAGAGATATACCATGTTCTTGGATTGGAAGAGTCAACTTGTGAAAATGACTCTACTAAACAAAGCAATCTACTGATTCAATGCAAACCCTATCAAACTACCACTGGCATTCTTCACAGAACTAGAACAAAAGATTTCACAATTTGTATGGAAACACAAAAGACCCCAAATAGCCAAAGCAATCTTGAGAACGAAAAATGGAGCTGGAGGAATCAGACTCCCTGACTTCAGACTACACTACAAAGTTACAGTAATCAAGACAGTATGCTAAATAAATAAAAAATAGGGGCTTCCCTGGTGGCGCAGTGGTTGAGAGGCCGCCTGCTGATGCAGGGGATATGGGTTCGTGCCCCGGTCCGGGAAGATCCGACATAGCGTGGAGTGGCTGGGCCCGTGAGCCACGGCCGCTTAGCCTGTGTGTCTGGAGCCTGTGCTCTGCAATGGGAAAGTCCATGACAGTGAGAGGTCCACGTACCATAAAAAAATAAATAAATAAAGACAGTATGGTACTGGCACAAAAACAGAAAGATAGATCAATGGAACAGGATAGAAAACCCAGAGATAAACCCACGCACATATGGTCAAATTATCTTTGATAAAGGTGGCAGGAATATACAGTGGAGAAAGGACAGCCTCTTCAATAATTGGTGCTGGGAAAACTGGACAAGTACATGTAAACGTATGACATTAGGTCACTCCCTTACACCGTACACAAAATAAGCTCAAAATGGATTAAAGACCTAAATGTAAGGCCAGAAACTATCAAACTCTTAGAGGAAAACATAGGCAGAAAACTCTATGACATAAATCACAATAAGATCCTTTTTGACCCACCTCCTAGAGAAATGGAAATAAAAACAAAAATAAACAAATGGGACCTAATGAAACTTCAAAGCTTTTGCACAGCAAAGGAAACCATAAACAAGACCAAAAGACAACCCTCAGAATGGGAGAAAATATTTGCTTATGAAGCAACTGACAAAGGATTAATCTCCAAATTTACAAGCAGCTCATGCAGCTCAATAACAAAAAAAACAAACAACCCAATCCAAAAATGGGCAGAAGACCTAAATAGACATTTCTCCAAAGAAGATATACAGACTGCCAACAAACACATGAAAGAATGCTCAACATCATTAATCATTAGAGAAATGAAAATCAAAACTACAATGAGATATCATCTCACATCAGTCAGAATGGCCATCATCAAAAAATCTAGAAACAATAAATGCTGGAGAGGGTGTGGAGAAAAGGGAACACTCTTGCACTGCTGGTGGGAATGTGAATTGGTACATCCACTATGGAGAACAGTATGGAGGTTCCTTAAAAAACTACAAATAGAACTACCATATAACCCAGCAATACCACTACTGGGCATATACCCTGAGAAAACCATAATTCAAAAAGAGTCATGTACCAAAATTTTCATTGCAGCTCTATTTACAATAGCCTGGAGATGGAAACAACCTAAGTGCCCATCATTGGATGAATGGGTAAAGAAGATGTTGCACATATATACAATGGAATATTACTCAGCCATAAAAGGGAATGAAACTGAGCTGTTTGTAGTGAGTTGGATGGACCTGGAGTCTTTCATACAGATTGAAGTAAGTCAGAAAGAGAAAGACAAATACCGTATCCTAACACATATATATGGAATTTAAGGGAAAAAAATGTCATGACGAACCTAGGGGTAAGACAGGAATAAAGAAACAGACCTACTAGAGAACGGACTTGAGGATACTGGGAGGGGGAATGGTAAGCTGTGACAGAGCGAGAGAGTAGCATGGAAATATATACACTACCAAACATAAAATAGGTATCTAGTGGGAAGCAGCCGCGTAGCACAAGGAGATCAACTCGGTGCTTTGTGACCACCTAGAGGGGTGGGATAGGGAGGGTGGGATGGAGGGAGATGCAAGAGGGAAGAGATATGGGAATACATATATATGTATAATGGATTCACTTTGTTATAATGCAGAAACTACACACCATTGTAAAGCAATTATACTCCAATAAAGATGTAAAAATTAAAGAAAGAAAGAAATCATTTCAACAGGTGCAAACCTATGAATTAAAAAAAAATTATGTGACGTGATGGAGGTGTTAGCTAATGCCATTATTGTAATTATTTTGCAATATAAGTGTATCAAATCAAAACACTGTAAACCTTAAACTTACACAATATTATACATCAATTTCATCTAATAAAGCTAGGGAAAAGCAAACCAAAAAAATTACCTTAAATGTAAATGGATTAAATGCTCCAATCAAAAGACATACACTGACTGAATGGATACAAAAACAAGACCCATATATATGCTGTCTACAAGAGACCCAATTCTGACCTAGGGACACATACACACTGAAAGTGAGGGGATGGAAAAGATATTCCATGCAAATGGAAATCAAAAGAAAGCTGGGGTAGCAATTCTCATATCGGACAAAATAGACTTTAAAATAAAGACTCTTACAAGAGAAAAAGAAGGACACTATATAATGATCAAGGGTTCAATACAAGAAGAAGATATAACAATTGTAAATATTTATACACCCAACATAGGAGCACCTCAATAAATGAGGCAAACGCTAACAGCCATAAAAGGACAACTCGACAGTAACTCAATCATAGTAGGCAACTTCAAAACCCCACTTTCACCGATGGACAGATCACCCAAAATGAAAATAAACAAGGAAACACAAACTTTGAATGATACATTAAACAAGATGGACTTATTTGATATTTATAGGACAATTCCATCCAAAAACAACAGAACACACTTTCTTCTCAAGTGTTCATGGAACATTCTCCAGGATAGATCATATCTTGGGTCACAAATCAAGCCTTGGTAAATTTAACAAATTTGAAATTATGCTAAGTATCTTTTCCAACCATAACGCTATTAGAATAGATATCAATAACAGGAAAAAAACTGTAAAAAATACAAACACATGAAGGCTAAACAATGCACTACTAAATAACAAAGAGATCACTGAAGAAATCAAAGATGAAGTCAAAAAATACCTGGAGAGGGCTTCCCTGGTGGCGCAGTGGTTGAGAAGCTGCCTGCCGATGCAGGGGACGCGGGTTCGTGCCCCAGTCCAGGAAGATCCCACATGCCACTGAGAGGCTGGGCCCGTGAGCCATGGCCACTGAGCCTGCACGTCCGGAGCATCTGCTCCACAATGGGAAAGGCCAAAACAGTGAGAGGCCCGCGTACCGCAAAAAAAAAAAAAAAATACCTGGAGACAAATGACAATGAAAACACGATGACCCAAAACTTATGGGATGCTGCAAAAGCTGTTCTAAAAGGGAAGTTTATAGCAAATAAATCCTACATCAAAAAACAAGAAATATCTCAAATAAACAATGTAACCTTACACCTAAAGCAATTAGAGAAAGAAGAACCAAATAAACCAAAATTAGCAAAAGGAAAGATCATAAAATTCAGATCAGAAATAAATGAAAAATAAATGAAGGAAACGATAGCAAAGACCAATGAAACTAAAAACTAGTTCTTTGAGAAGATAAGCAAAATTGATAAACCATTAACCAGACTCATCAAGACAAAAAGGGGGAAGACTCAAATCAACAGAATTAGAAATGAAAAAGGAGAAGTAACAACTGACACTGCAGAAATACAAAGGATCATGAGAGATTACTAAAGGCAACTATATATCAATAAAATGGACAACCTGGAAGAAATGGACAAATTCTTAGAAAAGCATAACCTTCTGAAACTGAACCAGGAAGATATAGAAAATATAAAATATAGAAAAAACCAATCACAAGCACTGAAATTGAGACTGTGATTAAAAATCTTCCAACAAAGAAAAGCTCAGGACCAGATGGCTTCACAGGGGAATTCTATCAAACATTTAGAGAAGAGCTAACACCTATACTTCTCAAACTCTTCCAAAATATAGCAGAGGGAGGAGCACTCCCATCTTGATGGTGGTATCAAGCCACCATCCCCTTGATACCAAAACCGGACAAAGTTGCCACAAAAAAAGAAAACTACAGGCCAATATCACTGATGAACATAGATGTAAAAATCCTCAACAAGATACTAGCAACAGAATCCAACAGCCCATTAAAATGATCTTACACCATGCTCAAGTGGGGTTTATCCCAGGAATGCAAGGATTCTTCAATATATACAGGTCAATCCATGTGATAATAACAAACTGAACGATAAAAACTATATGATCTTCTCAAAAGATGCAGAAATAGCTTTTGACAAAATTCAACACTGGTTTATGATAAAAGCTCTCCAGGAAGAAGGAATAGAGGAAACTCACCTAACATAATAAAGGCCATATATGACAAACCCACAGCCCACATCGTTCTCAATGTTGAAAAACTGAAACCTTTTCCTCTAAGATCAGGAAAAGACAAGGTTGCCCAGTCTCATGATCACTATTATTCAACATAATTTTGGAAGTTTTAGCCACAGTAATCGGAGAAGAATAAGAAATAAAAGGCATTCAAATCAGAAAAGAAAAAGTAAAATTGTCACTGTTTGCAGGTGACATGTTACTATACATAGAGAATCCTAAAGATGCTACCAGAAAACTACTAGAGCTAATCAATGAATTTGGTAAAATAGCAGGATACAAAATTAATGCACAGAAATACCTTCCATTCCTATACAATAATGATGAACAATCTGAAAGAGAAATTAAGGAAACACTCCCATTTATCACTGCAACAAAAAGCATAAAATACCTAGGAATAAAACCTACCTCAGGAGAGAAAAGACCTGTATGCAGAAAACTATAAGACACTGATGAAAGAAATTGAAGATGATACAAAGAGATGGAGAGATATACCATGTTCTTGGATTGGAAGAATCAGCATTGTGGAAATGACTATAATACCCAAAGCAATCTACAGCTTCAGTGCAATCCCTATCAAACTACCAATGGCATTGTCCACAGAACTAGAACAAAAAATTTCACAATTTATATGGAAATACAAAAGACCCGGAATACATAAAGCAATCTGGAGAAAGAAAAATGGAGCTGGGGGGGATCAGACTCCCTGACTTCAAACTATATCACAAAGCTATAGTAATTAAGACAGTATGGTACTGGCACAAAAACAGAAATATGGACCAATGGAACAGGATAGAAAGCCCAGAGATAAACCCACACACATATGATCACCTTATCTTTGATAAAGGAGACAAAAATATACAATGGAGAAAAACAGCCTCTTCAGTATGTGGTGCTGTAAAAACTGGACAGCTACATGTAAAAGAATGAAATTAAAACACTGCCTAATGCCATACACAAAAGTAAACTCAAAATGGATTAAAGACCTAAATGTAAGGCCAGACACTAGAAAACTCTTGAGGAAAACATAGGCAGAACACTCTATGACATAAATCACAGCAAGATCCTTTTCGACCCACCTCCTAGAGAAATGGAAATAAAAACAAAAATAAACAAATGGGACCTAATGAAACTTAAAAGCTTTTGTACTGCAAAGGAAACCATAAACAAGATGAAAAGACAACCCTCAGAATGGGGAAAATATTTGCAAACGAAGTAACTGACAAAGGATTAATCTCCAAAATATACAAGCAGCTCATGCAGCTCAATATAAAAAAAAAAAACCCCAATCCAAAAATGGGCAGAAGACCTAAATAGACATTTCTCCAAAGAGGATATACTGATTGGCAACAAACACATGAAAGGATGCTCAACATCCCTAATCATTACAGAAATGTAAATCAAAACTACAATGAGGTATCACATCACGTGTACCACAATGTTTATTGCAGCACTACTTACAATACCCAGGACATGGAAGCAATCTAAGTGTCCATTGACAGGTGAATGGATAAAGAAGATGTGGCACATACATACAATTGAATATTAGCCATAGAAAGAAATGAAATGAAATTATGTGTAATGAGGTGGGTGGTCCTAGAGTCTGTCTTACAGAGTGAAATAAGTCAGAAAGAGAAAAACAAATACCATATGCTAATACATGTATATGGAATGTAAAAAAAAATGGTTCTTGTGAACCTAGGGGCAGGACAGGATTAAAGTTGCAAGCATAGAGAATGGACTTGAGGACACGGGGAGGGGAAAGTGTAAGCTGGGACAAAGTGATAGAGTAGCATTGACATATATACCACATATTCTTAAGCCAATCATCTGTGGATGGACACTGGGTTGCTTCCATGTCTTGGCTATTGTAAGTAGTGCTCATATGAACATTGGGATACATGTATCTTTTCAAATTAGAGTTTTTGTTATTTCTGATTATATACATAGGAGTAGAAATGCTGGATCATATGGTAGCTCTATTTTCAGTTTTTTTAAGGAACCTCCATACAATTTTCCATAGTAGCTTCACCAATGTACATTACCACCAAGAGTTTAGAGGGGTTTCCTTTTCTCCATATGCTCTCCAGCATTTACTATTTGTAGACGTTTTAATAAGATGGCCATTCTGCCTGTTGTGAGGTGATACCTCATTGTGGTTTCAATTTGCATTTCTCTAATAATTAGCGATGTTGAGCATCTTTTCAGTTGCCTGTTAGCCATCTGTATGTCTCCTTTGGAAAACTGTCTATGTAGGTCTTCTGCCCATTTTTTATTGTGCTGTTTGCGGGTTTGTTTGTTTGTTTTTTTGGTATTGAATTGTATGAGCTGTTTTTATATTTTGGATATTAACCCAATATCAGTGATATCATTTCCAAATATTTTCTCCCATTCCATGCATTGTCTTTCCATTTTGTTGATGGTTTCCTTCGTTGTGCAAAAGCTTTTAAGTTTAATTAGGTCCCATTTGATTACTTTTGTTTTTATTTCTTTGCCTTGGGAGACAAATCTAAGAAAATATTTTTATGATTTATGTTAGAGAAGGATTTATCTATGTTCCCTTCCAAGAGTTTTAAGGTGTCATGACTTATATTTAGGTCTTTACACCATTTTGAGTTTATTTTTGTATGATGTTAGGGAGTGTTCTAATTTCATTAATTTACATGACTTACATGTCTACCTTTCCCAACACCACTTGTTGAAGAGATGGTCTTCTCTACATTGTGCATTCTTGCCTACTTTGTTGTAGATTAATTGACCATAGTTACATGGGGTTATTTCTGAGCTCTCTATTCTGTTGCGTTGATCTATATTTCTGCTTTTGTGCCTATACCATGCTGCTTTGATTACTGTACCTTTGTAGTATCATCTGAAGCCTGGAAGACTTATGACTCCAGCTTTGTTTGTTTTTTCTCGTGATTGTTTAGGCAATTCTAGGTCTTTTGTGGTTCCATATAAATTTTAGGATGATTTCTTCTAGGTATGTGAAAAATGTCATGGGTATTTTGATTAAGCTTACATTAGATCTGTAGATTTCTTTGGGTAATATGGCCATTTTAACATTAATTAATTCTTCCAATCCAAGAGCATGAGATATCATTCCATTTCTTTGAGTTATATTCAATTTCGTTTATCAATGCTTTATAGTTTTCAGAGTATAGTTCTTTCACTTCATGCTTAAGTTTATGCCCAGATATTTTATTTTTTGACATGATTTTAACAAGATTTTTTAAACTTTCTCTGTCTGATATTTCATTGTTAGTATAAAGAAATCCAACAGATCTCTGTATATTAATCTTGTATCCTGCTACCTTGCTTAATTCATTTGTTAGTTCTAATAGTTTTTGTGTGGAGACATTAGGGTTCTCTATATAGAGTATCTTGTGATCTGCAGATAGTGACAGTTATACATCTTTCCTTCCAATTTGGATATTTTTTTTCTTTTGCTGGTCTGACAGCTGGGGCTAGAACTTAAATACTATGTTGAATAGAAATTGTGAGAGTGGATATCCTTGACTTGTTCCTGAATTTAGTGGGAACGCTTTCACCTTTTCACCATTGAGGATTATGTTGACTGTGGGTTTGTCATAAATGGCTTTTATTATGTTGAGATATGTTCCCTCTATACCCACTTTGGTGAGAGTTTTTATCATGAATGGATATTGAATTCTGTCAAATGCTTTTTTGCATTTATTGAGATGATCATGTGGTTTTTGTCTTTCCTTCTGTTAATATGGTGTATCACATTAATTGGTTTGCATATGTTGAACCATCTTTGTGACCCTGGAATAAACCCAACTTGATCATGGTGCATGGTCCTTTTTATTATTGCTGGATTCATTTTCCTAATATTTTGTTGAGGATTTTTGTTTTGTTTTGTTTTTGTTTTTGCGATACGTGGGCCTCCCACTGCTGTGGCCTCTCCCGTTGTGGAGCACAGGCTCCAGACCCGCAGGCTCAATGGCCATGGCTCACAGACCCAGCTGCTCTATGGCATGTGGGATCTTCCCGGACCGGGGCATGAACCTGTGTCCCCTGTATTGGCAGGCAGACTCTCAACCACTGCACCACCAGGGAAGCCCTGTTGAGGATTTTTGCATCTATATTCATCAAAGATATTGGCCTGTAATTTTTTATTTAATTTTATCAGAGTATAATTGATTTACTATGTTGTGTTAGTTTCAGGTGTACAGCACAGTGAATCAGTTATACATATACTTATATCCACTCTTTTTTTTTTAGATTCTTTTCCTATATAGGCCATTACAGAGTATTAAGTAGAGTTCCCTGTGCTATACAGCAGGTTTTTATTAGTTCTCTATTTTATATATAGTAGTGTGTATATGTTAATCCCAATCTCCCAATTTATCCCTCCCCCTCCCCATCCCCTGGTAACAATAAGTTTGTTTGCTACATCCGTGACTCTACTTATGTTTTGTACATAAGTTCATTTGTACCCATTGTTTTAGATTCCACATATAAGTGATATCATTTGATATTTGTCTTTCTCTGTCTGACCTACTTCACGTAGTATGACAATCTCTAGGTCCATCCATATTGCTGCAAATGGCATTATTTTGTTCTATTTTATGGCTGAGTAATATTCCATTGTATATGTAATTTTTTTTGTAGTTTCTTTGTCTGGCTTTGGTATAAGGGTGATGGTGGTTTCATAGAATTTGGGAGTGTTCCCTCCCTTTCAATGCATTGGAATATTTTGAGAAGGATAGATATAAGTTCTTCCTTGTATGTTTGGTAGAATTCCCCAGTGAAGCCATCCAGTCCTGGATTTTTATTTGCAATAAGTTATTTTATTAGAGATTTTATTTTGCTTTGAGTGATCAGTCTGTTCCAATTATCTGTTTCTTCTTGAATCAGTTTTGGGAGCCTGCCTGTTCCTAGAAACTTGTCCATTTCTTCTAGGTTGTGCAGTTTGTTGGCATATAACTATTCATAGTATTCTTTCTTTTTCTTTTTTTTTTTTTTTGTATTTCTGTGGTATCAGATGTTATTTCTCCTTTTTCATTTCTTATTTTGTTTATTTGGATCCTCTTTTCTTCTTGGTGATCCAAGCTAGAGGTTTGTCAATTTTGTTTATCCTTTAAAAAATAACATCTCTTGGTTTTATTGATCTTTCTATTGTTTTTATATCTATTTTTATTTATTTCCTCTCTGATCTTTATTGTTTCCTTCCTCCTGCTGACTTTGGATTTTGTGTGTTGTTTTTTCTAAGTCTTTTAGGTGGTAGGTTAGATTGTTTATTTGAAATTTTTCTTTATTCTTGAGGAAGGCCTGTATCACTATGAACTTTCCCCTTAGAACTGCTTTTACCCCATAAATTTTGTAAGGTTGTGTTTTCATTGTCATTTGTCTCAAGGTATTTTCTGATTTCTTCTTTGATTTTATAATTGACCCATTTTTAGTAGCATGTTGTTTAGTCTCCCTGCATTAGTTCTTTTTCCTGTTTTTCTTTCTATTGTTGATTTCTAGTTTCATACTGTTGTGGTCAGAAAAGATGCTTGAAATAATGACAATCCTCTTAAATTTAAAATGGCTGTTCTGTGATCTAGTATGTGGTCTACCTTAGAGAATGTTGTATCAGCACTTGAAAAGACTGTGTTTTCTGTATTGCTGCTGTATCGGGTGCATGTGTGTGTATATATATATATATGCTTCTATCTCCTGTTCCGCTTAATTTCCATTATTCTATCTTCCAGACCACTGAATTGTTCTTCTGTATTATTTAGTTTTTCATTTGTTGCCTTTTGCTCGTTTTTCATCTTGGCAGTAGAGTTGTCTAATTTTGATTGGCTCCTCTTTATAATTTCTAGTTCCTTGTCACAGTGATCTGCATTTCTATCAATAGTCTTTCTTAATTCCTTCAGCATTTTTATTACAGCCTTTTTGAACTCGGGTCTGGTAGACTGGAGAGGTCTATTTCATTGTTCTTTCAGGGGCTTTCTCTTGTTCTTTTAATTGGGAGTGGTTCCTCTGCCTTTTCCTTTTACTTATATTCCTCTGACTCTATGAATTTAGGAGATATATTTACCTACTGTGGTCTTGAAGGGCTGTTTTTATGTAGGAACATCCTTGTGTTGGCTGTAAGTTCAATATTTTGGTGCAAGGGCTGTATTTGATATGGATGCTTGCCATGTCCTTTCTCAGAATGTGTTGTTCATTACTCCCTTGCTAGTGGTGTGATTGGCGTTGTGGTGACCAAAGCCTGCAGTGGATGTTCGGTGGGACCCCCTCTTTGCTCTGTCAGGAGCATGGTTTGCTCCCCAGTTGTTGGAATAGAGGTCCCCAGATCCAGTTCTACACTATGGTGTGAGATAAGTGGGACTGGAGCACTCCCACTGGAAAAGGAGCTGCTGTGTTTTCCTCCCCAGGAGCTGCCCCTCAGGACATAAAATTCTATGACATCACCTGTCACCCAGTGTGTTTGCTCACAAAGTACACTGTTGTTGGCACTGCCCTTTGCCCCTCCTCCACTGTGGGGATGCTGGTAATCAGCTCAGATTTCAGCCTCGCTTCTGCATGTGTGCCTGCAAAGCCTGCTGCTGCTAGCACCCAACACAACTCAGCCATGAGAGCACAGTAATCAGCTCACATTTTCCCAGGTGCTGCACTCACAAAGCCACCAGCATGAATCTGCTGAAGTCACACACCCACCAGAAATCTGCTTAGATTTCAGCCCTGCTTCCACATGTGGGCAACCCTCTGGTGCTTGTACAATCCCAGAGCTCTGCTGTATTCCCTGTGAACACACTAAGAATGAGGCTGCTATGGCAGGGCCACACCCCACACATCACAGGCATATTAACGGTGGGACTCCAACAGTGGACCTAGGCTCCATAAAGTGAAACTCATAGAAACAGGGGGTAAAATGGTGATTAATGGGGGCTGGGAGATTAGTAAAATGGGGATACGCTGGTCAATGGATACAAGTTTTCAGTTATAAGATTAATAAACTCTGGGTGTCTAATGTACAGCAAGATGACTATAGTTAATAACATTTAATGTATACTGGAAATTTGCTAAGAGAGTAGATCTTTTTTTTAAACTTCTTTATTGGAGTATAATTGCTTTACAATGGTGTGTTAGTTTCTGCTGTATAACAAAGTGAATCTGTTATACATAGACATATGTTCCCATATCTCTTCCCTCTTGCATCTCCCTCCCTCCCACCCTCCCTTTCCCACCCCTCTAGGTGGTCACAAATCACCGAGCTGATCTCCCTGTGCTATGAGGCTGCTTCCCACTAGCTATTTATTTTCCATTTAAACATTCTCACCACACACAAAAAAATATGTGAAGTGATGGATGTGTTAAATAATGATTGTGTTAATCATTTCACAATGTTTGTGTTTATCAACTCATCAAGTTGTGCACTTTACATATATATGATTTTCTTTGTCAATTATACCTCAATAAAGTGGTGGTCAGGGGAATAAAGTCTATTTAAACATGAAAAAGAAAGGATTCTCAGTTGACAGTTCTTTCAGCATCTTAAATATGTTATTCCACTGTCTTCTGGTCTCTGAGGTTTCCGCTGATAAATTGGCTGATGATCTTATTGAAGACTCATAAGTTATGTGTTGCTTCTCACTTGCTACATTCAAAATTCTCTCTTTGTCTTTAGCTTTCAACAGTTGAATTATATTTCTTGGTACGTATTTTTTTATGTTTATCTTCCTTGACATTTTTTGAGTTCTTGGACTTGTAGAGTCATATCTTTCCTTTCATTTGGCAGATTTCTAGCCATTATTTCTTCAAAAAATCTCTTTGTCACCTTCTCGTGTCTCTTTCTGGGACTCCCATAATTCGTATATTGGCCTGCTTTATTGTGTCCCATAAGTCCCTTAGGCTCTCTTCATTGTTTTCATTCTTTTTTTAATTTCTGCTCCTCAGACTCACTAATTTCAAATGTCCTATCTTCAAGCTCACTGATTTTTCCTTTTGTTTGCTCAAGTCTATTGAACTTCCCTAGTGAATGCTTCTATTCTGTTGTTATAGTTTTCAACTCCAGAATTTTTGTTTCCTTCTTATAATTTCTCTTTGTTGATATTCTTATTTTGATCATATATCATTGTCCTGATTTCCTTTAGTTCTTCTCTTTGTTGTTGTTGTTGTTTTAGCTTTTTGAGCGTATTTAATTCAGTTGTTTTAAAGTCTTTGTCTAATAAGTATGAAGCCTTCATGTCTTCGGGGATGGTTTCTGGTGCCATCTTTACTTTTCTCCCTTAGAATGAGCCATGTTTTCCTGTTTCTTTGTGTGCCTTGGAATTTTGTCGTTGTTGTTGAAAATTAGGCATTTGAAAAAGAAACTGCCAACTCTCTCAATCTTTGAAGACTGGCTCTGTGCTGGGGAAGTTCTTCACTAATCAGCTGGGCCTTGGTTCTGAGGCTTCTGATAAGCATGAGGGAAAAGCTTAATATCTCCTTGGGCCTTTTTTGAGCATGTGTCTTGAATCAGCTTCTGTGTAGCTTTTTTAAATTTCTCCACATACTTGGTTGCTTTTAAATATCGTAACTTCTGAAGGAGTCTTTTCTTGAAGACTTTGATGGTCTGGTGTATGTTTCACTTGTCAATGTTCCTGCAGCCTTCCCAAGGTGTCCCCACTGCTTCTCCTGCCTGAGAACAAAGTTGAGCAAAATAGAGAACAGTCCATTAGACAGCCCTCAGCCTAGTTAAATTGTGGCAAATAAAGTCTGCTCTGCTCCTTCTAATTTAAAAGAGGATATTAGGAAGTGGGCTGCTGCTTCCTCCAGACCAGGATATGCCATGCCTGGGAGGGTGTGGCATAAAAGCAAACAAATATATCATGGAACTTTCTATCATTTTGAATGTGGCATTTTCTTGATTGGGCAATCACTTGGGTATTGTAGATCTTTTATTGTTTTCCAGAACTCCTATAAAGACATTTTTTGTTGTTATCTAGGTTTTATTTTTAATATTTCTATGGAGAACCAGGGCCTGGAGTTTCCCAATCCATCATTTTGTTGATGTTACTCAGGCTTATCTCTATTAAGGAAATTGGATGAATAACTAATAACCTTCCAAATCAGAAAGCATCAGACCCAGAGGAGTTCACTGGTGTATTCTACAAAACATATAAGAAGAAAGTATATTAATTCTCTAAAATATGTCCCAGAAAATAGAAGTATAGGAAATACTTCCTAATTTATTCTATGAAGGCAGCATCACCCTAATACCAAACAAGTCAAAGACATTATAAGAAAGAAAGCTACAGACCAATATATATCATGAACATAGATTAAAAAATCCTCAACAAAATACTAGCAAATAGAATCCAACAATGTATAAAAAGAATTACACACCAAGTGGAATTTATTCTAGGTATGCAAGGCTGCTTCAACTAATGAAATCAATTGATGTGATCCATCATATCAGCTGGCTAAAGAAGAAAAATCAATCAATAGATGCAAAAAATACATTTGACAAAACTCAACACGTATTCATGATAAAAACTCTAAGCAAACCGGGGATAGAGAGAAATTTTCTCAACTCAGTAAAGAACATCTACAAAAACACCTACAGTTAACATCATACTTAATGGCAAGAAACTAGAGATGCTTTCTCACAATTAGGAACAAGGAAAGGATATCCTCACTCACCACTCCTATTCAACATCATACTGCAAGTCCTAGCTAATACAATAAGACAAGAAAAGTAAATAAAGGCATACAGAGTTGGATGGAAGATCTAAAATTGGTTTTGTTTGTTTTTGTAGATAGCATTATTGTCTATGTAAAAAAATCCAAATAATGATTATTGCAAGACTGTAGACAAGGTTAATATACAAAACTCAATTGCTTTCCTATGCACCTGCAATGAACAACTGGAATTGAAATTAGAGCAGAATGCCATTTACATTAGCACCAAAAGAATTAAACACTTAGGTGTAAACCTAACAAACTATGTGCAAGATCTATATGTGGAAAACTATATGTGGAAAACTAAAATACTCTGATGAAAGAAATAATAGTGTGAAATTAAGATAAAAATGCAAAGTAAGATACAAATTATAATGTGAATGCCTTTTATCAGATTGAAATCAAGTTTGCCAAGAATTTAAATCCTGAACAGGTATTGACTTTATCAATTCTCTTTGTACATCTACTGAGATGGCCATTTTTTGCTTTATTATGGTAATGCAAAGAATAACAATCATTTCATTTTTAAGATCAAATTTATTGAGGCATCATTTGTATACAGGATAATGCAGCCATTTTACATTTACAGTTTAATGAGTTTGACAATGTATACACCCATGAAACAGCATCTACAATCTAGATATAGAATATTTCCATCATCCAAAAAAAGTTCCCTCATACTCCAAGGCCTAGGCAACAACTTATCTTCTTTCTGTCAAAAAAAAGATTATTTTGTCATATAAATAGAATTTATAAAAGAATTTACAAAAGGAATTTATAAAAGGATATAATATAAATAGAATTATATATTATATACTCTTTTGAGAGTGGCTTTTTAAACTCATCATAATGTATATGAGATTTCTCCATGATTTTGCATACATAAGTTTATTCTGTTTATTGCTGAGTAGTTTTACATTATATAAAGATACCATTATGTTTATCCATTTGCCCATCAAAAAGTGTTAGGCTCTTTTCCAGATTAGAGGCTATTATGAGTAAAGCTTCTATGAAGATTTCTGTGCAAGTCATTTATGGACATGAGTTTATTTCTCTTGAGTGAATACTTAAGAATGAGATTGTTGAGTCATATGGTAAGTGTATATTTAAACTTATGATTTTTTCCAAATTGTTTGCCAATGTAGCCACAACATTTTGCACTCCCACCAGCAATGCATGAGAGTTTCACTTGTTCTACATCCTCATAAGCACTTGGAATTTT
The DNA here is from genome assembly GCF_949987515.2 of Delphinus delphis. Lineage (NCBI taxonomy): Eukaryota > Metazoa > Chordata > Mammalia > Artiodactyla > Delphinidae > Delphinus > Delphinus delphis. The sequence goes on from NC_082704.1 coordinate 80,982,311, forward strand.
CAGTCTTTTAATTTTATTCATCCAGTGGTTGTGTAGTGGTCTGTTAGTGTGGTTTTAATTCTCATTTACCTGAGAGGTGGTGATATTAAACATCTTTCACATGCTTGTTGCACATTTGTACATCTTCTTTTGTGAAGCATTTGTTCAAATATTTAGCCCAATTTTTAATTTGTTTTTAATTTACATGTGGCAAATTTTATATTTTGGTGTATGTTCTATGGCTTTTAACAAATGCATAGATGCATATTATTACCCTTATGATAAAAAGAAACAAAACAGTTCCATCACCCCCAAAATTCCACCATATTAAACCTTTGTAGTCAAACCCTCCAAACAACTTTAATTCCTAGCAACCTGTTATCTGTTCTCCATCCTATAGTTTTGTTTACCCAAAATGTAATATTGTATGGTTTGGAACCTGGCTTCTTTCACTTAGCATTGCTTATCCTAGTTCTTAATTGGTTTTGTGTGTTCTCATTGTTGACTTTTAAGAGATCTTTATTTATTCTGGATTTTTATATCTAATACACATTGCAAATATATACTCCCAGTCTGTGGTTTGCCTTTTCATTTTATTGATAGTGTCTTTCAAAGGGCAGAAGTTTGTAATATTGACAAAGTCCATTTCATAAAGTTTACCCTTTATGATTCATGCTTTGTTTTTTTTTTGTTTTAGGAAGTAAAATGAATATTTATTATCAATGTAAAGTAGAATAAGTGAATTCCAAATTATACATACTATACACAACTATGTAAACAAATAAGAAATACAGAGGAAAGACCTGTAGAAATACATTAAAATATTAATAATAGTTATCTTTGAGTGTAAGACTTTGTCTTTTTTATTTCTGTGTATATTTTGAAGGTCTGAAAAGTTTTAATAATTATTCATTCCACCATAAATAATTTTTACATAAAATAATTTACCCATGCCTTTGTTACCCCCAGGAATGTAGATGTATACCATGTATCTTTTTAAGTATTTTTTAACATCTTTATTGGGGTATAATTGCTTTACAACGGTGTGTTAGTTTCTGCTTTATAACAAAGTGAATCAGTTATATACATATGTTCCCATATCTCTTCCCTCTTGCGTCTCCCTCCCTCCCACCCTCCCGATCCCACCCCTCTAGGTGGTCACAAAGCACTGAGCTGATCTCCCTGTGCTATGCGGCTGCTTCCCACTAGCTATCTATTTTATGTTTGGTAGTGTATATATGTCCATACCACTCTCTCACTTTGTCACAGCTTACCCTTCCCCCTCTCCATATCCTCAAGTCCATTCTCTAGTAGGTCTGTGTCTTTATTCATGTCTTACCCCTAGGTTCTTCATGACATTTTTTTTCTTAGATTCCATATATATGTGTTAGCATATGGTATTTGTTTTTCTCTTTCTGACTTACTTCACTCTGTATGACAGACTCTAGGTCCATCCACCTCACTACAAATAACTCAATTTCATTTCTTTTTATGGCTGAGTAATATTCCAGTGTATATATGTGCCACATCTTCTTTATCCATTCATCTGATGATGGACACTTAGGTTCATGCTTTGTTTTTTGCATTGATAAACACTTTAGTTTGTTTCCACATCTTGGCTATTGTGAATAGTGTTGCAATGAACTTGGGAGTGAAGATATCTCTTCAAGATAGTGATATCGGGGCTTCCCTGGTGGCGCAGTGGTTGAGAATCTGCCTGCCAATGCAGGGGACATGGGTTCGAGCCCTGGTCTGGGAAGATCCCACATGCCATGGAGCAACTAGGCCCGTGAGCCACAACTACTGAGCCCGCGCATCTAGAGCCTGTGCCCCGCAACAAGAGAGGCCACAACAGTGACAGGCCCATGCACTGTGATGAAGAGTGGCCCCTGCTTGCCGCAACTAGAGAAAGCCCTTGCACAGAAACGAAGACCCAACACAGCCATAAATAAATAAACAAATTTATTTATTTATTTAAAAACAACCAACCAAAAAAAAAACCCAAACATATATGGCCAAGTTTGTATTAGGACCAGAGATAAAATGTATAAAATGTTTGACATATGGTAGGCTCTCACTAAATAGGAAGTATTAAAAAAAAGCATAAAAAAAGATAGTGATAGTGTTTCCTTCGGATATATACCCAGCAGTGGAAATTCTTAACTTGAGGAATCTCTATACTCTTTTCCATAAAGGTTGCACCATTTTGCAAGAGTTTCAGTTTCTCCACATCTTCACCAACACTTGATTGCTCTCTCTCTCTCTCTCTCTCTCTCTCTCTCTCTCTCTCTCTCTCTCTCTCTCTCCCTTCCTCCATACACACACACACACACACACACACACACACACACACACACACACACTAGCCATCCTGACAGGTGTGAGGTGATATCTCACTGTGGGTTTGATTTACATTTCCCTGACAATTACTGATGTTGAGCATATTTTTTTTATGAATCTGTTGGTCATTTGATGTCTTCTTTGGAAAAATGTCTATTTAAGTCCTTAGCCCACTTTTAAATCAGGTTGTTAGCTTGCTTTTTATTTTGTCTTGTTTTGTTTGCTGTTGAGTTGTAGGAGTAGCTTGTATATTTTGGATATTAACCCCCTATTAGATATAAGGTTTCCCATTCTGTAGATTGCCTCTTCACTCTGTTGACTGTTTCATTAACTTGCATTCCTGAAATAAATCTCTCTTGGTCATGATGTATTAGCCTTTTCATATGTCGTGAGGTTCAATCTACAAATAGTTTGCTTGCAATTTTTACACATTCATGAAAGTTAATGACATATTTTTCTTATAGTTTCTTTGTCAGGTTTTGATATCAGGGTAAGTCTGGTCTCATAACACAATTTGCAAAATGTTTCATCTTTATTATATTCTCTGACAGAGTTTATGTAACATTGGTAAATATTTCTTTCTTGAATGTTCCAAGAATTTGCCAGTGCATCCACCTACCTCTGAGTTTTCTTGGTAGAAAGGAATTCAATTACAGATTCGATTTATTTAACATATAGAGTTATTCACACTTTTTTGTTTGTTTGTTTGTTTGTTTGCGGTACTCAGGCCTCTCACTGTTGTGGCCTCTCCCATTGCGGAGCACAGGCTCCGGATGCGCAGGCTGCGGACGCACAGGCTCAGCAGCCATGGCTCACGGGCCCAGCCACTCCGTGGCATGTGGGATCCTCCCAGACCGGGACACGAACCCGTGTGCCCTGCATCGGCAGGTGGACTCTCAACCACTGCGCCACCAGGGAAGCCCCACACTTTTGATTTGATCTTGTGTCTATTTTGGTAAGTTGTAATTTTTTAGGAAATTGTATCTTTTTACTGAAGTTATAAGCTTTACAAGCATAAAATTTCTCATAAGTACTTCTTATTACTTCTGTTATTTGAATTGGGTAAAAGTTACTATTTTGGGTCTGCAATTTTATGATTTTGGTAAATACATATAGTCACATAATCTAAAACAAAAGAAAAATACAGAACAATTCCATCACATCAAAAAAACTCTCTCATATTGTCCCTTTGTAGTCAACTCCTCCACCCCTCCTAGGTCCTAACAACAACAGATCTGCTTTTCAATAACACTGTCTTTTCCAGAAGGTCTTATGTATGGAATTACACAGTATGTAGCCTTTGGAATCTGTAGTTTTTCTTTTTTCTCTTACCACAGCACATTGGAGATTCATCCATGTCATTGCATGTATAAGTAGTTTGTTTATTTTGCTGATGAGTAGTATTCTATTGTATGAATGCATCAAAGCTTTTTTTTTTTAATTCACCAATTGAAGGACATTAGAGTTGTATCCAGGTTTCAGCAATCATAAATAAATCTGCTATATTTGTATACAGATTTTCATGTGAACATGAGTTTTCATTTCTCCAGGGTAAATACCTGGCATTCCATTGTATGGGTGCAACACTGTTTATTTAACCATTCACCAAATGTTGAAGGACATTTGAGTTGTTTCCTTTTAATTGGTGAGTATGAATAGAGCCACTAAAACATTTCATTACAAAGTTTATGTGAATTTAAGTTTTGTTTTCTATTGGAAAAAATATAGGCTAGGAATAGGATTTCTAGGTTATATGGTAAGTTTTTTTTTCTAAATTTACGTGAAATTCCCAAACCACTCTCCATAGTGGCTGTACTATTTTGCATTCCCACCAGCAATATTTAAGAGTTTCTTTTTGTATACTCACCAGCACTTAGTATTATGAATTTTTGGTTTGCCTTAGTTTGGTTTTGCTTTTTAAGACATTCCAATAGGTGTAGTGTATCTCGTTGTGATTTTAATGTGTATTCTAAAATTTTTTGAAAAATGACATACCCCAGAGTGTGGTCTCTTTTGGAAATTGTTTCATGCACACTTAAAAGGAATGTGTATTCTGCTGTGATTTGGGGTAGTGCTTTATAGATGTCCTTTATGTCAAAACTGTTTAATATTGTTGTTCAAATCACCCATATCCTTACATATTTGTTAACTAATTTTCATCAGTTACTAAGAGAAGCATGCTAAAATCTCTACTTATGATTGTGAATTTATGCCTCCTTTTATTTCTATCAATTTTTTGGTGGGGGGAGTTTAACATTTACTGAGGATAAAGTTTACTTTTTTCCTCTTTTTATTTTTTCTAATTTTTTATATATGTCAAGCCTGTGATAATGGGTACATACAAATTTATAAATGTTATATCTTACAATTGAATGGATCCGTTTATCATTACAAAATGTTCTTCTTTTTCTTGATTCAAAGCCTGTTTAATCTGGCATTAATACAAGACACCAGCCATCCTTTTAGTTTCAGCCTGTGTTCTTATATTTAAGGTCTATCTATTGTTTAATAAAACATATAATTGAATTCTATCTTTTTTAGTCTTTTCACTGAAGTGTGAGGTGTATTTAAATTTAATGTAATGAGGACATAGTTCAGTTTGACCCTAATATCTTTTTTAAAAAATTGGTATTGAAGTATAGTTGATCTACAACGTTGTGTTAGTTTCAGGTGTACAGCTGGATGATTCAGTTATATATATATATATATATATATATATATATATAAAATTAATGATTCAGTTATATATATGTATGTATATATATGTATACATAGTCTTTTATATATATATATATGTATATAATTTTTCAGATTCTTTTCCCTTATAGGTTATTACAAAATATTTCAAATATCCTGCATTTGAACTCACCTCCTCTCATGATTACTGGTTTAGATATCATATTTCTGTGAGGATGATTTCCTACCTTTACTATATGTTTGCCTTTACTGGTGAGATTTCCTACTTTGTAATTTTCTTCTTTCTAGATGTGGCCTTTTCTTTTTTGCCTAGAGAAGTTCCTTTAGCATTTGTTGTAAAGGTGGTATTGTGGTGCTGAATTCTTTTAGCTTTTGCTTGTCTGTAAAGATTTTGATTTCTCTGTCAAATCTGAACAAGAGTCTTGCTGGATAGAGTATTCTTGGTTGTAGATTTTTCCCTTTCATCACTTTAAATATATCATACCATTCCCTTCTGGCCTACAGAATTTCTGCTGAAAAATCAGCTGATAACCTAATGGGGATTCCCTTGTATGTTATATGTTGCTTTTCCCTTGTTGCTTTTAATATTTTCTCTTCATCTTTAACTTTTTTCAATTTGAGTAATATGTGTCTCAGCATGTTCCTCCTTGGGTTAATCCTGTATGGGACTCTCTGTGCTTCCTGGACTTGGGTGACTGTTTCATTTCCCATGTTAGGGAATTTTTCAGCTATTATCTCTTCCAATATTTTCACAGGCCCTTTCTGTCTCTCTTCTCCTTCCCGGACCCATATAATGCGAATGTTGGTGCATTTCATGTTGTCTCAGAGGTCTTTTAAACTGTCCTCACTTCTTTTCATTCTTTTTTCTTTATTCTGTTCCACAGCAGTAATTTCCACCACTCTGTCTTCCAGTTCTCTTATCCCCTCTTCTGCCTCATTTATTCTGCTATTGATTACTTCTAGTGTGATTTTTATTTCAGTTATGGTATTCTTCAACTTTGGTTTTCTCTATATTTCCTAACTCTTTGTTAAAAACTTCTCATTCTGTGCATCCATTCTTTTCCTGAGTTCTTGGATCATCTTTATGATCATTACCCTGAATTCTTTCTTGGGTAGATTGCTTATCTCCACTTCATTTAGTTGTTCCTTAGGGATTTTACCTTGTTCCTTTGTCTGGAACATATTCCTCTGCTGTCTCATTTTGTCTAAATTGTATTTGTATTTTTATGTATGTGGAAAGTTAGATATGTTTCTCAACCTTGGAGAAGTGGCCCTCTGTAGGGATGTCCTATGCATCCCAGGAGTACACTTCCCTCTCTTCACCCATGTGCCAGGCACCAGCTGGTGCCAGGGTAGGTCCTGACCTGTTTGAGGACCTGTTTGAGGACTCAGTTCCACTGGCTGAGGAATTGTAGGGTTTTGGTTTTGGTTTTTGGGGTGTTTTGTTTTGTTTTGTTTTGTTTTGCTTCTGTTGTCTGTCTCCTGGTGTGTGAGGCTGATCTAGAGACTTGTACAGGCTTCCTGGTGGGAGGGGCCAGTGCCTGCCCACTGGTGGATGGAGCTGGATCTTGGCCATCTGGTGGGCAGAGCCATCTCAAGGGGCATGTCTAGAGGCAGCTGTGGGCTCAGAAAGTCTTTAGGCAGCCTGTCTGCTGATGGATTGTGTTGTGTTCCTGCCTTGTTGGTTGTTTGACCTGACTCATACCAGCACTGGAGCCTACAGGCTGTTGGGTAGAGCCAGGTCTTGGTGCTAATTACCAAAGCAACATGTCTGTCTCCAACAAGAGTTCAAGTAGATGAACACTCCCTTATATTTCTGCCACTAGCTTTTATGACCCCAGAGAGGGCCACAGCCACCCCTAATTCCCCAGGAAAATCTCTAAGACCAGCAGGTAGGTCTGGCCCAGGTTCCTATGAAGTCACTGATTTTGCCCTGGGTCCCTGTGCACATGAGACCTTGTGTGTGCCCTGCAAGAGTGGAGTCTCTGTCTCCCACAGTCCTGTGGTGCTCCTGCAATCAAACCCCACTGGCCTTCACAGCCAAATGCTCTGGGAGCTCCTCCTCCTGATGCCAGGCACCCAGGCTGGGGAGCCTGACATGGGTCTCAGAATTCTCACTCCTGTGGGAAAATTTCTGCAATATAATTATTCTCCAGTTTGTGGGTGGACCACCCAGGGAGTATGGGATTTGATTATATCATAAGTGTGTCCCTCCTACCATCATGCTGGGTTTCTTCTTTATGTCTTTGGATGTAGAATATCTTTCTTAGTAGGTTCCAGTATTCTTCTTATTGGTTGTTCAGCAATTAGCTGTAATTTTGGTGTTCTTGTAAGAGGAGGTAAGCTCAAGGTCCTTCTACTCCACCATCTTGTCTTCTCCCATAAGCCTAATGTCTTAATACAACTTTTCTATTTGTCCCATCTGTTCTTTGTATCTTTAGCTCTCCTCCCCTGACTTCTTCTGGATTAATTAGTATTTATTGGTCCATTTTATTTCGTTTATTAGATTTTTAGTTATATAATGTTGTATTGTTGTCATGTTTACCCTAAATACTAACCATACATTCTTGCCTTATTATAGTCTACCTTAACTTAGTAGTTTAACCACTTCTCAAAGAATGAAAGAACCATAAAACCATTTAACTCCATTTATTTCCTTTATGCACTTTACTTTAAAAATATTTTTAGTTCTACCTACTATAAATCCCATGGCAAGTAATTAACATTGTTGCAAAAAACAGTCAGTATTCTTTTACATTTACTCATATGTGTATCTTTTCCAAGGGAACTTCAACCCGTTCTACAATTCTGTTTGTCCATCTAGGTTCATTTTACTTTAACTTAAAGAACATCCTCTACTACTTATTGTAGCTTGAGTTTGCTGGCAATAAATTCTATCAGTACTTGTCCAAAAATGTCATAATTTTACCTTAATTTTTGAAGAACATTTTTGCTGGGTACAGAATATAGCTTGGGATTTTTTTTAAATATAATTCCTTTAAAAAAGTCATTGCATTGCCTATGACTTTCCATAGTTTCTTTTCAAAGTTCATTTCTAAGATGTATTGTTATTTCCTAAAGATAATAATTCTTTCTCGATGCTCTTGACATTTTTTCACTTCCATTGGTTTTAAACAGCTTGCTCATGGTGTACCTAGGTCTAGTTTTCTTTCTGTTTTCCCTAACTGGTATTCTCTAAGCTATTAGAATCTATATATTAATTTATTTAATCATTATCACTTTTATGTGGAATCTAAAATGTGGCACAAATGAACATATCTACAAAAGAGAAACAGACTAAGAGACATAGAGAATAGACTTGGTGCAAAGGGGAAGGGGGGTGAGGGAGGGAAGGACTGGGAGTGTGGTATTAGCAAATGTAAACTATTATTTATAAGATGGATAAAGAGCAAGGTCCTACTATATAGCACAGGGAACTATATTTAATATCCTGTAATAATCCATAATGGAAAAGAATATTTTAAAAAAAGAATGTATATATGTGCATAACTGAGTCACTTGCTGTACAGCAGAGATTGGCACAACACTGTAAATCAACTATACTTCAATAAATAAATTTTAAGAAATAAAAATAAAATTTATTTCATCATTTGGCTTTCTGACACATGTTTATAACCCTTTAGTGTATTATTTTCATTATCTTGGGTGGCTTTGCCTCAATTAAGATACTTTCTAGTGATCTCTTGAACTCACTAATGCTGATTTCTAAAACTAAAAAAATAACATACCCAAAATTAGGTAATCACTAAATACATTTAACACTAGACTGGATATGAAGACAGGGTGAGTCAAAAGATACTGTGGTTCAGGGGCTGAAAAATCACTCTGGCCTAGGATATCTAGGCTTAGAGATTTGGAGTTTATGATGTAAAAAAAAAAAAAAAAAAAAAAAAAAACCCTAACCTTCCAGAGTTTAATGTCCAATAACTTCATGAGATTTTAAGCACTCAGGTACCCAAGATGCTAAAATTCAGGGGATATTGCATCCCATAGCATTCCTCCAATGAATTATGTGGTTCTTTCAGTAACAAAGGCTATACTGCCACAGGATATAAGAAGTTTATACTTCTAGAACCACAGGGTACTATGGTTTGAAACGCTGCTTCCAGAACTTCATGGATTCAGGCTCTAAAGTCAAAATCTCTTTGGCCTATGGCTCCAGGATTCTGTTTCAAGGGTGCTATGGTACGTGGGGTACAAGACTGAAGCCTAGATGGACCCAGGGCTCTATGGCTTCTAAGCCCTATAAGGCCAGTGCACTGTATTCTTCTGGCTATATAGTCAAACAAAACAAAACAAAACAAAACAAAGCTGTGGCCCCTTGACAGTTCTGAATCTAAAATGACTACAGTTTTAATGTTTTGACTCATGCTTTATGATGCCAGAGTACTCTAGCCCAAAGTCTCTATGACTCTGGGCCTTTATGAGACCTGGAGGTTTGTGGTTGAGGCTCTTGATGGATTCAGGCCCCACAGTCCTATGTTTCAGTGTTCCTATGATTCTGTGGCTCCATGTCTACGTGGCTCCTGATATGTAAGGTACCAAGACTCTAAGGTAGGCCTAGGCCTATAAGGTCCAAAGGTGATGGGATGGCAGGGTGTCTTGTCTCAGGGAACCACTGTACCAGCACTCTCTGCTTTCTGAGCTTTCTAAATCAAGAGCAATGAACGATCCCCAGGGTCCTTGTTACCTGCTTCATTTTGGTACCAAACATGGAGCCGCTCGCGTCAATAACAAACACCACGTTTTTCTTAACAGGTGGAAGGCTTCTGGGTGCAAAGTAATGAACAAAATAGCCATCGCAAATCTGGAGAAAAAGAAGTGGAATCAACAAAAACTGTGAAAGCCAGTCTAAATCAAGTCCCCTCTTATTTTGCTGCATAAAACCCTGCTCTTTTCCTTCCTAGGCCTTATCACTGTTGCTATTAAATAGGCATTTGTGGGATTGTTTGCTCAATGTCCATCTCCTCCACCAGAAGTGTATCTCTGCTGGTCAGGCTGCCAGCCCAGGGCCTGCCCCTGAGCTGTGGAGAAAATGAGACTGGCTTGTGGCCCAAGGCTCCAGGGATCAGGATCTCTGTAATATGTGAGTTCCTGTCTGTGAGAGCTGGGCTTGCATAGTCTTGAGGGCCCCTAGGGACGTTTTGCCTGGGCTCCAGGAACTGAGAGTGTTGTTTTAACCTCCCTCTATAGAGTGAGCCTGGGGCCCGGCTCCATTGCTGCCAGGGGCTGGGAGTTTGCAGGGCCTCCCTCTCCTCCTTAAACCTCCTTTCTGCTGTTGCTGGGCAGAGCAGGGAGGGGAGGAGGGAGCAGAGGCTGAGTGAGCTATTTGTTCAGAGGGGATTGGTTAGACCAGGTGCAGATGCCTTGGGCTATCGGGGATATGATTGGCTGCTGACCCCCTTCCCCCACTCCATCTCTCCTTCTGCAGAGCCTGGGGCCTGGGACAGTTGAGGGAAGGGGAGGGGGAAGCTGGAAGGGCCCCCAGGACCAGTGGCAGCTCAGCCTAAGGAAGTATAGGCTTGCTGAGGGTCTGAGCTGCCCAGGAGCCTGAAGCAAGCTCTGTCCTGGGATAACCAGCTTATTCTCCTCTCAGCCCTTCAGGCATTCTCCGGTCACAAAGCTGGACACACTATCTCCTCCCATCTTGGAGGGCGGGAGGGGGGTGGTGGAGAGCAGGAAGGAGATGGGAGGACATCTTGCTCTTCCCCTCCACCCCAGCCTTTGAATTAATTCACAAGCACAAGCGTAGGCTTTGTCTGCACTTTTTCCTGGCACTCTACAGCAGTTCCCCAAGCCCTGGGTCAACCATCCTGCAACTGCCCAAGCCACAGGCAGAGTCCAGCTGCCCTTCTGTGTTCTTCCCATACCTGGGTAGGTGAGAGCTTCTGGGAAAATCACATTCCTACCTCTCCATGGTCCCAGGCTCACCAGTGACCCCACACCTCACATCCTATTATGTAAACCAGAGGCATGACCCAGGTCACCAACCTCTCACACTCCCTTCAACTGTCATGCCACCCCATTCTCAGGAAATGCCTCCCCTCCCTCTTCATGAAAAAATTAAGGGCACCAGGCCATGTCCCTTGGACTGCCCACCCCACCCTTGCGCAGGGTCCACACACCTATATGCCTCCTCCCTCTACTGAAAGACAAAACAATCCTTCCCTGACCCCATGCATGCCCAGCCTCCAGTACCTCCTCCACCAGCCAGACTCCTACTCTCCAACCCAGCCCATGCACCCGACTGGGTCTTCTTTAGAGTTTAAAAATGTTGGTGTCTTTTCCATCCACTAAGACAACCTCCATTCATCCCAATCCCACCCAAACTTCAAATCAGCTCCTTTCTTCCCGGTAGCATGCCAAGGTAATGAACTCGGCAGCTGCAATGGTCTTCTCACCTCCGGTTTACTCCTCTGCCCACTGCAGCCTGGCTCCCACCCCCACCGCTGATCCATCTCTCACCAAACGTAGCAACGACCAGTTGGTTGGAAAACTCAGTGGGTGTATTTCAGTTCTCACCAGACTGCACCTCCCTGATATATTTCACAATTGACAATCACTTCTGCTCCTCAGAAGAATCTTTTCCCCTGGGATCCAGAGAGGATGAACACTCCTTATTCTCCTACCAGCTCTCAGGTCCATCGGATTCAGTCTCTTTCTTCAGCTCCATTTCCCCACTGTCCCTTAAACAGTGTTGCCTAATATTTGTCTGTCATGGCGTGCAAAGAGAATGATTACGTTTGTGTAGCACAATGGAGGGAAGTGGTGGGGATTTACAGCCCTGAATAGGCTGATGGCAGCTCCGTGGGGCCAGATACCCCAAGGGCTGTGGAGATCAATAGCTCCTAGACTGGGAAGCTCTACCTTAGCAACTGCCATCCTGGGTCTGCTCTTCTGGCTCTATACATTTGGCCTGGGTCACCTCCCTAGCTCTCTTGGATTCAACCCCTGAATCTCCACTGCTGACCCCACAACTCTTTCCCCAGTCCGATGCTCTTCACTCTTCCCCCTCCACAGCTTCATACACACTCACCATTGGACCTGTTCCCTTGGATGGCTGAAGCCTCCAATGTATGCTGCCCAAACAACAAATTCATTACCTTCCTCCCATCTCAGCCTTGCGTGTCTTTGTCATTTAGAGGCACCATCATCCACATGGTCACTCCAGATACAAACCTGAGTGTCACCCCTGAATCCTCCTGTGTCCCTCACTCCTCACATCCAACCAGCCACAAATTCATGCTGGTTTGATCTGCTGGATATGTCTCAGGCCCAACCCGCCTCGCCATCCCAAACTAATGAAGTCCAAATTTAGGGCTCCTTTCCCTCTGGTTTCCCTGCTTCTCCTGGGGCCCCTCCCGTCCATGCATCGTTGCAGCAGCTGCAAGGTCTGGTCTTTCTAAACACAAACCTCATAGCGTCATTCCCTCTCAGGGCTCCCTGGGCATGTTCAACATAAATTTTATGTTCCTTATCAAGCCCCTGCAGCACTCATGGCCTTCAGTCTCACCTCTTAGCATTTCTTGGGCCTCAAATCAAAACTCCAGGAACTCCAATCCACTTGTAGTTCCCTACACACCCCTGGATATTTCCAGCCTCTATTCTTTGTATCATGCAGCCCTCAGTTTACTAGACTGCCTTTGCCTTCTGAGAGCCCCCCTTCCCAACTTGGCACACTTCTTTGAATTCTTTAAGACCCAGGTAAGGCTCCCTGACCTCCTCACCCCTCATGATGGCTTCCATCATACTTACGTTGTCATTGATAAAGCACTTCTCATCTTGTGTCATTCTCGTGTCTCTCTGTTTCACCTGGAGACAGTGAATAAGATCTGTGTGTGATTCACTTCAGGGTTCCTGACATCAGCCAGCAGTGGGCATAACGGATTAGGTGCCCATGGAGTAAATGTGTTGGGCTTTGAAAGGCGGGCATACTCAAGTAAAATGGGAGGTGAATTGAGGGGTTCTTGGTTGGGGGATGCAGGAATCATAGCACACAGTGGATGGGAGTATCAGTCGTACTATTTAATGCCTAGTTCCGTCTGTTCTATCTGTATCTTTACTCCAGGCAATGATGGGAGAGGTAAAGAATGAACAAGCAGACAAATGTCTCAGTTCACACGTGCACGCGCGCGTGTGCACTCACACACACACACACACACACACACACACACACACACCAGAACACCAGGTTAAGGCCCTGCTGCCACCTACTGGCATGATACCCTCAGCTCCTATTCTGAGAGGGTGAATTGCTTCTATTCCCCTTACACAACAGGCCTCTGTTATACCTCTGTGCCTCTGCATATGCGATTCCCCTCTCTCTGCATGCCCTCCCCTTCATCCTATCGGCCCAGGTGGAGGTAAAGTCTATTCAGTTTTCCTATGCTAACTTAAAGGCCAACTCGTTCAGGAAGGCTCTCGTGAAACCCTCCTCAGTGGTATCCATACGTAACCCATTACATATTTATACACAGCCCTTAGAACCTTTTATGACTGCTCTGGCTCTATGTATCGAGTTACCTCAGGATGGGACATTTCCAAAGGGAGATTAGGGACTGTGTCCAACTCATTCCTGACTTCCCAGAGTCACTGAGGGCAGGACTGGGCTAGAGATGTTTCCAGCTTGATGGAGGTGAGTCCACATATGAATGAATGAATGAATAAGTAAGTGCATGAGGAGAGGTGTAACCAAAGCACTATACTAGCCCAGAGCAGAGAGAGGAATTGTAAGTGGGGTGGGGTCATCATGGAGGTGGCACTGAAGCAAGGTTTTCAGGGATGAGGAGGACACTCACCAGTGGAAAAAGGAGGGAGAAGACATTCCCAGGGCGGCAGACAGTATGAGCACATACTCAGGCACAGATGACTGGCAGGTTCAGGTGCTTTGGGACATTGGTGTGTGGTGTGGCGTGGTGTGGGGCAGCTGGAGGATGGTTTGTGTGCTGGAGGCAGTGAGAGGTGTGGTGGGAGAAGCAGGCTGGGACCAGACCTCTCAGGCTGCCATGCAATTGTTGTTGTGAAGCCAAGGGTCCCGGATCAGCCTCTACCCCTCTGGTAGAGCGTGGGACCTCTGCACATTCTTCGTGAGTGTGTGAGCTCAGAATTTAAGGGCTCCCTGTTTAGGCAAATGGCTCAAGTGAGGCAAAAAGAATTTTTAAAACTTAGAGACATCCAGAAAGCCCAAGAGAACATGAGAGTATCAGAGCTGCAGAAAGTGTGAGAGACTAATCGCTGGCCAATGGTTGCCTTTCCGAAAGGTCTGGTTAAGAGTGGGCTATGACTTGCTTCAGTTAGGAATGTATTCACCTGGATCTTGATTCAGTTTATACAGTTCCGGGTGTCCAACCCTTTGGGGGACACATGTGCCTCACCAGGTGTGAAGTCATGTGTCGCTACACACCGTCCTATCCGTGTTCACTAGTCCTCACTGATCCCTAGGGAGAAACAAACGTGCACCTTGTGGAGGCCAGCGCCTTGTTTCCCAGGTCTGTCTGACTCCAGAGCCCACGCTCTTTCCATTCTCCTGGCCCTCTCACCTGCACATCTCCAACGATGTCCTCCATGACTACATCATACTGGACCACGAAGTCGGCCCTGATGCCTGAACTGGAGAAGGCAGACTGGTCTTGCAGTGTCGCGCAGAAGGTAATTCGGACACTGGTCTCTCCTCTCTCAATCCTGGTGGATGGGGGCGAGTCAGCCTCACCTGCATGGGTGGGGAGGGGTTAGGTGGGATGGAGAGCTCACCAGGCAGAAAGTCAGGTAAAGGGACATCAAAAGAGGCAATATCTGGGGAGGGTGAGAAGTAAGCCCTGCACCACCTGCTGTTCCTTTTGCCTGCAACGCCCCTCCACCTGCCCAAATGCTACATTCCTCTCCCAATCCTACAACCAGCTCCCCCTACTCTGCCTCTTCCACGGGCCCAGCCTGACAGACCCAGCCCCCACTCAGCTCCCAGGCTCTGGCAGCCTGGCCCTCACTCACAACTTCATCCTGGCTCATTTGCCATCCATCCAGGGAGCCCAGTCTCTGGAGGAGTGTCATGTCCCCAGGAGCCTGGATCTCCTCCCGGAGAGACCGTGTCGTGTGTGTTGTGGAGAGAGACAGATACACAGTCAGGGCCTCGATCTCCTCCCATGCCCCTTACTGCTGTGGGAAACTGCAGCCCAGCAACGTTCTCTTCTAGATAGAATTTCATGTGTTTTCTTCCCCCTCTGGCTTCTTGACTCTCAGAATCACGTGTGTGAATAAGACTTTTAGCGCCTCATGAAATCACAGATGAACTTCTGGTCCCGGATGTTTGCTGAGCTGGCCACAAGATCAACTCCTCTGGAATTTCAGCCCAAGACAAATGTCCATTTAGACATGCCTCTGTGCCTCCTTTTTTCCAGAAAATGGAAACTAGGGAATTCTGCTCCCCACCCCCCTTTCCTGCTACAGCTGTCAGGAAGCTTAGGGGCAAACTGAGCCCCCATACTCTCTGAGGCGTCTGCTTACATACATTCCCTTGGCTTCCTTCCTTTCAGAGGTCTTTGTTCTGTTTTATCCCCACAGGATTGGCTCTCCCCTCCGTTTTAACCTTTAAGGAGAAGGGGGGAGGGAGCTGCCATTTATAGCTTAGGGTTTAAGCGTGCAAGCTCCAAGGACTCAGATGCTGCCTGTGGGCCCCTGGACAAGTTATTCACACTCTCTAAGCCTCAGGCTCCTCATCTGTAGCACGGGAAGGATAATAGCTCCTCTTTCATAGACAGTGTTTGTGCGAATTCAGTGAGATCATTTATGTAAAGCATTTGGAACCATACTTGGATCTTAGTAAGTGCTCGATAATGCTAATGATTACAATTATCATCAGGTCTTCATTACTCTGTACCAGTGATTTGCAGAGAGGAATTTTCTCAAATTCTCACAGTGGTCCTGGGCCATCGATTGCACGTCCCCATCGTACAGACGGGAAAAGTGAAGCAGAGCCAGTGAGTGATTTGCCTGCTGCCCCACCTTTGGAGAAGGTCAAAGCTGGGATTTGAACCCAGGTCTGTGTCTGTCTCTCTCTTGTCTGTATTCCATACTGTCTCTCTGGGTCAGCAGGATCCAAGTAGGTAGGACATCCGAAGCTAAACAGTTTAGCGAGAGTGGCCACATGACATGGGTGATTTCTCTGTGCCTGTCCACTTGTCCCTCAGCGGAGGCGTCTAGGCCGGACCAGTGGTTCTCCAATCTGACTGGACATCAAGTTCACTTGCAAATGGGTTAAAAAGATAGGTTCCTGGGCCCCTCCCCAACCTACTGAAGCAGACTCCAGGAGGGTGGGGTCCAGGAATCTGTATTCTGACAGCTCACATAGCGATTCTGCTGGCCGTAGCCAGTGTGGCCTTCAAACACCTTGAGATGGAAAAACAAACACCTTGAGATGAAGTTTGAAGCAAGCCTGGCAGCCAGGACATCTCTCTGGCATACAGGGCCTGAGATGATGTCCTCTGGGTCAGCCTGCACTTCACACTGTCCTCCCATTGCCCTTCCATTCTCAGTGGTGATTCCAGAGGAAAGCAAGTGTGGGCTCTGAATCCCTTAGCAATGTCAACATATGATTTCATGGAGCTGACCCAGCAACTCCTTCTCCCCTTTTACAATTTCAGGAGGGAAATCACCACTGCGGGAAATGTGGGACTTGCTGGTTTCACACAGCTTGCAAGGATGAGAGCAAGTTTGTAACCGAAATATTTTCAACTCCAAACCTGCCCTCTTCTCCTTGTTTGAATGGGAAAGGAACCTAGGGCAGAAGTGGTATTAGAGGGAAGCAGAGGGAAAAGGGGCAGCTTCCCATTTAGGGAAGGCCAGTCTTATGGTTGACCTGTAGTGCTGCTCACATACTTGTGTGGGTGTTGGTGTGCAGGCGGCTGGTCCTCAGCGGTGGTACGTGAAGATAGCCAATGCCTGTCTTTTCTGACACTGTGACCTCTACACTCAGCCTTGTCACCAATTGGGGTCTCAGGCTCACCACCAGCTGGTACTGGCCCTGGTGCCGCTGCAGCAGCTCCTCATAGGCGAGAAAAAAGTCACCTTTGTGGCTGTTGCCAGGCTGGTGAAGATGCGAAACTTCTCTGATTCTCAGTCCCTGGTCTTGAAAGGGAGGAGGATGAGAGATGGGATGTCGTGAGGAGGAGGGGAGCTATTAGATGACCTAGTTCTGGCTACCCCCTCTCTGGCCCCAGCAGACCTGGCCAGGCTTCTGTTTCAGCTAAGTCCCTCAACCACAGTTAGTTATTCACTCACCCACTTGTTAAACTATCTCTCTCACTCATTCATCCTCTTAAATATTCTGCCTAAGAAATTCTATCACAGGCAGCTTACCCATAAGGAAATTATGTTAGTGAAAATCTGAATCTACAATAAAACAATAAGGGAGTAATGATTTATTTTATAAAAAGAGGTTTCAATTTACACACAATGTCTCTTTCCCTTCAAATAACCCCTCACGCCCACCCCTCCCCCATGCTTTAGACTAAGCTTGTTTATACGCCATTAATTCCTCAGTATGCAGTAGCCAAACCTAAAGTTTCCGTGCTTGATGAAACTCTTTTGGAGGCTGAGAGGAAACATTGAAGGAAGACAATACACTTCTGCCATCAGAATGGAACTCAGTTAGGAAACAGGATTTGATTTAGAGAAATCTCACTTGAACATAACCTTACCGGAAGATGCCAGTTCTTAAATAAGCCACATCCTGCTGGCAGGAGGAAAGTGGAAGTAGTGAAGTAAACTCCCATTTATTGAACACCTACTCTCTTATCGGTTTTGCTATTCATTAACTCACCTCATCTTCATGTAATCCTATGAAGTAGAGATCATTATCCCCACATTACAGAGGTAGAGATTGAGGCCAAGTGAGAACATGTGTAAGTCCCTGATCACACATCTAAGATGAACTTGTCATGTTTCAGACTGGTTGGAGCCTTACCTGATGCCTACATGAGCAGCTATTTTTTCCTTGCTGATGGGCTTCCTCATAGATTTTCTTTTCCTGGTGCTTCTCTTTGACTTCTGCAATGTAGACTTTATTGTTGATGGTCCTGATGGAGCAGGAAAGAGGAAGGACAGACAGAAACAGAGAAAGGAAAAAAGAGATGGTCAGTGACATAGACAGAAAGAGACATACAAAGAAGATGGAAGAGGAGGATGAGGGATGGGGAGAGAAAAAGAGCAAAATAGAACTGTGAAGCCAGAGTGAGAGAAGGAAGAAGAGAAGAGAGCAGAGTCCAGGGAGATAAAAGCAGGTGAAGCAGTTATCATTATCTCCATTTGTCAGGTGGGGAAATAGAGACCACACAGTTGGTATATGGTTGACTTGGTGTTAGGACTTTATGTTTTCCAAAGTGTTGAATGAATTCCATGTTTTGGCACATAAAATAATTTTAGGTGGGACACAACTGAACATTTTTATTACAATTGTTATATATTTACTGTAATGTGTATTAAAAATATAAGTAGCACGTTGAACACATGAGCTCATAGATATTGTTACTTAGGATAAGCCTAACTTAGGTAATCTTAAGTGTATCTATTTACAGAAACTATATTAAGTAACTAATATGGTGGGTGGCACAGGCAGTAAAAATTGTGAAAGCAGAATGCAAGTTGCTGCAAAGGCATCTGAGATTGACTAGGGAAGGGGCCTTGACCTTAGCGGGCTCAGAGACCAATGAGATACTAATTCAAACTTGTTTTACCCCAGTTTTTCCTATTGCTCTAAGGAAGGTAATAAGGTATAAAGGAGTTCAAAGAAGGGAGGAAGCACTTTTGCCCAAGTCTTCCAGAAAAGGTCCTAGAGGAGGTGGCCTTGGTGGTGGGGGAGTTCAAATTAGGGAAGATTTGGACAAATGATCATCACTGGCCATGCCTCCTCAGTCTCCTTTGTTGGCTCCTTCTCTTCTTGATTCTAAATCTTTGGAACATTCCTAGACTCTGCTCTAGACCTCCCCTTCCTCTCCTCTGTTCTTTCTACAGTCACTCTCTAGGTGAGGTCATCTAGTCCCATGGGTTTAAATATCATTTGCACACAGCGGCCTCCCAAATCTGTATCTCTAGTGTGGACCTGTCTCCTGAACTCCAGACCTATATATCGCTTACTTGACATTTCACTAGCATTTCCAATAGGCACCTAAAGCTTAACATATCCCAAACTGAGTTCCTTGTAGCTCCTCCACCTCCCAAATCTGCTCCTCCCTTGGTTTTCCTTATCTCAGGAAATAGTTGTTCGGCTGGAAATCTTAGAGTAATGCTTGCCTCCCTTCTTCCTCTCATACACCACTTCTAATCCATCAGGGAATTTTGACCCTATCTTTAGATATGTCCACAATCTGATTACTTCTCCCCACACCCACAATTACTATCCTAATCCAAACTACCAACATTTCTTGCTTGGATAAATGCAACAACCTACTAACTGGCCTCCTTCTTTAAAGCCTTGCCTCCTTATTACCTGTTCTCTTCACAGCAGTCAGACAGATCCTAGATCCTGTTAAATCCTAAGTCAGACCATGTCCCTTCTTTGCTCAAAAGTCTATGTGGCTCTTGTCTCAAATCAGAGTAAAGGCCAAAGTCCTCACCAGGGCCTCCATGGTCCTATACTATATGGCTCCCTGTCACCTCTTTAACCCCATCCCCTCCTTCTCTTCACCTTATTTATTATTCTCCAGCCACCAAGGCCTCCTTGCTGTTTCTTGAGTTTTTTCAGAACACTCCTGTTTAAGAGCCTTTACAATTTCTGTTCCCTTTGTTTGGAACACTCTTCCTCCAGATATTGGCAAATCTTATACTCTCTCTTCTTTCAGGTCTTTGTTCAAATGTCATTTCCTCAGAGAGACATCCTTGATCGCTCCTAAACAGCGCCTTCCCACTCACTCTTGATCTCTCTTGCTCTACTTTCTATTTCTTTGTAACACTTATCCATAAACTGACATATACTTCCTTGTTTATTTTTCCCTTATCTGCCTTCTCCATTGGACTGTAAGCTCCTTGAGGGCAGGGATTTTTTCTGTATTAATTGCTGCTGTATCCCCAGTACCTGGAATGCTGCCTGGCACATAGTAGGCGCTCAACAATTATTTGTGGAATGGGCATTCAATACAGACAGCAGGAAAACACAGGGACCATGTTTCAGAGAACAGCAAGTAGTTAGATTTGGCTGGAACAGAGAGGTAGGGAAAGGAGTTATGGAGAGAAGTTTGGAGTGGTTGTATAAGCCTAGAGAATAAAGGGTTTTGAACACTAGACTCAATGAGCTCATATGACAGTGAAGACTAGATATGGAGAATGGGAGTCCAAGATAAATCTTGAAGGGGGGGATGGGTCAGATCTGGTCTTTGAGGAGTGATAGATAGTTCCTTGTCCTAGAGAACATTACTGCAACTCTGCAAGCGGCAGGAACAACAGTCTCTCTTTAACAAATGGAAGGCACAGGTACTGGGGGTGGTTGGGGTAGAATGAAGTTATTTGACCAAAGAAGCAGTTTCTAGGAACACTTGAGGAGGATATGCAACCTGCAGAAAAGACCACTCAGGTGGGAAGTGTTTCTAGGCAGCTGAAACAGACTATTGCTGTGGCTGGGCTCATGTGGGGGTGGGCTGAGCTGGCATTGCCCCAAGGTCTCCTGGGGGTTGTAGGGGTGTAGGGTGGGGCTGGTCTGGCAGCAGCACACTGGGGCCTCTCTATGTGTGCTACCTGCAGCAAGCATACTTTCCATGGAGTCTGCCCAAAACATTTCCTCCAGCCTGCTTTGCTTAATTAAAAAAATTATTTTGGAGTTTTTTCTATTAGAGCAAAAATCCACATTCTGTTTGACTGCTTAGCTCTTGTATCATTTGACCAGCAACCTCTCTTGTGAGCCCCCATACTCCAAACCCATGCTGTCTTTTTTGCCTTTGATCTTCCTGGGTCACCCACACACAGTGATCCTGGTTCCTTCCAGTCTTACCCATATGGAAATCCTGTTTCCAGGAAGCTTTCTTTGACTACCTCACCACCTCTCCCATGAACTCCCTTGCCAGGGACACACTGCCTACCTCCTCCAACCTTTCCTCTCTTCGGGGGAGTGCCATCTGTCCATCAAGGCCAGGAGGTTCCTGATGACAAAGCTCAGGCTCTAGGGCTGCTGTTAACAGAGGCTTTAAGATTGTTTATAGCACAAAGCCCACCTCTGGTGAGGGGGTCTGTGCAAAGGCCGAAACTCTGCACGTGCTGGCCTCATTCATCTGCTAAATCTGAGTCACTCTTCCCGTTGGGACCATTTTCTAATTCACACTAAGGTATTATATGAGCCAATGAGGCCCCACCAAGTTCTCCTTATCTGCTCCTCCTCTCAACGTTTACCATCTCAAAGAAGGCACTGTCATCTACCAGGTCAGACAAGCTGAAATCAGGTGGGCACCTTCTATCTTTACTTACTCCCCACATGTATGCACCAGGTTGTTTCTCCCTCCTCATGGTATCTCAAATCCCACCCCCACTACGCTGTTCCAGCCCTCAGCAGCCCTTATGCGGATATTGCCTCAGGCTCCTTACTGAGCTCCCTGCTTCCCAGCTGGCCTTTCCAGCCCACCCCACCTCACTATTGTCACTCCTTGCTTAAAACCTTGCCATATCTCCTCATTATGGGCCACAGTTATTTCTAAAGTGGAGTACACACACTCTGGGGGTGCTGGAGTGTGTACACGCCAACACACACTGAGGGAGTGGGAAAACAATGTTAACACTCTACTTATAGGGTTTTCTCTTACATTGTCTATGTATATTTTTACATATGCTTCATAATGTACCTAATATATTTGCTCAGTAGTGTATTTATAGACTTTATAAATTAATAAATAATATATATTTGGGAAGTACATGATCAATTTTTTCCTGATGGGTGTGCAAACACATAAGATGGTTTGGAGACCATCAAGTAAGGTCCAGGTGCTTGGTCTGGCATTGGCAGCCTTCTACCACCTAGTCATTCCTTACCTCTCCAGTCTCAATTTTGACCACTCTCTACCTCTGCTTGTGCCCTACACTCTGGTGACACTGAAGTCCTTCCAGTTCCCCTAATGGGGAAACATTTATTCCTGTGCTCCTTTTGCCTGGATTCTCCAGCCCTGCCCTCAGCCTGCTTGCCCGATGAACAGCTCATATTTTGAACCTCAGTTTAGGTATCATCTTTGTGAGGCTTTCTCTGCATGGGGCTGAGGAACTGACCACTGTCTCCTGGTAGGCCTCGCCATTCCCACCATCCCGCATTCACGCTTCTCTTTCTTCCCAGCATACTTTATTAAAATTATCTGCTTTCATTTTTATTTCCCCCATTAGACTGTGAACTCTTTGGGAGCAGGACCATGTGCAATTCATCTTCCTTTTTCCGTAATACCCAGCCCAGTGTAAGTCACACAGTCAGCATCAGGAAATGTTTGTTAAAAAAATAATCAAGCAAATATTATCAAGGAAATATTATCTGCCCGCCACTAATTTTAGCATATATTTTCACATATATTAGCTCATTTAATCCTTTCAGGTGGGTTCTAATTTATTTTATTTTATTTATTTATTTATTTATTTTTGGCTGCACTGTGTCTTCGTTGCTGGGTGCGGGCTTTCTGTAGTTGCGGCGAGCAGGGCTACTCTTCATTGCAGTGCGCGGGCTCCTCATTGCGGTGGTCTCCCTTGTTGCAGAGCATGGGTTCCAGGTGCATGGGCTTCAGTAGTTGTGGCATGCGGGCTTCAGTAGTTGTGGCTCGTGGGCTCCAGAGCGCAGGCTTAGCAGTTGTGGCGCACGGACTTAGCTGCTCCGTGGTATGTGGGATCTTCCCAGACCAAGGCTCAAACCCGTGGTCCCCTGCATTGGCAGGCAGATTCTTAACCACTACACCACCAGGGAAGCCTGGTGGGTTCTAACTTTATCCCCATTTTACAGATGTGTAAAATGAGACTCTGATAAGTGACATGATTTGTCCTGAGTCCCATAGCTGGCAGAATCAGAATTCAAACTCAAGAGTGCATGCTCTCTATCACTATGCTCTGCTGAAAGAATGAACAAAAGAATGAATAAAACAGTGAGTTTGGAAGCAGACTTACATGGTGAAATTGGAGATAAAGGTGAGGCGAGGCAGATCCAGGTCAAAGATGACTTCATGAGCCTTGGCATGCGGACTGAACAAGACAGAGGTGACCAAGGTGTGGGCGTAGCGGGAAACCACAGTAGAATGCATTGAATAGATTTTCATCAACAGCTGAGGGAAGACAGGGAGGTGGGTTAGGTAGACTCTATCCTTGGCCTACATGTACTAGTACCCAGGACTCCTGGACAGGCCTCAAGGTACAAGTGGAGAAACTGAGGCCCAGAGAGGGAAAACAGCCTCTGTCATTCATTTTGTGGATCTGCCTAATATTTCAGTGAGCTTTACCAAGTCTCAGACCCAAAGGCTCACAGAGGATCACAAATCAAGGGACCTCTGGACAAGTGCTTCTCCAACTTTAATGTGCACATGAATTTCCTGGACATCTTGTTAAAATACAGATTCTGATTTAACAAGTCAGGGGTGGGGACTGAGATTCTGACTTTGTAACAAACTCCCAGGTGATGTTGATGCTGCTGGTCTATGAATTTTACTTCGGGTAGCAAGCCTTTAGAATATAACAGAGTGGCTGTCATTCATTGAGCTCTACTCTGTGCAAGACACTGTGATATATGTGTCTATAACTATATCTATATCTATTCCATTTTTAGGAACTCAAGTGTAAAGGATTGCACCTGGGGACTTCCCTGGATGTCCAGTGGTTAAGACTCTGCACTTCCACTGCACAGGGCACAGGTTTGATCTGGTTGGGGAACTAAGATCTCCCATGTTGCAAGGCGGGGCCAAAAGAGGGGAAAAAAAAAAAAAAGAATTGCACCTGATAAGTACAATCAGACACTGAAAGCATGATAAGCATTTGGCATCCATGATCTTATTTAATCCTCACATCGGCTCTATGGGCTACATAATATTATTGTTCATATTTTACAGATGTGTTAACTGGGCCCAGAGCCTGAGGCCGCACAGTAAGTAACATATCGATCTTCTTCCTGACCTTTCCTGAAGCCATGATCCCTTCATCTACCCACACGTCTAGCTCATTCTCAGTGTGGGGCAGAGGGAAATGAAGGCATTTGGGATCAGCTGGACCTAGAATCAAATTCTGGTTCTGCCACCTCTTAACTGTGTCAATCTCTGAGCCTCAGTTTCCTCTTCTATAACAGTAGATAGCTTAGCTATCTACTTAGCTATAATAGTAGAGCTTAGGTTACAGGGATGCTGTAAGGACTAAATGAAATAATAACTCTAAAATCCCTGGTGGAGCACCTGACATATGCTCAGAAAATAGTAACTCTTTCCTCTGGCCCTAGTTTCCTAGGACTGAGAAAGCAGACCAAATAACCTTCCACTGTTGCCCCCAAGGAGCTAATTTCCTTGCAAATCCTGGGGCTCTGTTCCCTCATCCCAGATCTAACCTTTGTGCTTGATGAGGAGGTCCCAGAAGGTCCCTGGCATGTCAGTTCCAGGAGAATGGTCAGCAAAAAGCTGATACAGATGAGGCATCTCCACTTAGACAAGATGCCACCTCTGGCCCGGGGCTGTTGTTCACATCCAGAAGGTCTGAGCCCAATCTCCAAACTCGTGCTCTTTTAAGCCTTCAGGTATCCCTTCTCTTGGGAGGGAGGGACTATCCTGAAGGGTGGGGAAGACTCTGAATGTGGCATTGAATCCACACAAGCCAGGATTGTCCAAGAGCTGGGGTTGGCATCTTGCCTGGAGAGGGGCCAGTTCCATGCCTCCCTTTTTCCCATCATCCAGCTGTAAGATGAATGGAAACTAAACATACTAGAGTTCTGGGTCTGTCTGTTTGCTGTGTTGGCCCAGGGTGGGGTTTTTCTTTCCTATAAACATCCACAGGAGCACAGTAACTGAGGCCAGAGAAAGGTCACTTAGCACTGATCATCTTAAAAAGGTAGCTGATATGAGAGAGGGGTTGGTGGAGCAAGGCCCCAATCCTGGTCCTTTCTGGCATGGATTTTAGCCTTGAGACAGGAAGGATTTACTTAGGGTCCCATAAAAATTGACTCTTACAGATATGAGTCTTACAATCTGCAGAATATTCAGAGGCCAAGATAGGCTAGGGTAGGACTGAGAAAATAAGATAGTGGTTCAAAGTAGAACTACTGGACTCAGACCATCTGGGTTTGTCTCAGTTCTGCCACTTACTGAGAGTGTAATATTGTGAAATTTAATTAATTGCTCTGCAGCCTCAGTTTCCTTACCTATAAAAAGAGAGTAATAATAGTACCTATTTCATAAAGTTGTTATGAAGATTAAAAAAGCTTGTACTTTCAGAATGCTTGGCACATGGTAAGCATTCAGTAAACATTAGCTGCTAGGACTAGAGCTGGATGAGGCCTGATTGATCTCGAAAGTATGGGAAGCTCCCTGTCCCTCTGGAGACCTAGATGGGGGAGGGGTGGGGAGATGCTCAGTTGATGGGCGTCAGTCTGCCTGTGGGAACCCAGAGATGCTCTGGACTGTGTCTACAGGAACTGTGGAGGGCAGGAGTGAGAACTGGAGCTGAGAAAGAAAATTACTTGAAGGTGTGCACACGGGACATCAGCATCAGTCAGAATCCCTATCCCTCTGCCCTTTCCATCCACATAGAGCACATGCAGCCCCAGCACTTACCTTCAGGCAAAATCTCTAACGACATTTTACAAACTGCGTAGGGAACATTCAGACTTGTCCTATGGCATTTGGTACCGCATAACAAAGCCTCCTCATTCTTGTATTTGGTGACCCATGGCCTGTCAGTTGCAACCTCCCCCAAGTCCACACGAGGTTTCCTGTCAGAATTTCCTCATGGGAGAGAGCCCTAGCTAGAAAAAAACAGCTCTGCTTATACAACAACAGAGAAACCCACATCAGCTACCAGTCCTTTTCCCTTACCTGGGATGGATAACCAAGGGTCTTCAGGCAAATTAAGGGAACCTGCAGCATGAAAGCAAAAGACTAAAATAAGAAAATAGAACAACTGACCCCAGAGAAATTGGGGAATTTTGGAAAGGAAAGAGAATTTCAGAAAAGAAATGATAATATCCTCAGCAAATTTCAAGAAGGTAAAACATGAAAAAAACAAGATGTAAATGCCACAGAACAGGAACAATCAGAGAAAAGAAAGACTCCTTAGGGATGGAAAATAAGTTGCTGAAATTAAAAGAAAATCAACAGAAGGACTGGGAAATAAAATTGAGGAAATTTCCCAGGATGCAGGGCCAAAAAACAAAGAAACACAAAGTAGGAGAGAAAATTTAAGAGATGAAGATTAATCCAGCAGGTTCAACATCTGAATAACAGGAGTCCTAGCCAGAGAGAACAGAAAAAATAAAGGACAATTTGTCAAAAACTTGTTAGAAGTTAATTTTCCAAAGCTGAAGAAGGATTTCCAGAACAGGTGCCCAGAACAGTGAACCCAGGTAATAGTGGATCCAACCCAAGCAATTACTACAACAGCCTCCTCACTGGTCTTCAGCTTCCTAATTTGTCATCCCTGCCCCCTTCACCAGTATATTTTCACAACAGCCAGAGGGATCCTTTTAAAACCCAAGTCAGATACTCTCCCACCTCTGCTAAAAACCCTCCTGTGGATTCCACTGTGGCTTGGCTTACAGGGCCCTATAAGATCAGGCCCCCATTACCTATCTGACTTCATTTTCTATTACTTCCCTCCTTGCCTTCCTCCACTAGTCTAGCAACACTGACTTTTATGTTCTTCAAAAATGGCAGGCACGAGACAAACAATGCCAGGCACAGTCCTGCTCTAGGGCCTTTGCACTGACTGTTCTTTCTATTTGGAATGTTCTTTCCCCAGGCATCCACTTGGCTAGCTCTCTCACTTCATGCAAGTCTTTGTTCACATGCTACCTTTTCAGTGAGTCTTTCTCTGACCAATCTATTTAAAACTTCAATAACCTCCCACTCTCACTGGCATTCCCTATCTTTTTTACCCTGATTTATTTTTCTCTATAGCACTGATAACACTTAAACTTGTTATATATTTTACTTATTTATCTGATCATTTTCTCTTTCTTCCTCACTAGAATATCACCTCCATGGGGACAAGGATCTGTTTCACTGCTGTATCCTCAGCTTCTAGAACAGTGCCTGGCACATTGTAGATAATAAATGTTTGTTGAAAGAATGAATACAATAAAGGCAAATAATTCAAGGAATAAAGAAAGGCTATTAGAGAATCCATGTGTGTGTGTGTGTGTGTGTGTGTGTGTGTGTGTGTGTACCTGTTCGAAAAAATCATGGTCTAACTACAAAGCAAAATAAAACATAACATGATTATAAGAAGCTGATGGAATATAAGAGGGACTCCCTTTGACCTTGATAGTAGAAACATTCTCTTTGGAGAGGCCGAAAGATTGTGACATAGGACTTGTAGAGAAGGAACTGTATTCCTGGCTCACTATTTGGCTGGGTTTTGAAAAATATTTACATAGTCATGATAATGTAAATCATGACTGGTTTTCAGGTTTTACAGTCAACATGAAGACAAAGCAGGGAAGAGCTGGTTGTGGCTGCAGGACAGAATGTAAATGTTAATAACCTAGACAATGTGAAGGAAAGATCAAACTGACAATGTGGGTCGTTCAATGGGCAGAGGGAGGGTGGTGGCTCTAATATCCTTGTCCTAAAAAGTGGGTAGTCAAAATTACCTGTCAAAAATGGATGGAATAAGGAATAGAGGTTTGAGTATATGTATTTTTTCAAGTTACAAAGTTAACTAGGAACAACAAAGGAATATCAGCGTTAAACATTGCAGGGGAGTGGAGGGAAAGTGAGGCAGTGTACAGAAACAAAGCCCTCATTGTCATACTTGAGAGTCAACAGGATATTGTCTAAATTTTATAAACCAAGAGACAAAGTATATACATGTTATCTAGAGTTGTAAAGGGAGCCACCAGCAGAACTAAGTGCAAGAACTGGGTTTTTTTTTGTTTGTTTTTTATAAATTTATTTATTTTATTTTTGGCTGCGTTGGGTCTTCGTTGCTGTGCACGGGCCTTCTCCAGTTGCGGAGAGCAGGGGCTACTCTTCTTTGCAGTGTGTGGGCTTCTCATTGTGGTGGCTTCTCTCATAGTGGAGCACGGGCTCTAGGCGCACGGGCTTCAGTAGTTGCGGCACGTGGGCTCAGTAGTTGTGGTGCATGGGCCTAGCCACTCCGCAGCATGTGGGATCCTCCCGGACCAGGGCTCGAACCTGCGTCCCCTGCACTGGCAGGCAGATTCCCAGCCACTGCACCACCAGGGAAGCCCAAGAACTGTTAAAAGGTTGCTTTGAAGGGGTGGGATGGAGATGGGGAGAGTCAAGGCAGGGGACCATTGTTTTTTATCATGTGCTCCTTCTTACTGTTTGATTTGTTGCCATGTATGTGCATTACTTTAATAAAAATAAGATCTTAAAAACTTCATGTTGATCTTACAACAAAATAGTTATATATCCTATGACACTTTATGACAATATCAGAATGGGTATGTGGATATCCAATTAGACTTGCCTCCACGGAGGAAAATCACACTGTAATGTGCCTTGCATATGTTTATGAAGAGGGTTGGAAAGGATATTATGGGACTTAAAACATTGGCAGTACTTGAGCATAGTAGTGGAGGTTCTGGTATTCGGCATCATACTGGCCTGGGTTCAAGTCCTCTCTCTGCCATTCATTAGTTGCTCTGTCATGGGCAAGTTACCTCCCTCACCCCCAGTTTGTCCGCCATAAAAGGAGGCTAATGCTCAAACAGTAGAAATGTAAGCCCCTCAAGAGAAAGAGCCACCTCTGTAGAGGTGCATAATATATAGTTGATGCTCAATGTCTGCATGTGAGGCCCGAACCTGCCTCACAGGTATGTGTTGATGAAGGACTCAATGTGCAAAGAGCAGGGGAGAAGGAGTGTTAGTTCAAAAGTGGGTAGCCGGTTTCCTCGTCTATGGGAAATTTGCCTTTGGTTTAATAAAATGTAGTCATTTTGGCTGTGGAAAGAATAGCTCTCAGGGCTTAGAGTGATACAAAATGAATTAAATTGCCCTGTACATAAAAGGAAGAAAACAATAAGAATTCACCAGCAGCTCAAGGGAGAGGGCACATGAGCCTGGAAATGGAAAGGAGGGGAGCTGCTTTCTCTGAGTATTGGGAACAGAAAGAACCCAACAGCGATAGGGAGTGGGGTCCAGGAGAAGGGTTGGTTAGGAAGCTTTTCCAGTGATGGGAAAGGCTTAGGAAACGTGAAGAACAGGAAAGTCTGATGTCCAATATTAAGTTGGTTGCTAGGCTGTGCTGTACAACTTAGATGACTAAAGAAGTGATAGGTAGCCTTGGAAGGAAATCTTTGCCACTTACTCCCAGCCTTCAGAATTTTCCAACATTCAGAGGTACTGATTTTTATATAGTTTGGGGGAAGGGAAATGTGTTAGGAGAGGACTGGTGGTGAGGATATTCTGGGCTTCTCATGTAAGCTTTAGGTGTCTGAAATCTTGGATGTCCCGGTACTAGGCAGTTTCATCCCCTGACATTCTGCAGTAAGCAGTCTTTAGCCTGCCTTTCCTTATCACCTGAACAGAGCTGCTTGGTGATAACTCAGCTTTTCATCTTTGTTCCTAGTTAATATGTAGAATCTATATGATTTCAGGTATTTTCCTGCTGATTTATGAATGCTGGAAACCGGTCTGGGACACAGTGACCTAGGTTCATCAGAGTTTATGGGCAGATGCTGAAGTTCAAAAGATTCCAAGAGTTTACAAAGAGAGAAGGTGGGAGGAAATCTCTCTAGTCAAATGATGAAGATTGTAAGTGAATTTATTTTTTTCTCTCCTGTTAAGGTTTCATCCTGTCCTCTGATCCCCAGATCATAAGATGAATGATTATGGTATTATGCTATGAAGGTGTTTGGCATTGAGAGGCACTGGGGAAGTTTGGCTTTGAAAGTCTCTGGGAATGTCTCTCTGATGGACATGGACTGAGATTTTGCCTGAGTCCCTTGAGTCCAATATCTCCTAAGGATCTGACTCTATATTCTTTTAAAGTTATCCCAGGATCCCAAAGGCCACAACCAGGACTTAAAATGTTGTGGAATTTAAAATGATGGAGGTTGTAACAGAGGGTAGATATAACAGAGGGCGTTCCATAGGGAAGAAATCGTATGAGCAATGGCTCCTAAGAGAAGGCAGGGCACATCTGGTAATAGTGAAGTGTTTGTTTGGAATATACACAGTACTCAGAAAAATAGCAAGAAAAAGCCTGGAAAACTAGTCAGGGCTAGATTTTGGGAGAGTCTCAAAATCAGAGTCAGACATTTCTTGAAAGAGTAGTTTATGCTCATTGTCAGGAATACCTCACCTGCAATTCACATCTCAACTCACTGCAGTAATAAAACTTCTGCATGGCATAGACTCCCAAACAGTGGCTTCAATCAGACATACATGTATTTATCTCACCTAAAAGAAATCCAGAGTTAGGCAGTCCAAAGTTTGTATGGTGGTCCTATGAAATCGTTAGAGATCCCGATTCTTCTCAGTTTACTCCTCCACTATCCTTAGGGTGTGACCCTTGTCCTCATGGCCTTTATTCCAGGAGGCTACGTGTCCAGGTAAAAATCAGATTTTCTATTAATAGGGAAGGAGAGGAGAATGTATACTGGAGTAAACAGTTATCGACCTATGCCACAAGTGTGAAACTATCCCCTCCGTGGTCACCAGAGACCAGACCACTACCTGACTGCTACAATCCCTAGACATTTTTCAGGACTTTTCTTGACCTCTGGGTAGTATTCAACACTATTGACTCCTCCTACCTTTTGAAATATTCTCTTCCTTTGGTTTTGTGGCATTACTTTCTCCTGCTTTTCGCTCTGTCTCCTTGGTCATTACTTATCTCTCTCCTGGGCTCCTTTTCCTTCACCTATGCTGAGGTTGCTGTTGGCCTCCAGGGCTCTTCCCTGGGCCCCGTCTCTTCTAAGGTTTTTATTCTTCCCAGGCCCAGGGAAGAGCCGTTAGTATTCCATATGTTAGTGAAAGGGGTTACCATCTACACATTTGATCTCTCAAATTAGATTCCCAAAAGTTGTCTTTGACACTTCCCTCCTCCTCACCCCTTTCCCTACATCCAACTATTCATAAAGCCTTGCTTTTTATTTCTTTAATATCTTCTGAATTCAATCACTTCTCATGACCTCCACTGCTACCACTCTAGGCCTAACCACAATCATTGTTTACCTGGATGACTACCCTCCCTTTTTCCAGGAAGACATCTAATTCATACTCCTAATGGGTTAGGCAGCTAGAGTGGTGTTCTTTCTAGAACACAAATCTATGTTGCATCCAAGCCTAGAACCCTTCAATAATCTCTCAGTGTTATCTCAGTGTTATCAAGACCAAAGTCTTTATCTTGGCATTCAAGGCTTGCCATGATTTGAAAGGGATGGGAATTTGGGGTACTAGAACTGGAAGAAAAGAAGGGCTGTGTCTAGTGTGAAATAAAGCCCTGTAGATGGGGGGAGAGAACCTAGGAGGTAAGAAAGTGGTGAGCTGATGTCACAAACTTGGAGGGAGCAACAATTTAGAGAAAAAGTCAGGCGAACAGAAGCCCACCATGAATATCTGTGAAGTATGTGTGTATGTGTGCATGTGTATGTTGAATTGTCCATAGAACATAGGGATTCATATTTTATTTGCTTAATAGAGGAAAAGGTGACTTCATAAAGCAGAAGACATAACCATTTGAATTACTTTTGATATAGGAAACATATTGAATATTAATTCTATAACTGACCACTGTGTTGACTTTTATTATGGTTTCTAACAACATTAATTGATGCTCTCAGGTTGTCCAGGTCTGCATTCATATACTCTGTAATTAATGATAATGTTGTTTACTTTCAATTTTTTATACATCTTATTTTGTTCTCTTGAATAGACCCAATTATTGATACTTATGTGAATTTATTACGTGGTAAAGGTGCCATTTCAAATTAGTGGGGGAAAAGATGGATTAATTTGCACATGGTGTAGGGATGAGGCTATATTTTTGGAAAATAATTAATCTTTATACAAAATAAATGTTGGAGTGATCAAACATTTAAATGTAAATAATAAAACCATAAAACTGCTTGGAATAAAAGCAGTGATTATTATAACAGGAGTGTGGAAAGCATCTCTAAGCATGAAGCAGAATCTAGTCATGGTAAAGGAAAACCTGATACATTTCACTACATAACAATTAATCCTTTTTGTATAGCAAATATTATCCTAAATAACATGAAAAATATTTGTAGTATATGCAACACATAAACATGCAAGAGACATTGCTGGTGGAAATGTTATTCTGTGTATCTTTTTAAAGTTGACAAGTTTTGTATCAAAATGGAGTCAGCACTGCTTGTAATAGTAAATAAAAAATGAAAACAATCTAAATGTCTATGTATCCTGGACTGGTTAAATACATTATGGGACATTTACAGAGAAAAGATTATGGAGCAGTTAAGAAAAATGTGCACTATGGAAAGCTGTTTAGAATATATAACTGGGAAAAAATAAAACAAACCCTGGTCACAGAACAGTAGGTATAGTGTACCATTTGTGGGGAGAAAACCCAAATAATTAGTATATAAATAGAAACAAATCTGGAAGAATGTATATCAGAACGTTAGTACTGGTTATTTCTGGGGCATGAGATAAGGGTGGCCTTTCATTGGTATGTTACATATTTCTGCATAATTTGAAATTTCACAACTACAACATGTTACTTTTGCAATAAGCAATATATATATATATATAAACATATTCAATGAATGAATCGCTTTGAGGCGGTAGTTTTGGTTTGGAATGGCTTCAGACCAAGCCTGGTACAGTGGCATAAACACGGGCTTCGGCGTCAGACAGCCCTGAGCGGGGCCCCATTGCCCCACCCCCGAGGAAGGAGAAGGGGGGTGGCAGGGGGCTGCGGAAAGGGGCTGGGCTGGGCTGGGCTGGGCTGGCTGCAGCTCTAGTCCAGAAGGCTGAGACTTCGAGAGGGACTGAGAGAGGGCAGACGAATTCCGGACTCGCTAGAGGACAAGGTGAGGGACGTTGAGATTGGGGTTTCCAGACAGTGGTTCCAGTCCCCTCGAACCTAGAGCCAGGCAGGTGGTCAATTTTTACTGCACCACTGCAGCTAGGGGAGAGGTTACTCGGAGTGGGATGTAGGCAACGAAGACGACCGAGAGAGTAGTAGGCTGTATGGACTGGAGAGCAGAGGCTAGTTGAGGAAGAGGGGGAGAAAAACTGGGAACCGGGCGTGTTGAGTGGTGGATGGAGAATATGAGGGGGAAGGGGAATACTAAGAGGAAGTGGAAATTAAGAGAAGAAAACAGGGGATGTAGAGAAGGGTTAAGGAATACTGGGGGAGGGGGTGCAATGGTAGCATGAAGGAGGATGTAAGGAATGGGAATCCGGAATTCTGTGGGGTAAATAGGAACGGCGATGGAGAAATAGGGAGCAGGGAACAAGGCAGAGGGAATACGGGGTGGTACGGAGTGGGGGATAAGGAATGAGGAGCGGGCGGGGGGGAAGGGCAGACTGGCTGGGACGGAGGCCCCCTAGGGAGGCGGAAAGGGGCGGGACCACTTCCGGCCTGGAGGGGGGAGGGCAGTCTGAGTTTATGAGGGGCTCAGAGGGAGTGGACGCACTCAGGAGTAGTAGAAGGACGAGGTGAGCAGGGGGGCCCAGTTCTGGATCCGAGCCCGGGAGGGGTCGGCCCCACCCTCTGGGATCTGGAGAAATCCTGCTCTAAGGACCGGATCATACCGGATCCATCCGGCCGGGAAGGGAGGGGACAGGACCCTGTTTGGCTGGGCCCAAGATGGAATCACTAGCTCAATACTGATTTGAGGAGGGGGGTGTATTAGGGAAGGGGCGGAACCAAGATGCGCTTGGCTCCTGTTTGGAGGGGGGCGTATTATGAAAAAGGGCGGGACCGGACGGTGCAGTGGACTTGGGCTGGATGTCAGCAGGGGAGGGGCCTGGACCCCCAGACGCTGCGACAATTTGAGAGAGAGGCTTGTTGCGGAGGGGGCGGGACCGAATGGTACTACGAACTTGGAGAGGGGCGTGTTGGAAAAAAGTACTGGATTGAGCCTCTATTTACGCATGCGCACTATGGATCTCTGGAAAGGGGCGTGTAGTGAAAGGCCAGCTTGGAGACAAGCCAGCTGCCAAATGCGCATGTGCACGGTGGACATCAAAGAAAGCTTCTGCTGGGAAAGCGGGCGGGGCTGAGATGGGCCCTGCAACGGATGCGCATGCGCACTGTCGACTTGCGGCTGGGGGGGTGTGCACTGGGAAAAGGGGCGGGGTCCTCAGAGCTGCCGCGCTGGCACATCTTCCTGGAGTAGGGGAGGGTACGGCTGCAGAGAATTGAGATCTAGGCGCTCTGGATTACTGAATTTGAGAACGGGGGCCTTGGGGGGTGGGGAGAGGGTTTGGGATTGGGACCCTAGGGAAGGTGGGTATCAGCCTCCAGGCCGAGCGGGAGAGAGGACGTTAAGTGAGCTCGCCTCTTAACCCAGGCCTTCTCTCCTTCAGGCTCAGCTCTTGCCAGGCCAACTTGAGACATGTCTGACACAAGCGAGAGTGGTACGGGTCCAACCCACTTCCAGGTAAGCCCTTCTTCTGCCCTCTCCCTAGCTGCATTTGCTCTCCAGCCCCTGTTGCTGCCCCAAATCTCTTGGCACCTCCCCTCCCATCCCAGCCCTTCTCCATCTACCTACCTGCTTCGTTGCCGCCTCCCTCCCCCAAGTAGAGGGAGGGAGGAGGGAAGGAAGGAGGGAGGAAGGAAGGAGGGAGGAAGGAAGGCGGGAGGGAGGGTAGGCCCGCCCCTCTTCGCTCAGAGGAAAGGGAGGCCTTGTTGGGCTGAGGTGGTCAGAGCACACTGCAAGTAGGAGTTAGTGTAGGTCAGAGAAGTGAGGCCCTGGAATTTTGGGGCCATTTGCCTAGTTGGGGGTGGGGAGAAGGTCTGTGAGCTTCCCTGCTTCCTCTTGCAGGCTGAAGCTTCAGAAGAGGACCGTGGCTTGAAGATGCAGACCCTATTGACAGTGACCCAGAACTTGGAGGTCTCAGAGGCACCGAAGGCCTCAAAGGCACCAGAGGTCTCAAAGGCCATGAAGGTCTCAAATGCTGCAGGAGTTTCAAAGACCACAGAGATCTCAAAGGCCACAGAGGCTCAGGAGGTATCTGCCACTCAGGCCTCAGCTACCACTAAGCTGACTGATACCCAGGTTCTGGCAGCTGAAACGAAGAATCCAGCAGCTGACACCAAGATGCAGAATACTGACCCTCAGGCTGTGACAATGCCTGCTACTGAGACCAAAAAGGTCAGCTGTGGGGCTGATACGAAGGTCAATACAAAGACCCTGGAGACTGAGGCTGCTGCCTCTCAGGCTCTGGCAGATGAACCTGAGCCTGAGGGTGCAGCTGCACAGGCTCAGGAGAATCAGGATACTCGGCCCAAGGTCAAGGCCAAGAAAGCCCGAAAGGTAAGACCCTTGCCTTTCTGTTTCTCTCAGTTGGTTCATGGTTCTATAAACCTTTAGAAAGTTCCCTCAGCTCATCAAGGCTGTGGCGGGACACTAAGAAATGTGATATAATTCCTGTTTTCAGAAAGCTCACAGACTAGTGGGCACATGAGACAGGAATACGAACAGCTGCAATCTGAATGAAATGCAGTTTATATTTACATAGTAGCTACCATATGTCAGGCCTTGAGCTAGGCACATTCACACAGGTTATCTCATTAAATCCTGAAAGTAATCTAGTTTTGTAGAGAAGGAAGCTGAGTCCCAGAGAGGTGGAGTGACATGTCCAGATGGTATAAGCAGAGCCAGTGGTGCACACAGGAGGAGGAGAAGCCTCAGGCCCCATCCTTGTGTTGCTCCTGGCCTGGTGGGAAGATGAAACTCCTGCTTGGAAAACAGTGAAAGACAAATCCAAGACTCAGGCAGTTACTACAAGAGTGGGATTAGAGGGGACTTCAGGAAGAGAGAAGATGAGGAAAAAGGACCATCTGCATCATCTGGCAATGTTGTGCTTGCTCTCCATTGATGCAGGTGAAGCATCTGAATGGGGAAGAGGATGGCAGCAGTGATCAGAGTCAGGCTTCTGGAACCACGGGCGGCCGAAGGATCTCAAAGGCCCTAATGGCCTCAATGGCCCGCAGGGCTTCAAGGGGCCCCATAGCCTTTTGGGCCCGCAGGGCATCAAGGACTCGGTTGGCTGCTTGGGCCCGGAGAGCTTTGCTTTCTCTGAGGTCACCTAAGGCCCGTAGGGGGAAGGCTCGCCGCAGAGCTGCCAAGCTCCAGTCATCCCAAGAGCCTGAAACACCACCACCTCGGGATGTAGCCCTTTTGCAAGGGAGGGTAAGAAACCTGTCCTCTCCACTCAGCGTTATTCACTGCTTTGCCTGCCCTCTTCTCTGCCATTCTCTCAAGTCTTCTGCAAGCATGTTTTGATCATTCCATCTTTTCCTCCTCTCCCAGGCCAATGATTTGGTGAAGTACCTGTTGGTTAAAGACCAGACGAAGATTCCCATCAAACGCTCAGGTAGAGTTCTACTAACCCTCCCTTCCCCCAGCTCTGTTCTCCATTGCCCTCTCCCCCATGTGCTGAGGGCATTTCTTGCTCTCCTGCTCCCACTTATGTCCTCCTAAAGTTCTAATTTAGCAGTAGTAGTATCTCTGTTCATTAGCTTAGAACGTGTTTATGCCACCCACAGCAGGGTTGGTGAAGGGTCTTTAGTTTGGGTATGGGGGCCACCCGGCCTCACTTCTGCCCAGGTGCTCGCAACACTCTCCCCTTGCAGACATGCTGAAGGACATCATCAAAGAATACACTGATGTGTACCCTGAAATCATTGAACGAGCAGGCTATTCCTTGGAGAAGGTGAAGGGGCAGACCTGGGGGATGGGTGCAATGGGGTAGCCTTGAATCAAACAAAGGTGTACATGTCTTTACTGGGGGGTACCACAGAGACTAATCCAGCCCCATCACTGTGCAGATGGGCAGACAGTGGCCTAGCAAGGGGCATAGACTAGCTTGAGGTCACACAGTAAGTCAGTGGTAAAATCACAGCTAGGACCCAAGCCACCCAGCTTAGTCCTGACTTCTGTCCACTGCTGGACATGTCCTATAATGTATTTCAGATGTTCTTTCTCCCTTTCATTCCCAACTCTCTGGCTGCCTAGATTCCCACTAATCACAAAGATGATGTTGATTAAAAATAATGCATTTGTTGCCTGTTTGCCGTGTGCTGGCCACTCAGCTAAGTGATTTAAGGGCATTATCTCACTGATGTTTCTCTCTGTCTCTCACACACACACACACACACACACACACACACACACACTCACACTCACACACACACGCACACCCCCCTAGTCACAGGGGGAGCTGTGGGATGCCCAGAAAGCTGAATTCTGTGATCTCACAAGCTGTTTTCCACATCTGCAGGTATTTGGGATCCAATTAAAGGAAATTGATAAGAATGACCACTTGTACATTCTTCTCAGCACCTTAGAGCCCACTGATGCAGGCATACTGGGAACGTAAGCTGGGAAAGGGCTGGGGTGGGAGGGAGGCTTCTGCTTTTGCCCATGGTACTACTCCATCCCTGTCCTCTCCCCACATCCCCTTAGGAAGTCAGGAAAGACAGAGCCTAAAAACCCCTATTCCAGCTCCTACACGTAGTTGGAGCCCTGCACACAATAGTGATACCTGATTATGATTTACTGTATTGTGTAGAAGCCTGGGGCAGGGCACTCCTACTGTCAGGCTTTTTGTTTCTCCCGAAGCTTCCCAGGAAAGCAGACCTGTCATTGCTTATCTCTTCCTGTTGGCCTTGGTAGAATGGTTCTCACAGGAGGGCTTCCTGGTATGAGTGGCTCATGATGTTTGAAGGCCAGGAGCATCAGTGGGGCTGTGCGTAGAATTCTCTTGGAGCTGAGGGGTCTGGGAGAGCAAGAAAGGACTCACATTGGCTGGGTGTCCGGGTTGTACTGGGTTGACAAGTACAAGTACAATTCTATCCTCTCAGCAACCTGGGGAGAGGAGAATGTGATTTTCCCATTTTATGAATAGGAGAGTCTAAGTGCCTTGCCCAGGGTCACATAGAGCTTGAAGCATAGACTGGGCAGAATTCTCTCATATGTGAAGAATCTGGGAGAAGCTAGCCTAGTGAGCTGGCTGGTGTGTTTTTTGCAGATAGCTCCTGGATGTAAACCTTCTCTCTCTCCCATTATTCCCCTAGGACCAAGGACTCACCAAAGCTGGGTCTCCTCATGGTGCTTCTTAGCATCATCTTCATGAACGGAAATAGGTCCAGCGAGGGTGAGTGGCTGGGCTGGCAGCTGAATGGGGGGTCATGGTCGGAATTCCACATGTTCATTTTCTATCCCTGTTTCCTTTTGCCTCCCCTTGCAGCTGTCATCTGGGAGGTGCTGCGCAAGTTGGGGCTGCGCCCTGGGTATGATTGGGCTCTGTCAGTGCTTGCTGTCTGTGTTGTCCTTTGGCAAGAGAAGATGGTCCCAGGATTGCATCAGCCTGGTGATCTGGTGGAGTGGGCAGGGTTGCTGGACTGGGTAGAGGGTCCAGGGTTCTGACCTGGGTGGATGGGGAAATGGTCCTGAACTCTGCTGTCTGTCTCACTGACTCTTGGGCTTCTGTGGAGCTTCCATCTTAGGTTGGAAGCCTCTTTTCCATGTTGGAAATGTCTCTGCCCACATCTGGGAAGTGCAACAGCCCCAATTATATTTATCTATGTATGTAATTATGTATGTATGTATGTATTTTATCATTTTCTGCTGTCAGGATACATCATTCGCTTTTTGGGGATGTGAAGAAGCTCATTACTGATGAGTTTGTGAAGCAGAAGTAAGTGTCTAGTGTTCCTGTGTTCCATGCATTTTGCCTGTCTTAGAACTGAGTAATAAAGCTGTGGTGCACGTGCATGTGCATATGTGTGCGTATGCAGGTGGTAGTTTATTCCTGAGGTAGTGGCAGAGAACAGAAGCACACATTTCCTGACCTACTTGTACTCTCACATATGCCTTTGGAACAATTCTTCAAGGGAGGGATTGTCATCACCAGTATTGTACGCATGAGGAAACTGAAGCTCAGAGAGGTGAAGTAATTTGCTCAGGGTTATTATACAGGTAGCAAACGGAAGAGTTGTATTTAGATCCTGGCCCCAATACCTTGGTTCTTTTTTACTATGCTAGCTAGGGCTTCATAGAAATTAATCTCCATAAAGAAATGCCATAGAATGGTAGCTGTAAGCAGCCACGTACTGTGCTGGGGTCTTGACTAGTACATCTCATTTCATTTTCATAACTACCCTGCAGAATAGCTGCTGTCATCTCATCCCCTGTATCAGTTGAGGAGCCTAGGGCTCGGAGAGTGGAAGCCTGAGCATGGCTCTGGCTGGTAAAGGATTCATTTGGACTTGAAGCCCAGACCTCCTGACTTTTCTGGCCAGG
Source organism: Delphinus delphis (assembly GCF_949987515.2). Lineage (NCBI taxonomy): Eukaryota > Metazoa > Chordata > Mammalia > Artiodactyla > Delphinidae > Delphinus > Delphinus delphis. Next base: position 81,021,966 of record NC_082704.1, read on the forward strand.
GCCCACCCTATTCTTGGTCCTTGGAGAACATGTGTGCACTCATACAAGTGTACTAGCACACACCTGTGGGCTCACATACAGATGGTCGAGAGTATGCATGGAGTCCACTGCTCTTGGTTGACTGTTTCTTCCTGTACAGTCATTTTCTAGGGTGGACTGTCCCAGGGTTCAGCCAGGCCATGGACAAGCCCCATGGTGAGGTGTGCTCAGAGCAGGGGGCCTGAAGAAATGGCTCCTCTGTTTACAACACACCCAACAGGAACCTGGGTTATTGTGACAAGGGGCACAAAACTCGTGGCCTTCCTATGAACAAATGCCCTACACGTGCCCCCTGCACCTCCACGTGGCTGCTGGGCAGGACCAGTGGGATAGGGCTGAATATAGGAAGAAAAGCTGCAGTATTTAGTGGGGGAGTTTTCCACCTAAATGCATGAGTGGGCCACGAGTGGTCTTACAGACATAAAGGCTTTGAACCTCTCTTTTCAAGGTACCTGGACTATGCCAGAGTCCCTAATAGCAATCCGCCTGAGTATGAGTTCTTCTGGGGCCTGCGCTCTTACTATGAGACCAGCAAGATGAAAGTCCTCAAGTTTGCCTGCAAGGTAATTGGAGAGCTGTCCAAGCCTGGCACATCAAGAGCATGGGGTGCCACTGTTTAGGGTAGGCTGTGTGCAGAGCAGCCTGCAGCTCATGCATGAACATTCTGAAGCCTGTATTAATGTGCAAACACTCTATCTGAATAGTTTAATCCTTAAAACTAACATGTCATTGCCTTACTGCAGATGAGAAAACTCAGGCTCAGAGAGGTTGTCAGGTGTTATGTCCAAGGTCGCAGAGATAGTAAGTGTCAGAGCAGGGATGGAATATTAGGTGTATAATTACTAGTAGTATTTATTGTATTACTATAATTTGCATCCTGTAGGCGCTCAGTGTTCAGATTATGATCCTTCAGATGGTTGTTATTCCTGTTTCAGGTACAAAAGAAGGATCCCAAGGAATGGGCAGCTCAGTACCGAGAGGCAGTGGAAGCAGATATGAAGGCTGCGGCTGAGGCTGCAGCTGAAGCCAAGGCAAGGGCTGAGATTAGAGCTCGGATGGGCATTGGGCTCGGCTCTGAGAATGCTGCTGGGCCCTGCAACTGGGACGAAGCTGATATTGGACCCTGGGCCAAAGCCCGGATCCAGACGGGAGCTGAAGCTAAAGCCAAAGCCCAGGAGAGTGGTGGTGCCAGCGCTGGTGCCAGTGCCAGTGGCAGCTTTGGTGCTAGCACCAGCCTGACAGCCACTCTCACGTTTGGGCTCTTCGCGGGCCTTGGTGGAGCTGGTGCCAGCACCAGTGGCAGCTCTGGTGCCTGTGGTTTCTCCTACAAGTGAGATTTCAGGTATCTATTTAGACTTGGGGGAAGCCGGGCCTCGGGGGAATGGGATGAGGAGCTGGGTGGTTATAGGAAGGCCAAGGTTGGAGGACCACATGGAGAGTGTGAGAAAACACTACTTTTGGCATTTTATTCCTTCTTTTTTGGTGGATATCAATTGACTTTTTGATTTTCTTTTACTTGTGTTTTCAGATATTCCTAATCCCAGCAGTCTTTCTCTTCGAGCCAGGGTGCATCCTCAGAAACCTACTCAACACAGCACTCTAGGCAGCCACTATCAATCAATTGAAATTGACACTCTACATTAAATCTATTTGCCATTTCTGAGTTTATTGCTTTTTTTGGTGGGCTGTCACATTTTGGTATCACATTTTAAAATGAATTGGGAAAGTTTCCACCTCAATCTGTGCTTAGCTTTAGGTGACACTGTCAAATAGAGTAAAATTAGAGCAAAATTAGCATGTTTCTCTAGGATAGGTTGGGCCCCATCTCTAGCCTATAGAGCAGGCAGGATTGCAGTGGTGTGAAGAGTCATGGGGATTATAGGCATAGAGGACACACTTTGAAGAAGAGCCCTGAGGTGGGCAAGTCTGGAGAAGAAAAATAGAGATTGAACATCAAGTATAGACTCTCCTTTTGAGAAATTTGGGTGAGACAAGAAGGAGGGAGAGGGAGGTAGCTAAAGGGAGATACGGGAACAAGTAGGGATTTTCTTGGGAAAAGAGAGAGAGACTTGAGCAGGCAGGAGCCAAAAGACAGGGAGATGTTGAAGGCTGACTCGTGCAGCCCAGTCCCTGAGGAGGTGGGTGGGGAGGACCTGTGGGAAGGGACTGTACAGAAGGGACTTGGAGAGGGGACTGTGGAAGGATGTTAGGCAGTGGAGAGGCCCCAGTAGAGCATGGAGCCCATGGTTTTTGGGAGACCCCTTCCCCGTGGCAAGGTGCTCAGTAATCTTGTAGGAATCAAGATGAGTGTTAGTTTATTCCAAGGTTTTCATTCTGTTGTTTGGTTGTGGAATAAGGACAAGACCAAGGGCAATGAGTGTGTGAGTCTGAATCTTCGTTACTGTATCCACAGTGTCTGACATATAGTAGGTTCACAGAATGGTGGAAGAGATGGACCGTGGGACCCAGGCAGGCTTGGTGAGGAAGACGAGGAGATTGTGTGACAGACTGGGAGACAGTGTAGGGGTTTGTGGACAGGAGTCTCTGAAGCCTATGAATAAGGCAGAACATTAAGTGAATATACTAAGTGCCTGCTACGTGCCATGTTCTAGGTGTCTGGGAAGGAATGTTGAGAGAACTGGAAGGATAAACTGGGGCACTAGTCAGATGGTCAGACAATGGGATGATTATATTTAAGAAGAGAGCAGAGATAACTCTGGGTGATGAGAAGGTCCAAGGAGTAGGTGGTTAAACGGGAGAGAAGGTGATGGTTCCTATACATGAGGGGTCAATGGCCTGGGAAGATGGGGTATTGGTTGGGTTATCCATTTGGACAGTGAAATCACCGAGGATGGAGGCAAGTGCCAAAGTCCCTTCGTGTAGTCCTCCCAGCTCTAGTGCCCACTAAGGCATGCGGCCTGCAGGCAATCAGAGATCCACCTTTGCCCTGTTTTGGGGAGTATTTCCCTGGACCTTTCTTTCCAGGAAGCTCTCATCATCTAATTGCCGCATTACCAGATTCCTTATCTGGGACAGAGTCTTGCAAACAATGAGGCTCTAGTAACAGCTGCCTTTCCCCTCCTGTAGACTCTGTAAGCAGTAAAGGAACAAGGTTTGCTGCTTAGGGAACAGGATCTAAAAAAGAAAAAGCTGCACCTGGAGCAAGGTAGTTCCTTGCCTGTGGTCATGAATTGAGACCTGCTTTTGCTGCCGAGGTTGTTCTTCACTGGAAACAAAGATTCTTCCATTAATTCCATAGGCCATGGTCCCTTCTGGGTGGATAGTACCTGGGAGAGGTAGACAAGGCCAGAGGCAGCTTAGACCTAGGAAGGACTCTCTAGTGGGTGGGTACCACGTCCAGGGCCCTCTCAGACTTCCAGGTGATGTCCATCTGAAAATGGAATGGGTAGGGGGGGGGTGATGGTGAGGGGTGGCAAGGAACTTGGGGACTATGATTCTAATAAAAATTGAGTTCAAAGTGCTTGATAGAGATAAGGGTGAATCATAGTCATGAAGAACTCTGACCTTCCCACTTACCTTCCCTCTGCAGACCACTAGGTTTGCAGGGCTCCCTACCTCTTCTCCTTTCCTACAAGGCTTAGACTTTGACAGGGCAAGTGATGGACTTTTTCTCACTACCCAAGTGTAAGGACTGAAGGCATGTGAGGCAGGGAGGAAGAGATCAAGTCCAGTTCCAGGCAACTGGGGAGTGGCCAGAGCTAGGAAGAGGGAGTGCCAGGGGAAATGGGGATAGACCCTGGTTCATGTTTTTTGTCAGCTTGGAGGCCACTACTACAATGGAAGAATTCCCACAGTATATCATTAATTCCAAATAATTCTAGAATGTATCATATATCCTCCATTTGGCTAGGAGTGGGAAAAGCTCCTAGAGCAGTTTATCTATTTTTTATTATCACCCCCCAAGAAGCCTATTTAGACATTTTTGTCCTAATTGCTACCCCCCATGAAATTTGAATATCACAGATATACTGTATATCTATTTAAAAATTATGTACATTTGCACTTTATACATAAGAAGATATTTTATTCAATATAGGGTTTATAGTGACTAAATAAAATGTTTAAAAGTTTAACAATTTGTAAAAGCTATGAACATTTAACTATTTGCTGAGCAACTTTAAATGTAACCTATTTACACTGTAAGGTATCAGAGTACATATGTAAATTAGCAATTTATGTAACTGATGATATTAGCAGTGTAATCAAAATTTTAAAATACTATTCAAAACATTTTTTCAGCAGAAGTAAAACAAATGAAGTTTTAAATTAATTTCTTAAAAATTATTTTTAGTGAAATTAACTTTTAAGTGTTGCTTGATATGAGAAAACTTTTAACTAGCTCTTGGATATTCATTCAGGTATCATCAACATTTTTCTTTTCAGTACTTGACATAATTAATGATAGATTGAATAACTTTTGTAGAATTAAATAAAAGCCATTTTTCTTTAATTCTCAAAGCCCAAACAACACACAGAGCCACTGAGGATCAAACATAAAGGCAGTCAATGGCAGCCAAAAGGCACAAGCTGGTCACTTCTGCAAGAATGAGCAATAGATTGAAAGTCTTCCAGTCATAGCCATCTATTTGCCATGGTTTTGTAGTGTTGATCTTGCATACATTTTGTGTATTTTCCTCATTGTTGCTCATGTGAAACCCAAGAAAACCCAGTAACAGAAATTAAATATTAAAGAGTAAGATTCCTCAGGTAGGGCTGAGCTTTAGAGGGCCACAAACTATTGTAATTTTTGTGAAAGTTTTTTGTGATTTTTGTCCCCCAGAAGGACCAATTTTCACTCCCTTGTGGGGTGATTACCCACCATCCTATCTTCCCTTTACCCCTGCATTGAGAATAGAAACCCTACAGCAACATTTCACCTGGACTGAATAAAACAAGGTAGAATGAATGCTGAGTGGGGTGTGGGGAAGAAGAGAGAGAGAGAGGGAGGGAGAATGAGAGGAAGACAAGAAAGGAAGGGAGGGAGGGAGGAAAAGAAAACAATAAATATCTACTAGAGACCAACCATTTGTGAAAACAAAATGGATAACAATATTTTTCTCCAAACTTACACTTTCAAAAATGCTTTGGTCCAACATAATACTATTAATCCATGTACAATTGCCATTCATCCCTTCAAAAGGAGATCACCCCAAATCTTATTACCTACTATCTCCAGCCTCCAGTCTAGGAATTTTTGGGTGATGTCCTTTTCTTTTCTACCTACCTTGCAACCCATTCTAGATATGCTACAAGCTATGAACTAGATTGTACATTGAACCACCATGACCTGTGAGTGTATGGGTATTGTATCATTTGGATAATCTTTGGATCATCACTGTGTATGATGTGGATGAAGGTACTAAGGGGATTTCCTGGGACTCATATACTCATATATAGAAGGTAGATTAAGCCCTGCTCCAGTGGGTCCAGCAATCCTGAACTGCAAGTTGTGCGTTATGCTCCTGAGACCTTAGAGGTTGCCTCCACAATGACTGTGTGGAATCTGAGCTCTTGGAGGTCCTACCTGTATTGGCTGGCTGTAATATGCGTTGACCTTTTGCCACCAGACATAGCAGTGCTAGGGTCATGCAATGAATCTCCTGAGTTCCAGACATGCTCTTCCTTACCCCATTGTGTAGCAGAGAGAGTCCCTATTTCCCCTTGATAGTTGGGACCACTCATCCCAGCCACATAGTAAACACCCTTTTTTTTGCCTGTTGGTTCAATGTCATGAGGAACTCCAAATGGCCAGGTGGAAGTCTCAACTTCCTGTGAATCAAAGTTTTGCAATTGTTTCACTAAGTAAAGTGATGAGAGGTGCCATTCCCATTTCCACCCTTTGGTTTCTAGACCTGTGTATTCTGTTTATGGGAGAAAGATCATCATATATTGGTCGTTGATTCACAGAATACACTGAATTCTGCAGGATGGCCCCCCGAGCTCACAAAGTGTTGTTTCCTAACTGTCACCAGAACTAAATCTTCCATAGGCCATCCCACCCTTCTACAAAGGCGGTTGCTTATGGGTGATTGCCCATCGTCGTTAGACCATTTGTCTTACCTCTTTCACTGTGAAATGTGTTCCTTGACCAGAAAAAAAATATTGTATGGGATATCTCAATGATGTACAAAGTGTATAAAGTAATTAGAAAATCCAAGGATAGTGGTACTGGTAAAAGCACCAGGGAAGGCAAATCCATTCCAGAATATTTGATTATTTCCATAAGGATAAATTGATGCCCACTCCCTGATGGAAGAGGTCCAATGTAATCCCTCTGTCATCCAAGGATTTGTTGGTCTCCCCAGGAAATGGTGACATATTGGGGTTTCTGCTGTTGAGAAATTGGGCACTCAACAGTGTTGGTAGCCAAGTCAACCCATGTGATGGTAAATCCATGTCAAATCTCTGCATAACATCCATCCCTTTTACAATGGCAATTTTGTTCACTGGCTCATCTAACAAGCACTGGAATGTCTAGAGAAAGAAGTTGACAGATTTCTACAGGCTGGGTCATCATGCTCCCATTTGTAAGCATTCACATGAGACACAAATATTCTCACACTCAGCCCATTCCGAGAGATCTGTTCACTTACTCCTCATATATACGTAGGCAAAGCAATTAGACTGTGCCTTACATGTAATAAGCGCTCTCTAAGTATTTTGCTGCCTTGTTGTTATGGCTCAGTTCTCCAATCTTGTTCTTTCCCAGTGTCTGACAATCTGACAAGACTGTTAATTGGCATTTATCAGTGCCCTGGCCAGGTCACTTTCTGAATTAAGAGATCAACCAGATGCACAGCTCCGAGTTTTGCCTCCTAGGAGAATTTCCCTTCCTTACTTCCCATCAGGGTCACATCTCAGTGGGGCTGTTAACTTCCAGTTAGTCCCTACTTATCATACAGCATCATCTGCAAACCATGTTCCTGGGTTTTTTCTTCTTCAGTAAGCTGGTTATTGGGAACTCACCACAAGGGCCTAGAAGTGAGCTGAGGGAGAGCAAGCAGTGTGGCATGAGTAGGGACTATGGGAGTTTGCACCTCCTATAATTTGCTTTTGCTTTCAGGACCTGCTCCAGACTGACTTTGTTTATACCGCTGCTCTTTGGTGATGGAGTGTTGTTATTGCCTGTCCAAATTTATGGCTTGGCAGATCAGATGGCACCAAGCCTAGGATGGGCAGCTCAGTTTAAATGGTCACTTGGGGTCCCATGGTTAGGTGTTCAAACTCTACCAGGGCCAGTGATTTAACTTTGTTAACTCAATCATCAGGTGCCAGGAGCTGTTTCTCAAAAGGAGGGTAATTATTTGACAAAGAGCATGGCTTATGCTCCAAAACTCTAGAGGCTTGTGCTTAGATTCTCTGCTTAGGGCTTGTCACAGGCCCCACACAGCATCCCAATCTGTCACAGACGCTCACTCAACTCACTCAAACATTTACTTGCTCATTCCACAAACCTCTGCTAGTGACTACAGTGTTCATGGCCCGTGCTGGGTACTGGGGTGGCCTGTTCTCAAGAACAGTGAGGGAAACAGTGACAGCACCAAAAGGAACCACTTGGGTTTGTGGGAGCCCAGATGAGCAAGTGATTCACCCTTCTTCTGCATATAGGCATGTTATTAATCACAGATGTTGTGTGAGGAACATCTGCACAAATGTACAGTTACAGGCACACATTTTCATGTACAAATATAGGCATTGTGTACACGCATTCTAATTACGGAATATGAGTCAGCAGTCAGTGTGTTCTGGTGGAAGGAGTCCTGACTGAGAGGCGAAGAGGGTTAAACTGCCCCAGCTCCCTCACAGGGTCCCCGTGTGGCCTGGGGCATGTCTCTGGCCCTCTCTGGCTTCATGTCTGCTGCCTGTAACATGCGAACAGCATTAGCTCACCCAGCCTGGTCTTCATGAGCATCACATTAGATAGTAGATGGGGAGCACCCAGAGTACTTTGTGCCCCAGGAGACTTATATCTTCGCTAATTTATCTTCAGTTTACCGATTCAGCGAGCCATCTGCTTTTTGATGGCATTCTGACTGATGAAGAGAGTAAATGGGAAAGAAAAGGGGAATGAGTGAATATGTGAGTAAGGAAAGAGTGGGTGAATGTAATGTGAGCAAATGCATGAATGAATCAGTAAATATGAATGAGTGAATGACTGAATGAGTTGATCAGTAACCTTCTCCTATTTATTCTACTAAGGGATTCAGAGTCCACACTTGCTTTCCTCTGGAATCACCACTGAGAATGGAAGGGCAATGGGAGGACAGTGTGAAGTGCAGGCTGACCCAGAGGACATCATCTCAGGCCCTGTATGCCAGAGAGATGTCCTGGCTGCCAGGCTTGCTTCAAACTTCATCTCAAGGTGTTTGTTTTTCCATCTCAAGGTGTTTGAAGGCCACACTGGCTACGGCCAGCAGAATCGCTATGTGAGCTGTCAGAATACAGATTCCTGGACCCCACCCTCCTGGAGTCTGCTTCAGTAGGTTGGGGAGGGGCCCAGGAACCTATCTTTTTAACCCATTTGCAAGTGAACTTGATGTCCAGTCAGATTGGAGAACCACTGGTCCGGCCTAGACGCCTCCGCTGAGGGACAAGTGGACAGGCACAGAGAAATCACCCATGTCATGTGGCCACTCTCGCTAAACTGTTTAGCTTCGGATGTCCTACCTACTTGGATCCTGCTGACCCAGAGAGACAGTATGGAATACAGACAAGAGAGAGACAGACACAGACCTGGGTTCAAATCCCAGCTTTGACCTTCTCCAAAGGTGGGGCAGCAGGCAAATCACTCACTGGCTCTGCTTCACTTTTCCCGTCTGTACGATGGGGACGTGCAATCGATGGCCCAGGACCACTGTGAGAATTTGAGAAAATTCCTCTCTGCAAATCACTGGTACAGAGTAATGAAGACCTGATGATAATTGTAATCATTAGCATTATCGAGCACTTACTAAGATCCAAGTATGGTTCCAAATGCTTTACATAAATGATCTCACTGAATTCGCACAAACACTGTCTATGAAAGAGGAGCTATTATCCTTCCCGTGCTACAGATGAGGAGCCTGAGGCTTAGAGAGTGTGAATAACTTGTCCAGGGGCCCACAGGCAGCATCTGAGTCCTTGGAGCTTGCACGCTTAAACCCTAAGCTATAAATGGCAGCTCCCTCCCCCCTTCTCCTTAAAGGTTAAAACGGAGGGGAGAGCCAATCCTGTGGGGATAAAACAGAACAAAGACCTCTGAAAGGAAGGAAGCCAAGGGAATGTATGTAAGCAGACGCCTCAGAGAGTATGGGGGCTCAGTTTGCCCCTAAGCTTCCTGACAGCTGTAGCAGGAAAGGGGGGTGGGGAGCAGAATTCCCTAGTTTCCATTTTCTGGAAAAAAGGAGGCACAGAGGCATGTCTAAATGGACATTTGTCTTGGGCTGAAATTCCAGAGGAGTTGATCTTGTGGCCAGCTCAGCAAACATCCGGGACCAGAAGTTCATCTGTGATTTCATGAGGCGCTAAAAGTCTTATTCACACACGTGATTCTGAGAGTCAAGAAGCCAGAGGGGGAAGAAAACACATGAAATTCTATCTAGAAGAGAACGTTGCTGGGCTGCAGTTTCCCACAGCAGTAAGGGGCATGGGAGGAGATCGAGGCCCTGACTGTGTATCTGTCTCTCTCCACAACACACACGACACGGTCTCTCCGGGAGGAGATCCAGGCTCCTGGGGACATGACACTCCTCCAGAGACTGGGCTCCCTGGATGGATGGCAAATGAGCCAGGATGAAGTTGTGAGTGAGGGCCAGGCTGCCAGAGCCTGGGAGCTGAGTGGGGGCTGGGTCTGTCAGGCTGGGCCCATGGAAGAGGCAGAGTAGGGGGAGCTGGTTGTAGGATTGGGAGAGGAATGTAGCATTTGGGCAGGTGGAGGGGCGTTGCAGGCAAAAGGAACAGCAGGTGGTGCAGGGCTTACTTCTCACCCTCCCCAGATATTGCCTCTTTTGATGTCCCTTTACCTGACTTTCTGCCTGGTGAGCTCTCCATCCCACCTAACCCCTCCCCACCCATGCAGGTGAGGCTGACTCGCCCCCATCCACCAGGATTGAGAGAGGAGAGACCAGTGTCCGAATTACCTTCTGCGCGACACTGCAAGACCAGTCTGCCTTCTCCAGTTCAGGCATCAGGGCCGACTTCGTGGTCCAGTATGATGTAGTCATGGAGGACATCGTTGGAGATGTGCAGGTGAGAGGGCCAGGAGAATGGAAAGAGCGTGGGCTCTGGAGTCAGACAGACCTGGGAAACAAGGCGCTGGCCTCCACAAGGTGCACGTTTGTTTCTCCCTAGGGATCAGTGAGGACTAGTGAACACGGATAGGACGGTGTGTAGCGACACATGACTTCACACCTGGTGAGGCACATGTGTCCCCCAAAGGGTTGGACACCCGGAACTGTATAAACTGAATCAAGATCCAGGTGAATACATTCCTAACTGAAGCAAGTCATAGCCCACTCTTAACCAGACCTTTCGGAAAGGCAACCATTGGCCAGCGATTAGTCTCTCACACTTTCTGCAGCTCTGATACTCTCATGTTCTCTTGGGCTTTCTGGATGTCTCTAAGTTTTAAAAATTCTTTTTGCCTCACTTGAGCCATTTGCCTAAACAGGGAGCCCTTAAATTCTGAGCTCACACACTCACGAAGAATGTGCAGAGGTCCCACGCTCTACCAGAGGGGTAGAGGCTGATCCGGGACCCTTGGCTTCACAACAACAATTGCATGGCAGCCTGAGAGGTCTGGTCCCAGCCTGCTTCTCCCACCACACCTCTCACTGCCTCCAGCACACAAACCATCCTCCAGCTGCCCCACACCACGCCACACCACACACCAATGTCCCAAAGCACCTGAACCTGCCAGTCATCTGTGCCTGAGTATGTGCTCATACTGTCTGCCGCCCTGGGAATGTCTTCTCCCTCCTTTTTCCACTGGTGAGTGTCCTCCTCATCCCTGAAAACCTTGCTTCAGTGCCACCTCCATGATGACCCCACCCCACTTACAATTCCTCTCTCTGCTCTGGGCTAGTATAGTGCTTTGGTTACACCTCTCCTCATGCACTTACTTATTCATTCATTCATTCATATGTGGACTCACCTCCATCAAGCTGGAAACATCTCTAGCCCAGTCCTGCCCTCAGTGACTCTGGGAAGTCAGGAATGAGTTGGACACAGTCCCTAATCTCCCTTTGGAAATGTCCCATCCTGAGGTAACTCGATACATAGAGCCAGAGCAGTCATAAAAGGTTCTAAGGGCTGTGTATAAATATGTAATGGGTTACGTATGGATACCACTGAGGAGGGTTTCACGAGAGCCTTCCTGAACGAGTTGGCCTTTAAGTTAGCATAGGAAAACTGAATAGACTTTACCTCCACCTGGGCCGATAGGATGAAGGGGAGGGCATGCAGAGAGAGGGGAATCGCATATGCAGAGGCACAGAGGTATAACAGAGGCCTGTTGTGTAAGGGGAATAGAAGCAATTCACCCTCTCAGAATAGGAGCTGAGGGTATCATGCCAGTAGGTGGCAGCAGGGCCTTAACCTGGTGTTCTGGTGTGTGTGTGTGTGTGTGTGTGTGTGTGTGTGTGTGAGTGCACACGCGCGCGTGCACGTGTGAACTGAGACATTTGTCTGCTTGTTCATTCTTTACCTCTCCCATCATTGCCTGGAGTAAAGATACAGATAGAACAGACGGAACTAGGCATTAAATAGTACGACTGATACTCCCATCCACTGTGTGCTATGATTCCTGCATCCCCCAACCAAGAACCCCTCAATTCACCTCCCATTTTACTTGAGTATGCCCGCCTTTCAAAGCCCAACACATTTACTCCATGGGCACCTAATCCGTTATGCCCACTGCTGGCTGATGTCAGGAACCCTGAAGTGAATCACACACAGATCTTATTCACTGTCTCCAGGTGAAACAGAGAGACACGAGAATGACACAAGATGAGAAGTGCTTTATCAATGACAACGTAAGTATGATGGAAGCCATCATGAGGGGTGAGGAGGTCAGGGAGCCTTACCTGGGTCTTAAAGAATTCAAAGAAGTGTGCCAAGTTGGGAAGGGGGGCTCTCAGAAGGCAAAGGCAGTCTAGTAAACTGAGGGCTGCATGATACAAAGAATAGAGGCTGGAAATATCCAGGGGTGTGTAGGGAACTACAAGTGGATTGGAGTTCCTGGAGTTTTGATTTGAGGCCCAAGAAATGCTAAGAGGTGAGACTGAAGGCCATGAGTGCTGCAGGGGCTTGATAAGGAACATAAAATTTATGTTGAACATGCCCAGGGAGCCCTGAGAGGGAATGACGCTATGAGGTTTGTGTTTAGAAAGACCAGACCTTGCAGCTGCTGCAACGATGCATGGACGGGAGGGGCCCCAGGAGAAGCAGGGAAACCAGAGGGAAAGGAGCCCTAAATTTGGACTTCATTAGTTTGGGATGGCGAGGCGGGTTGGGCCTGAGACATATCCAGCAGATCAAACCAGCATGAATTTGTGGCTGGTTGGATGTGAGGAGTGAGGGACACAGGAGGATTCAGGGGTGACACTCAGGTTTGTATCTGGAGTGACCATGTGGATGATGGTGCCTCTAAATGACAAAGACACGCAAGGCTGAGATGGGAGGAAGGTAATGAATTTGTTGTTTGGGCAGCATACATTGGAGGCTTCAGCCATCCAAGGGAACAGGTCCAATGGTGAGTGTGTATGAAGCTGTGGAGGGGGAAGAGTGAAGAGCATCGGACTGGGGAAAGAGTTGTGGGGTCAGCAGTGGAGATTCAGGGGTTGAATCCAAGAGAGCTAGGGAGGTGACCCAGGCCAAATGTATAGAGCCAGAAGAGCAGACCCAGGATGGCAGTTGCTAAGGTAGAGCTTCCCAGTCTAGGAGCTATTGATCTCCACAGCCCTTGGGGTATCTGGCCCCACGGAGCTGCCATCAGCCTATTCAGGGCTGTAAATCCCCACCACTTCCCTCCATTGTGCTACACAAACGTAATCATTCTCTTTGCACGCCATGACAGACAAATATTAGGCAACACTGTTTAAGGGACAGTGGGGAAATGGAGCTGAAGAAAGAGACTGAATCCGATGGACCTGAGAGCTGGTAGGAGAATAAGGAGTGTTCATCCTCTCTGGATCCCAGGGGAAAAGATTCTTCTGAGGAGCAGAAGTGATTGTCAATTGTGAAATATATCAGAGAGGTGCAGTCTGGTGAGAACTGAAATACACCCACTGAGTTTTCCAACCAACTGGTCGTTGCTACGTTTGGTGAGAGATGGATCAGCGGTGGGGGTGGGAGCCAGGCTGCAGTGGGCAGAGGAGTAAACCGGAGGTGAGAAGACCATTGCAGCTGCCGAGTTCATTACCTTGGCATGCTACCGGGAAGAAAGGAGCTGATTTGAAGTTTGGGTGGGATTGGGATGAATGGAGGTTGTCTTAGTGGATGGAAAAGACACCAACATTTTTAAACTCTAAAGAAGACCCAGTCGGGTGCATGGGCTGGGTTGGAGAGTAGGAGTCTGGCTGGTGGAGGAGGTACTGGAGGCTGGGCATGCATGGGGTCAGGGAAGGATTGTTTTGTCTTTCAGTAGAGGGAGGAGGCATATAGGTGTGTGGACCCTGCGCAAGGGTGGGGTGGGCAGTCCAAGGGACATGGCCTGGTGCCCTTAATTTTTTCATGAAGAGGGAGGGGAGGCATTTCCTGAGAATGGGGTGGCATGACAGTTGAAGGGAGTGTGAGAGGTTGGTGACCTGGGTCATGCCTCTGGTTTACATAATAGGATGTGAGGTGTGGGGTCACTGGTGAGCCTGGGACCATGGAGAGGTAGGAATGTGATTTTCCCAGAAGCTCTCACCTACCCAGGTATGGGAAGAACACAGAAGGGCAGCTGGACTCTGCCTGTGGCTTGGGCAGTTGCAGGATGGTTGACCCAGGGCTTGGGGAACTGCTGTAGAGTGCCAGGAAAAAGTGCAGACAAAGCCTACGCTTGTGCTTGTGAATTAATTCAAAGGCTGGGGTGGAGGGGAAGAGCAAGATGTCCTCCCATCTCCTTCCTGCTCTCCACCACCCCCCTCCCGCCCTCCAAGATGGGAGGAGATAGTGTGTCCAGCTTTGTGACCGGAGAATGCCTGAAGGGCTGAGAGGAGAATAAGCTGGTTATCCCAGGACAGAGCTTGCTTCAGGCTCCTGGGCAGCTCAGACCCTCAGCAAGCCTATACTTCCTTAGGCTGAGCTGCCACTGGTCCTGGGGGCCCTTCCAGCTTCCCCCTCCCCTTCCCTCAACTGTCCCAGGCCCCAGGCTCTGCAGAAGGAGAGATGGAGTGGGGGAAGGGGGTCAGCAGCCAATCATATCCCCGATAGCCCAAGGCATCTGCACCTGGTCTAACCAATCCCCTCTGAACAAATAGCTCACTCAGCCTCTGCTCCCTCCTCCCCTCCCTGCTCTGCCCAGCAACAGCAGAAAGGAGGTTTAAGGAGGAGAGGGAGGCCCTGCAAACTCCCAGCCCCTGGCAGCAATGGAGCCGGGCCCCAGGCTCACTCTATAGAGGGAGGTTAAAACAACACTCTCAGTTCCTGGAGCCCAGGCAAAACGTCCCTAGGGGCCCTCAAGACTATGCAAGCCCAGCTCTCACAGACAGGAACTCACATATTACAGAGATCCTGATCCCTGGAGCCTTGGGCCACAAGCCAGTCTCATTTTCTCCACAGCTCAGGGGCAGGCCCTGGGCTGGCAGCCTGACCAGCAGAGATACACTTCTGGTGGAGGAGATGGACATTGAGCAAACAATCCCACAAATGCCTATTTAATAGCAACAGTGATAAGGCCTAGGAAGGAAAAGAGCAGGGTTTTATGCAGCAAAATAAGAGGGGACTTGATTTAGACTGGCTTTCACAGTTTTTGTTGATTCCACTTCTTTTTCTCCAGATTTGCGATGGCTATTTTGTTCATTACTTTGCACCCAGAAGCCTTCCACCTGTTAAGAAAAACGTGGTGTTTGTTATTGACGCGAGCGGCTCCATGTTTGGTACCAAAATGAAGCAGGTAACAAGGACCCTGGGGATCGTTCATTGCTCTTGATTTAGAAAGCTCAGAAAGCAGAGAGTGCTGGTACAGTGGTTCCCTGAGACAAGACACCCTGCCATCCCATCACCTTTGGACCTTATAGGCCTAGGCCTACCTTAGAGTCTTGGTACCTTACATATCAGGAGCCACGTAGACATGGAGCCACAGAATCATAGGAACACTGAAACATAGGACTGTGGGACCTGAATCCATCAAGAGCCTCAACCACAAACCTCCAGGTCTCATAAAGGCCCAGAGTCATAGAGACTTTGGGCTAGAGTACTCTGGCATCATAAAGCATGAGTCAAAACATTAAAACTGTAGTCATTTTAGATTCAGAACTGTCAAGGGGCCACAGCTTTGTTTTGTTTTGTTTTGTTTGACTATATAGCCAGAAGAATACAGTGCACTGGCCTTATAGGGCTTAGAAGCCATAGAGTCCTGGGTCCATCTAGGCTTCAGTCTTGTACCTCACCTACCATAGCACCCTTGAAACAGAATCCTGGAGCCATAGGCCAAAGAGATTTTGACTTCAGAGGCTGAATCCATGAAGTTCTGGAAGCAGCGTTTCAAACCATTGTACTCTAGGGTTCTAGAAATATACAGTTCTAGTGTCTTGGGACAGTGTAACCTTTTTACCTTGACATTTT
Organism: Delphinus delphis; assembly: GCF_949987515.2. Lineage (NCBI taxonomy): Eukaryota > Metazoa > Chordata > Mammalia > Artiodactyla > Delphinidae > Delphinus > Delphinus delphis. The sequence continues at coordinate 81,037,773 of NC_082704.1, forward strand.
GAACCACAGAGCCCATCCGACCTAAGGCTAACTGACTTGTGTTTTATGAGAATATAACCAAACTGGGAGAAGGGAAGTACTGAAAACTGTCTCCTCTAGCCTTTAATGTATGGGAAGGGATATACCCAACTCCAAACCTTTTTAGTCTTCCCATTTCATCTAAGGCAGGATAAAAGCTGAAAGAACTTGTGATGAGCATATTCCAGGGGCTAGGTGCCCTAAAAGACTGAGACCTAATCCTAGAACTATAGAATGTTTCTCCTCCCCCCATGCATGACCACCATATCAGCTGGGTTCCTGTGTAAAAGCAGGAGGTTACAGTTGAAAGAACTGGAAGCCTGTACTCTATTTATGAAAGAGTCTCTAGGGAAATCCAAGACAACATAGGAAACAAAAACAAGGACTCTAGAAACAATTTTAGCCTCTGACACCCACAACTGCAGCAACCAACAAACACAACCTAACTCCTAACAAGATAAACATAAAACCTCACACTAAAGGTCTATTTACTTCATTTCCTTTTACCTCATACCTCATGTCCGGCTTTCAACAAAAATATACAAAGAGTGCTAAAAGGAAAAACACAATCTGAAGAAATGAATCAAGCATCAGAACCAAACTGATATGGCAGAGCTTAGAAATTATCAGACCAGGAATTTAAAATAAGTATGACTAATATGCTAATGGTTCTAATGGGAAGAGTGGGCAACATACAAGAACAGATGGCAAATTTAAGCAGAGATGGATATCCTAAGAAAATTAAAAAGAATACTAGAAATATAAAACACTGTAACAGGAATGAAAAATGCCTTTGGTGGGCTCATTAGGAAACTGAACATGGCCAAAGAAAGAATCAATGAACTTGAAGATATGACAATAGAAACTTCCCAAACTGAAAAGCAAAGAGAAAAAAGAATGAAAAATATATATATATGGAATCTAAAAAAAAAAAAATGGTTCTGAAGAACCTAGGGGCAGGACAGGAATAAAGACACAGATGTAGAGAATAGACTTGAGGACACGGGGAGGGGGAAGGGTAAGCTGGGATGAAGTGAGAGAGTGGCATGGACTTATATATACTACCAAATGTAAAATATATAGCTAGTGGGAAGCAGCCGCATAGCACAGGGAGATCAGCTCAGTGCTTTGTGACCACCTAGAGGAGTGGGATAGGGAGGGTGGAAGGGAGACGCAAGAGGGAGGAGATATGGGGATATATGTATAGCTGATTCACTTTGTTGTAGAGCAGAAACTAACACATCATTGTAAAACAATTATACTCCAATGAAGATGTTAAAAAAAAACAAAGACAAAATATCCAAGAACTGTGTACATGTACAAAAGTGTAACATGTGTAATGAGAATACCATAAGGAAAAGAAAGAAAGTAACAGAAGAAATATTTGGAGGAATAACAGATACAAATTTTCCAAAATAAATTACATCCATCAAACCACAGGTCCAGGAAGCTCAGAGAACACTAAGCAGGATAAATACCAAGAAATGTGCATGTACGCATATCCTATTCGACCTGCAGAAAATTAAAGACAAAGAGAAAATCCTGTAAAAGCCCACAGAAAATAATATCTTACTTATAGAGGAACAAGAATAAGAATTACATTGAATTTCTCTTGAGAAACCATGCAAGGAAAAGGAGAGTGTAGTGAAACATTCAAAGTGTTGAAGGAAAAAACCACTCACTTTGAATTCTGTATGCAGCAAAATTGTCCTTCCAAAGTGAAGAATAAAGACTTTATCAGCCAAACAAATATTGAGAGAATTGTCACCAGTAGACCTGTCTTGCACAGCTAAATGTTAAAAGAAGTTCTCCATAGAGAATGAAAACGGGATAGCTCAGATACTTGGATCTACATAAAGAAAGGAAGATTGTTAGAGAAGGAATAAATAAAAGTAAAATAATATATTTTATTTTTTAACTAATTGATCTAACAGATAACGATTTGTTCAAAATAATAATAGCAACAATGTATTCAGTGAATATAGTTTACTGATAAGTGAAATTAATGACAGCAATGTTATAAAGGACAAGATAGAGGAATTGGACTACTCTGTCACAAGGTATTTGAACTATTCATGAAGCTGTATAGTGTTATTTGAATGTGGACTGTAATTAGTTGTAAAGGCATGTTGCAAACTCCAGGGCAACCACTAAGAAATTTTCTTAACATAATGGATATGCTAAGAGACGAGAGACAATGGGGTCATATAAAACACTCGACTGAAACCAGAGAAGGCAGGAAAAGAGTAGGAGACAAAGAAAAAAAAGGGAAACAAAGAGAAAACAGTTTAAAATATAGCAAATATTAATCTACTTATATCAGTAATCACCTTAATGATGACTTGTCTAAATACACCAATTAAAAGACAGAAGCTTCCATATAATGTTTATGTATAGCTGGTTCACTTTGTTATAGAGCAGAAACTGACACACCATTGTAAAGCAATTATACTCCAATAAAGATGTTAAAAAAAAAAACAGTACGGCCGACTTAAAAATTGCTTCAAAATTTAAAAGACTAGATCTCATGTTAAGTGTTCTTACCATAACAAAATTTTAAAAATTAAAAAAAAAAAAGACGGAAGCTGTCAGTGTCAAAACAAAACAAAAACAAAAACCAACTATGTTTTCTACAAGAAGCCCATTTTAAATATAAAGACACAGATAGATAAAAGTAATGGGATGCAAAGAACATATACCATGCTAACACTAATCAAAAGAAAGCTGGAACAGCTATATTAATTTCAGACCAAGTACACTTCAGGGCAAGTAAATTGTTAGGGATTAAAAGGTGCATTATATTATGGTAAAAGGGTCGATTCTCCAAGAAGACATAATAATCCTTAATGTGTATGCACCTAACATTAGAGTGTCAAAATACATGAGGCAAAAGTTGATAGAACTGCAAGGATAAATGGACAAATCCACTATTATAGTTGGAGACTTCAACTTCCCTATATCAGAAATGGACATATCCAGCAGGCAGAAAATCCATAAGGACATTGTTGAACTGAACAACACCATCATTTAATTGAATCTAACTGACATCTACACAACGCTTCATCCAACAACAGCACAATACACATTTGCCCCAAGCTCATGTGGAACATTTGCCAAGACAGACTACATTGTGGGCCATAAAACACACCTTAACAAATTTAAAATAATATAAATCATACAAAGTATGTTCTCAGACTAAATGGAATAAAACTACAAATCAGCAACAGAAAGATAGCTGGAAAATCTCAAAGTAATAGGAGATTAAACAACATACTTTTGAAAACGTAATCTGTCCCTGGATAACAGGAGATTCTCAGGGAAGCCATCCTTTATGTGTCAGCCCTCTCAATGGAAGCAGGAATATGGTGCTCAGCTCCTTTTTTCTTTTTAAATATTTATTTATTTATTTGGCTGCTCCAGGTCTTAGTTGCAGCTTGTGGAATCTTCTTTGTGGCATGTGGGATCTTTTCATTTGCAGCATGTGGGATCTTTTTTTCTTTCTTTCTTTTTTTAGTTGCAGCATGCAGGATCTTCGTTGCCACATGAGAACTCTTAGTTGTGGCATGTGGGATCTAGTTCCCTGACCAGGGATTGAACCAGGGCCCCCTACATTGGGAGTGTGAAGTCTTAGCCACTGGACCACCAGGGAAGTCCCCGGTGCTCAGCTCCTGATCCCAGAATGTGTGACTTATCCCCTGAGTTCATCTTATGGCAGGAAATATTCTGATTCCCTTAAAAGCATTCAAGGTATCTTCTATCAGTTTAAGATGTAGAGAAAGGCAAGCCACAAATGTCCTTCCTGTGGTTTCTAGAATCCACACCTCTATAAAAGGTTGAAGGTGTATATTATGCTTAAAATCACTGGATTTACCACCTCCAAAATACAGATTTGAGTCCCTGGTCTATCAATGACTAGCTGTGTGACCTTGAGCTAGCCACTCCACTCTCTGAGCCTTAATGTCATCTCTTGTAAAATGAGGATAATATTAGTACCTTCTTCATTGTGTTGCTGTGAAGATGAAATAAGCTGATGCATCTAAAGTTGCACTGCCAGGAGCATAGCAATTATCCTATAAATGGTACCCTAATACTGGAACCTACATATTGTATTCCCTGAGCGTAGCCCTATACTAAATATTGTCATGGAGAAGGGAGCCAAGAGGAAGTAGCAATCTAAGCCCTGTTCTCAGAGGACTCAAGGTCTGTATGGAGAATGAAAATATTCCACGTAAGATAGTCAGCAAATAGTGTGGGACAGGGAATATCTGGGTGTGAAGAGCATGGATCAGACTAGGCAATCAAGGAAGGGCTGCCCAGAGAAAGAGCAACTGAAGGAACTATGAAGGTATGAATAAGTAAAGGACAAAGTTGTGGAGACGAAATAGAATCTAGGTTATCTGGAGGCTGGTGAGAAGACCAGCCTGGAAGAAACAGAAATTGAGGTAGAAGAACAGATTAGAGAGAACAGAGAACCAAAGCATGCAAAGTCATTGAAAGGTAGCTATAAATACCTGGAGTCGTAAAGCTCTTAAACTTTAGGGCCCTCGAATCATTGAATCCTTGATCATGGGCTCAGAAACCATAGAACTCATGAATCCTAGCTCTCTGAAAGCATAGAACTTGAACCTTCTCGACCACCACTGTCCAGTAGAACTTTTTTGATGATAGAAATGTTCTAAACAGTGTCCAGTACAGTAGCTGCTGGCAACCCTTGAAATGTGGCTACTGCAAATGAAGAAACAGAATTTTAACTTTTTCTTTAATTGTAACTAACTTACATTTACATTTAAATAACTACATGTGGCTAGCAGTTACCATTGGACAGTACAGTTCTAGGCTTTGATCCATTAGAGCCTATAGAGCATTTTGGCCTAAGAATCCTAGACTTAAAGTGCTGGAGTCAGAGAACATTAAAACCATACAACACTTAGTACCTTGTATAGAAAGAGCCTTTCAGTCTTGAACAAGACCTCAAGTCTTGGTCCATCTCCTTCACATCATCTATATCCCACAGATTAAAAAGGCCATGAGTGTGATCCTTGGTAACCTGCCGGTCAGCGACTACTTCAACATCATCTCCATTTCTGACACAGTTAGTGTCTGGAAAGCCAGAGGCTCCATCCAGGCCACCATCCAGAATGTCCCCAGTGCCAAGGACTACCTGGGGCACGTGGAAGCTGCTGGCTGTGTTAGACCTACCCCCCCAAATTGGCAGGCTGTGGTTACATGGGAAATTCTTGAAACCCTCCCTTCATGCACCCATCCACTTCACCTCTCATAATGTCTGAAATATCACTGTTACATTTTACACAAATATGTCCCTTTGTCCTTCTGTGTTTCTTTGCCTAGTGGAAAGAGCATAGCTAAATCTCCATGTATTTTAGGACACATTCCTCTTTGGGGCTGAATTTCCTCCTCTTTAAAGCACATACTCAAAAGAATTTGCTGAAACTTTTGTGTTTTTTTATCAATAATCTAGATATTTATTTCTAAGTATTTGAGCAAGCTGCTGCCCTGATTTTGGCTTCTGATCAATCCTCTCTCAGACGATTACTGAAGTCTCCCCCACCCACCACCTCCTGACAACTCAGCCCTTTTTCCCCTGTAGCATGGAGGTGGAGATGCTATCCTTGGGGATCTGCCAATCTGACTAGAGAATGAGACATCCCCCCAGGAAACAGTCAGAGCAGTCTGAGACAGGGAGTGATAAAAACCAAGGACATGTGGGCCCCACTGTCAGATCTCAGGGAGCCTGTGTGGGGGTGGGGATTTGGGAAGGATGAGCAGCAGAAACAGTGTGAGCAAAGATAAGGAGATATGACTCTGCCTGGGAGGTTGGTGAGGTACCCAGTGTGTCCAATGCGGGTAGAAGTTACTAGAAAAAATGGTCTCACAGTCTGCTCTCCAATTAGGGACTGACATCAATGCAGCTCTGCTGGCAGCTACTTCAGTGCTGAACCATAGAAACCAGGAGCCTGGGAGGGGCCACAGTGTGGGGAGGATCCCTCTCATTATCTTCCTGGCAGATGGGGAGCCCATGGCTGGAGTGACAACTCCCAGTGTGATCCTCTCCAACATCCGTCAGGCACTGGACAACAGAGTGTCCCAAGGTCAGCTTGGCCTTTGGGGATGATGCTGACTTCCCACTGCTGCGTCGCTTGTCCCTGGAGAACCAAGGAGCAGCCTGGCCCATATGTGAGGACACCAACACAGCCCTACAGCTGGAGGGCCTCTGTGAAGAGATCTCCATGCCTCTACTGGTAGATGTGCATCTGGACTACCTAGGTGGCTTGATTGGGGCCTCACCTTGGGCCTTTTTCCCCAACTACTTTGGTGGTTCGGAGCTGGTGGTGGCAGGCCAAGTGCAACCAGGAGAGCAGGAACTAGACATCTACCTGGCAACCCGTGGCCCCAGGGGTCGGCTTCTCGGGGCCTGCCACAGTGAGGTGGCCACCAACAGCAGCCAGAATGTCTTTGGTTGCCCAGGGGAGCCAGCCCCCAATGTAGCCCACTTCATACGCTGCCTCTGGGCCAACATCACCTCTGGAGAACTGCTGGAGGCACACTTCCAAGCTCACGATGCCAGCACCCACCACCTGCTGGCTTCCAAAGTCCTCAACCTGTCCTTTGAATAAGATTTTGTCACACCTCTGACATCACTGGTTATGGTGCAGCCCAAAGAAGCCACTGAAGTCAGGAAACAGACTTTCACCGCAGATGGACTAGGCACCATCATGCCCTCATCCACCAGCAGTCATGGCCTAAGGGCAAGCACAGCCCAGCCAGCCTTGGTTCCCAAGGTTTCTCCCAAATCAAGGCTTGTGAAACCAAAGTTCTACTTATCCTCAACTACTCCTGCCCAGTTCCAAGGAGTTGGAGCCACTGGGTCAGAGCCCTAGTACCCCATCCACCCTCGCACACCAAAGCCCCAAATTCCAGCACAACAGGATTCTGGCAACTTGGCTCAGCCAACTTTAGGATACCACCTGCTGCCTTTGTGCCCTCAAATTCTGGTGGCCTATTGCTTCTGAAGCCCAACACGCCATTACATCAGAATTCTGGTACCCTATTACCCATGAATTCCAAGACACAAGTCCCACCTCTGAATCCTAGCACCCCAGCCCAGCCCAAAGGTGGCTCTATGAAACATGTTACTCTGCTGCATTCCAAACCTGGTTCTCCATCACAACCTAAATTAGATGCCCCATCACACCCCCAACCTGGGGTACTTACATCACAGTCACCCAAAAGTCTGTCACAGCCCAGGGCTGGAGTCTCCACACATCAGTTTTTCAAATACCCATCACACACCAGAGCAAGTGTTCCTGCTCCTAAGACCCCAAACAACCTGCCGTACCCTAGACCTGGGATCCTCTTACCCAAGACCCCTAAAATCCCATCACCTCTTAAACCTAGTGCCCCACCTCATCAAACTCCCCTAAGCTTATCACTTTCCAAACCTAAGACAACAATCCCCAATAAACCCAAAATCTCATTACCCTCCAGACCTGACAAACTCAGGTCCCCACCTCCTCAGAGCCTTAGCATACTTCTAAGCACTATCTCAAGTCCTACAAGTCCCAGCAGTTCCATGACAATTTCTGTCCTTGGAGAGCCCCTCCCTACTCTCTTTCACCCCACCCTGCCCTCTCTGCTGCCCCCTGGAAGGCTATGGCATCAGCATGACCTGTTGCCAGAGCCCCAGTGCACCAGGAAAATTCTGGGACCATCTGTGTCAGGAGTCCCAACAATGGGCCTACCCAACAGCTCCAGGCCTATGCCAGAAGGCAACCCCCCAAACCTGCCAGTCTTGCTGCCTTCTAGCATCCTCCCTGAGGCGGTCATCCTGCTCCTTATCCCTGAGGAGCTACAGCTGCTGTCTGAGTCAATGGAGGAGTCCAAATTTGTGGAGTCCTTGAACCCACCGGCTTTCTATACCTTCCTCACTCCTGACAAAGATGGTGAGTGCCATAGGCAAGAGGTCAAGCCACAAGGGGGGGGAGCAGTATGAATAGAGGGAACCAGGAGCTAGAAGTATACAAAGCTTGTGCAAATTCTTGTGATTCAAACTGCTTGCTTGCTTACTTTGAGACGTTGAACCAACTACTTAACTTCTCTGGGCCTCAGCACATAGGCACATAATTAGAGGCCCTGGGAGAGAAGGGATGTTAAGACTGGGGAATGCACAGAAATGAACTGGCCAAGCTATGGCTTTGACATTTGCTTTGTTGGACAAGAGAATTGCTCATGCTTCCCAAGCAGAGAAGGGATGTGGGGTTATAAATTGGAGCATCACTAGGCCAGTCAGCTCTGATTGGTTCTTTTGTGCTCTATGAACAGCCCTGCTTAATGAAAGGGATATAAAAATTGGGGAAGATGATGACAGTTGTCTTTAAATTTCCCAAAGACTGTGAAATAATAACAGTTTACATTTTTTAGCTCTTCCTATGTGCAGGTACTGCTCTACATATTGTACTTGTAGTCCTCATTTAATCCTCACCAAAAAACTCTTAATATCTGCATTTTACTCATGGGGAAACTGAAGCACAGAGAAGTGAAATAACTTGTTCCACATCACATAGCTAGTAAGAGATTTGAACCTACATAATCTGGTCCCATGCTGAATGTGATTCACCACTTCACTATTTGCCTTCCTGAGAGGAGTGACATTTCCTGGGGTGACCTTGTAGGACAGGATTAGAACCAGGTGTTGGTGGCAATAAGTCATAGAGATAGAAATTTGGGCATGACATCCTTGACATACCCCTATCCTTCACCACCCTCCCTCCCAATATCCCATCCATCTTCAATTCCTGACACTGTTACCTTTAATATGTTTGTCAAATGCACCCACTTCTCACTACCCCAACTCTCACTATCCTAGGGCAGACTACCATTGTGCCTCACCAACAAAACTGTTCCAGCCTCCTCACTGGTTTTCTTGCTTCCTCTCTTGAGATATTCTCTTGGCCATTCTCCCACAGCAGCCAAAGGGATCATTTATTTTTATATAAATTTATTTTATTTTATTTTATTTTTGGCTGTGTTGGGTCTTCATTGCTGCACGCGGGCTCTCCCTAGCTGCAGCGAGCGGGGGCCACTCCTCGTTGTGGTGCATGGGCTTCTCATTGTGGTGGCCTCTCTTGTTGCGGAGCACGGGTTCTAGGTGTATGGGCTTCAATAGTTGTGGCACGCAGGCTCAGTAGTTGTGGCTTGCAGGCTCTAGAGCACAGGCTCAGTAGTTGTGGCACACAGGCTTAGCTGCTCTGTGGCATGTGGGATCCTCCCGGACCAGGGCTCGAACCCATGACCCCTGCATTGGCAGGCGGATTCCTAACCACTGCGCCACCAGGGAAGCCCAAAACGATCGTTTCAAAACATAGATCACTTCATGTTCCTTCCCTACTTAACTCCTCTCAAGGGTTTCCTATCATACCTAGAATAAAGTCCAAAGTCCTCTTTATGAGCTTCAAGGCCCTGCATGATCTGCCCTCTATCCCATACCTCTCTGACCTCACCTTCTCCCACTCACCCTCTGAACTCAAGCCCCAGTGGCCTCCTGTTCCTCCAATGGGCCTTACCCCCATCCCTGCCTCCACTCAGAGACCTCTTCCAAGCTGTTCCCCCTGCTTGAAAATTGCTCTGACCTGCCTTGCCCTGCTCCCTATCTACCACTCTCATCTCTTCCATTGCCACTCAAACTCCAGCTCATGCCTTAAATCTCAGGTCAAATGTCCTTCTCACCCCTTTCTACTGCCCCAGACTATGTCAAGGATCTGCAACTCCCTCCGTCAATCTGTTCTTTTTTCTTATAGCATTTGTCATCATTGGTAATTATAATTTCATTCATGCCTGCCTTCCCAACCAAAATATGAGCTTCACCAGGTCAGAAATCATGACTGACTTTTTCACCACCATATCCCTGATGCTTGAACAGTGCCTGAATGAATAAATAAATGATCACATGAATGCATGCATAAATGCTATAAGAAAGAATTTTGAACATAACTGAGCTTGAAAGACTAAGGTACTATGGAGAACATAAGGTCTCAGTCTTGGCAATGTGCAGGTCAGATTGGGAAGCCAGTGAAGACTCTCCTGGTCAGAAGGAGAGTCTCCCCTTTGGTGGGCCGAGGACATCTTTGCCCTCAGAGTGTGAAGGATTTCTCTTATTTCTTTTACACTTGGCAGAAAATCCACATTGGGACAGCAATTCTGAGGAGATTCTGGGAGGAGCTGGAGACAGCATGGAATCTCAGGGAAGTTCTGCAGGGCTAGCAAAAATTGAACAAAGAGCTCCCCTGACAAAGATCCCTGAGCTTTCATTTCCATTCAGTTAGAATTTTCACAGGCATTGTGTGATCCCAGAGGAGGGGCAATGTATTAATTTTCCATTGCTGCATAATAAATTACCACAAACTTAGTAGCTTAAAACACTCCCATTAATTATCTCACAGTTCTATGGGCCAGAAGTCTAGGCAAGAGTTAGTTAGGTTCTCTGCTCAGGATTTCATAAGACTAAAATCAGGGTGTCTATCAGACTGAGTTCTCATTGTCTTCCACGTTCGTTCAGGTTGTTGGCAGAATTCAGTTCTTTGTATTAAGACTGAGATCGCTGTGGGATTTTTGGGGGGTTTTTTGTTTTCTTTGGGTTTTTTGTTTTTTTCTGATTGTTGGCTAGCAGTCACTCTCAGCTTCTAGAGGCCCCTGGGGCCACTTTCAGGTCCTAGAGGCTTCCTGCATTCCTTGCCACGTGGCCCCATCCATCTTCCAAAGACAGCCATGGAGAATCTCCCTCCTGTTAAATCCTTCTCATACTTCAAATCCCTCTGACATCTCTGCCTCTGATCTCCAGACCCAGATTTAAAGGGCTCGTGTGATTAGGTCATGCCCACTTGGATAATCTCCTTGTTTCATCAACTGCACCACATACCATGACCTATTTATGGGAGTGATAACTCACCATATCACACCCTGAGGATTTTACAGGGTGTGTATACTGGGGAATCTTGGGGGGCATCTTAGAATTCTACCTACCACAGACAGAGAGCAAGAGAAAATAACATTTGAGTTGGCCTGGAAGAATAACTAGAAATTGATCCTTAGTAGCTAAAGGAAGGAGAACATTCCAGGTGACAGGAAAAAACAGAAGCAAAGGTTCACTAGCAAGATAAGGCAGGGCACTCATAAGAATAGTCAGTTCAGTTGGGCTGGAGCATGCAGAGGAGCCTGGAGAGCTAGGCAGGGACTAGATATCAGAAAAGACTTAAATGCTGAGCTCAGGATTTTGGGGTTTATTTTGGAGGAGGTGACTGAGAGGCCAGGGGGCCCCAGAGTACCTAGGAATGTAATGGATCAGTCTCTTACCAACACAGTCCCCCTCTTTTTTTTTTTTTTTTGGCGGTACGTGGGCCTCTCACTGTTGTGGCCTCTCCCATTGCCGAGCACAGGCTCCGGACGCGCAGGCTCAGAGGCCATGGCTCACAGGCCTAGCCGCTCCGCGGCATGTGGGATCTTCCTGGACCAGGGCACGAACCCGTGTCCCCTGCATCGGCAGGGGGACTCTCAACCACTGCGCCACCAGGGAATCCCTCCCCCTCTCTTTTGTAGGCACGTTGCCAAGCATCTTCACCTTCTCATCCTCGGGTAAGCCAGCCACCCTCGCTGTCCTGTTTGAGTACAGGACAGCTTGTGCACTAGGACTGGGTCTGGGCTCTCTCTCTGGGGAAATAGACATGGCCTCCTACCTTCTCCTCACTCCTTCCCTCCCCTCCTCTCCCATTCCTTCTGATCTCAAGTGACCTCAGCATGCAGTGACTTGAAGCAGGGTTTTGGTTCCCAGTCAGAGATTGAGGTCAGGTCGTGGCAGTGACAGCACCAAATCCTAGCCACTAGACCAGTGGCCCTGGCCTTTCAGCTTTGCAGAAAAGAATTCCCACAAAGATGGAAAGTAGTGAAACAAGTAAAGTATTTATTAGAAGGAAAAAGAGACAGTACATGTGGATAGACACAGGCGGACTCAGAAAGAGAATAAAGCCCTCATGGTAGTTTAAATCACTTATATGGGGCATTTCTTCTGGGTTTCCTTTGGCCAATCATTTTGATTTGCCTGGTTCAGAGTCCGTATTTGGTATACCTCAGGATCCTCCCAATGTGTGCGCCAAGATGGATTCCACCCAAGAGGGCTATGGGTAGTTGGGTGTCACTCCCCTTTTGACTTCCAAGGACTTTTCTAGTTGGGAAGATCTCCTTGACTTTGAGAATGAGAACTATGTGGTCTCTTATCTTCTATCTGGGCAGGGCCCAGCCTCCTCTCTCAATTGTCCTACTATTCTCATCTTAGAGTATCGGTCCACCGGTACTGAATCTCCAATAGCTTAGCCCTAGGGAGGGCATCTACCTCCTGCCTCAAATACCCCATGAGAGAAGTAGCCCCCAAGAAATATTTATGGGGAAGATGAAGGACAAAGGTCTATCTTCCATAGCTTCCTCAGGCTGGCAAGGGTCTTGTAGACCCTACCTAACTGGGGTCACAGAACTCTTGCCCTGTCTCATTAAGGGGCCCCAGGGTGATTTCTGTTATTTCAGCAGGATTGGCTGTGGGGAGTGGTTGGAGTCCCTGCACCACCATTGTCCTGTGATGCCCTAGAGAAAACAAACTAAATAATTAGATTAGAGAAGCAGGGGCTAAAGACTAGCAAAAGACTACTATAATCAGAGACTCAAGCAAGGGTAGGAAGTTGGTTATACAAGGTCAGCATATCTTTGTTAATCTCAGGCTTAAAATTTTAGTATATTTCTCTATTTCTAAAATGGAAGTTCTGAACCTGTTGGTTCCAGGTCTCCTTCTTGGACTGAAAGGTCTTGGTTGCAAATTTGCAACAGTATGGAAGACAACAGAGGCAAAATATAGGCAAAATATAACATAAATCAGTATGGCTGAAACAAGGAAGGTTATAAGAAAATGGAAACCTCCCATCAGAGAGGTTCTTTTTCTTTGGTTCATGATTTTATTTTTACACAACATTGTAAAGCAACCATACTCCAATAAAAATTAATTTAAAAAAAGAATGCTGGTATAGGAAGGCATGACAGTTCACAATTGCTTAATTCTTAGATATCACTAGAAATTAAAGTTTTTAAGATTAAAGAACTCTAATAAATACATGTAATTATAATTACTAGAACCAATAAAGGAAACAACTGTGTATACCAAAAAATTAATTAATTAAATTTAATTTATCTTTTGAGTGAACTTAATTAGAATCTAATATTAATTCTATTTTTAATTTCTTTTTAAGAATATTATTATACTTTTACTTTTAAAGCCACTTCCTGTTACATTTTTTAAATCCCTTTCTTTTTTTATTAATTTTTATTGGAGTATGGTTGCTGTACAATGTTGTGTTAGCCTTCACTACACAACAAAATGAATCAGCCATACGCATACAGATATCCCCTCCCGTTTTGGACTTCCCTCCCACTTAGATTATCATAGTGCATTAGAAAGGTTTTAATATCTTGTGGGATCCAGGAAAACAAGCTGGAGAACCAGTTTTCAATTTTCCCCCCCATAATACCGAGGATTGGTGGTTAATTGTCTGCTGAAGCCAGGTGGCTTGTTGTCGAATTTTCTCAATGTTGGCCTCTACCTGGGAAGAGGTGTTAAGGTATGTGCAACAAGAAGTGTTGGCAACTGCACGTACCCCTCCTTGTTCTGCCAACAGATAATCCAGGGCCAGTCAGTTGTCAAGTACCACTTTGGCCAGCGAATCTAGAGACTTCTGTAAATTAGTGAGAGAGTTAGCAGTACTGTTACCTATGGTAGTAAGAGTATAAGACAAGTTTCGAAGGACATGTTGGTGGGCGGCTACTCCCCACCATGGTAACAATGTATACCCAAAGAAATAGGCATCTGCATCCGGGATGCCACCAGGTAAATCTCGAGTTAATTGTGTGAACAGTTTTAATGAAGTGGCCCAGTGCTTGGATTCGTTTAAGGAGTGGATTAAGAAAGGGGTAATCAAGGTTCCCAGCATACACTGTGTGGGCATGGAGTTATTTTGTAGGCAATTAATGGTGCATGGTTTTTTATCTACCTGGCATATGAAAATATATCCTGGCAGGGCACGGTAGACTAACTCACCCAAAGTTTTAAAACCTAGCCATCTGGTGGGGGAAGGGTAAACTGGGACGAAGTGAGAGTAGCATTGACATATATAAACTACCAAATGTAAAATAGGTAGCTAGTGGGAAGCAGCTGCATAGCACAGGGAGATCAGCTCGGTGCTTTGTGACCACCTAGAGGGTTGGGATAGGGAGGGTGGGAGGGAGGCTCAAGAGGGAGGGGATATGGGGATATATGTGTACATATAGCTGATTCACTTTGTTATACAGCAGAAATTAACACAAAATTGTAAAGCAATTATACTCCAATAAAGGTGTTTTTTTTTTTTAAAAAAAAGACCTAGCCATCCAATTCTATTGTTATGGAAAATTTCTGCAGCTACAAAACCAACCCGTTCCATCCACATCCGTCCTACTATCTGCTTCTCCTGTGTGGATCGTTCTTCCTTTGGGTAGCGAGTTAGAGTTTGAGCACAAATAAGTAACTGGAATTCTGGCTTGGGGGGGCATTATAAAATGCTGGGGTGCTTTAATGCCAGTTCTTTGTCCTCCCAGTTTGACTTCATATTCTCCTTCTGTTGCTAAGGGGAGGGTTAGGCAAGAGACATTAGAATTTTCTTCAGTAGGAAAATGAACAATTTTGACTCCGTACATTACCGTTCTGAGCCTTGGGTCTCTGGTAGAAGACCATTTTCCATCAGGAACTTGGCTATAATTCCTTACAAGATGGACAAGAGGGTTGCTCTGGTCCACAATGGACTTAGCCCAGGGTAAACAAATCCAGCATTCCGTCAATAGAGTGGAGGAAGCAAGAGTTTGTGCAATGAACACCAGAGCTGCTGTCCATCCTGTGGATAAGGGAAATAGGCATAGAAAAGCTAAGGCGTCATAGTAGCACCAGTCAGAGTCATATTTAAATCACCTAGCATGGGCAGAGAAGTTTAGTAAATTCCAAAAGCAAAGGTGAGAGCAAAGAAGACAATAGTTATCTAAATCTACCAGAGCCTATCAATTATTCTGTAAGTGTACCGGAAGGCAAGAAGGAAGATAGTGGCTATGGGTACTTAGCCTAGGGTCTAAGAAGTCTTTTTGTCCTTTTCAAATAAAAGCTTCAGGTCTTGGAGAGGTTCATTCATCCACCTGGAATTTTCAGGCTTTTCTGGGTCCTCCGGATCCTGTGGAGACTCAGAGGAAGGGGTGGATTCACAGGAATGGCTGGAATGTAGGTCTTCAGGTTCTTGTAACATATCAGTGGAAACAGGTTTAATTCTGGACAGATGAACCCAGCTGGTGACCCCCTGGAGTTTAACTGCTATAGGAGTGCTCAGCAGGACTTGGTAAGGACCCCTCCATTTTGTGAGTAGCTGATGACCAGGGAACTCATTTTTCCAGGTCTTTAAAAGTTCCCAATCTCCAGGTTTTACAACAGAGTGACTGGGACTGTCATCTGGAGAGGGCTGTACTCTGTTGCCAGGCTCTTGTATAGCCTCTGCACCGGGCCTAGGTTTATAATGTATTTAAGATGAACCTGGGTTTCTGGGTCAGTTAGCATGTCCAGAGTAAGGAATGTCCTTCTGTATGTCATTTCAAAAGGGCTTAACTTAGTGATTGTTTTAGGGGCTGCTCTGACCCTTAAGAGGGCTATTGGCAGCATGCAATACCACGACTCTGACCTTTCCTGATGGAGTTTGTCCAAGGTTTTCTTTAGAGTATGATTAGCCTGTTCCAGTTTTCCTGAAGACTGTGGTCTCCAGGATGAACGGAGGTTGTATTTAATCCCTAAAGCCTGAAAAAGCTGTTGAGTGATCTTTACTACAAACAAAGGTCCATTGTCACTCTGAAGGTGACGGGGCAACCTGAATCTAGGAATACTTTCCTTTAGGAGAGCCTTAGCCACTTCAGTTGCCTTCTCTGTTCTAGTAGGGAAGGCCTCTCTCCATCCAGTAAAAGTATCTATAAAGACTAGTAAGTATTTGAAACCCTGGAAAGAGAGCATCTGAGTGAAATCTATTTGCCAGTCCTCTCCTGGGTAAGTCCTACATCGCTGGACTGGGTTAACAAGAGGGGGAGGCTTGAAGTTGCCTCCTGGATTATGGGTGGCACAAAGGGCACATGCTCAAGTAACTCTTTTAATTGTCTCTGGGAGCCTTTTCCCTGTAAAAAGACGGAAAACAATTATAAACATTGCATCTCTCCCCAGATGGAAAGAATCTTGTAGCCCTATAATAATTTTCCATTGGTCAGAGAGAGGTATGAGCAATTTCTGATCTATGTGCCACGAGCCATCCATTCCCTTAGTTCCTCCTCTGTCTCATGTCCAGTTCTCTTTGGAAGCTGAGTACCTGGGTATAACGTTAGAAGGGGTAAGAGATGGGATTAATGCCATTTCAGTTATGGGCATCAAGACTGCTTTCTTTGTTTCCCGATCTGCCCTGTTGTTTCCTTGGGAAATTTGAGAAGTTCCCTTTTGGTGCCCGTGGCAGTGAATGACTGCTATCTGTTTTGGTTTTTGAACCACTTCTATGAGATGTAAAATCTCAGCCCTATATTTTATAGGGAAATTTCTTGCATTTAGGAGTCCTCTCTCTTTGCAGATAGCTGTGTGGTCATGTAAAACAAGGAAGGCATATTTTGAGTCAGTGTATATATTTACAATCTTTCCTTCCCCTAGGATTAAGGCTTGGGTTAGAGCTATCAGTTCAGCCTTTAGGTGGCAAAGGTTTTGCTTCTGACACTATGCATGCTCACAACAGCATACCCTGCCCTCCTAACTCCATGTTTAATGAAACTACTGCCATCAGTAAACCATTCTTCCTCAGGGTTTTCTGTGGCCTGGTCTGTTAGGTCAGACCTATAGGCATAGACCCAGTCAAGGGTTTTGAGGCAAGAATGTGTTAGCTCTGGGCTTTCGGCGAACATTAGTGTAGTGGCGTTAAAAGTGTGGCAAGTTTTGAGGGTTAGCTCTGGGGAGTCAAGGAGCAAAGGCTGGTACTTAATAAGACGGCCTCCAGTTAGCCAATTGTGACCTTTTGTATCTAGAATCCCTTGCACTTGATGAGGGGTCTGGACTTCCAGTGGCTGTCCAAAGGTGAGCTTGTTGGCTTCTTCCACTAATAAAGCAGTGGCAGCTACTGCCCGGAAGCAGCCAGGCCAACCTCGGGCCATGGAGTCTAGTTGCTTGGAAAAGTAGCCTATGGGCTGAGGAACTTCCCCTAGATTCTGTATAAGGACACCAAAAGCTGTCCCCTGCTTTTCAGTCACATACAAGATGAATGGCTTTTCAAATTGGGGAGACCCAGAGCAGGGGCTCTGGTGAGGACCTGCTTGATATCATTAAAAAGCCTTTTCTTATTCCCCGTTCCAAAGTAATAGTTCTGTATCTGGGCCTTTAGTGTCTTCATATAGGGGCTTAGCCATTAGCCTGAATCCTGGAATCCAAATTCTACAAAATCCTGTCATGCCCAAAAAGGTACAGAGATGTTTCTTTGTCTTTGGTGTGCTTAGGCCTAATATAGCTTGTTTTCTATCTGGAGATAACTGTCTACTTCCAGGGTTTATAATATATCCCAGATATTTAACTTGTTGTTTTGAGATTTGTGCCTTTATCTGAGAGACTCTGTAACCCCAGGCCCCAAGGATATTAAGCACTTCAATGGTATTTTGATCTGAGGCCTCCATGGAGGGACTACATATTAATATATCGTCTACATACTGTATAATAGCCCCTCCTTTCATGTGTATTTCCCTTAGTTCCTTTCCTAGGGCTTGGGTGAAAAAGTGTGGACTGTCCCAAAACCCCTGAGGCAATGCTGTCCAGGTATATTGTTGCATTTGGCCTGAGCCGGGGTTAGTCCACTAGAAGGCAAATAGATATTGTGATGAGGGATGAACTGGGATGCAAAAAAAAGGCATCCTTGAGGTCAAGTACAATAAACCATTTAGTGTCCTCAGGGATTTGGGCTAATATGTTATAAAGATTGGCCATGAGGGGATGTATAGGGACCACTGCATCGTTTACTGCTCTAAGGTCTTGTACCATCCTACATTCCCCATTTGGCTTAACAACTAGCCTAATAGGAGTATTGCACGGAGACTGGCAGGGCACCAAGAGGCCATGCGTTAAGAATTTATCTACAAGGGGTTGTAAACTCTTCTTCACTTCCAACTTTATAGGGTATTGTCTCTTGTTAGGGTAGGCAGCTTCTGGTCTATGACTAATTCTTACAGTTGGGCATTTATGGCCCTTCCAGGGATTCCTTTTTCCCATACTGAAGTGTCCACTGCTTGTAGAATATGGCTGGGAATAGGACCTTGCTCTTCCAGTTGGTCTGTCTTAGTCAGAGTCAAGATAAGGGGCTGCTCGGGGCCTCCTAAATCGAGTATGGCCCTGAGGGAGCTCAGAAGGTCTCTCCTCAGTAATGGAGTGGGACACTCAGGTACAACTAAAAAGGCATGCAAAATCAACCACTGCTCAAATTGGCAAGTGAGAGGCCCAGTAAAGCAATGGGTGCTAAGCTTTTCATCAACACCAGTCACAGTACAACTTTTGGAGGAAAGAGGTCTAGAGTGAAAAATTAAGACAGAGTGAGTGGCTCCCATATCAATTAAAAAATCAACCTTCTTACCTGCCACGTCAAGGACTACCCAGGGCTCCTCGATGGAGATAAGACATCTCATTGGGGGGAGCCACCAGAATCCCCAGCCCACCTCAGTTGTCGAGCATGGCCATCTTGGGAGCGGGAGCCCCCCTTCTTCTTTGGGACTGAGGGCAGTCCCTCTTCCAATGACCTATTTGTTTGCAGGTTGGGCATGGCCTGGGGGGCTCTTTCTGGCAATCTTGGGCCCAGTGGCCAGTTGACTTACATTTGTAGCATTCCCCCTTGTTGGTCTTACCTCCAGATGGAGAGTTGGACTTTCTTGGCCCCCTTGGGTTGTCCTGAGGTTGCAAGGCATGGCTGACAGCAACACCTATCAGTTTTGCATGAGCCCTGGCCTGTCTTTTCTCATGATGGGTTCTCTCTTCCTTCTCAGCTTGGTCTCAATTATTAAATACCCCAAATGCCACATCTAGTAGTTGGGGCATGGGTGTTTGTAGGGCTAATTGTAATCTTTGGAGTTTCCATTTAATATCAGGGGTGGACTGACTAATAAAATGTTGTGTTGTCCCAGCAGGGGCTGACTTTCAGAAGTGGAGGGATCTATGTTGGTATACTTCTTAAAAGTCTCCACAAGCTGCCTATGAAAGAGGGCTGGATTTTCTTCTTCTTCTTGGGTCACTCCTTTAACCTTTTCATAGTTAACTGACTTTTTGATACACTTTCTCATCCCTTCTAATACACATTGGAGCATAGGCTTCCTGGCTTCTGTTCCTGCCTGCAAATTATAATTGCAAGGGCGTTCCTGATTTGGGACTGCATCTCCACCCATAGCATAATGTTCGGGTTGGTGTCTGGCAAGCTGGTTGGCATGTCCCTGGGCTGCTGTCCAGATTCTCTGTTTTTCCTCAGGAGTACAGCAAATAGATAGAATTACTTGGACATCCTTCCAAGTTAAGTCATGAAACCGTTCAACAAACTTACTAGGGTCTTCAGAAAATTGGCCCCGTTTCTGTTTGCATTGGGCTAAGTCAGTTAAAGAGAAGGGCACATGTACTCTGATTGTCCCTTCTCCATTTGCTACTTCCCTAAGAGGGCATAGTTTCCCTGATCCTGGGTGATAGGAAGCTCCACTGCGAGTTACCCAAGAGGGACTAGCCTCTCTTGGGGTAATGGAGGGTCTGGTGGGACATAAGGAGGTGCAGTTTGGGGTCAGTCAGAGGGAGCAAGAGAAGTAGGTGGCTCTGGAGAAGTAGGGATACTGTCAGGAGGAGGAGCTAGGTTTGCCCCTGAGAGATGGGAGAGCTTAGAAGGGGGATCATCTAACATGTCAGGAGAGTTTTCTGGTTCCCCAGGTTTTGAATTATAAGAGGTGGGATTTTGGTAAAGGACCATGAAAGCCTGAATATAGGGAACCTCAGTCCACTTTCCCACCCTGCAGCAATAAAGATCCAATTGCAGAATGGTATTGTAATTTAAAGACCCATTTTCAGGCCATTTTTCTCCATTCCCTAACTTATACAAAGGCCAGGCACTGTTACAGTAGAACTTAAGTTTTTCCTTTCTTAACCCTTCTATTTAAAAAAAATTTCCAATTCTTAAGGATACACTCCAGAGGTGTCTCTTCTTGCTTGGAGGGGGATCCTCCTATGTTGAGTAACTTGCAAGCAAGAACAAGAGAGAGCTTCTAGAATGGAATCTGGCATGCTGGAAACATTTATCAGGAGGCTTTAACCTGAAGGGGTTCAGGGTATAGCCCAAATTCTCTTCAAACCTGATGAGGTTTCAAGTGTCCTCTACTCTCCCATCGATTTCTGACCAGATGTCTCTGGTCTTCCATGGTAACTTGTGCAAGCCTTCTCCCCCAACATGGCCAGGGGAGGACCTTTGAACCAGTGCAGACCAGTTGCCAGGACTTTCCTTAGGAGGGATCCCTTGTCTATAGAGCTTATGTCCTGTGATAAGTCTTCCTATGCTGGGGTGTATTCCTCATGACTGAGCATCTACAAAGTTTATAATTCAGGCTTCTGGGTAGCGGCCAGCCAGACAGGCTGTCCATAGCAGTGTGTAGGCTGCCAAGACCTGGAGTGAAGGGGGTCCCATAGATGCAAAGAGGAACCCTTGGAGAAATTGGAGTTGGGCGCTATGGAAGATGCCACAGGGTTCAAGGTTCCAGGGCCGGGAGGTGGAGAAATTCTCATAGTAAATTTCTGGGCGTTGAGTGAGGTGAGAGACTAGACAGCAAAAGAACCCAAAATCCTTTGCCCTGTCTGGCAGCTAAGATAGAACTGGGAAGGGTCTGACAATTTTGTCTCACACAGGCAGCACTGGGTTTGTCAGTGGCGGGGATGCAGTTTAGGAATGATGTCCAGGAAATCCTTCCCTAAAAGGGCACAGAGATACGAAGTGAGAAAGAGACCTTGTTGTGCAAGTAATTTCTGAAAGAAAAGCGTAGTGGAGGGTTCCATACAGGACAATGAGAGAGAGAGAGCAAGAGAGAGAAAAAGACACCCCTTGGGTTCCTTCTCAGTTGGAAATCACGTTTCCACCATGTCCCAAAGGATAGCATCAGCTGTCACCCAAGTGTTATTTGAATCTGCACAGCCTGGGGAATCTGCCTGCCACCCTCAATGTTGTTGGGGTAGCCACAACGCTGTGAGCAGACAGAGGTTATGCCCTGCAGGTCTTGAAAAGAAAGTGAAGTGGAGAGTGAGAAAGAAAATAAGAGCAAAAGTCAGGGACCTCAAGCTGCAGCTGGGTGAAACCCACTGTTTACCTTGAATGCCTGAATTCCCAGGTGTCGGAACCAAATATGATTTCAGGTGCCTCAGCCTGCAACGGTTTGAAGCAGGGTTTCTGTTCCTGGCCAGAGATTGAGGTCAGGTCGTGGTGGTAAGAGCAGCAAATCCTAGCCACTAGACCAGTGGTCAGTGACAAGGCTCTGGCCCTTCAGCTTTGCAGAAAAGAATTCCCACAAAGATGGAAAGTAGTGAAACAAGTAAAGTATTTATTAGGAGGAAAAAGAGTACAGTACGCGTGTATAGACACAGGGATTGACTCAAAAAGAGAGTCACGCCCTCGTGGTAGTTTAAATCACTTATATGGGGCATTTCCTCAAGGTTTCCTTTAGCCAATCATTTTGATTTGCCTGGTTCAGAGTCCGTATTTGGTATATCTCAGGATCCTCCCAATGTGTGCGCCAAGATGGATGCCACCCAAGAGGCCTATGGGTAGTTGAAATCACTTACTATGGGGTGGCGCCCCCTCCCTTTTTGACCTCCAAGGAGCCTTTCTAGTTGGGAAGGTCTCCTTGACTTTGAGAATGAGAAATATATGGTCTCTTATCTTCTATCTGAGCAGGGCCCAGCCTCCTCTCTCAATTGTCCTGCTATGCTCATCTTGGAGTTTCTGTCCTTAGGGAACGAATCTCCAATTGCCTACCCTGGGGCACCCATTTACCTCCTGCCTCACTTCTAGGACCATAACTTCAGAGTTGTGCCTCCTGCCTTGCAGTGGATGGGGACACCCACTTTGTGATCCACAGCCCATGCTCAAAAGAGAGGATCCGCTTCACACTAGATGGGTGCCCAGGGGACCTACTACAGCTCATAGATGACCCAAAGGCAGGTGATAGCCCCAAAGACTCTACCTCATATAACTCCACAGCCAGATATACACATGTCAACACCCCCAGACATTTGTGGGTTAATACAAACACATATCAGTGCACCGCACTAACACACAAGGACATACCCAGACACATGGAAACACACACAAATATACTCTAACACCAAGACACTCACAGAGACACATACACACACACTAGGGAATACAGTAAACTCACAAAAATACACATCTAGGCACATATATTTTGACACTTTCCACACCTACACATAGTAACATACAAATAAGCATCCAGACACACAGAGATGAACAACACATGCCCAGATCTACACAATGACACATATATCAACACACTCAGACACACACACATGCGCTGGTAACCTCACTCATCCCAATACACAAGAATTCAACACACATAGGTACACATACTCTGCTACTCTAGACATATAAAACATACCAAAGCACATAAATACCATGACACACAGCCAGATGCATGCACAGTGACACCCCCAGTTATACAATATGTACCAACACACAGCCAGACACACACAACATAAACTATTCACCAAGACTTATAACACCAACATATCCAGAGACACATATACACATACAACCAAAAAAAATACACGCTCTACCATAACACCTTCCCCAAATACGCAGATGCACTGATATGTCCAGAGATACTCATATGAACAGAACTAAACACACACATTTACACACTCAGAGGCAAGCACATACATGCAAATAGCCCCACTGGGGTAAGCATGCACACATATACATACATGCTCATACACTGCACAGCAAGGAGCAGATAGATGGGCTGTGGTAGAAGCACTTTCCTCAGGCGCTAGCTTTCTAACCACAGATCTGCACCACTTCATCTGAACTTCAGGCCCTGAGACTTCACCCCTCCTGTGTTGTGGGTGACTATGTGAATGACCATGTGAAAGCCTGTGCTCCCAGCAAGCATTCTTCTCCCTCCAGGGCTGCATGTACGTGGACAGCTGCTTGGGACACCATCAAGGCCAGGGCACAAGTACCTACTTCCAGACCATCACAGTTACTAAAGACAAATCCCAGGCCTACACTATCACCATCACCCGCAGTTCCATATCCATGCAAGGTGAGGGTACCTTGCTTCTGTCCTGGGATCAGTCAGCCCTACTGAAGAGGTTCCAGCTGGAGCTCCATGCGGCTGCTACAGCCCACCTCATCCTCTGCCTTGGGCCCCACCTTGAATTCCTAGTCCTCCAGCACCACTACCAGAATGCCAGCACCCTGCAACTACCCCACCTGGGGCTCTATGTGATCAGTGGCTCAGGTCTCAGCCCCTTGGCTCGTGGTCTGCTGGAAAAGTGTTACTGAGGCTGATAGTGGTCAGAGGGCACCAGTCCCAAGAGAGACTCTGCCAGGGTGAGAGGCCAATGAGCCCCCAGCACCTTGACCCTCAAACCACAAAGAGGAATCAGAGCCAAGCTGTGCCCTTGGAGAGCTCCTGGTCTAGGAATAAGACAGACCCAGGACTTCCCTGGGGGCACAGTGGTTAAGAATCCGCCTGCCAATGCAGGGGACATGGGTTCGAGCCCTGGTCTGGGAAGATCGCACATGCCACAGAGCAACTAAGCCCGTGTGCCACAACTATGGAGCCTTTGCTCTAGAGCCTGTGAGCCACAACTACTGAGTCCATGTGCCACAACTACTGAAGCCCGTGCGCCTAGAGCCCATGCTGCACAGCAAAGAGAAGCCACCACAATGAGAAGCCCATGCACCACAATGAAGAGTAGCCCCCGCTTGCCACAACTAGAGAAAGCCCACACACAGCAACGAAGACCCTATGCAGCAATTATATATATATATATATATATATATATATATATATATATATATATATATATATATATATATATATATAAAAGACAGACCCAGGCATGGATAGTGATCCCAGGGAGTTATCAGTGCTAGACAGAAAGCAGTCCAGGGATCTGGAGGAACCCAGGGTGAGGCATCTTGCCCAGCTCTGGAGTTCAAGAAAGATCTCCTATAGTAGACAGACCCACACTGAGTCTGTAAAGCTGAGCAAACATGTAGAGGAAAGGAATGGAGATTGGAGGAGATGGAGCTGGAGTGATCAGACAAGAATGCCAGCATGAGGAATTTGGCTTTTTCCTGAAGGCAATGGGAGTCATGAAAAGGCATAAGCAGGTGAAAGATACAGTCAGATCTGAGTATTACAAAGATCCCTCTGGAGGCTACTGTAAAGGAAGATTGCAGGAAACCAGACTGTAGGTCAGGAGACACTAGCAGAACCTGAGGCAGAGGCACACGCCAAAGAGTTTGGGCAGTGATGGTGGGTTGGACAGATATTTTTACTTCCTCTGAACTTCCTCACTTCTCCAATCTGCCTTGTCATCTCCTTCAAGCCGGACTGAACCCCTCTGCTGCCATCTCATCCACCTTGGCTCTCTACTTTCATACTACTGCCCCATCTGGCTCCTCCACGTTTCACACAATGCTCAGCCTCTTCCCTCCTCCAGGCCTTTGCTGCCCTTCCTCCCTCCCACTTTTCCTTCTAGGTTTCCTGCTTTAGGATCCTCTCAGAGCTGTCAGTAGGACTGAGACCACTGCCTTAACTGGTGTTGCATCTCTCTCCCTCAGGACATTTCCAGCATGCAGACATCCAGCTGGTGGCAGGGCCTATGGCGCCAAGCTTGAGGAGGCACCAGGACCCAGATGTGCTTGTGATCCTAGGCAAGAGGCTGCTGAAGGACTCACCAAGGCTGCCACCCCACTGGGCTTCCTGCTGGCTGGTGAAGCACTCTCATGTACAGCAGCTGCTGGGCCACCCCTACATTGCCTATGTCCTGTGATGGCCCCTGAACCCCAGAGCAGGAGACCTGAGTTTTGGAGACCCAGAGGCCAGGGCATAGGGTGAGCCAGGAACAAAGCTCCGAGGACGTGGAAACACACAGGGACATGCACACTAACACATGCACTAAGTGACACACATACCAGAACACACACACAAAGACATGCAGATCTATGGACCTAGAGGCTTAGGGACTTCTACCTCCTCACAGTCCTTACTGTCTCCAGTCTCTACTCTTTTCAATCCATACTCCACAGCAGCCTTAGAAGTGACTTCCTTAAAACAAAAAACTGAAGCACCAGTCCTGCTCATGACCTCTGGCTCTGATGACATATTTAAAGTTCTTACAGTTCCCCTAGCAAACAATGCTCTCTCCCACCAATGGGCCTTTGCGTGTGCTTTTCCTTCTATGTGGGACTCCCTTCCTTGGCTTCATGCAGGTAAATTTTACATATTCTTCAAGTCTTAGTTGTCACTTCCTCTAGGAGGCCTTCCCTGACCCCTCCCAT
Organism: Delphinus delphis; assembly: GCF_949987515.2. Lineage (NCBI taxonomy): Eukaryota > Metazoa > Chordata > Mammalia > Artiodactyla > Delphinidae > Delphinus > Delphinus delphis. Next base: position 81,063,512 of record NC_082704.1, read on the forward strand.
AGATTGAGTGTGGTCCCCTCCTGTTACCATAGCCCACCCCCACATTCCATTCAAGCTCACCTATCATACTATGTAGTAATCATCTATTTACTTGTCTGGATCCCTTACTGAGACTGTGAGCTCTTTGAGGGCAAGGACCTTTTCTGAATCATCTATGTATCCCTAGGGCCTAGCACATAGTAGGTGCTTAGTAAATATTTGCTGAATGAATGAACCAAAAAGGATCCCATGACACAGCAGTAGACACACACATATAATACTCACAACCAAAGGCACAGAATCACACACAGAAAGACAGCAACGAGGACACAGACATGGATGGGTAAATAGAGATAGAGACATGTGGAAACACAAGGGTCTCAAAATAAAGAGAATAGACATAAGAGCATGTAGACATACAAAGAGGGGGGCAGGAAGCCAGAGTGACAGTATCAGGGACATAAACCCAGAGAAACAGATGCCCACTTGCTGGGCTTCTGTATCCCCATTTTGAGGTGCTGTCCCTGTCACAAACAAAGAGGCAGGGAGACAAAAATGAGGTCACCCAGGGACAGGCACACAATGACTAATGTGAAGACACTGAGACATAACAGCATACAAGTGAAAAGATAAAGATTCACAGAGATCCAGACACAGGAGCAGAGGAGTCAAGACACACAGGACACAGAAGTAACCAGGGGGACATTGGTCAAAACCACAGTCCAAGATATCAAGGACAGAGAGGTAGAAACACATAGACATGATGACATGCAGACATGGGGTGGGGGATGAGAAGAGAACACAAAGATACAAGACCAGAGACCTATAAGGACATAGAAATAGAGATGTTACACAGATCCAGACTTGGTGACAAAGACCCAAGGACACACGCACATGCAGAAACACACTAAGAGTGAGACAGGAGCATAGACTTATATATTTAGAGATCCAGCGACAAAGACATGGGGATGCAGACACCTCAACAGTGACAAACACCACCCAAGAGATAAGTTTCAGACCAGGTAACAGAGATATAAGGACAGACAAAATAGAGGCCCAGGAATAATGGGGACATTGTGACACAATGACAGGGACACAGGAATTCAGAGACAGAAATCTTAGAACAAGTAGACATGGGGATGTGAACTCACAAACACAATCGTATGAATACAGGCTAGACATAGGGACAAAAACACAGGCACACTTCTGGAAGGATCAAGATAGGAATAAAGAAACCTAGACACAGAGAAACAGATATACAGAACATAAGCAAATGGGCAAAGACACAGAATCAAGATACACCTGGGTTATCCAGAAATAAAGACACACAAAAAGGCAATCAAGGCCACAGATGAATGGATGGGGACAGTGAATCAGACCCAAGGACACATAAATAGTGGGTCAAAAATAAAAAGACATGGATCCAGACACCAGACACAAACAGAGACAGGGACACAGACGTGGTGAGTCAGATCAAAAGCATACCAAGGACAGAGCAAGACGAAAAGAGGAACAGATACAGAGAGACACCCTGACAAACAGACCCATAGAAACAAGAACACAGTCATGGGAATCTAGAGAAAAAGATCAATGGACTAAGAAAGAGAGGCACTGAGGCACAGAGCAACTTAAGACACAGCAACATCAAGAAAATAATACAGAAACATTGGCAAAAGCTGGTGAAAATAAATGGAGAAGTAGGATAAATACAAAATCACAGACATGGAGAGCCAAGCCCCAGAGATGCATAGACTCAGAGACTCACCAAACAAGGGCACATAGAAGGAGGCATGTGCAGATTCATTAATAGACACTAGAACACAGAGGCTCAGAGAGAGACACCCAGACAGGAATATAGAGACTCCAGGACACACTTACACTGGATCACAAAAGTTCAGGGATATGCAAAACTTGGGGATGCACAAAGATAGGAACACACAGATACTGGAACACAGAGGCTCATGGGTGCCCTGACATGGAGATGAACAGACACTAGATCCTAGATCACATGCAAAGACTCAGGAACATGCAGACTCAAGGATGAACAATGACTCGAGGACACAATAAAGACTCAGAAAAGTGAAAAGATTCAGGAACATGTAAAGACTCAGGAACACAAAAAGGGATACACAAACAGGGACACATAAAACCTGGGACACACACACACACTGGGACACAAGGAAACTGGGGTATAGAGACCGAAGCACACAAAAACTGAAACTCAGAGACACACAGGAGCATGCTGAGACTGGAACACACGGACAATAGAATATAGATATTGAGGCACACAGACATAAGGACATATAAAAACATTGAGACACACAGACACTTTACCTCACAAACAGTGGAACAAGCAAACACTGGAATATACATACACTGAGGCACACTGACATTGGAACACACAGGAACTGGGACACATCCTGGGACATACAGTTATTGAGGCACATAGAGACACAGAACCACCATAGAACCACCACAGAACTGGATCAAACAGATGTTGTGACACATAAACACTGGGCTACAGGTACTGAAGTACACAAAAACACTGAAACTAAGAGACATATGCAACATGGAAACAGTCACTGGGGTATACAAACCATGGGACATATAAAAATTGAGGAACACAGATACCAGAACACTCACAGACATCAAGACACACAGACACTAGAACATACAGTTGTTAGGACATAAACAGATATTGGGACACCCAAGCATTAGAGTACAGAGAGGCTGTGATCTACAGATACTGGGAGTTATATATACACTGTGACACACAGTCATTTTGACACACAGACTGTTGCATAGTCAGTAGACAGAAACAGGGACTTATAGACATTGAGGTACATAGACACTGGGATACATAAACATTGAGACACACAGATACTTGGGTGTACAGACACTGGGACACAGCCCCTGAGACACATAGACACTTGGATGTACAGTCACTAGGATGTACAGTCACTAGGATGTACAGTCACTAGGGCACCTAGGCACTGGGAAACAAGGTACAGACACTGAGACAACCACTGGGACTTACAGACCCTGAGACACACAAACACTGACACATAGAGATGTTGTGGTACACACTGGAACATACAAACATTGGGGTCCTCAGAAACTAGGACATACAGACACCAGAAAACATACAGATACTGGCATATACAGTAGCAAACACTTAAACCTACAGATTCAAGGACACGCAAACACTAGGACATACAGACAGTGTGATATAGTCCCTAAGGCACACAAACACTGAAACTCAGACAGAATACAACATGCTGACATAGGGACACAGTCACTGAAACATGTAGACCCTGGGATATGCAGACTCAAACACACAGAAACTGGGGTACAGACACTAAGGCACACAAAACACTGAAATACATAGACACACTGCAACATGCTTACTCTGGAACACACAGTCACTTTGGAACACACAAACACTGGGACATACAGACATTGACAGACAATAGAACATATAGTCCATTGGGACTTGCATAGACACTAGGACACATAGACACTGAAACTTACAGACATGGGGATACACTGACACTGGGACGTACAGACATTCTTTCCACAGATATTAAAACACAGACACTAGTATGAAAACACTAGGGCACACAGACTGGGATAGAAACTGAGGCACACAGAAACACTGAAACTGAGCTATAAAACCAACATGCTGACACTATGACACACAGACACTGGGGGCACATGGACACTAATGCACTTATTTACAGAGATAGAGAAATTGGTATACATAGACATTGTGGTACATAGACAGAGACACATAGAACTTGAGACACATAGAAACTTTGATATACAGTGACATGGGGATATATATTCATTGAGACACTCAGACACTGGGAATGTAGATACTGGTGCATAGTCACTAGGATACTCAGACTCTGGGATATACAGGCAGTGGAACACATAGATATTGGTGCACACACACAAGGTACACAGACATTGGGACACACCAACACTGGGGCATTCACAGATTCTATGAAGCACAGACACCAGGAAACACAAGCATTGGGATACACAAACACTGAGGCATACAGATATGGGAACACACAGAAAGTAAGGCTCATAAACACTGGGATATACTGCCATCAGGAAATATACAACATTGGAACATACAGTAAATAGGATGCATAGACACTGGAAAGCAGGAGTTAGTACATACTGACAATAAGAACCACTGACTGGGACACAGAAACACAGGCACACTTGGTCAATGGGACACACAAAGACATTGTAACACAGAGACCCTGGGACACAGACACTGGGACCCAGAGACTAGGACAAACAGTCATTGGAACATACCTGGACCCTGCAACTCACAGACCCTAGGAAACACAGACATTGAGATATACAGCCACTGGGACATATTGAAACTGGAAACACAAAGGTTCTGAGATATACACAGATGCTAAGATAACATCACTGTTCAATATAGTCATTGGGACATGTACAGACACTGGGGCACAGAGACACTGGCATTTACACATAAGGGTAAATACCAACAGTGGGGACACGGTGCTGGGATATTCAAACACTGACCCCAAGACGCATAGACACTTGGGCATAGAGAAAAGCTATGACACACAGTCATTAGGACATACAAACACTGGAACACAGAGACACCAGGGCATAAAGACATTAGGACACACAGAAACTAAAACATTTGGACACAGTGTCGCTGGGATATACACAAACACTGTGACACTCAAAGTTTGAGACACAAAGACACTGGGATACACAAACAGTGGGAGACATAGGAATGGGACACAAAGGATCTGAAGGTGTTCTTGATGCCAGGCCTTGTAGGACTTTTACCATTGCTTTACCATTGACAAAGAGGAGAAAAGGAGAGACTAGGAGAGGGAGTGGTCTCATACTGAGCCTTGTGACAGGGGTAAGCATGAGAGTGATCTAGTGAGGAGAGTGGATGGCAGGGTAAAACGAGTGAAGTGGAAAGAGGGAGTGTGGATGAGAAATGTGAGTTTTCTTCCAGGGCCAGTAGAACCAGTGCAGCTTGGGGCAAGAGATGGTGTTTGAAGCCAGACTTGAGGAGCTTGGTCTGATAGGATGGGAGGAGAGGAGAGGGGAGAAGAGAATGCCTTTCTGAGGTGTTAGTGGGTGGGAATGCACAAACACAAAACTCTATCCTTGGTGCACATTCACACTCCTTTTTCTTAATTGAATATTTTAATATTTCATTAAAAATATTATATTAGTTTCAGATGTACAACATAGTGATTCAATATTTTTATAGATTTTACTCCATTAAAAGTTATTACAAAATAATGGTTATAATTCCTTGTTCTGTACAATATACCTTGTTGCTTATCTATTTTAAACATGGTAGTTTGTATCTCTTAATCCCATACCCCTAACTTGTCCCTCCCCAATTCCCTCTCCACACTGGTAACCACTAGTTTGTTTTCTATATCTATGAGTCTGTTTCTGTTTCACTATATACATTCATTTGTATTATTTTTTACATTCCACATATAAGTGATATCATATAGTATTTGTCATTCTCTGCCAGAGTTATTTCACTTAGCCTAATATTCTCTAGGTCCATCCATCCACAATATTGCAAATGACAGAATTACATTCTTTTTTATGGCTGAGTTATGTATATGTGTATGTATATATATATGCGCATATATATATATATATATATATATCTTCTTTATCCATTCATCTGTTGATGGACACTTAGGTTGCTTCCATATTTTGGCAATTATAAAATATGCTGTTATGAACATCGGGTACATGTATCTTTTGAATTAATATTTTTGTTTTTTCTAGATATATACCCAGGAGTGGAATTGTTGGATCATATGGTAGTCCTATTTTTAGTTTTTTGAGGAACCTCCATACTGTCTTCCAAAGTGGCTGCACCAATTTATATTCCCACCAACAGTGTACAAGCATTCCCTTTTCTCTACATCCTTGCCAACATTTGTTATTTGTTGACTTTTTGAAGATAGTCATTCTGACAGATGTGAGGTGATAATCTTGTTGTTGTTTTGATTTGCATTTCTCTAATAATTAGTGATATCGAGCATCTTTTTATGTGCCTATTGGCCATGCATATGTCTTCTTTGGAAAAATGTCTATTCAGGTCTTCTGCCCAGTTTTTAATTGGGTTGTTTGATTTTTTGATGTTGAGTTGTATGAGCTGTTTATATATTTTGGATATTAACCCCTTATTGGTCATATCATTTGCAAATATTTTCTCCCATTCAGTAGGTTGTCTTTTCATTTCATCAATGGGTTCCTTTGTTGTGCAAAAGCTTTTAAGTTTAATTAGGTCTTATTTCTTTAGTATTTTTAAATTTCATTTGCTGTAGGAGACAGATCCAAAAAAATATAGTTACAATTTATGTCAAAGGGTGTTCTGCCTATATTTTCTTCTAAGAGTTTTATGGTTTCAGGTCTTATGTTTAGGTATTTAATCCATTTTGAGTTTATTTTTCATATATGGTGTGATAAAATATTCTAATCTCATTCTTTTACATGTAGCTGTCCAGTTTTCCCAGTACTACTTATTGAACAGACTGTCTTTTCTCCGTTATATATCTTTTCTCCTCCTTTGTTGTATATTAATGGGCCATAAGTGTGTGGGTTTATTTCTACACTCTCTGTTCTGTTCCACTGACCTATGTGTCTGTACCATGTTGTTTTGACTACTGCAGCTTTGTGGTATAGTATGAAGTCAGGGAGTGTGATACCTCTAGCTTTGTTCTTTTTCCTCAGGGTTGCTTTGGCAATTCTGGGTCTTTCATGGTTCCATATAAATTTTAGGATTATTTGCTCTAGTTCTGTGAAAATTGTCGTGGGTAATTTGATAGGGATTGCATTAAATCTGTAGACTGCTTTGGGCAGTATGGCCATTTTAACAATGTTAATTCTTCCAATCCAAGAACATGGGATATTTTTCCATTTCTTTGTATCATCTTCAATTTCCTTTATCAATGTTTTATAGTTTTCAGAGTATAGGTCTTTTACTTCCTTGGTTAATTAATCTACCAGATAATAAGAATGCTAACTGAATTAGGGGAAAGAATAGATGAACACAGTGAGAATTTTTAAAAGTAACTCAAAAATATAGAAAAGAATCAGTCAGAACTGAAGAATACAATAACTGAAAGGAAAAACACACTACAAGGAATAAACAGCAGACTAGGTGATACAGCAAAATGCATAAGTTATCTGAGAGATAGAATATTGGAAATCAACCAATCAGAACAGCAAAAAGAAAAAAGTTTTAATGATAACAATTTAAGGGATATTTGGGATAACATCAAGCATACCAATATTCACCTTATACGGGTTCCAGAAGGAGAAGAGAGAGAAGGGAGTTGAAATTTTATTGAATGAAATCATGGGTGAAAACTTCCCAACCTGAAGAAGGAAACAGATATCCAAGTACAGGGAACACAGAGGGTCTCAATCAAGAGGAACTCAAACAGACCCACACCAAGACATATCATAATTAATACGGTAAAAGTTAAATATAAAGAGAGAATTATAAAGGCAGCAAGAGAAAAACAAAGCATTATATACAAGGGAACACCCACAAGACTATTAGTTGATTTTTTGGCAGATATTTTGTAGGTCAGAAGGGAGTGACATAATATATTCAAAGAGTTGAAAAGGAAAAATCTGCAACCTAGGATACTCTACCCAGCAATATTTTCATTTAGAATTGAACAATAGATAAAGAAGTTCTCAGACAAGCAAAACCTAAAGAGTTCATCAATATTAAACCCACCCTAAATAAATGTTCAAGGGTCTTCTCTAAGTGGAAAAGAAAAGACTATAACAAGAAGTAAGAATTTATAGGAAAGGAAAAATCCCAATAGTAAAGGCAAGTATATAGTAGGGACTGAGTTTCACCATTTAAATAAGCTACTATGAAGATTAAAAGATTTAAAAAATTGTAAAGCAGTTATAACTACAATAAACAGTTAAGGGATAAACATGAAGATGTAAAATGTGACATCAGAAACAAAAAATGTGGGGGTGGGGGATAAAAAGTGTACATATTTCAGAATGTGTTTGAACTTAAATGACTGCCAGTTTTAGAAAAGTACATATAGTTATAGGTTAACATACGTGAACACCCTGGTAACCACAAGTCAAAAACCTACAATAGATACACAGACACTAAAAAGAAAGGAACGCAAATACTGCTAAAGAAAATCATCAAACCAAAAAGGAAGAAATTAACAGAGAATAACTACAAAAACAACTGAAAAACAAGTAATAAAATGGCAGTGTGTTTCTTTCAATAATCACATTATATATCAGTGGAATAAATGATCCAATCAAAAGACTTAGGGTCAAATACCATATGCTAACACACATATATGGAATTTAAGAAAAAAAATATCATGAAGAACCTAGGGGTAAGGCAGGAATAAAGACGCAGACCTCCTAGAGAACGGACTTGAGGTTATGGGGAGGGAGAAGGGTGAGCTGTGACAGGGCGAGAGAGAGTCATGGACATATACACACTAACAAACGTAGTAAGGTAGATAGCTAGTGGGAAGCAGCCGCATGGCACAGGGATATTGGCTCGGTGCTTTGTGACAGCCTGGAGGGGTGGGATAGGGAGGGTGGGAGGGAGGGAGATGCAAGAGGGAAGAGATATGGGAATATATGTATATGTATAACTGATTCACTTTGTTATAAAGCAGAAACTAACACACCATTGTAAAGCAATTGTACCCCAATAAAGATGTTAAAAAAAAAAGACCTAGGGTGCTGATTGAATAAAAAACAAGACCTATCTGTATGCTGCCTACAGGAGACTCACTTCAGAGCTAAAGACACACAGACTGAAAGTTAACAGATAGAAAAAGACATTTTATGTAAAAAGAAAAGACAAGAAAGGGAAGGTAACAATACTCATATCAGACAAAATAGAATTTATAACAAAGTCTAAAACAAAAGAAAAAAGAGGACATTATATAATGATAAAGGGATCAGTACAAGAAGAGGATATTGCACTCATTAACATAAACACACTGAAAACAGGAGCACCTAAATATACAAAGCAAACACTAACAGACATAAAGGGAGAAATTGACAATAATACAATGATAGTAGGCAACTTTAACACCCTAGTTACATCAGTGAACATATCATCTGGAACTGAAAATTAATAAGGCAAAAGTAGTGTTGATTCACAGAAAGACAGACAAGATGAAAAGGCAGAGGGCTATGTACCAGATGAAGGAATAAGATAAAACCCCAGAAAAACAACTAAATGAAGTGGAGATAGACAACCTTCCAGAAAAAGAATTCAGAATAATGATAGTGAAGATGATCCAGGACCTCGGAAAAAGAATGGAGGCAAAGATCGAGAAGATGCAAGAAATGTTTAACAAACACCTAGAGGAATTAAAGAAAAAACAAACAGAGGCGAACAATAAAATAACTGAAATGGAAACAACACTAGAAGGAATCAAGAGCAGAATAACTGAGGCAGAAGGAAAGATAAGTGACCTGGAAGACAGAATGTGGAATTCACTGCTGTGGAACACAATAAAGAAAAAAGAGTGAAAGAAATGAAGACAGCCTAAGAGACTTCTGGGACAAGATTAAATGCAACAACATTCACATTATAGGGCTCCCAGAAGGAGAAGAGAAAGAGAAAGGACCAGAGAAAATATTTCAAGAGATTATAGTCAAAAACTTCCCTAACATGGGAGAGAAAATAGCCACCCGAGTTCAGGCAGGGCAGCAAGTCCCACACAGAATAAACCAAAGAGAAACACACCAAGACACATAGTAATCAAATTGGCAAAAATTAAAGACAAAGATAAATTATTGAAAGCAGCAAGGGAAAAATGACAAATAACATACAAGGGAACTCCCATAGGTTAACAGCTGATTTCTCAGCAGAAACTCTACAAGCCAGAAGGGACTGGCATGATATACATAAAGTGATGAAAGGGAAGAACCTACAACCAAGATTACTCTACCCGGCAAGGATCTCATTTAGATTCTACGGAGAAATCATAAGCTTGACAGACAAGCAAAAGCTAACAGAATTCAGCACCACCAAACTAGGTGTACAACAAATGCTAAAGGAACTTCTCTAAGTGAGAAACATGAGAGAAGAAAAGGAACAACAAAAACAAATCCAAAACGATTAAGAAAATGGTCATAGGATCATACATATCGATAATTATTTTTTAACATCTTTATTGGAGTATAATTGCTTTACAATGGTGTGTTAGTTTCTGCTTTATAACAAAGTGAATCAGTTATACATATACATATGTTCCGATATCTCTTCCTTCTTGTGTCTCCCTCCCTCCCACCCTCCCTATCCCACCACTCTAGGTGGTCACAAACCACCTAGCTGACCTCCCTGTGCTATGCAGCTGCTTCCCACTAGCTATCTATTTTACGTTTGGTAGTGTATATATGTCCATGCCACTCTCTCACTTTGTCACAGCTTACCCTTCCCCCTCCCCATATCCTCAACTCTATTCTCTAGTAGGTCTGTGTCTTTATTCCCGTCTTACCCCTAGGTTCTTCATGACCTTTTTTTTTTCTTAGATTCCATATATATGTGTTAGCATACGGTATTTGTTTTTCTCTTTCTGACTTACTTCACTCTGTATGACAGACTCTAGGTCCATCCACCTCACTATAAAGAACTCAATTTCGTTTCCCTTTATGGCTGAGTAATATTCCATTGTATACATGCATGACATCTTCTTTATCCATTCATCTGTTGATGGACACTTAGGTTGTTTCCATGTCCTGGCTATTCTAAAGAGAGCTGCAATGAACATATTGGTACATGACTCCTTTTGAATTATGCTTTACCTTAAACATGAATGGATTAAATGCTCCAACCAAAAGACACAGGCTAGCTGAATGGATACAAAAACAAGACCCATATGTATGATGTCTAAAAGACACCAACTTCAGACCTATGAACACATACAGATTGAAAGTGAGGGGATGGAAAAAGATATTCCATGCAAATGGAAATCTAAAGAAAGCTGGAGTAGCAATATTCATAACAGATAAAATAGACTTTAAAATAAAGAATGTTACAAGAGACAAGGAAAGACACTACATAATGATCAAGAGATCAATCCAAGAAGAAGATATAAAAATTATAAATATGTATATGCCCCCAACATAGGAGCACCTCAATACATAAGGCAACTGCCAACAGCTATAAAAGAGGAAATCGACAGTAACACAATAACAGTGGGGGACTTTAACACCTCACTTACACCAATGGATAGACATCAAAAATGAAAATAAATAAGGAAACAGAAGCTTTAAATGACACAGTAGACCAGATAGACTTAATTGATATTTAAAGGACATTCCATCCAAAAACAGCAAATTACACTTTCTTCTCAAGTGTGCATGGAACATTCTCCACTATAGATCATTACTTGGGTCATAAATCAAGCCTCAGAAAATTTAAGAATATTGAAGTCATACCAAGCATCTTTTCTGACCACAATGCTATGAGATTACAAATGAATTAAAGGGGAAAAAACGTAAAAAACACAAACACATGGAGGCTAGACAATACGTTACTAAATTACCAAGAGATCACTGAAGAAATCAAAGAGGAAATCAAAAAATACCTACAGACGAATGACAATGAAAACAGAACAATCCAAAACCTATAGTTCTAAGAGAGAAGTTTATAGCTATACAACCCTACCTCATGAAACAAGAAAAATCTCAAATAAACAATCTACCTTACACCTAAGGGAACTAGAGAAAGAAGAACAAACAAACCCAAAGTTAGCAGAGGGAAAGAAATCATAAAGAGCAGAGCAGAAATAAATGAAATAGAAACAAAGAAAACAATAGCAAAGATCAATAAAACTAAAAGCTGGTTCCTTGAGAAGATAAACAAAATTAATAAACCATTAACAGTCTCATCAAGAAAAAGAGGGAGAGGACTCAAATCAATAAAATTAGAAATGAAAAAGGAGAAGTTAAAACAGACACCACAGAAATAAAAAGCTTCCTAAGAGACTACTACAAGCAACTGTATGCCAATAAAATGGACTACCTGGAAGAAATGGACAAATTCTTAGAAAGATATAACCTTCCAAGACTGAACCAGGAAGAAACAGAAAATATCAACAGCCCAATCACAAGAAATGAAATTGAAACTGTGATTAAAAATCTTCCAACAAACAAAAGTCCAGGACCAGATGGCTTCACAGGTGAATCTTATCAAACATTTAGAGAAGAGCTAACACCCATCCTCCTCAAAGTCTTCCAAAAAATTGCAGAATAAGGAACACTCCCAAACTCAATCTATGAGGCCACCATCACCCTGATACTAAAACCAGACAAAGATATTACAAAAAAAGAAAATTACAGACCAATATCACTGATGAATATAGATGCAAAAATCCTCAACAAAATACTAGCAAACAGAATCCAACAACACAGTAAAAGGACCATACACCATGAGCAAGTAGGTTTTATCCCAGGGATGCAAGGAGTCTTCAGTATACGCAAATCAATCAATGTGATACATCATATTAACAAATTGAAGAATAAAATCCATATGATCATCTCAACAGATGCAGAAAAAGCTTTGACAAAATGCAACACACATTTATGATAAAGACTCTCCAGAAAACTGGCATAGAGGAAACCTACCTCAACATAATAAAGGCCATATACGACAAACCCACAGCAAACATCTTTCTCAATGGTGAAAAACTGAAAGCATTTCCTCTAGATCAGGAACAAGACAAGGATGTGCACTCTCACCAGTATTATTCAACATAGTCTTGGAAGTCCTAGCCACGGCAATCAGAGAAGAAAAAGAAATAAAAGGAATCCAAATTGGAAAAGAAGAATTAAAACTCTCACTGTTTGCAGATGACACGATACTATACATAGAGAATCCTAAAAATGTCACCAGAAAACTACTAGAGTTAATCAATGAATTTGGTAAAGTGTCAGGATACAAAATGAATGCACAGAAATCTCTTGCATTTCTGTACACTAATGATGAAAAATCTGAAGGAGAAATTAAGGAAACACTCCTATTTACCATTGCAACAAAAAGAATAAAATACCTAGGAATAAACCTACCAAGGAAGACAAAAGACCTGTATGCAGAAAACTATAAGACACTGATGAAAGAAATTAAAGATGATACCAACAGATGGAGAGATATACCATGTTCTTGGATTGAAAGAATCAATATTGTGAAAATGACTATACTACCCAAAACAATGCAATCCCTACCAAATTATCAATGGCATTTTTTAAAGAACTAGAACAAAAAATCTTGAAATATGTATGGAGATAAAAAATACCCCAATTAGCCAAAGCAGTCTTGATGGAAAAAAACTGGGCTGGAGGAATCTGATTCCCTGACTTCAGACTATATTACAAAGCTATAGTAACCAAGACAATATGGTACTGGCACAAAAACAGAAACATAGATCAATAACAAGATAGAAAGTCCAGAGATAAACCCACACACCTATGGTCAACTAATCTATGACAAAGGAGGCAAGGATATACATTGGGGAAAAGACTGTCTCTTCAATAACTGGTGCTGGGAAAACTGGACAGCTACATTTAAAAGAATGAAATTAGAACACTCCCTAACACCATATACAGAAATAAACTCAAAATGGATTAGAGACCAAAATGTAAGTCCAGACACTATACAACTCTTAGAGGAAAACATAGGAACAACACTCTTTGACATAAATCAGAGCAAGGTCTTTTTTGGATCCACCTCCTAGAGTAATGGAAATAACAAAAATAAACAAATGGGACCTAATGAAACTTAAAATCTTTTGCACAACAAAGGAAACCATAAACAAGAAGAAAAGACAACCTCCAGAATGGGAGAAAATATTTGTGGACGAATCAACGGACAAAGAATTAATCGCCAAAATATATAAACAGCTCATGCAGCTCAATGTTAAAAAAACAAACAACCCAATTAATAAATGGGCAGAAGACCTAAGTAGACATTTCTCCAAAGAAGACATACAGATGGCCATGAAGCAAATGAAAAGCTGCTCAACATCACTAATTATTAGAGAAATGCAAATCAAAACTACAATGAGGTATCATCTCACACCAGTTAGAATAGGCATCATCAGAAAATCTACAAACAACAAATGAGAGTGTGTGGAGAAAAGGGAACCCTCTTTCACTGTTGGTGGGAATGTAAATTGATACAGCCACTATGGAGAACAGTATGGAGGTTCCTTAAAAATCTTAAAATAGAATTACCATATGATCCAGCAATCCCACTACTGGGCATATACCCAGCGAAAGCCATAATTCAAAAAGACACATGCACCCCAATGTTCATTGCAGCACTATTACAATAGCCAGGTCATGGAAACAACCTAAATGCCCATAGACAGACGAATGGATAAAGAAGTTGTGGTACATGTATAGAATGGAATATTACTCAGCCATAAAGAGGAATGAAATTGGGTCATTCGTTGAGACATGGATGGAGATTGTCATACAGAGTGATGTAAGTCAGAAAGAGAAAAACAAATATCATATATTAACGCATATATGTGGAACCTAGAAAAATGGTACAGATGAACCAGTTTGCAGGGCAGAAATAGAGACACAGATGTAGAGAACAAATGTTTGGACACCAAGCGGGGAAAGCGGTGGGGTGGTGGTGGTGGTGGTGTGAGGAATTGGGCGATTGAGATTGACATGTATACATTGATGTGTATAAACTTGATGACTAATAAGAACCTGCTGTTTAAAAAAATAAATAAAATAAAATTCAAAAATTAAAATGGCAGACTTAAGCCTTAACACATTATATTACATTTACATTAAATATAAATGATCTAAATATACCAATTAAGACTGAGATTGTCAAAAAGAAAAAGACTGAGGTTGTCAAAGTAAGTTTAAAAAAATAACATGACCCAACTACATTCTGACTACAAGAAATTTACTTCAAACATAATGACTTAGGTATGTTGAAATGAAAAGGATGGAAAACGATATATCATTCAAATATTAATCAAAAGAGATCAGGAGTGGCTATGTTAATATCTGTGATGGTTAATTTTATACTTCAACTTGGCTGGGCTATGGTGTCCATGTGTATGGTCAAACACCATTCCAGGTGTTTCTGTGAGGGTGTTTTTGGATGAGATTAACATTTATATCAGTAGACTTTAAGTAAATCCGAATGCCTTCCATAATGTGGAGGGACTACCAGTTGAAGGTCTGAATAGAACAAAAGACTGACTTCCCCAGGCAAGACAGTATTCTGCCAGCAGTATAGCCTTTGGATTTTAACTGCAACATCAGTTCTTTTCTGGGTATCCAGCCTGATAGCCTTCAGACTTGACTGCAGGTTTTGGACCTGCCAGCCTACATAATCATATGGGCCAATTCCTTAAAATAAATCTCTCTCTATATATACACATACTATTGGTTCTGTTTCTCTGGAGAACCCTGACTAATACAATATCAGATAAAGTAGATTTCAGATCAAAGAAAATTTACATGCCCAGAGAGGGATATCATATAATGATAAAAGGGTCAATCCACCAAAAAGAGAGACCAATCCTAAATGTGTATGCACTAAATAACGGACTGCAATATATGTGAAGTAAAAACTTACAGAACTGAAAAGAGAAACATGCAAATTCATAATTTTATCTGGGGACTTCAATATGCCTTGTTCAACAATAGATAGAACAACCAGACAGAAAATCAACAATAATGTACCGTAACTGAATACTACCATGAAACAACAGAATCTAATCATCATTTATAGACTACTTCATCCAACAACAGAATACACAGTCTTTTTAAGTACCCAAAGATCATATCCTGGGCCATGAAACAAACCTCAACTAATTTAAAAGAATTGAAATCATACAGAATACATTTTATGACTACAATAAAATCATATTAGAAATGAGTAACAGAAAGATAACAGGAAAATCTCCAAAGGCTTGGAAACTAAACAACATACTTCTAAATAATCCATGAGTCTTGGGCTCTTTATAAAGCATTGGCAGAGTTAATAGAAACCAAGAGTGTATGATAAAGGACCCTGGGACTTGTGCCAGCAAGTAGTCATTACACCCACAAACTGGAAAGGAGTATGAACATGACAGAAAAGGCCGCTCTATGAGGAGATGAGACCTTAAGAATAGAAATATTGTAATGGTCAGTACATGCCTCAGGACAAAGAGCCAAAGAAATAAATACCCAGAACTCATTTGTTTTCTACCCTCTAATGTCCTATCCCTTGGTAAGCATTTACATCCCTCTACTCTGTGCCTATCCCTAGAATTCCATCCAAATAACTAGCCTCCAGACTTCTTTGTCACCAATTTTCCTATCATATTCTTTCCTAGTGCCAGGCTATCAGTAAACTCATTCAGCCATTGGACACAAATCAATAAAGTCTAAACTCAGGACATCTCTCCTCCTAACAAAATGAACAAGTAAATGTACCTCCTAAAACTCTGCTCTGTGGCAGGATTTTACTTCACTTCAGCCTCTCATGGATACCCCTGAATTGGACTATAATGCAATAGCCATAGACTTCCACCTGATGCCACCATACTTGCAAGCCCATCTAGAAACCAGGAGTGTGCTGTTTCCTCCTCTATTAGCTGGTTATAGTGAACTCCCCATAAAGCCATAAGGTGAGTTCAATAACAGGCATTGAAGCAGTGGGAATCAATATCATCAGAGTGTGATCCAGTTGCTCATACACTCTACTTGTGCCTTTTGATCCTGTTTTGGTCTGTTCTCATACTTACTATTCAAGTTAACAAAGGAACAGCACAACATATATCCAATATTCTGATTTGGTGGAATAGAACAGTTCATGACAAATATTTTGGGGCACATAATCACTTGCTGTCCTAGATTCAGGAGGTTAGTCTCTACCAAGACCAAATAGCAGGTCAGAAGCTATTTTTCGAATGGAGGATAGTTAGCAGGAAAAAGCATACTTTATTCCAAAACCTTAGGAGCCTGTAATTTTTCTGTGATGTATTCCAACAGCTCTACAATGCATATCTAACTGCACAGATATTTCTGATACCATTTTGTCTAATGGATCATAAGGCTCATGAGGTAAAACAGTTTGCACACTGGCCTGAATCACTGCAGAGCCTTCTTTTGCTCCAGGTCCCACTCAAAAACCTTATGGGCAATCCAGCAAACACAAGAGTGCAACCTGCCTAAATGCAGTATAACATGCCTCCAAAATCAGTGCAACAAGTTGTCTCTCACTTTTTTTTGTTGTCTCTCACTTTTGAAAATATAACTTAACGTACCTCAGACAACTAATCCTCTACAGACTTCATCAGTATGGATAGTTCCTGAATATTTATATTTTATCTCCCAATGATTATCATGCATGTTTCATACTTAGCCATCTAAAAGGCTTCTACCTCCTGCCCACTACTTCCATTTATTATCTAATGTCAATACATATAATGGACCAGTGCAATGTTTTTCAGAAAATCAATATGATGAGGGTTCTTCCAGACCTGACAATGCAGGAGACTTGATATAGGCCTGAACAAAAGAGTGAAAGGACTCTGTTTTCCTTGCTATACAAATGTCAGCTACTTTTGATTTTTCATCCTGACAGAGATGGGGGAAAGTACTTGCTAGGTAGCCACATACTAATTTCCAGTGACTGTGCCAATTTTCCTAAAAAGACTACACAAGAAATCACAAACATGAATGTCATCACCACCTGATTAAGTGTGTAATACTTGAATAATTTACCAAAACCCATCTGAATTTTCACTACTACAGACATGAAATAAATGGGCATGCATATGGTAAGAATAGTTGAAGAAAAAGGAGAAACAGAACAAGAACAAGAAAAAGAAGAACAAGAACAACAAGGTGGCAAAACATAGACATTTCAATAATTTAAAAGTTGAGTGATTTCATTTCCAGCAGCTCTGGACTAAAAGAAAAGTTAAAGAATGACCTTTGGGCAACAAGAAAATGATGCCACTTAGAAATCTGTATTTACACAAAAGAATGAAGTGCATCAGAAATTGTTACCAAATGGTTAACCATATAAGATAAAAGCATGACAACAATAGGAAAAAAAGCTAGGAGGAGAAAAATGTGAGTATTCTATTGTAAGTTTTTTATACTATACATTAAATAATATAATACACTTTAAGAAAGACTTTAATATATCAAAGATATACATGGTAAATGTTAAAGCAACAGCTATAATTAAAAAAACAAAGGGTTATAGCTAATAAGTCAATGAATTATATTAATGAAATCATAAAAATACTCCATTAGTCCTAAAGGAGGAAGAAAAAGAGGGAAAAGCGATTATACAAAAGAGCAGACTAAAAGAAAACAAATAGCAAAATAATAGACTCAAACTTAGCTATTTCAGCAACCATTAAAAGTAAACGGTCTAAATATCCACATGCAATCAGACAGAGATTGCCATATTGGATAAAAAGCAAGACCCAACTATATGTTGCATACTAGAAACACACTTTAAATGTAAAGGTAAATAGGTTAAAAGTAAAAAGTGGAAAAGATATAACAAGTTAGAGTGGCTATATTAAGATCAGGTGAAGGTAGATTTCAGGGTGAAGAATATAACCAGGGATTTTTAAAGGTCATTTCATAAAGATAAAGTGATTCGTTAATCAAGAGTACATAATCCTAAAGGTTTACACACCTAATGTCAGAACTTAAAATACATGAAGCAAAAACTGACAGAATTTTAAGGAGAAATAGACAAATCCCCAATGATAGTCAAAGATTTCAATAACTGACTCTCAATAATTGATAACTAGGCAGAAAATCAACAAAGATAAAATAGACTCAAATAGCACTATTGACCAACTTGACCAGATTTACACTTATGGAACCCTCCACTCAACAACAGCAGAATATATATTCATCTCAAGTGCATACAGAACATCTAACAAGATAAACCATATTCTAGGCTATTAAAAAGTCTCAATAAATTGAAAACTATTTAAGTCATACAAAGTATGTTTTCTGACCACAGTGGAATTTAACTGGAAGTCAGTAACAGAAAAGTCCTTAGAAACTCCCCAAATATTTTGAAATGAAGTAACACACTTCTAAGTAATCCAATAATCATAGAAGAAATCAAAATTAAAATTAGAAAATGTTTTGAACTGAAAAAATGAAACTATAATCTATCAGAATTTGCAGGATACAGTTAAAGCAGTACTTGAGGGGAAAGTTATGGTATTAAATACATAGATTAGAAAAGAATAGTCTCAAGTCAATGCCCTCATTTTCCATCTTAAGAAACTAGATAAAGAACACATTAGGGGCTTCCCTGGTTGCACAGTGGTTAACAATCTGCCTGCCAATGCAGGGGACACAGGTTCAAGCCCTGGTCTGGGAAGATCCCACATGCCATGGAGCAACTAAGCCCATGCCCCACAACTACTGAGACTGCACTCTGAGTTCTTCAGAACCATTTTTCTTTTTTTTAGATTCCATATATATGTGTTAACATATAGTATTTGTTTTTCTCTTTCTGACTTACTTTACTCTGTATGACAGACTCTAGGTCCATCCACCTCACTACAAATAACTCAATTTCATTTCCTTTCATGGCTGAGTAATATTCCATTGTATATATGTGCCACATCTTCTTTATCCATTTGTCTGTCAATGGGTATTTACGTTGCTTCCATGACCTGGCTATTGTAAAGAGTGCTGCAATGAACATTGGGGTGTATGTGTCTTTTTGAATTATGGTTTTCTCAGGGTATATGCCCAGCAGTGAGATTGCTGGATCATATGGTAATTCTATTTTTAGTATTTTAAGGAACCTCCATACTGTTCTCCATAGTGGCTGTATCAATTGACATTCCCACAAACAGTGCAAGAAGGTTCCCTTTTCTGCACACCCTTTCCAACATTTGTTGTTCGAAGATTTTCTGATGATACCCATTCTAACTGGTGTGAGGTGATACCTCATTGTAGTTTTATTTGCATTTCTCTAATAATTAGTGATGTTGAGCAGCTTTTCATGTGCTTCTTGGCCATCTGTATGTCTTCCTTGGAGAAATGTCTATTTAGATCTTCTGCCCATTTTTGCATTGGGTTGTTTCTTTATTATTGAGCTGCATGAGCTGTTTATATATTTTTGAGATTAATCCTTTGTCCGTTGCTTTGTTTGCAAATATTTTCTCCCATTCTGAGGGTTGTGTTTTCTTCTTGTTTATGGTTTCCTTTGCTGTGCAAAAGTTTTGAAGTTTCATTATGTCCCATTTGTTTATTTTTGTTTTTATTTCCATTACTCTAGGAGGTGGATCAAAAAAGATCTTGCTGTGCTTTATGTCAAAGAGTGTTCTTCCTATGTTTTCCTCTAAGAGTTTTAGAGTGTCTGGTCTTACGTTTAGGCCTTGAATCCATTTTGAGTTTATTATTGTGTATGGTGTTAGGGAGTGTTCTAATTTCATTCTTTTACATGTAGCTGTCCAGTTTTCCGAGCAACACCTATTGAAGAGACTGTCTTTTCTCCGTTGTATATCTTTGCCTCCTTTGTCATATATTAGTTGACCATAGGTGTGTGGGTTTACCTCTCAGCTTTCTATCTTGTTCCATGGATCTATGTTTGTGTTTTTGTGCCAGTACAATATTGTCTTGATTACTGTAGCTTTGTAGTATAGTCTGAAGTCAGAGAGTCTGATTCCTCCAGCTCCGACTTTTTCCTTCAAGATTGCTTTGGCTATTCATGGTCTTTTGTGTCTCCATACAAATTTTAAGATGATTTGCTCTAGTTCCATAAAAAATGCCATTGGTAATTTGATAGGGATTGCATTGAATCTGTAGATTGCTTTGGGTAGTATAGTCATTTTCAGAATATTGATTCTTCCAATCCAAGAACATGGTATATCTCTCCATCTGTTGGTATCATCTTTAATTTCTTTCAACAGTGTCATAGTTTTCTGCATACAGGTCTTTTGTCTTCCTTGGTAGGTTTATTCCTAGGTATTTTATTCTTTTTGTTGCAATGGTAAATGGGAGTGTTTCCATAATTTCTCTTTCAGATTTTTCATCATTACTGTATAGGAATGCAAGAGATTTTTGTGCATTAATTTTTTATCCTGCAACTTTACCAAATTCATTTATTAGCTCTAGTAGCTTTCTGTTGGCATTTTTAGGATTCTCTATGTATCGTATCATGTCATCTGCAAACAGTGACAGTTTTACTTCTTCTTTTCCAATTTGTATTCATTTTATTTCTTTCTCTTCTCTGATTGCCATGGTTAGGACTTCCAAAACTATGTTGAATAATAGTGGTGAGAGTGGACATCTTTGGCTCGTTCCTGATCTTAGAGAAAAATGCTTTCAGTTTTTCACCATTGAGAATGGTGTTTGCTGTGGGTTTGTTATATATGGCCTTTATCATGTTGAGGTAGGTTCCCTCTATGCCCACTTTCTGGAGAGTTTTTATCATAAATGGGTGTTGAATTTTGTCAAAAACTTTTTCGGCATCTATTGAGATGATCCTATGGACTTTGTTCTTCAATTTGTTAATATGGTGTATCACATTGATTGATTTTCATATATTGAAGAATCCTTGCATCCCTGGGATAAATCCCACAGATTGTGGTGTATGATCCTTTTACTGTGTTGTTGGATTCTGTTTGCTAGTATTTTGTTGAGGATTTTTGCATCTATATTCATCGGTGATATTTGTCTGTAATTTTCTTTTATTGTAGTATCTTTGTCTGGTTTTGGTATCAGGGTGATGGTGGCCTCATAGAATGAGTTTGGGAGTATTCCTTCCTCTGCAATTTTTTGAAAGAGTTTGAGAAGGATGGGTGTTAGCTCGTCTCTAAATGTTTGATAGGATTCACCTGTGAAGCCATCTGGTCCTGGACTTTTGTTTGTTAGAAGATGTTTAATCACAGTTCAATTTCATTACTTGTGATTGGGCTGTTGATATTTTCTGTTTCTTCCTGGTTCAGTCTTGGAAGGTTATATCTTTCTAAGAATTTGTCCATTTCTTCCAGGTTGTCCATTTTATTGGCATAGATTTGCTTGTAGTAGTCTCTTATGATGCTGTGTATTTTTGCGGTGTCTGTTGTAACTTCTTTTTCATTTCTAATTTTACTGATTTGAGTCCTTTCCCTCTTTTTCTTGATGAGTCTGCCTAATGGTTTGCCAATTTTGTTTATCTTGTCAAAGAACGAGCTTTTAGTTTTATTGATCCTTGCTATTGTTTTCTTTGTTTCTATTTCATTTATTTCTGCTCTGATATTTATGATTTCTTTCCTTCTCCCAGCAGAATTTTTTGTGGATAAAAACAAGCTTACCTGAAATGCATTTGGAAAGGCAAAGGAAATAGAATAATTAGAGTAATTTTGAAAATGAAGAAAAAAGTTGGAGGAATCACACTACTTGATTTTAGGACTTATTATACAGCCACAGTAATCTAAACAGTGTGGTATTGACAAAGAAATAGACACATAGACCAATGTAACAGAATCGAGAACCCAGAAATAGACACACACAAGTACAGCCAAGTGATTTTTTACAAAGCTGCAAAGGAAATTCAATGGAGAAAGGATAGTCTTTTCAACAAATATTATTGGAGCTATAAGACATCTACATACAAAAAAAAAAGTGAACCTCAATGTAAACACCACACTTTATATAAAAATTAAGTCAAAATGGGTCATAGATCTAAATGTAAAACCACAAACTTTTAGAATACATAGGAAAAAATTCTATATGACCTTAGGTTTGGCACCAAAAGTATGATCCAAAAAGAGATTTGCGAAATAGATTTGGACTTCAATAAAATTTCTAAATGTTTGTTTTGCAAATGACACTGTTAAGAAAATGAAAAACAAGCCATTTACTATGAAATAGTGTTTGAAGATCACATATCCAACAAAGAGCTTGTAGCCAGAATAAACACAGAACTCTCAAAACAGTAAGAAAACAAACAACTCAATTAAAATGTAAACAAGAGAGGTCAATCAGGGGAATTGGGAAGATGGTGGAAGAGTAAGATGCAGAGATCACCTTCCTCCCCACAGATACACCAGAAATACATCTACACGTGGAACAACTCCTACAGAACACCTACTGAACGCTGGCAGAAGACCTCAGACCTCCCAAAGGCAAGAAACTCCCCCACGTACCTGGGTAGAGCAAAAGAAAAAAGAATAAACAGAGACAAAAGAATAGGGATGGGACCCGCACAGGTGGGAGGGAGCTGTGAAGGAGGAAAGGTTTCCACACACTACTACGCCCCTTCACGGGCAGAGACTGTGGGTGGCGGAGTGGGGGAGCTTCGGGGCCACGGAGGATAGCACAGCAACAGGGATGCGGAGGGCAAAGTGGAGATTCCCGCACAGAGGATCAGTGACGACCAGCACTCACCAGCCCGAGAGGCTTGTATGCTCACCCGCTGGGGAGGGCGGGGCTAGGAGCTGAGGCTCGGGCTTTGGTCAGAGCGCAGGGAGAGGACTGGGGTTGGCGGCGTGAACACAGCCTGCAGGGGGTTAGTGAACCACTGCTAGCCGGGAGGGAGTCCAGGAAAAGTCTAGAGCTGCCAAAGAGACAAGAGACTTTTTCTTCCCTCTTTGTTTCCTGGTGTGCGAAGAGAGGGGATAAAGAGCACTGCTTAAAGGAGCTCCAGAGACGGGCGCGAGACGCGGCTAAAATCACGGACCCCAGAGATGGGCATGAGACGCTAAGGCTGCTGCTGCCGCCAACAGGAAGTCTGTGTGTGAGCACAGGGTACTATCCACACCTCCCCTCCCGGGGAGCCTGTGCAGCCCGCCACTGCCAAGGTCCGGGGATCCAGGGACAACTTCCCGGGGAGAACACACAGTGCGCCTCAGGCTGTCGCAAAGTCACGTTGGCCTCTGCCGCCGCAGGCTCGCCCCGCATCCGCACCCCTCCCTGCCCCCGGCCTCAGTGAGCCAGAGCCCCCGAATCTGCTGCTCCTTTAACCCCGTCCTGTCAGAGCAAAGAACAGACGCCCTCCGACAACCTACACGCAGAGGCAGGGCCAAATCAAAATCTGAGTCCCCGGAGCTGTGCAAACAAAGAAGAGAAAGGGAAATCTCTCCCAGCAGCCTCAGGAGCAGTGGATTAAAGCTCCACAATCAACTTGATGTACCCAGCATCTGTGGAATACATGAATAGACAATGAATCATCCCAAATTGAAGAGGTGTACTTTGAGAGCAAGATTTATGATTTTTTCCCATTTTCCTCTTTTTGTGAGTGTGTATGTGTATACTTCTGCATGAGATTTTGTCTGTATAGCTTTGCTTCCACCATTTGTCCTAGGGTTCAATTCATCCATTTTTTTTTCTTTTTAAATAATTTTTTCTTAATAATTATTTTTTATCTTGATAACTTTATTTTATTTTATCTTTATTTTATCTTCTTTCCTTCCTTCCTTCTTCCTTCCATCTACCTTCCTTCCTTATTTTTTCTCTCTTTCTTTCTTTCTTTCTTTCTAATTTTTCTCCCTTTTATTCTGAACCGTGTGGATGAAAGGCTCTCAGTGCTGCAGCCAGGAGTCAGTGCTATGCCTCTGAGGTGGGAGAGCCAACTTCAGGACACTGGTCCACAAGAGACTTCCCACCTCCACATAATATCAAACAGTGAAAATCTCCCAGGGATCTCCATCTCAACACCAGCACCCAGATTCACACAACGACCAGCAAGCTACAGTGCTGGACACCCTATGCCAAACAACTAGCAAGACAGGAACACAACCCCACCCATTAGCAGAGAGGCTGCCTAAAATCATACTAAGTCCACAGGCACTCCAAAACACACCACCAAACGTGGACCTGCCCACCAGAAAGACAGGATCCGGCCTCATCCACCAGAATACAGGCACTAGTCCCCTCCACCAGGAAGCCTACACAACCCACCAAACCAAATTTAGCCACTTGGGACAGACACCAAAAACAACAGGAACTACGAACCTGTAGCCTGCAGAAAGGAGGCCCCAAACACACTAAGATAAGGAAAATGAGAAGACAGAAAAACACACAGCAGATGAAGGAACAAGATAAAAACCCACCAGACCTAAAAAATGAAGAGGAAATAGGCAGTCTACCTGAAAAAGAATTCAGAATAATGATAGTAAAGAGGATCCAAAATCTTGGAAATAGAATGGACAAAATGGAAGAAATATATAACAAAGACCTAGAAGAAATAAAGATGAACAAGCAATGATGAACAACACAATATATGAAATTAAAAATACTCTAGATGGGATCAATAGCAGAATAACTATGGCAGAAGAATGCATAAGTGACCTGGAAGATAAAATAGTGGAAATAACTACTGCAGAGCAGAATGAAGAAAAATGAAAAGAACTGAGGACAGTCTCAGAGACCTCTGGGACATCATTAAATGCACCAACATTAGAATTATAGGAGTTCCAGAAGAAGAAGACAAAAAGAAAGGGACTCAGAAAATATTTGAAGAGATTATAGTTGAAAACTTCCCTAATATGGGAAAGGAAATACTTAATCAAGTCCAGGAAGCACAGAGAGTCCCATACAGGATAAATCCAGGAGAAATACGCCAAGACACATATTAATCAAACTGTCAAAAATTAAATACAAAGACAATATATTAAAAGCAGCAAGGGAAAAATAACACAGAAGGGAATCCCCATAAAGTTAACAGCTAATCTTTCAACAGAAACGCTGCAAGCGAGATGGGAGTAGCAGGACATATTTAAAGTGATGAAGGGAAAAACCTGCAACCAAGATTACTCTACCCAGCAAGGATCTCATTCAGATTTCATGGAGAAATTAAAAACTTTACAGACAAGCAAATGCTGAGAGAGTTCAGCACCACCAAACCAGCTTTACAACAAATGCTAAAGGAACTTCTCTAGGCAAGAAACACAAGAGAAGGAAAAGACCTACAATAATGAACCCAAAACAATTCAGAAAATGGGAATAGGAACATACATATCAATAATTACCTTAAATGTAAATGGATTAAATGCTCCCATCAACAGACACAGACTGGCTGAATGGATACAAAAACAAGACCCATATATATGCTGTCTACAGGAGACCCACTAGAGACCTAGAGAAACATACAGACTGAAAGTGAGGGGATGGAAAAAGATATTCCATGCAAATGGAAACCAAAAGAAAGCTGGAGTAGCAATTCTCATATCACACAAAATAGACTTTAAAATAAAGAGTATTAGAAGCGAAAAAGAAGGACACTACATAATGATCAAGGGATCAATCCAAGAAGAAGATATAACAATTGTAAATATTTATGCACCCAACATAGGAACACCTCAATACATAAGGCAAATACTAACAGCCATAAAAGGGGCAATCGACAGTAACACATTCATAGTAGGGGACTTTAACACCCCTCTTTCCCCGATGGACAGATCATCCAAAATGAAAATAAACAAGGAAACACAAGCTTTGAATGACACGTTAAACAAGATGGACTTAATTGATATTTATAGGACATTCCATCCAAAAACAACAGAATACACATTTTTCTCAAGTGTTCATGGAATATTCTTCAGGATAGATCATATCTTGGGTCACAAATCAAGCCATGGTAAATTTAAGAAAATTGAAATTGTATCAAGTATCTTTTCCAACCACAACGCTATGAGACTACATATCAATTACAGGAAAAGACCTGTAAAAAATACAAACACATGGACGCTAAACAATACACTACTTAATAACGAAGTGATCACTGAAGATATCAAAGAGGAAGTAAAAAAAATACCTAGAAACAAATGACAATGGAGACACGACGACCCAAAACCAATGGGATGCAGCAAAAGTAGTTCTAAGAGGGAAGTTTATAGCAATACAATCCTACCTTAAGAAACAGGAAACATCTCAAATAAACAACCTAAACTTGCACCTAAAGCAAGTAGAAGAAGAAGAACAAAAAAACCCCAATGTTAGCAGAAGGAAAGAAATCATAAAGATCAGATCAGAAATAAATGAAAAAGACATGAGGGGAACAATAACAAAGATCAATAAAACTGAAAGCTGTTTCTTTGAGAAGGTAAACAAAATTGATAAACCATCAGACTCAACAAGAAAAAAAGGGAGAAGACTCAAATCAATAGAATTAGAAATGAAAAAGGAGAAGTAACAACTGAAACTGCAGAAATAAAAAAGATCATGAGAGATTACTACAAGTAACTCTATGCCAATAAAATGGACAACCTGGAAGAAATGGACAAATTCTTAGAAATGCACAACCTGCCAAGACTGAATCAGGAAGAAATAGAAAATATGAACAGACCAATCACAAGCACTGAAATTGAAACTGTGATTAAAAATCTTCCAACAAACAAATGCCCAGGACCAGATGGCTTCACAGGCGAATTCTATCAAACATTTAGAGAAGAGCTAACACCTATCCTTCTCAAACTCTTCCAAAATATAGCATAGGGAGGAACCCACCCAAACTCATTCTATGAGGCCACCATCACCCTGATATCAAAACCAGACAAGGATGTCATAAAGAAAGAAAACTACAGGCCAATATCACTGATGAACATAGATGCAAAAATCCTCAACAAAATACTAGCAAACAGAATCCAACAGCACATTAAAAGGATCATACACCATGATCAAGTGGGGTTTATTCCAGGAATGCAAGGATTCTTCAATATACGCAAATCAATCAACGTGATACCATATTAAAATATTGAAGGAGAAAAACCATATGATCATCTCAATAGATGCAGAGAAAGCTTTTGACAAAATTCAACACCCATTTATGATAAAAACCCTGCAGAAAGTAGGCATAGAGGGAACTTTCCTCAACATAATAAAGGCCATATACGACAAGCCCACAGCAAACATCATCCTCAATGGTGAAAAACTGAAAGCATTTCCACTAAGACCAGGAGCAAGATAAGGTTGCCCACTCTCACCACTCTTATTCAACATAGTTTTGGAAGTTTGAGCCACAGCAATCAGAGAAGAAAATGAATCCAAATCGGAAAAGAAGTAAAGCTGTCACTGTTTGCAGATGACATGATACTACACATAGAGAATCCTAAAGATGCTACCAGAAAACTACTAGAGCTAATCAATGAATTTGGTAAAGTAGCAGCATACAAAATTAATGCACAGAAATCTTTGGCATTCCTATACACTAATGATGAAACATCTGAAAGAGAAATCAAGAAAACACTCCCATTTACCGTTGCAACAAAAAGAATAAAATATCTAGGAATAAACCTACCTAAGGAGACAAAAGACCTGTATGCAGAAAATTATAAGACACTGATGAAAGAAATTAAAGATGATACAAATAGATGGAGAGATATACCATGTTCTTGGAATGGAAGAATCAACAATGTGAAAATGACTCTACTACCCAAAGCCATATACAGATTCAATGCAATCCCTATCGAACTACCACTGGCATTTTTCACAGAACTACAACAAAAAATTTCACAATTTGTATGGAGACACAAAAGACCCCAAATAGCCAAAGCAATCTTGCGAATGAAAAATGGAGCTGGAGGAATCAGGCTTCCTGACTTCAGACTATACTACAAAGCTACAGTAATTCAAGACAGTATGGCACAAAAACAGAAATGGTACTGGCACAAAAACAGAAATATAGTTCAATGGAACAGGATAGAAAGCCCAGAGATAAACACACGCACATATGGTCACCTTATCTTTGATAAAGGAGGCAGGAATATACAGTGGAGAAAGGACAGCCTCTTCAATAAGTGGTGCTGGGAAAACTGGACAGGTACATGTAAAAGTATGAGATTAGATCACTCTCTAACACCATACACAAAAATAAGCTCAAAATAGATTAAAGACCTAAATGTAAGGCCAGAAACTATCAAACTCTTAGAGGAAAACATAGAACACTCTAAGACATGAATCACAGCAAGATCCTTTTTGACCCATCTCCTAGAGAAATGGAAATAAAAACAAAAATAAACAAATGGGACCTAATGAAACTTCAAAGCTTTTGCACAGCAAAGGAAACCATAAACAAGACCAAAAGACAACCCTCAGAATGCAAGAAAATATTTGCTTATCAAGCAACTGACAAAGGATTAATCTCCAAATTTACAAGCAGCTCATGCAGCTCAATAACAAAAAAACAAACAACCGAATCCAAAAATGGGCAGAAGACCTAAATAGACATTTCTCCAAAGAAGATATACAGACTGCCAGCAAACACATGAAAGAATGCTCAACATCATTAATCACTAGAGAAATGCAAATCAAAACTACAATGAGATATCATCTCACATCAGTCAGAATGGCCATCATCAAAAAATCTAGAAACAATAAATGCTGGAGAGGGTGTGGAGAAAAGGGAACACTCTTGCACTTCTGGTGGGAATGTGAATTGGTACAGCCACTATGCAGAACAGTATGGAAGTTCCTTTAAAAACTACAAATAGAACTTCCATATGACCCAGCAATCCCACTACTGGGCATATACCCTGAGAAAACCGTAATTCAAAAAGTCATGTACTAAAATGTTCAATGCAGCTCCATTTACAATAGCCCAGAGATGGAAACAACCTAAGTGTCCATCATTGGATGAATGGATAAAGAAGATGTGGCACATATATACAATGGAATATTACTCAGCCATAAAAAGAAACGAAATTGAGCTATTTGTAATGAGGTGGATGGACCTAGAGTCTGTCATACAGAGTGAAGTAAGTCAGAACGAGAAAGGCAAATACCATATGCTAACACATATATATGGAATTTAAGGAAAAATATGTCATGAAGAACCTAGGGGTAAGACAGGAATAGAGACACAGACCTCCTAGAGAATGGACTTGAGGAT
The DNA here is from genome assembly GCF_949987515.2 of Delphinus delphis. NCBI lineage: Eukaryota > Metazoa > Chordata > Mammalia > Artiodactyla > Delphinidae > Delphinus > Delphinus delphis. The sequence continues at coordinate 81,093,381 of NC_082704.1, forward strand.
ATGGGGAGGGGGATGGGTAAGCTGTGACAAAGCGAGAGAGTGGCATAGACATATATACACTACCAAACGTAAAATAGATAGCTAGTGGGAAGCAGCCGCATAGCACAGGGAGATCAGCTCGGTGCTTTGCGACCACCTAGAGGGGTGGGATAGGGAGGGTGGGAGGGAGGGAGACGCAAGAAGGAAGAGATATGGGAACATATGCACATGTATAACTGATTCACTTTGTTATAAAGCAGAAACTAACACACCATTGTAAAGCAATTATACTCCAATAAATAATTTTTTTTAAAAAAGCAACATCATCTCCATCAGCAACAAATAAGAACAAAAGAAAAAACCCCTGAGAATGGGAGGGTGGCAGATCTAATTTCCAGAACTGTCAAGTTATATTATTTTAAATGTCCATACTTAAACACACAATTTTGAATCTTTCAAAGAAATAGGAATGTATGGCTCATACACAGGGAAAAAAATGAAGTAAATAGTAACTCTCCCTGAGGACACTTAAACTTGTACTTACTAGACAAAGTCTTTAAATCAGCTTTTATAAGTATGTTCAAAGAACTAAAGGAGACTATGTCTAAAAAGTACAAGAATGATATCCCACCAAATAGAGACTATCAATAAAGATGATTTATTTTTTAAATAGATATTATAATTTGAGGGACTTCCCCAGTGGCACAGTGGACAAGACTCTGTGCTCCCAGTGCAAGGGGCCTGGGTTCAATCCCCATTCAGGGAAGTAGATCCCACATGCATGCCACAACTAAGGAACCCACCTGCCACAACTAAGACCCAGTACAACTTAATTAATTAATATTTTTTAAAAAGAAATTATAAGTTGAAAAGTACAATAACCAAATTTAAATTTTCACTAGACAAGAACCAGGCAAGGCAAGATGACTGGCCAGATGAAACCCAGAAGAACTGTCCCATATAAGTGATTCAAACTACCACAAAGGTGTAACTCTTTCTCTGAATTCACCCGTGTCAGTCACGGGTGAACATGTACACTTTTTCCTCCTAATAAACACTTAAATTGTTTCACTAAAAAATAAAATAAAATAAAATAAAATTTCACTCGAAGGCAGATTTCAGCTGGCAGAAGAAAAATGTGAACTTGAAGATAGGTCTATTGATATAATCCAATCTCAATAAAAACAGGGGGAAAAAGAGTGAACAAAAATGAACGGAGCCTCAAAGAAATGTGGGACACAGTCAAGGATACCAACATTTTGCCTTCTTACTAGCAATATTCTTACTCAAAGAAGGGAAAAGGGGCAGAAAGAATATTTGAACAAATTATGGCTGGAAAGTTGCAAATTTAGATTTAAAAAAAGTATTACACAATCAAGACGCTCAAAATTCTCATCAGAGTCAAACTGCTGAAAGCAAAAATCTACCAACCAAGATTTTCATGTCCACAAAAACTCTTTTTGAAAAATGAAGAAGAAATTAAGACACTTCAAGACAAAAACAAGAGAATGTGTTGCTAGAATAACTAAACTACAAGAAATACTAAAGGAAGAAGTTGATCAGACTGAAATGAAAGGACACAACTCAAATTCACAAAAAAATATAAAGACCACTGGTAAAATAACTACATAAGTAAATATAAAAACTATATGTAGTTTTTACATTTTATATAGATATATATACATACACTATATAGAGAGTATAATATGAATTCATATATGTACAAAAACATTAAAAGGCAGTATCAATATATATTTAGTGTATACTCTTTTCTTCTCCTACCTGATTTATAAATGACTACTTTGCTCCAACTTCTAGAATGGCTACATAAGTAGCTCCATGGACTTTATACAAATCAAACAACCATAACTAATGAAAATTACTTCATAAAAACAGCCATTTAAAGTCCCTAGAGGGAACGGTGGTGGTGGTAGTGGCGGCGGCAGCAGCAGTGGCTTTGGGGCCGGTAAGCTTGGCTGCTACAGGTCCCACAGCAGCGCGCTTGAGGGACCCAGGCTGTGGGCGGAGGAGTAGGTGTGGGGCGGCGGTGCTTGGCAATGGTGGGCATCACTGGAGCAGCCATCTTCCAGCAAGCACTGGTTTAATATTTGCTTATTCAGTGATTGCAGCAGCTTTATGGAACACAACTACTGAGAATAACAAGTATCTGAATTATGAATTTAGATGGCAGAGTAGAAGGACGTGCTCTGACTCCCTCTTGTGAGAACATCAGAATCACAACTAGCTGCTGGACAGTTATCGACAGGAAGACACTGGAACTCACCAAAGAAGATACCACACATCCAAAGACAATGGAGATGGTAGGAGGGGAGCAATCACAATAAAATCAAATCCCATAACTGCTGGGTGGCTGATTCACAGACTGGAGAACACTTATACTACAGAAGTCCACCCACTGGAGTGAAAGTTTTGAGCCCCACGTCAGGCTTCCAAACCTGGGAGTCTGGCAATGGGAGGAGGAATTCCTAGAGAATCAGACTTTGAAGGCTGGCAGGATTTGATTGCAGGACTTTGACAGGACTAGGGGAAACAGACACTCCACTCTTGGAGTGCGCACACAAAGAAGTGTGCACATTGGGACCCAGGAGAAGGAGCAGTGACCCCAGGGGAGACTAAACCAGACCTACCTGCTAATGTTGGAGAGCCTCTTGCTGAGGTGGGGGGGGGGGCTGTGGCTCACAGAGGGGGCAAGGACAATGTCAGCCGAACTTCGGGGAAGTATTCCTCAGTGTGAGCCTGCCCAGAGTCAGTCATTAGCCCCAAAAAAGAGCCCAGGTAGGCTGAAGTGTTGGGTTGCCTCAGTCAAACAACCAACAGGGAGGGAACCCAGTCCCAACCATCAGCAGTCAAGTGGATTAAAGTTTTACTGACCTCTTCCCACTAGAGCAACAGTCAGATCTACCCATCACCAGTCTGTCCCATCAGGAAACTTACACAAGCCTCTTAGATAGCCTCATCCACCAGAGGGCAGAAGTCAGAGGCAAGAGGAACAACAATCCTGCAGCCTGTGGATCAAAAACCACATTCACAGAAATATAGACAAGATGAAAAGTCAGAGGGCTATGTACCAGATGAAGGAATAAGATAAAATCCCAGAAAATAAAAACTACATGAACCGGAGACAGGCAACCATACAGAAAAAGAATTCAGAATAATGATAGTGAAGATGATTCAGGACCTTGGAAAAAGAATGGAAGCAAAGATCGAGAAGATGCAAGAAATTCTTATCAAACACCTAGCAAAATTAAAGAACAAAAAAACAGATGAACAATACAATAACTGAAATGAAAACTACACTAGAAGGAATCAATAGCAGAATAACTGAGACAGAAGAACGGTTAAGTGACCTGGAAGACAGCATGGTGGAATTCACTGCAGTGGAACAGAATAAAGAAAAAAGAATGAAAAGAAATGAAGACAGACTAAGAGACCGCTGGGACAACATTAAACGCAACAGCATTCGCATTATAGGGGTCCCAGAAGGAGAAGAGAAAGAGAAAGGACCCGAGAAAATATTTGAAGAGATTATAGTCGAAAAGTTCCCTAACATGGGAAAGCAAATAGCCACCCAAGTCCAGGAAGCTCAGCAGGTAACATACAGAATAAATCCAAGGAGATACACACCGAGACACATAGTAATCAAATTGGCAAAAATTAAAGACAAAGAAAAATTATTCAAAGCAGCAAGGGAAAAATGACAAATAACATAAAAGGGAACTCCCATAAGGTTAACACCTGACTTCTCAGCAGAAACACTACAAGTCAGAAGGGAGTGGCTTGATATACTTAAAGTGATGAAAGGGAAGAACCTACAACCAAGATTACTCTACCTGGCAAGGATCTCATTCAGATTCGAAGGACAAATCAAAATCTTTACAGGCAAGCAAAAGCTAAGAGAATTCAGCACCACCAAACCAGGTGTACAACAAATGCTAAAGGAACTTCTCTAACTGGAAAACAGAAGAGAAGAAAAGGACCTATAAAAACAAACCCAAAACAATTAAGAAAATAGTCATAGGAACATACATATTGATAATTTCTTAAACGTGAATGGATTAAATGCTCCAACCAAAAGACATAGGCTTGCTGAATTGATACAAAAACAAGACCCATATATATGCTGTCTACAAGACACCCATTCAGACCTAGGGATACATACAGATTGAAAGTGAGGGGATGGAAACATACAGACTGAAAGTGAGGGGATGGAAAAAGATTTTCCATGCAAATGGAAATCAAAAGAAAGCTGGAATAGCAATACTCATATCAGATAAAATAGATTTTAAAATAAAGAATGTTACAAAAGACAAGAAAGGACACTATATAATGATCAAGGAGTCTAATCCAAGAGAAGATATGACAATTATAAATATATATGCCCCCAACAGAGGAGCATCTCGATACATAAGGCAACTACTTACAGCTATAAAAGAGGAAACCGACAAAACACAATACTAGTGGGACACTTTAACATCTCACTCACACCAATGGACAGGTCATCCAAAATGAAAATAAATAAGGAAACAAAAGCTTTAAATGACACAATAGACCAGATAGATTTAATTGATATTTATAGGACATTCCATCCAGAAACAGCAGATTACACTTTCTTGTCAAGTGTGCACAGAACATTCTCCAGGATATATCATATCTTGGGTCACAAATCAAGCCACAGTAAATTTAAGAAAATTGAAATCATATCAAGCATCTTTTCCGAACACAATGCTATGAGATTAGAAATCAATTACAGGGAAAAAATGTAAAAAACACAAACACATGGAGGCTAAACAATACGTTACTAAAAAACCAAGAGATCACTGAAGAAATCAAATAGGAAATCAAAAAATACCTAGAGAAAAATGACAATGAAAACAAGATGATCCAAATCCTATGGGATGCCACAAAAGCAGTTCTAACAGGGAAGTTTATAGCTATACAAGCCTACCCCAAGAAACAAGAAAAATCTCAAGTATACAATCTAACCTTACACCTAAAGGAACTAGAGAAAGAACAAACAAAATCCAAAGTTAGCACAAGGAAAGACATCATAAAGATCAGAGCAGAAATAAGTGAAATAGAAACAAAGAAAACAATACCAAAGATCAAAAAACCTAAAAGATGGTTCTTTGAGAAGATAAACAAAATTGATAAACCATTAGCCAGATTCCTCAAGAAAAAGAGGGAGAAGACTCAAATCAATAAAATTAGAAATGAAAAAGGAGAAGTTACAAAAGACATGGCAGAAATACAAAACATCTTAAGAGATTACTACAAGCAACTCTATGTCAATAAAATGGACAACCCAGAAGAAATTGACAAATTCTTAGAAAGGTATAACCTTCCAAGACTGAACCAGGAATAAATAGAAAATATGAACAGAAAAATCACAAGTAATGAAATTCAAATTGTGATAAAAATCTTCCAACAAAAAAAAAGTCCAGGACCAGATGGCTTCACACGTGAATTCTATCAAAAATTTAGAGAAGAGCTAACACCCATCCTTCTCAAACTCTTCCAAAAAATTGCAGAGGAAGGAACACTCCCAAACTCAATCTATGAGGCCCCCATCACCCTGACACCAAAACCAGGCAAAGATACTACAACAACAACAAAATTACAGACCAATATCACTGATGCATATAGATGCAAAAATCCTCAACAAAATACTAGCAAACAGAATCCAACAACACATCAAAAGCATCATACACCGGGCTTCCCTGGTTGTGCAGTGGTTGAGAGTTCACTTGCCGATGCAGGGGATGCAGGTTCGTGCACTGGTGCGGGAAGATCCCACAAGCCGCGGAGCAGCTGGGCCCGTGAGCCATGGCCACTGAGCCTGCGCGTGCAGAGCCTGTGCTCCACAATGGGAGAGGCCACAACAGTGAGAGGCCAGCATACCGAAAAAAAGAAAAGCATCATACACCATGATCAAGTGGCATTTATCCCAGGGATGCAAGGATTCTTCAATATACGCAAATCAATCCATGTTATACACCATATTAACAAATTGAAGAATAAAATCCATATGATCATCTCAATAGATGCAGAAAAATCTTTTCACAAAATTCAACACCCATTTATGATAAAAATCTCTCCAGAAAATGGGCATAGAGGGAACCTACCTCAACCTAATAAAGATCATATATGACAAACGCACAGCAAACATCATTCTCAATGGTGAAAAAAGGAAAGTATTTCCTCTAAGATCAGCAACAAGACAAGGATGTCCACTGTCACCACCATTATTCAACATACTTTTGGAAGTCCTAGTCATGGCAATCAGAGAACAAAAAGAAATAAAAGGAATACAAATTGGAAAAGAAGAATTAAAACTGTCACTGTTTGCAGATGACATGATACTATACATAGAGAATCCTAAAAATGCCACCAGAAAACTACTAGAGCTAAACAATGAATTTGGTAAAGTTGCAGGATAAAAAATTAATGCACAGAGATCTCTTGCATTCCTATACACTAATGATGAAACATCTGAAAGAGAAATTAAGGAAACACTCCCATTTACCATTGCAACACAAAGAATACAATACCTAGGAATAAATCTACCTAGGGAGACAAAAAACCTGTATGGGAAAAACTATAAGACACTGATGAAAGAAGTTAAAGATGATACCAACAGATGGAGAGATATACCATGTTCTTGGATTGGAGAATCAATATCAATCAATACTGAAAATGACTATGCTACCCAAAGCAATCTACAGATTCAATGCAATCCCTATCAAATTACCAATGGCAATTTTTACAGAACTAGAAAAAAAATCCTAAAATTTGTATGGGGACAAAAGAACCCGAATAGCCAAAGCAGTCTTGAGAGAAAAAAAATGAAGCGGGAGGAATCAGACTCCCTGACCTCAGGTTATACTACAAAGCTACAGTAATCAAGACAGTATGGTACTGGCACAAAAAAAGAAATATAGATCAATGGAACAAGATAGAAAGCCCAGAGATAAACCCACACACCTATGGTCAACTGATCTACGAGAAAGGAGACAAGGATATACAATGGATAAAGACAGTTTCTTCAATAACTGGTGCTGGGAAAACTGGACAGCTACATGTAAAAGAATTAAATTAGAACATTCCCTAACACCATACACAAAAATAAACTCAAAATGGATTCAAGACCTAAAAGTAAGACTGGACACTATAAAACTCTTAGAGGCAAACATAGGAAGAACACGCTTTGACAAAAATCAGAGCAAGATCTTTTTTAATCCACCTCTTACAGTAATAGATAAAAAAACAAAAATAAACAAATAGGACCTAGTGAAACTTCAAAGATTTTGCACAGCAAAGGAAACCATAAACAAGAAGAAAACACAACCCTCAGAATGGGAGAAAATATTTGCAAATGAATCAACAAACAAAGGATTAATCTCCAAAATATATAAACAGCTCATGCAGCTCAATATGAAAAAAAACAAACAACCCAATCCAAAAATGGGCAGAAGACCTAAATAGACATTTCTCCAAAGAAGACATACAGATGGCCAAGAAGCACATGAAAAGCTGCTCAACATCACTAATTATTAGAGAAATGCAAATCAAAACTACAATGTGATATCACCTCACACCAGCTAGAATGGGTATCATCAGAAAATCTAAAAATAACAAATGCTGGAGAGGGTGTGGAGAAAAGGGAGCCTTCTTGCACTGCTGGTGGGAATGTATATTGATACAGCCACTATGGAGAACAGTATGGATGTTCCTTAAAAAACTAAAAATAGAATTACCATATGATCCACCAATCCCACTACTCTGCATATACCCAGAGAAAGCCATAATTCAAAAAGACACATCCACCCCAATGTTCATTGCAGCACTATTTACAATAGCCAGGTCATGAAAGCAACCTAAATGCCCATCGATAGATGAATGGATAAAGAAGTTGTGATACATATATACAATGGAATATTACTCAACCGTAAAACGGAACGAAATTGGGTGATTTGTTGAGACGTGGATGGATCTAGAGACTGTCATACAGAGTGAAGTAAGTCAGAAAGAGAGAAACAAATATAGTATATTAACGCATGTATGTGGAGCCTAGAAAAATGGTACAGATGAACCGGTTTGCAGGACAGAAGTTGAGACACAGATGTAGAGAACAGATATATGGACACCAAGGGGGGAAAGCCTCGGGGGAATGGGGATGGTGGTGTGATGAATTGGATGATTGCAATTGACAAGTATACAGTGATGGGTATAAAATTGATGACTAATAAGAACCTGCTGTATAAAAAAATAAATAAAATGAAATTCAAAGAAAGAAAAACTCCCTGGAGCATTGTTTGGCCTAAGATGACCCAGCAACTGAGCCTACCTAGCTCTTTGGTGGGGCTAATGGAGAACCCTGTGATGGCTCATGCCAAGGAATACAACCCAGAACTTCTGCTGCCAGTGTTCTTGTCCCCATGGTGAGTCACAGCCACGCCCTGCCTCGGCAGGAGACCATCCAACACTAGCAGCCATGTGGCTGACAGGGCCATGGAGCTCTGGCCGTGTGTCACACCTGTGCCTTTGAGGTGGGAGACACAGGTTCAGTACATTGGTCCACCAGAGACGTCCCAGCTCAATGTAGTATCAAATGGTGAAAGCTCTGCCAGAGATTTCCATCTCAATACTAAGACCCAGCTGCACTCAATGACCAGTAAGCTACAGTGCTGGACACCCTATGCCACACAATTAGCAAGACAGGAACACAACCCCACCCATTAGCAGAGAGGCTGCCTAAAATCATAATAAGGCCACACACACACCAAAACACACCACTGGATGCAGTCCTGCCCACCAGAAAGAGAAGATACAGCCTCATTCAACAGAACACAGACACCAGTCCCCTCCACCAGGAAGCCTCCACAACCCCCTGAAACAACCTTAGCCACTGGGGGCAGACACCAAAAACAACGGGAATTACGAACGTGCAGACTGCAAGAAGGAGACCCCAAACACAGTAAGTTAACCAAAATGAGAAGACAGAAAAACACACAGCAGATGAAGGAGCAAGGTTAAAAACCCACCAGACCAAACAAATAAAGAGGAAATAGGCAGTCTACCTCAAAAAGAATTCATATTAATGATAGTAAAGATGGTCCAAAATCTTGGAAACAGAATGGAGAAAATACAAGAAACGTTTAACAAAGACCTAGAAGAACTAAAGAGGAAACAAGCATTGATGAACAATAAAATAAGTGAAATAGAAAATCCTCTAGAAGTAATCAATAGCAGAAAAATACAGGCAGAAGAACGGATACCTTACCTGGAAGATAAAATACTCTAAATTACTACCACAGATCAGAATAAAGAAAAAAGAATGAAAAGAATTTAGGACAGTCTCAGAGACATCTGGGAAAACATTAAATGCACCAACATTAGACTTATAGAGGTCTCAGAAGAAGAAGAGAAAAAGGGACTGATAAAATATTTGAAGAGATTATAGTTGAAAACTTCCCTAATATGGGAAAGAAAATAGTCAATCAAGTCTAGGAATGGCAGAGAGTCCCATACAGGATAAATCCTCGGAGAAATATGCCAAGACACATATTAATCAAACTATCAAAAATTAAATACAAAGAAAAAATATTAAATGCAGCAAGAGAAAAACAACAAATAACATACAGGGGGATCCCCATAAGGTTAACAGCTAATCTTTCAGCAGAAACTCTGCAAGCCAGAAGGGAGTGGCAGGACATATTTAAAGTGATGAAGGAGAAAAACCTACAACCAAGATTATTCTACCCAGCAAGGACCTCATTCATATTTGACAGAGAAATTAAAACCTTTACAGACAAGCATAAGCTAAGAGAATTCAGCACAACAAAACCAGCTTAACAACAAATGCTAAAGGAACTTCTCTAGGATGGACACACAAGAGAAGGAAAAGACTTACAATAACAAACCCAAAACAATTAAGAAATGGTAATAGGAACATACATATGGATAATTACCTTAAATGTAAAAGGATTAAAATTCCAAGCAAATGATATAGACTGGTTGAATGGACGTAAAAAGAGACCCATATATATGCTGTCTAAAAGAGACCCACTTCTGACCTAGGACACATACAGACTGAAAGTGAGGGGATGCAAAAAGATATTCCATGCAAATGGAAATCAAAAGAAAGCTGGAGTAGCAATTCTCATATCAGACAAAATAGACTCTAAAATAAAGACTATTACAAGAACAAAGAAGGACACTACGTAATAATCAAGAGATCAATCCAAGAAGAAGATATAACAATTGTAAATATTTATGCACCCAACATAGGAGTACCTCAGTACATAAGGCAAATGCTAACAGCCATAAAAGGGGAAATCAATTTAACACAGAGTAGGGGACTTTAACAACCCACTTTCACCAATGAACAGATCATGCAAAATGAAAATAAATAGGAAACCACAAGCTGTAAATGATACATTAAACAAGATGGACTTAATTGATATTTCTAGAACTTTCCATCCAAAAGCAACAGAATACACTTTCTTCTCGAGTGCTCATGGAACATTGTCCAGGAGATATCATACCGTGGGTCACAAGTCAAGCCTTGGTAAATTTAAGAAAATTGAAATCATATCAAGTATCTTTTCCGAACACAACACTATGAGACCAGATATCAATTACCACAAAAAGAAAAACTGTGAAAACTACAAAGACATGGAGGCAAAAAAATAAAACACTAAATAACAAAGAGATCACTGAATAACTCCAAATCAAAAAAATACCTAGAAACAAATAATGTTGAAAACAGGATGACCCAAATTCTATGGGATGCAGCAAAAGCAGTTCAAAGAGGGAAGTACATAGCAACACAATCCTACCTTAAGAAACAAGAAACATCTCAAATAAACAACCTAACCTTACACCTAAAGCAATTAAGCAGAGAAGAACAAAAAAAAAAACCCAAAGTTAGCAGAAAGAAAGAAATCATAAAGATCAGATCAGAAATAAATGAAAAAGAAATGAAGGAAACAAGAGCAAAAATCAATAAAGCTAAAAGTTGGTTCTTTGAGAAGATAAAAAATTGACAAACCATTAGGCAGATTCATCAAGAAAAAGGGAGAAGACTCAAATCAATAGAATTAGAAATGAAAAAGGAGAGTAACAACTGACACTGCAGATATACAAAGGATTAAGAGTGATGGTACAAGCAACTATATGCCAATAAAATGGAAAACCTGGAAGAAATGGACAAATTCTTAGAAAAGCACAACCTTCTCAGATTGAACCAGGAAGAAATAGAAAATAGAAACAGACCAATCACAAGCACTGAAATTGAGACTGTGATTAAAAATCTTCCAACAAACAAAAGCCCAAGACCAGATGGCTTCACAGGTAAATTCTATCAAACATTTAGAGAAGAGCTAACACCTATCCTTCTCAAACTCTTCCAAAATATAGCAGAAGGAAGAACACCCCCAAACTCATTCTACAAGGCCACTATCACCCTGGTACCAAAACCAGACAAGGATGACACAAAGAAAGAAAAATACAGGCCAATATCACTGAGGAACAAAGATGCAAAAATCCTCAACAAAATACTAGCAAACAGAATCCAACAGCACATTAAAAGGATCACGCAACATGATCAAGAGGGGCTTATCCCAGGAATGCAAGAATTCTTCAATATACGCAAATCAATCAATGTGATACACCATTTTAACAAACTGAAGAAGGAAAACCATATGATGTCTCAATAGATGCAGAAAAAGCTTTTGAAAAAATTCAACACCCATTTGTGATAAAGACCCTCCAGACAGTAGGCATAGAGGGAACTTACCTCAACATAATTAAGGCCATATATGACAATCCCACAGCTAAGATCGTTCCCAATGGTGAAAAACTGAAACCATTTCCTCTAAGATGAGGAACAACAAAAGGTTGCCCACTCTCACCATTATTATTCAACACAGTTTTGGAAGTTTTAGCCACAGAAATCAGAGAAGAAAAAGAAATAAAAGGAATCCAAATTGGAAAAGAAGTAAAACTGTCCCTGTTTGCAGATGACATGATACTACACATAGAGGATCGTAAAGATGCTACCAGGAAACTACTAGGGCTATTCAATGAATTGGATAAAGCAGCAGAATACAAAATTAATGAACAGAAATCTCCATCACTCCTATACACTAATGATGAAAATTCTAAAAGACAAGTTAAGGAAACGCTCCCATTTACCATTGCAACAAAAAGAATAAAATACCTAGGACTAAACCTACCTAAGGAGAAAAAGACCTGTATGCAGAAAACTATAAGACACTGATGAAAGCAATTAAAGATGATTCAAACAGATGGAGAGATATACCATGTTCTTGGATTGGAAGAATCAACATTGTGAAAATGACTCTACTACCCAAAGCAATCTACAGATTCCATGCAATCCCTATCCAACTACCAATCGCATTTTTCACAGAAAGAGAACAAAAAAATTCACAATTTTAATGGACACACAGAAGACCCCAAATAGTCAAAGCAATCTTGAGAAAGGAAAATCAGCTGGATGAATCAGGCTCCCTGACTTAGACTATACTACAAAGCTACAGTAATCAAGACAGTATGGTACTAGCACATAATCAGAAATATAGATAAATGGAATAGGATAGAAAGCCCAGAGAGAAACCCATGCACATATGGTCACCTTATCTTTGATAAAGGAGGCAAGAACATACTGTGGAGAAAAGACAGCCACTTCAATAAGTGGTGCAGGGAAAACTGGACAGCTACATGTACAAGAATGAAGTTAGAACACTCCCTAACACCATACACAAAAAAAAACTCGAAATGGTTTAAAGACCTAAATGTAAGGCCAGACATGCTCTTAGATGAAAACCTAAACAGAACACTCTATGACATAAATCAAAGCAAGGTCTTTTTTGACCCACCTCCTAGAGAAATGGAAATAAAAACAAAAATAAACAAATGGGACCTAATGAAACTTCAAAGCTTTTGCACAACAAAGGAAACCATAAACAAGATGAAAAGAAAACCCTCAGAATGGGAGAAAATATTTGCAAATGAAGCAACTGATAAAGGATTAATCTCCAAAATTTACAAGCAGCTCATGCAGCTCAATAACAAAAAAACAAACAACCCAATCCAAAAATGGGCAGAAGACCTAAATAGACATTTCTCCAAAGAAGATACACAGATTACCAACAAACACATGAAAGAATGCTCAACATCATTAATCATTAGAGAAATGCAAATCAAAACTAAAATGAGTTTATCACCTCACACTGGTCAGAATGGCCATCATCAAAAAATCTACAAACAATAAATGCTGGAGAGGGTGTGGAGTAAAAGGAACCCTCTTGCACTGTTGGTGGGCACATAAATTTATACAGCCACTATCGAGAAGAGTACGGAGGTTCCTTCAAAAACTAAAAATAGAACTACCATATGACCCAGCAATCCCACTACTGGGCATATACCTTTGAGAAAACTATAATTCAAAAAGTCATGGGGAGAGGAAACAAGATTGTGGCATAGAAGGATGTGCTCTCACTCCCTCTTGCGAGAACACCAGAATCAACAGTAGCTGCTGGACAGTCATCGACAGGAAGACAATGGAACTCACCAGAAAAGATACTCCACATACAAAGACAACTGAGAAGCCACAATGAGATGGTAGGAGGGGCGCAATCACAGTAAATCAAATCTCATAACTGCTGGGTGGGTGACTCACAGACTGGGGAACACATAGACCACAGAAGTCAACCCACTGGAGGGAAGGTTCTGAGCCCCATGTCAGGCTTCCCAACCTGGGGGTCTGGCAAACGGGGGGAGGAATTCCTAGAGAAACAGACTTTGAAGCCTAGTGGGTATTGATTGCAGGACTTCGACAGTACTGGGGGAAACAGAGACTCCACACGTGGAGGGCACACACAAAGTAGCGTGTGCATCGGGACGCAGGGGAAGGGACAATGACCACAGGGGAGACTGAAGCAGACCTAGCTGCTAGTGTTGGAGGGTCTCCTGCAGAGGTGGGGGCTTGCTATGGCTCACTGTGGAGACAAAGACACTGGCAGCAAAAATTCTGGGAAGTACTTCTTGGCGTGAGCCCCCCCAGAGTCTCTCATTGGCCCCACCAAAGACCCCAGGTAGGCTGCAGTGTTGGGTTGCCTCAGGCCAAACAACCAACATGGAGGGAACCCAGCCCCATCCATCAACAGTAAAGCAGATTAGTTTTACTGAGATCTGCCCACCAAAACAACAATCAGCTCTACCCACCAGCACTCCCACCCATCAGGAAACTTACACAAGCCCCTTAGATAGCCTCACCCACCAGAGGGCAGACAGTAGAAGCAAGAAGATCTACAATCCTGCAGCCTGTGGGAAAAAAACCACATTCACAGAAAGATAGACAAGATAAAAAGGGAGAGGGCTATGTAGGGAAGGAACAAGATAAAACCCCAGAAAAACAACAAAATGAAGTGGAGATAGGCAATCTTCCAAGAAAAGAATTCAGAATAATGATAGTGAACATGATCCAGGACCTCGGAGAAAGAATGGAGGCAAACATTGAGAAGATGAAAGAAATGTTTACCAAAGACCTAGACGAATTAAAGAACAAACAAACAGAGATGAACAATACAATAACTGAAATGAAAACTACACCAGAAAGAAACAATAGTAGAATAACTGAGGAAGAAGAACGGATAAGTGACCTGAAAGACAGAATGGTGGAATTCACTGCTGCAGAACAGAATAAAGAAAAAAGAAAGAAAAGAAATGAAGACAGCCTAAGAGACCTCTGGGACAACATTAAATGCAAAAACATTCGCATTATAGGGGTCCCAGAAGGAGAAGAAAGAAAGGACCTGAGGAAATATTTGAAGAGACTATAGTCGAAAACTTCCCTAACATGGGAAAGGAAATAGCCACCCAAGTCCAGGAAGTGCGGAGAGTCCCATACAGGATAAACCCAAGGAGAAACACAGTAATCAAACTGACAAAAATTAAAGACAAAGAAAAATTATTGAATGCAGCAAGGGAAAAACAACAAATAACATACAAGGGAACTCCCGAAAGGTTAACAGCTGATTTCTCAGCAGAAACTCTACAAGTCAGAAGGGAGTGGCATGATATTGTTAAAGTGATGAAAGGGAAGAAGTACAACCAAGATTACTCTACCTGGCAAGGATCTCATTCAGATTCAAAGGAGAAATCAAAAGCTTTACAGACAAGCAAAAGCTAAGAAAATTCAGCACCACCAAACCAGATCTACAACAAATGCTAAAGCAACTTCTCTAAGTGGGAAACACAAGAGAAGAAAAGGACCTACAAAAACAAACCCAAAACAATTAAGAAAATGGTAATAGGAAGATACATAACGATAATTACCCTAAACGTGAGTGGATTAAATGCTCCAACCAAAAGACACAGGCTTGCTGAATGGATACAAAAACAAGACCCATATATATGCTGTCTACAAGAGACTCACTTCAGACCAAGGTACACATTCAGACCGAAAGTGAGGGGATGGAAAAAGATACTCCATGCAAATGGAAATCAAAGAAACCTGGAGTAGCTCTACTCACATCAGATAAAATAGACTTTAAAATAAAGAATGTTACAAGAGACAAGGAAGGACACTACATAATGATCAAAGGATCAATCCAAGAAGAATATAACAATTATAAGTATATGCACACCCAACATAGGAGCACCTCAATACATAAGGCAACTGCTAACAGCTATAAAAGAGGAAATTGACAGTAACACAATAATAGTGGGGTACTTTAACACCTCACTTACTCCAATGGACAGATCATCCAAAATGAAAATACATAAGGAAACAGAAGCTTTAAATGACACAGTAGACCAGATAGACTTAATTGATATTTATAGGACATTCCATCCAAAAACAGCAGATCACACTCTCTTCTCAAGTGCGCACAGAACATTCTCCAGGATAGATCACGTCTTGGGTCACAAATCAAGCCTCAGTAAATTTAATTTATTGAAATCATATCAAGCATCTTTTCTGACGACAAAGTTATGTGATTAGAATGAATTAAAGGGGATTTAATTAATGAATTAAAGGGGAATTAATGAATTAAAGGGGAAAAAATGAAAAAAAACACAAACACATGAAGGATAAAAAATACGTTACTAAATATCCAAATGATCACTGAAGAAATCAAAGAGGAAATCAAAAAATACCTAGAAACAAATGACAATGAAAACACGACGATCCAAAACCTATGGGATGCAGCAAAAGCAGTTCTAAGAGGGAAGTTTATAGCTATATAAACCTACCTCAAGAAAAATCTCAAGTGCACAATCTAACCTTACACCTATAAGAACTAGAGAAAGAACAACAAATGAAACCCAAAGTTAGCAGAAGGAAAGAAATCATAAAGATCAGAGCAGAAATAAATGAAATAGAAACAAAGAAAACAATAGCAAAGATCAATAAAACTAAAAGCTGGTTCTTTGAGAAGACACAAAAAATTGATAAACCATTAGCCAGACACATTAAGAAAAAGAGGGAGAGGACTTAAATCAATAAAATTAGAAATGAAAAAGGTGAAGTTAACAACAGACACCACAGAAATACAAAACATCCTAAGAGACTACTACAAGCAACCCTATGCCATCAAAATGGACAACCTGGAAGAAACAGAAAACTTCGTAGAAAGATATAACCTCCCAAGACTGAACCAGGAAGAAATTGAAAATATGAACAGACCAATAACAAGTAATGAAATTGAAACTGTGATTAAACATCTTCCAACAAACAAAAGTCCAGGACCAGGTGGCTTCACAGGTGAATTCTATCAAACATTTAGAGAAGAGCTAACACCCATTCTTCTCAAAGTCTTCCAAAAAATTGAAGATGAAGGAACACTCTCAAACTCATTCTATGAGGCCACCATCACCCTGATACCAAAACCAGACAAAGATACTACAACAAAAGAAAATTATAGACCAATATTACTGATGAATATAGATGCAAAAATCCTCAACAAAACACTAGCAAACAGAAGCCAACAACACATTAAAAGGATCATACACCATGATCAAGTGGGATTTATCCCAGGGATGCAAGGATTCTTCAGTATATGCAAATTAATCAATGTGATACACCATATTAACAAATTGAAGAATATAAAACATATGATCATCTCAATAAGTGTAGAAGAGCTTTTGACAAAATTCAACACCCATTTATGTTAAAACCTCTCCAGAAAGTGGACGTAGAGAGAACCTACCTCCATATAATAAAGGCCATATATGACAAACCCACAGCAAACATCATTCTCAATGATGAAAAACTAAAAGCATTTCCTCTAAGATCAGGAACAATGAGACAAGGATGTCCATGCTCACCACTATTATTCAACATAGTGTTGGAAGTCCTAGCCCTGGCAATCAGAGAACAAAAAGAAATAAAAAGATACAAATTGGAAAAGAAGAAGTAAAATTGTCACTGCTTGCAGATGACATGACACTATACGTAGAGAATCCTTAAAATGCCACCAGAAAACTACTAGAGCTAATCAATGAATTTGGTAAAGTTGCAGGATACAAAATTAATACACAGAAATCTCTTGCATTCCTATACACTAATGATGAAAAATCTGAAAGAGAAATTAAGGAAACACTCCCATTTACCACTGCAACAAAAACAATAAAACACCTAGGAATAAACCTACCTAGGGAAAAAAAGAAACCTACCTAGGGAGACAAAAGACCTGTATGCAGAAAACTATAAGACACTGATTAAGGAAGTTAAAGATGATATCAACAGATGGAGAGATATACCATGTTCTTGGATTGGAAGAATCAACATTGTGAAAATGACTATACTACCCATAGCAATCTACAGATTCAATGTAATCCTTATCAAATTACCAATGGCAATTTTTACGGAGCTAGAACAAAAAATCTTAAAATTTGTATGGAGACACAAAAGAACCCAAATAGCCAAAGTAGTCTTGAGGGAAAAAATCGGAGCTGGAGGAATCAGACACCCTGACTTCAGACTATACTACAAAGCTACAGTAAACAAGACAATATGGTACTGGCACAAAAACAGAAACATAGATCAATGGAACAAGAGAGAAAGCCCAGAGATAAACCCACACACCTATGGTCAACTGATCTATGAGAAAGGAGGCAAGGATATACAATGGAGAAAAGACAGTCTCTTCAATAAGTGGTGCTGGGAAACTTGGAGAGCTACATGTCAAAGAATGAAATTAGAACACTCCTTAACATCATACACAAAAATAAACTCAAAATAGATTTGAGACCTAAATTTAAGACTGGACATTATGAGACTCTTAGAAGAAAACATAGGAAGAACACTCTGACATAAATCACAGCAAGATCTTTTTTGATCTGCCTCCTAGAGTAATGGAAATAAAAACAAAAATAAACC
This sequence comes from Delphinus delphis, assembly GCF_949987515.2. Lineage (NCBI taxonomy): Eukaryota > Metazoa > Chordata > Mammalia > Artiodactyla > Delphinidae > Delphinus > Delphinus delphis. The sequence goes on from NC_082704.1 coordinate 81,111,787, forward strand.
AATGGGACCTAATGAAACTTCAAAGCTTTTGCACAGCAAAGGAAACCATAAACAAGATGAAAATACAACCTTCAGAATGGGAGAAAATATTTGCAAATGAATCATTGGACAAAGGATTAATCTCCAAAATATATAAACAGCTCATGCAGCTCAATATTAAACAAACAAACAACCCAATCCAAAAATGGGTAGAAGACCTAAATAGACATTTCTCCAAAGAAGACATACAGATGGCCAAGAAGCACATGAAAAGCTGCTCAACATCACTAATTATTAGAGAAATGCAAATCAAAACTACAATGAGGTATCCCCTCACACCAGTTAGAATGGGTATCATCAGAAAATCTACAAATAACAAATGCTAGAGAGGGTGTGGAGAAAAGGGAACCCTCTTGCACTGTTTGTGGGAATGTCAATTGATACACCCACTATGGAGAACAGTATGGAGGTTCCTTAAAAAATTAAAAATAGAATTACTATACGTCCCAGCAATCCCACTACTGGGCATATACCCTGCGAAAACCATAATTAACAAAGACACATGCACCCCAATGTTCATTGCAGCACTATTTACACTAGCCAGGTCATGGAAGCAACCTAAATGCCCATCGACAGACAAATGGATAAAGAAGATGTAGTACATATATACGATGGAATATTACGCAGACATAAAAAGGAATGAAATTGAGTCATTTGTTGAGACGTGGATGGATCTAGAGTCTGTCATACAGAGTGAAGTAAGTCAGAAAGAGAAAAGCAAATATCGTATATTAACGCATGTATGTGGAACCTAGAAAAATGGTACAGATGAACCGGTTTGCATGGCAGAAATTGGGACACAGATGTAGAGAATAAACACATGGACACCAAGGGGGAAAGCCGCGGGGGGATGGGGATGGTGGTGTGATGAATTGGATGACTGGAATTGACATGTATACACTGATGTGTATAAAATTGATGACTAATAAGAACCTGCTGTATTAAAAAATAAATAATATAAAATTTAAAACAAAGGCTTCCCTGGTGGTGCAGTGGTTGAGAATCTGCCTGCCAATGAACACTGGTTCAATCCCTGGTCTGGGAAGATTCCAAATGCCACGGAGCAACTAGGCCCGTGAGCCACAACTACTAAGCCTGCGCATCTGGAGCTTGTGCTCTGAAACACAAGAGGCCATGACAGTGAGAGGTCCGCGCACCGCGATGAAGAGTGGCCCCCACTTGCCACAACTAGAGAAAGCCCTCACACAGAAAGGAAGACCCAACACAGCCATAAATAAATAAATAAGCTTTCATTTTAAAAAAATGAAAAAAAAAAGTCATGGACCACTATGTTCATTGCAGCTCTATTTACAATACCCCGGACATGGAAGCAACCTTAGTGTCCATCAACAGATGAATGGATAAGGAAGATGTGGCACATACATACAATAGAATATTCCTCAGCCATAAAAAGAAACGAAATTGAGTTATTTGTAGTGAGATGGATGGACCTAGAGTATGTCATACAGAGTGAAGTAAGTCAGAAAGAGAAAAACAAATACCATATGCTAACACACATATATGGAATCTAAAAAAAAAAGGTTATGAAAAACGTAGAGGCAGGACAGGAATAAAAAGCACAGACGTAGATAATGGACTTGAGGACACGGGGAGGAGGATGGGTAAGCTGGGACAAAGTGAGAGAGTGGCAATGACTTATATATACTACCAAATGTAAAATAGATAGCTAGTGGGAAGTAGCTGCATAGCACAGGGAGATCAGCTCAGTGCTTTGTGACCACCTAGGGGGTGGGATAGGGAAGGTGCGAGGGAAACACACGAAGGAGGAGATATGGGGATATATGTATATGTATAGCTGATTCACTTTGTTATACAGCAGAAATTAACACACGATTGTAAAGCAATTGTGCTCCAATAAAGATGTTATTAAGTAAATAAATAAATAAATAAAGTCCCTGGAACTTATCTTAATGGCATACACCAAATTTGAAAAATAACATTTATTCTTGAAAATCTACCAAATCCCCCACAAGAACAATGAGAGTCTGTAGCACTTCAACCATAACCTGATCCCTCCCTCATCTCCCCAGCTTATCTTGACAGAAGCTCAACTCTAGGGGAATGTGGCCCAAGGAGTGCTTCCTCTCCTCATAGCTCCTAATCAAGGGATGATATCTTACTGGAGGGGAAGTCTGTCAGCATTTCTCAATTGCTTCAACTCTGAGTTATAGAGGCTAAAAATTCTGAGTGAGTTCCTTCCTCCAGCCAGCTCCAAATCATAGGACAAAGGTTCTACCCCAGATACAGCACACCAATAATATGGGACTCAAAATGGCCTCACCTCAGCTTTCTCATTTAGTGCAGACCCAACACCGAGAGAGGCAATATAAGAAGGCCAGACGCTACCATCCCAGCCAAGTGCTTGGAACAGTGGCTCAGAGCTTTTGCCCAGAGAAAGAAGCAGTCCCTAAGAACTGACTTTATTTGAAGCCTAAGGACATTCTCATAACAATAGATTTTGGTGATAGGGAATTAAGAGGAGGGTGATGGCTCTCCCGTGAGCCACAAGTTAAATCATAGGTCACCTACATTACCAGAGAGAACAAAATAGAGAGATAAGAAGAGTCCTCCTTGGGGTCAGAACAAACCTCAAGTCTGACCTCAAAAAAACTACTTCTTCCTAAATATAATTGAATCAGACATCAGCAATTTATTCCGCAGGGCATTGTTGCAAAAAATAGAGCAATCAGCCTGAAATTAGTGAAAACTAATAACTGTAATATCAACAGAGGCACACAACATAGAAATCAGGGAAAGATATAGTCAAAAAGAATCCTGCTAAAACCTCTGTCATCCCAAGGTGACTGTGCATGACCAAGGCTATACCCTCTGAGGAGTGACATAAGAGGCATCACACTGTTGAGGAAGAATATTTCACTAAAATAGTCTAGGCACATCACTAAACAAATAAACAAGCAAAAACAAAACAAAATAAAAATAAGCCCAAATAGAGAGGGAAGGGAATCAATATATAGAGTTGCTACAATATATTGTATAATATGACTGGTCTTCAACAAAAGTATGAGACATGCAAAGAAACAGAAAAATGTGACCCATATAAGGAGGGAGGGGAAATAAGCAACAGAAGTGATTTGAGAGGGCCCTGTTGTCAGAGTTAAAAACTTCAAAGCAGTCATTATAAATGTTAAAAGAACTAAAGAAAACCATGCTTAAGGAAATAAAGCATGCTGTGATGACAATGCCTCACAAACGTAGAATATCAATAAATAGACAGAAGTTATTTTTAAAACAATCAAATAGAATTTCAAGAGATTAAAAAGTACAGTAACTGAAATAAAAAATTCACCACAGGGATCAATAATAGGTCTAAACTAACATTTTTAAAAAAGGATCAGTTAGCTGGAAAACAGATTGATAGAGATTATGAAATTTGAAGAACAGAGAGGAAAAAGAATGAAGAAAAATGAACAGAGAAATATAGACATTAAGCACACCACCATATGCATAATGGGAGTACAAGAAGGAGAGAAGAGAGAGAAAGGAGCAGAAAAAAGTTTTACAGGAAACAGTGACTGAAAACTTCCCAAATTTTATGAGATGCATTCATCTATTAATCAAATAAATTCAACAAATCCAAGTAGGATTAACAAAGAAATTCACACCCAGGCATATCATATTAAAAATATTGAAAGACAAAGACTAAAAGAACACTTTAAAGAAGCAAGAAAAAAATAACTCATCACATACAAGGGAACCTGATTAAGATTAATAGTTGACGTCTCTTCAGAAAAAAATGTAAGCCCGCAGGCATTAGGATGACATATTTAAAGTACTAAAAGAAAAAACTCTCAACCAAGAACATTATATCCAGAAAAATTAATTTCAAAAATGAATGCAAAATAAAGGCATTCTCAGATAAACAAAAACTGAGATAACTTACTGCTAACAGACCTTCCTTAAAAAAAAATACTAAGAGGAAGTTCTTCACGCTGAAAGTACGTGATCCCAGACAGTCATTCAAATTCACACAAAAAAAGAAAGATTATCAGTAATGGTAATTATGCAATTATAAAAAACAATATAAATTCATATTTCTTCCCCTTTCCCTTCTTAAGCTAATTTTAAAAGAAATTGTATAAAATCATATCTAGATAGATGATAGATAATAAACAGATCATACATGTGTTCATATATACATGTATAGGTATATTTGTATTGTAGGTCCATACATGTAAAAACTAAGATACACTTGACAATAAAATCACAAAAGTGTGGGTGAGAGCAAAGCTGTATTGGCATAAGGAAATAATACCCGAAGGTAACTTAAATCCACAAGAATACATGGTAAATAATGTTAGTGTAGAGGAACAGTCACCAAGGTGGAAGAGTTGGCGACCCCAGCCTCCATACCCTCACAAAGATCAACAACTAGACAGCTATCCATGAACAAAAACAGCTCTGAGAGAGCTCTGGAGTCCACTTAAAAAGTTTCAGCAGCACAGTGGAACAAAATATTTGAGAATAACCACACAAACACGGAAGGAAGAACAGCTTCATTTTGCCTGCATCATCCCATCCCCCAAGCCAGCATTACTCAGTGCCAAGAGAGAACTCCCCAACTAGAAAGATTTTGCCTCACCCTCCCTGGCTAGAAAAGGAGGATGGGTTGGGAGACCAACTTCCCCAGCCTTTTGGGGCACTGCATGAAAGACCTATTTTGGTTCCCCCCTGCCCCCCTGTTCAGAGACAAGCAAAGCTTAGACATATAGTGATGGCTAGGAACAAGGAAGAAAATCAGGGACTACCAATACCAGCCATGCAGTGGGAATAACCAAATTTCCCAGTGACCTGCTCTGCAGAAGACCCAGCAGATTTCACTGCTGAGGAAACCAATGGCCAACACAGCCTCCACAGACCCCATGTAGATTTCACCATGTTTCATGAAAAAGTATTTGTGTTGACAAATGCCAGCTGCTTGCGTCCCTCCATGCTCCCTTCCTACATGCCCATGCCATAGCCCAGAAACTGCACCAGCAACAATCCCAGGCCCTTTAGCTGCATGAGCGCAAAATGCCAGCCTAGCTCATGCAGTTAACTACCACCACAATATGTGCACTCGGGGCTAGTCCCTATAGCTATGCTTTTGCTCACCATTGGCCTGATGCCCATCACTGGCCTCCATTGCCATGGGCACACCCATTGTAAGATTCTGCAGCCATAGAGGTGCATGCCAAAGCCAAGGCCCCTAGAGATGCTATGGGTGCAGATATGACTGTATCCTGTCACTGGCCTCACCTAAGGATAGCCCCTCTAGCTGTCCACCTGCACATCCCCAGCACAACCCACATCACTGGATTCCATTGCCATGCACAAGTCCCTGGGAAGACTGTGCAGGCACTAGTGTGAACAACAACAACCAGAGTCTCCATAGCTGCTCATGGACCCAGATCTGACCCTATCATTGGTCTGGACCACTGAGCTCAACTGGAGCTAGCCTCTCCAACTGTGTACCTGCATGTCACCTGCCTGACCCGTGTCACCAGTCTCCACTGCCATTCACATGCCTGTGGGGAGACTACGCAACCACAGGAAGGCATGTCCAAGCCAGGACTTCCACGGGTACTTATAGGCTCAGATCCAGCCCTGTCTCCTGTCACTGGCCTACATCACTGGGCTCACCAACAGCTAGCCCCTCCAGACTTAACACTTGCATGCCCCCAGCCTGACACCCAATACCAGCCTCCACTGCCATGTGCCTGTAGTGAGAACCAGCATCCACAGTATTACGTGCTGACAGCCAGGTCCCCTGTGACTGCCAGTGTGCCTACAGTTGGCACTGGCCCTTGTTGATGCCCTAACCCCCTAACCACTATGTGTATTGTTGCAACTAGTGCCTGACACTACACAGGTACCTGCATCTGGCCCCTGCAGCTGAGTATGTACACACCACCAATTCCAGCCACTACCACTGCCTGCTCTGTTCCCTAGATGCTGGACCCGAAGGTGCCACTGAGGAACCCAACAGCCTGTGCAGACACTGTGGACCCCACAGCACTTGCCATGTACCACATGGTTGTTGGTGCTGTGGACCCCAGTAGCCTGAGCTGAAGAGATATCACACACACAGTCCCAGACCTGGTGCCACCACACACCCCTGCACTTGGTGATATGCACCACTAGAACCAGGGTCACGGCACTTTCCAGCATACCTCACCCCCAACACACATACAGGTAAAAGTCTTTCCTTACCAAAGTCAGTCCATGAAGTCCATAGAAGCAACTGCTTCTTCAAATGCACAGTCACCTACAAAACACTACAGGGACCATGAAAATCAGAGAAATATGACTCCACCAAAGGAAACAATAAACTTCTAGTAACTGACCCCAAAGAAATGGAGATATAGGTATTTCCCAACAAAGAATTCAAAATAATTATTCTAAACATGCTCAGACACCTACAAGAGAACACAAATGAACAATTTAATGAAATCAGGAAGAACAATACAAGAACAAATTGAGAAGTTCAACAAACAGATACAAATCATAAAAAAAGAACAAAACAAATTTTGTAGCTAAAGAATACAGTGACTGAAGTGAAGAATTCAATAGAGTTTCAATAGCAGACTGGACCAAGCAGAAGAAAGAATCAGTGATCTTGAAGACAAATCATTTGAAATTGTCAGAGGAGCAAAAAAATAAATAAATAAATAAAAGAAAAGTAATGAAGGAAAGCCTTCAGAACTAATGGGATACCACTAAGAGAAATAATCTACACATCACTGTAGTCCCAGAAGGAAAAGAAAAGTAGGAAAGAATAGAAAGCTTATTTAAGGAAATAATGTCAGAGAATTTTGCTGACCTGGGGAGACATTTGGACATCCACATTCATGAAGCTAAGAGTCACCCCAAAATTTCTATCTAAAAGTATTATCTCCAAGACACATTAAAATAAAACTGTCTCAAAGACAAAGAGAGAATTTTAAATCAGCAAAAAACATTTTTTTCTTTCATACAATAGAAAGAGTGGACTTCTAAGCAGAAACCTTGCAGGGTGGGAGAGAATGGGTTGATATATTCAAAGTGATGGGGGAGGACTTCCCTGGTGGTACAATGGTTAAGAATCCACCTGCCAATGCAGGGGACACGGATTCGAGCGCTGGTCTAGGAAGATCCCACATGCCACAGAGCAACTAAGCCTGTGCACCACAACTACTGAGCCTGCGCTCTAGAGCCTGCAAGCTGCAACTATTGAGCCCTCATGCTGCAACTACTGAAGCCCATGTGCCTAGAGCCTGTGCTCTGCAACAAGAGAAGCCACCATAATGAGAAGCCTGCGCACTGCAATGAAGAGTACCCCGCACTCACCGCAACTAGAGAAAACCTGCGCACAGCAACGAAGACCCAGCGCAGCCAAAAATTAATTAATTAATTTTTTAAAAAGTGACAGGAAAAACTGCCAACCAAGAATACTTTACCCAGAAAAGTTGTCCATCAGAAGTAAAAGCAAGATAGGGACTCCCCTGGTGGTCCAGTGGGTAAGACTCCATGCTCCTAATGCAGGGGGCCTGGGTTTTATCCCTGGTCAGGGAACTAGATCCCACATGAATGTCACAACTAAGAGCTTGCATGCCACAACTAAAGATCTCACATGCTGAAACAAAGATTCCACATGCCACAACTTAGACCCAGAACAGCCTAAATAAATAAATAAATAAATATTTTTTTTAAAAAAGTAAAAGCAAGACAAAGACTTTGCAAAACAAACAAAAGCTGAGGGAGTTTATTCCCATTAGACCTGCCTTAAAAGAAATGCTGAAAGGTGTTCTTCAAGATGAAATGAAAGGACACTAACTAGTAACACGAAAATACACAATGCACTGGTAAAGTTAAATATGTAGTCAGATTCAGAATACTCTACTATTGTAATGTGGTGGAGTGTTAAACACTTAACTCTAATGTAAACTTTAAAGAATAAAAGTATTTTTAAAAGGCTATAGCTACAATAATTAGTTAAGGGAAACAATATAAAAAAAGATGTAAATTGTGACACAAAAACATAAAATAGGGAGGAGGGAGGTAGAAGATAGACATTTTTTATACAATCAAATTTAAGTGATTATCAGCTTAAAATAGACTGTTATATATCCATAAGATGTTTCAAGTAAGCATCAGGGTAACCACATACATACACACACACACACACACACACACACACACACACACACACATGTACAACCCTATGGTAGATACACATAAGATAAAGAAAAGGGAATCAAAGTATACCATGACACAAATCATCAATTCACAAAGGAGGACAGACAACAAGAGGAAAAGAGAAAACAACAACAAAAAAGCAACCAGAAAATAATTAAAAGATGGCAACAGTGCTTATCTAACACTAAATCACTTTAAATGTAAATAGACTAAATTCTCCAATCAAGAGGCAGAGAGTGGATGAATGGATTTTAAAAAAATATCCAACTATACTGTGCCTACAAGAGACTCACTTCAGCTTCAAGGATACACACAAGCTCAAAGTTAAGAAATGGAAAAAGATATTCACGCAAATGGAAACTGAAACAGAGCAGTGGTAGCTGTACTTATAAGGACAAAATAGACTTGAAGTCAGAAACTGTAAGAAGAGACAAAGAAGGTCATTATATAATGATAAAGGGGTAAATTCATCAACAGGATATATCAATTGTAAAAATATATGCACCCAACATTAGAGCACCTGAATGTTAATCAAATACTAACAAATGAGAAGGGAGTAATAAACAACAATACAATAATAGCAAGATACTTCAATACCACACTGTCAGCAATATATAGATCATCCAGACAGAAAATAAGGAAACACTGTATCTGAACTGTACTTTAGACCAAGTAGACTGATAAATACAGAACATTCAATCCAACAGTAGAAGAATACACATTCTTCTCAAGCACACATGGAATAGTCTCCAGGATAATATATGTAGGTCACAAAACGAGTTTCAGTGATTTTTTAAATAATTTGTAATTATATCAAGTAGCTTTTCTAAACACAATGGTAAGAAACTAGAAATCAATTACAGGAGGAAACAAAATTTTTACAAATATGTGTGGAAATTGAACGACACACTCCTTATAAAAAAAGGATTAAAGATGAAATCAAAGGAAAATTTAAAAATAGCTTGAAACAAATGAAAATGGAACACAATACACCAAAACTTATGGAATGCAGCAAAAGTTGTGCTAAGAGTGAAATCTATAGTGATAAATGTAGACATTAAGAAAAAGGAAAGATCCTCATGCACCTATGGTCAGCTAATCTATGACAAAGGATGCAAGAATATGCAATGGAGAAAACACAGTCTCTTCAACAAGTGGTGCTGGGAAAACTAGACAGTTACATATAAAAGAATGAAATTACAGGGCTTCCCTGGTGGCGCAGTGGCTGAGAGTCCACCTGCCGATGCAGGGGACATGGATTCGTGCCCCGGAATGGGAGGATCCCACATGCCGTGGAGTGGCTGGGCCTGTGAGCCATGGCCGCTGAGCCTTTGCGTCCAGAGCCTGTGCTCTGCAATGGGAGAGGCCACAACAGTGAGAGGCCTGCATACCGCAAAAAAAAAAAAAAAAAAGAATGAAATTACAACACTGCCTAACACCATACACAAAAATAAACTCAAAATGGATTAAAGGTACTTCCCTGGTGGCACAGTGGTTAAGACTCCACACTGCCAATGCAGAGAACCTGGGTTGGATCCACGGTCAGGGAACTAGATCCCACATGCATGCCACAACTAAGAGTTTGCATTCCACAACTAAGGGGCATGCATGCCGCAACTAAGGAGCCTGTGAGCCACAACAAAGGAGCCTGCCTGACACAACTAAGAATCAGTGCAACTAAATAAATAAATAATAAATGGATTAAAGACCTAAACATAAGGCAGGACAGTATAAAACTCTTAGAGGAAAACTTAGGCAGAACACTCTTTGACATAAATCACAGCAAGATCTTTTTAAATTTTTTTTGTGTGTGTGGTACGTGGGCCTCTCACTGCTGTGGCCTCTCCCGCTGCGGAGCACAGGCTCCGGATGCACAGGCCCAGCGGCCATGGCTCATGGGCCCAGCCACTCCGTGGCATGCGGGATTCCCCCAGACCGGGGCACGAACCCAGGTCCCCTGCATTGGCAGGCGGACTCTCAACCACTGCGCCACCTGGGAAGCCCCAGCAAGATCTTTTTTGAACCACCTCTTAGAGTAATGAAAATAAAAACAAAAATAAACAAATGAGACTTAGTTAAACTTCAAAGCTTTTGCATAGCAAAGGAAACCATAAACAAAACAAAAAGCCAAACCTCCGAATGGGAAAAATATTTGCAAATGATGAGCAATAAGGGGTTAATATCCAAAGTGTATAAACAGCTCATATAAGTCAACATTAAAAAATCAAACAACTGGATTAAAAAATGGGCAGAAGAACTCAATAGACATTTCTCAAAAGAAGAAATACAGATGGCCAACAGGCACATGAAAAGATGCTCAACATCACTAATTATTAGAAAAATGCAAATCAAAACTACAATAAGGTATCACCTCACACCAGTCTGAATGGCCATCACCAAAAAATCTACAAACAATAAATGCTGGAGAGGGTATGGAGAAAAGGAAACCATCCTACACTGTTGGTGGGAATGTAAATGGGTACAGCCACTATAGAGAACAGTATGGAGGTTCCTTAAAAAACTATAAATAGAGCTACCATATGATCCACCAATCCCACTCCTGAGCATATATCCAGAGAAATCCATAATTCGAAAATACATATGCACTCCAATGTTCATTGCAACTTTATTTACAGTAGCCAAGACATGGAAGCAACCTAAATGTCCATCAACAGACGAATGGATAAAGAAGATGTGGTACATATATACAGTGGAATATTACTCAGCCATACAAAAGAACAAAATAATGCTATTTGAGGCAACATGGATGGACCTAGAGATTGCCATACTGAGTGAAGTAAGTCAGACCGACAAAGACAAATATCACATGATATCACTTATATGTGGAATCTGAAAAAGGGTACAAATGAACTTATCTACAAAACAGAAATAGAGTTACAGATGTAGAAAACAGACTCATGGTTACCAGGGAGCAAGGGGGGAAGGGATAAATTGGAAGATTTGGACTGACATATACACACTACTATATATAAAATAGGTAACAAATAAGGACCTACTTATAGCACAAGGAACTCTACTCAACACTCTGTAATGGCCTATATGGGAAAAGAATCTTTAAAAAGAGTGGATATATGTATAACTGACTCACTTTATACACCTGAAACTAACACAACATTGTAAATCAAATATAATCCAATAAAAACTTTGAAAAAAGAGAAAATGGTGCTACAAAATAAAATAAAATAGGCGAAGGACTTGAATAGACATTTCTCCAAAGAAAATATACAAATTACCAAGAGGCACAAGAAAAGACACTCAATATAATTAGTCATTAGAGAAATGCAATCAAAAAAACACAATGAGATAGCACTTCATACTCACTAGGCAGGCTGTAATCTAAGAAACAGGAATTAGCAAATGTTGGGGAGGATGCGGAGGGGAAAACAGTTTGGCAGTTCCTCAAATACTTAAAACATAGAATTACCATATGACACAGTAATTCCACTCCTTGTTATTGAATATATACCAAAAGAATTGAAAACATGTATTTAAACAACTACTTGCACATAAATCTTTTTTTTAACTTTTTATTTTATATTGGAGTATAGTTGATTAACAATGTTGTGATAGTTTCAGGTGTACAGCAAAGTGGTTCAATTATAAATATACATGTATCTATTCTTTTTCAAATTCTTTTCCCGTTTAGGTTGTTACATATAATTGAGGACTATTCCCTGTGCTATACAGTAGGTTCTTGTTGATTATCCATTTTAAATATACAAGTGTGTACATGTCAGTCCCAAACTCCCTAACTATCCCTTCCCACCACCCTTCAACCCTGGTATTCATAAGTTCATTCCCTAAGTCTGTGAGTCTGTTTCTGTTTGGTAAATATGTGTCATTTGTATCATTTCTTTTTAGATTCCCTGTATAAGTGATATCATATGATATTTCTCTTTCTCTGTCTGACTTAATTCACTCAGTATGACAATCTCTTGGTCCATGCATGTTGCTAAAAATAACATTATTTCATCCTTTTTAATGGCAGAGTAATATTTCCTTTTATATATGTACCAATTTTTCTTCATCCATTCCTCTGTCGATGGACATTTAGGTTGCTTCCATGTCTTGGCTATTATAAACAGTGCTCCAATGAACATTGGGGTGCATGTATCTTTTTGGACCATGTTTTTCTCCAGATATATGCCCAGGAGTGGGAATGCAGTATCATATGGTAGCTCTATTTTCAGATTTTTATGGAACCTCCATACTGTTCTGCATAGTGGCTGTATCAATTTACATTCCCACCAACAGTGTAGGAGGGTTCCTTTCTCTTCACACCCTCTCCAGCATTTACCATTTGTGGATTTTTTGATGATAGCCATTTTGACTACTGTGAGGTTATAGCTCATTGTAGTTTTGCATTTCTCTAATAGTTAGCGATGTTGAACACCTTTTCATTTGCCTCTTGGCCATCTATATATCTTCTTTAGAGAAGTGTCTATTTAAGACTTCTGCCCATTTTTTGATTGGGTGGTGTGTTTGGATGATATTAAGCCACATGAGCTGTTTGTAAATTTTGGAGACTAATCCCTTGTCAGTCACATCATTTGCAAATATTTTCTCCCAATCTGTGGGTTTTCTTTTCATTTTGTTTATGGTTTCCTTTGCTGTGCAAAAGCTTTGGAGTTTAATTATATCCAATTTGTTTATTTTTGTTTTTATTTCCATTACTTTGGGAGGTGGATCAAAAAGATATTGCTGCAATTTATGTCAGACAGTGTTCCGCCTAGGTTTTCCTCTAAGAGTTTTATAGTGTTCAGTCTCTCATTTAGGTCTTTAATCCATTTTGAGTTTATTTTTGTGAATGGTGTTAAAGAATGTTCTAATTTCATTTTTTACATGTAGCCTGTCCAGTTTTCCCAGCATCATTTATTGAAGATATTGTATTTCCCTCATTATTTAGTCTTGCCTCCTTTGTCATAGATTAATTGACCATAGGTGTGTGGGTTTATTCCTGGGCATTCTATCCTGTTCCATTGATCTACATTTCTGTCCTTGCTCCTGCACCATACTGTTTTGATGACAGTAGCTTTGTAGTGTAGTCTGAAGTCAGGGAGCATGATTCCTCCTGCTCTGTTTTATTTCTCAAGAGTGCTTTGGCTACTTGGGGGTCTTTTGTATCTCCACACAAATTTTAAGATTTTTTGTCCTAGTTCTATGAAAAATGCCATTGGTAATTTGATAGGGATTGCATTGAATCTGCAGATTGCTTTGGGTAGTATAGTATTTTGACAATATTGATTCATCCAATCCAAGAACGTGGTATATCTTTCCATCTATTTCTGTCTTCTTCAATTTCTTTCATCCGCGTCTTATTATTTTCAGATTACAGGTCTTTTGTCTCCTTAGATAGGATTATTTCTGGGTGTTTTATTCTTTTTGATGCAATGGTAAATGGAATTGTTTGTTGGATTTCTCTTTTTGATCTTTTGTTGTTAGTGTATAGAAATGCAACAAGTTTCTGTGCTTTAATTTTGTAACCTGTGACTTTACCAAATTCATTGAAGAACTCTAGTAGTTTTCTGGCGCTGTCTTTAGGATCTTCTATGTACAGTATCATGTCATCTGCAAACAGTGACAGTTAAATTTCTTCTTTTCCAATTTGGATTCTTTTTATTTCTTTTTCTTCTTGATTGCTGTACCTAAGAATTCCAAAACTATGTTGAATAAAATTGGCAAGAGTGGACATCTTTGTCTTGTTCCTGATCTTAGAGGAATTGCTTTCAGTTTTCATCATTGAGTATGATGTTAGCTGTAGGTTTGTCATATATGGCCTTTATTATGTTGAGGTATGTTCCCTCTATGCCCACTTTCTGGAGAGTTTTTATCATAAATGGGTGCTGAATTTTCTCAAAAGCTTTTTCTGCATCTATTGAGATGATCATATGGTTTTTATTCTTCAATTTGTTCATGTGGTGTATCACAATGTTTGATTTGCAGATATTGAAAAATCCTTGCATCCCTGGGATAAATTCCACTAGATCATGGTGTATGATCCTTTTAATGTATTGTTACATTAATTCTTCTCCTGAGTTCTACGAGTGTCTTTATGATCATTACCTTGAACTCTTTGTTCAGTAGATTGCTTATCTCCACTTCACTTGGTTCTTCTGGGGTTTTATCTTGTTCCTTTGTTTGGAACATATTACTCTATGGCCTCATTTAGCTTAATTCTCTGTTTTTATTTATATGTATTTGGTAGGTTTGTTATGTTCCTGATCTGGAGAAGTGGCCATATGTAGGAGACGTCCTATGGGGTCCAGCAGTACACACCCCTCTGGTCACCAGAGATATATGTTCTCTCTGTGTGGGCTGCCCTCTATGTGAATTGTGTGGGCCTTTCTGTTTTTGCATGCTGATATGCATGTCTGGCCCCATTCCAGTCCAACTGGTTACCTAATGTGGAGGCTGCTGGCCACTGGTGGGCAGGATCATGTCCTGGCATGGCTGGCTGTATGACCCAGGGAGTCCTGGTGCTGGTGTTGGCCTGCTGGTAGGCTTAGCTGTGTCACCAGATGGCTGGCTGCAGAGTCCCGGGGTTCCTGGGGCTAGTGTTGGTCCACTGGTCTGCAGAGCCAGGTCCTGAGGTAGCTGGATGTGGGGCTAAGGATCCCAGAGCTAGTGTTGGCCTGCTGGTGGGTGGGGCTGGTTTCTTATATGGTTGGCTGTGGAGTCTGGGACGTCCCAGAGCTGGTGGCAGCCCACTGATGGATGGGGTCAGGGCCCAGATAGTGTTGGGGCTGTTGCTGGCCTGCTGGTGGGTGGGCTGGGTCCTGTCACTGCTGGCTGTGGGGAGGCAGTGGTCCCTGGGCTGGTGTCCACCAGCTGGTGAGCAGTATTGGGGTCCATAGGGTCCCAGGTGCTGACACCCACCCACTCGTGGGTAAGGCCAGGTCCTGGAGCTAATGCCAGCCCATCCATGGGTGGAGCCAGGTCCTGGGTTCTCTGGCTTCAGGCCCCAGGGATCCTGGAGTTGGTGGTAGCCTGCTGGTTGTCAGGGTCATGTTCCAAAGGCTGGCTACTAGTCCCAGGTGTTCCAGGGCTAGTGACAACCCACTGGTGTGTGGTGCTGGTTCCTGGGCCCTCTGGTGGGCAGGGCTGGGCCCTGGAGTGGCTGGGGGTTTAGGGGGTCCTATGGCAGCTGGCCTGCTGGTGAGTGGGGCTGTGTCCCTGCCTGGCTAGCTGCTTGGTCTGGTGTATCCCAGGATTGGTTCTGACTATCCAGTGGGCAGGGCTGGCTCTCACCACTGATAAGCTAGAGGGAGGGATCCAGAATGGTGCTTGCCAACACCAGTGTCCTCATGGTAGGTTGAGCTCCCCAAAATGGCTCCTTCCAGCATCTATGCTTCCAGTGTGAGTCCCAGTTGCCTCCTGCCTCTCTGGGAGGCTCTCCAAGATCAACAAGTGGGTCTTACCCAGGCTACTTTCAAATTACTGCTTCTGTCCTGGATCTTGGAGAGTGTGAGATTTTATGTGTGCCCTTTAAGAGTGGAGTCTCTATTTCCCACAACCCTCTAGCTCTCCCAAAAGTAAGCCCCACTGGCTTTCAAAGTCAAATGTTCTGGGGGCTTGTCTTCCTGGTGCAGGACCCCTGGGCTGGGGAGCCTAATGTGGGGTTCAGACCACTCTTTCTTTGGGGAGAACCTCTGCAATTGTAATTATTCTCCCATTTGTGGGTCACCTATCCAGGGCAGGTATAGGTATTGACTCTATTGCATCTCTACCCCCCCACCTGTCTCCCTGTGGTTCCTTCTTTATATCTTTAGTTGTGGAAAATGTTTTCTTCTAGTCTTCACATTGTTCTCATCGAAAGTTTGTATCTGAACAGTTGTAACTTTGGTGTGCCCATGGGAGGAAGTGAGCTCAGGGTCTTTCTACTCCACCATTTTGGCCACTCATTCCCAGAAAATATGTCTCTTGGTATTTACCCAAATGAGTTTAAAACTTATGTTTATGAAGAAAACATGCACTCAAATATTTATGGCAGCTTTATTCATAATTACCAAAACTTGAAAGCAACCAAGATGTTCTTCAGTAGGTGAATGGATAAAGTCTGGTACATCCATAGACTTGATTGCTATTCATCAGTAAAAAGAAATGAGCTCTCAAGCCACAAAAGCACAGAAAGAAACCTTAAATGCATATAACTAAGTGAAAGAAGCCAAACTGAAAAGTCTATATACCATATGTTTCCAAGTATATGACATTCTGGAACAGGCAAAACTAGAGGGAGACAGTAAAAAAGACCAGTAGTTGCAAAGAGTTGGCAGGGTGGGGGAAATAGGAGGGCTGAATAGGTGGAGCACATGGGATACGGGAGGCAGTGAAACTATTTTGAATGATACTGTTATGGTTAAAATATATAACACAAAGAGTGAACCCTAATATAGTCTAAGGACTTTAGCTAATAATAATGTATCATCATTGGATCATCAACTCCCTCTTGTGAGAGCACCAGAATCACAACTAAATGCTGAACAATCATCAACAGGAAGACACTGGAACTCACCAAAAAGATATCCCACATCCGAAGACAAAGAAGCCACAGTGAGACGGTAGAAGGGGCATATTCACAATAAAATCAAATCTCATAACTTCTGGGGGGGTGACTCACAAACTGGAGAACACTTATACCACAGAAGGCCACCCACTGGAGTGAAGGTTCTGAGCCCTACATCAGGCTTCCCAACCTGGGGGTCCAGCAATGGGAGGAGGAACTCCTAGAGAATCAGACTTTGAAGGCTGGCAGGATTTGACTGAAGGACTTTGACATGACTGGGGGAAACAGAGACACCACTCTTGGAGGGCACACACAAAGTAGTGTGCACATCAGAACACAGGGGAAGGAGCAGTGACCCCATAGGAGACTGAACCAGACCTACCTGCTAGTTTTGGAGGGCCTCCTGCACAGGTGGGGGGTGGCTGTGGCTCACCGTGAGGACAAAGACAATGGCAGCAGAAGATCTGGGAAGTACTCCTTGGCATGAGCCCTCCCAGAGTAGGCCATTAGCTGCAACAAAGAGCCCAGGTTTGCTCCATTCTTGGGTCACCTCGGACCAAACAGCCAACAGGGAGGGAACCCAGCCCCACCCATCAGCAGACAAGTGGATTAAAGTTTTACTGAGCTCGGCCCACCAGAGCAACAGCCAGCTCTACCCACCACCAGTCCCTCCCATCAGGAAACGTGCACAAGCCTCTTAGAGCAGACAGCAGAATCAAGAAGAACTACAATTCTGCAGCCTGTGGAACAAAAACCACATTCACAGAAAGATAGACAAGATGAAAAGGCAGAGGGCTATGTACCAGATGAAGGAACAAGATAAAACTTCAGAAAAACACCTAAATGGGCCATTTCGTGGACGACGGGTGTGGGAGAGCATCTGTGGGTGCCAGGCGCGAGGGGACCGGGAAGACCCAGGCGAGGGTGTGTGGATTTGAGCCTACGCGTTTCTAACCCGAGATCTCGAAATGCATCGTGATTCCTGTCCGTTGGACTGTAAAGTTTATGTAGGTAATCTTGGAAACAATGGTAACAAGACTGAATTGGAACGAGTTTTTGGCTATTATGGACCACTCCGAAGTGTGTGGGTTGCTAGAAACCCTCCCAGCTTCGCTTTTGTGGAATTTGAAGATCCTCGAGATGCAGCCGATGATGTCCGAGAGCTAGATGGGAGAACACTATGTGGCTGCCGAGTAAGAGTGGAACTGTCGAATGGTGAAAAGAGAAGTCGAAATCGTGGCCCACCTCCTTCTTGGGGTCGTCGCCCTCGAGATGATTATCGGAGGAGGAGTCCTCCAGCTTGCCGCAGATCTCCAAGATGGAGAAGTTTCTCCAGCAGCCAGAGCAGGTCCCTTACTAGAGATAGGAGAAGAGAGAGATCACTGTCCCAGGAGAGAAATCACAAGCCGTCCCCATCTTTCTCTAGGTCTCGTAGCCGATCTAGGTGAAATGAAAGGAAATAGAAGACCAGTTTGCAAGAGGAGTGGTGTACAGGAAGTAACTTCATTTGACAGGAGTATGTACAGAAAATTCAAGTTTTGTTTGAGACTTCATAAGCTTGGTGCATTTTAAAAATATTTTAGCTGTTCACATTTGTTTGTCTCTTGGAACAGTGACACAAAAAGATGTAATTCTCTATGGTTTGAAATGGATCATATGAGGCATGTAATATCAAGAATTGTTACTTTACAATGTTCCCTTAAGCAAAATTGAATTTGCTTTGAATTTTTAGTCTTGCATAGATTGATAATAAACCTCTAACTCCTGCCCAGCTAAAGTGTGATGTTTAATATTACGGAAACAAAACTGGTAAAAATTGAAAAGACTCTGTAGCTGGGATATGGTATGCAGCTGTAGTTAAGCGGTCTTTAAAAGCTGCTGTGAACACAAGCCAGCAGGTAAAAATTAAAGCTGCACCCTTAAACTAGATTAGAGGTTTAAAAATTCCACTAGTCTTCACACTGGACAAGAGGTTGTCCAGTGGGTTTAGAATCTAAGAAGTTTCAAGAAAGTTAGTTTACCTTCTGTGATTGCTGAATATGGATACATAGCTCTTTGTAATATTATTTGGAAATTTGACACTATTCAAGATACCCATGTCCTGCCAGTTTAAGGGTACATTGTAGAGCTGAACTATGAGCTACTGTGCAAGATTTTTTTTTCATGCTGTCATTTGTAATATGTTTTGTGAGAATCCTTGGGATTAAAGTTTTGGTTACAAAAAAAAAAACAAAACACCTAAATGAAGTGAAGAAAGAAACCTTCCAGAAAAAGAATTCACAATAATGGTAGTGAAGAACATCCAGGACCTCGGAAAAAGAATGGAGGAAAAGATCGAGAAGATGCAATGTTTAACAAAGACCTAGAAGAATTAAAGAACAAACAAACAGAGATGAACAATAACTGAAATGAAAATTACACTAGAAGGAATCAATAGCAGAATAACTGAGGCAGAAGAACGGATAAATGACCTGGAAGACAGAAGTGTGGAATTAACTGCTGTGGAACAGAATAAAGAAAAACGAATGAAAAGAAATGACAGCCGAAGAGACCTCTGGGAAAACATTAAATGCAACAACATTCGTGTTACAGGGGTCCCAGAGGGAGGAGAGAGAGAGAAAGGACCCGAGAAAATATTTGAAGAGATTATAGTTGAAAACTTCCCTAATATGAGAAAGCAAATAGCCACCCAAGTCCAGGAAGCATGGAGAGTCCCATACATGATAAACCCAAGGAGAAACATGCCGAGACACATAGTAATCAAATTGGCAAAAATTAAAGACAAAGAAAAATTATTCAAAGCAGCAAGGGAAAAACGACAAATAACATACAAGGGAACACCCATAAGGTTAACAACTGATTTCTCAGCAGAAACTCTACAAGCCAGAAGGGAGAGGCATGACATACTTAAAGTAATGAAAGGGAAGAACCTACAACAAAGATTATTTTACCCAGCAAGGATCTCATTCATATTCGATGGAGAAATCAAAACCTTTAAAGACAAGCAAAACCTAAGAGAATTCAGCACCATCAAACCAGCTGTACAACAAATGCTAAAGGAACTTCTCTAAGTGGGAAACATAAGAGGGGAAAAGGACCTACAAAAACAAACCCATAAGAATTAAGAAAATGGTAATAGGAACATACATATTGATTATTACCTTAAAGGTAAATGGAATAAATGTTCCAAACCAAAAGACACAGGCTCCCTGAATGGATTGCAAAATAAGACCCATATATATGCTGTCTACAAGAGACCCACCTCAGACGTAGGGACACATACAGACTGAAAGTGAGGGGAAGGAAAAAGATATTCCATGCAAATGGAAATCAAAAGAAAGCTGGAGTAGCAATTCTCACATCAGATAAAACAGACTGTAAAATAAAGAATGTTACAAGAGACATGTAAGGACACTACATAATGATCACCCTTGATCAATCCAAGAAGAAGATATAACAGTTATAAATATATGTGCACCCAAAACAGGAGCACCTCAATACATAAGGTAACCACTAACAGCTATAAAAGAGGGAATCGACAGTAACACAATAATAGTGGGGGACTTTAACACCTCACTTACACCAATGGACAGATCATCCAAACAGATAATTATTAAGGAAACACAAGCTTTAAATGACACAATAGACCAGATAGATTTAATTGATATTTAGAGAACATTCCATCCAAAAACAGCAGATTACACTTTCTTTTCAAGTGCACACAGAACATTCTCCAGGATAGATCACATCTTGAGTCGCAAATCAAGCCTCAGTAAATTTATAAATGTTGAAATTATATCAAGCATCGTTTCTGACAACAATGCTATGAGATTAGAAATCAATTACAGGGGAAAAAACGTCAAAAACACAAACATATGGAGGCTAAACAATACATTACTAAATAAGCAAAAGTTCACTGAAGAAATCAAAGAGGAAATCAAAAAATACCTAGAGAAAAATGGCAACGAAAACACGATGGGATCCAACTCTATGCCACTAAAACGGACAACCTGGAAGAAATGGACACATTCTTAGAAAGGTATAACCTTCCAAGACTGAACCAGGAAGAAATAGAAAATATGAACAGGCCAATCATAAGCAATGAAATTGAAACTGTGACTAAACATCTTCCAACAAACAAAAGTCCAGGACCAGATGGCTTCACAGGTGAATTCTATCAAATATTTAGAGAAGAGCTAACACCCATCCTTGTCAAATGCTTCCAAAAGATTGCAGAGTGGGCTTCCCTGGTGGCGCAGTGGTTGAGAGTCCACCTGCCGATGCAGGGGACACGGGTTCGTGCCCCGGTCCGGGAAGATCCCACATGCCGCGGAGCGGCTGGGCCCGTGAGCCATGGCCACTGAGCCTGCGCGTCCGGAGCCTGTGTTCCGCAACGGGAGAGGCCACAACGGTGAGAGGCCCGCGTACCGCCAAAAAAAAAAAAAAAAAAAAAAGATTGCAGAGTAAAGAAAACTCCCAAACACATTCTATGAGGCCACCATCACCCTGATACCAAAACCAGACAAAGATACTACAAAAAAAGAAAATTAAAGACCAATATCACTGATGAATATAGATGCAAAAATCCTCAACAAAATACTAGCAAACAGAATCCAACAACACATTAAAAGGATCATACACCATGATCAGGTGGGATATTTCCCAGGGATGCAAGGATTCTTCAATATAGGCAAATCAATCCATGTGATACACCACATCAACAAATTGAAGAATAAAAACCATATGATCATCTCAATAGATGCCGAAAAAGCTTTTGACAAAATTCAACACCATTTATGATAAAAACTCTCCAGAAAGTGGGCATAGAGGGAACATACCTCAACATAATAAAGGCCACATATGACAAACCCACAGCAAGCATCATTCTCAATGGTGAAAACCTGAAAGCATTTCCTCTAAGATCAGGAACAAGACAAGGATGTCCACTCTCGCCACTATTATTCAACATAGTTTTGGAAGTCCTAGCCACAGCAATGAGAGAAGAAAAAGAAATAAAAGGAATGCAAATCAAAAAAGAAGAAGTAAAACTGTCACTGTTTGCAGATGACATGATAGTATACATAGAGAATCCTAAAGGTGCTACCAGAAAACTACTAGAGCTAATCTATATATTTGGTAAATAGCAGGATACAAAATTAATGCACAGAAATCTCTTGCATTCCTATACACTAATGATAAAACATCTGAAAGAGAAATTAGGGAAACACTCCCATTTACCATTGCAACAGAAAGAATAAAATACCTAGTGATAAACCTACCTAGGGAGACGAAAGACCTGTATGCAGAAAACTATAAGACACTGATGAAAAAAATTAAAGATGATACCAACAGATGGAGAGATATACCATGTTCTTGGATTGGAAGAATCAATATTGTGAAAATGACTATAGTACCCAAAGCAATCTACAGATTCAATGCAACCCCTATCAAATTACCAATGGCAGTTTTTACAGAAGTAGAACAAAAAATCTTAAAATTTGTATGGAAACGCAAAGGACCCCGAATAGCCAAAGCAGTCTTGAGGGAAAAAAATGGAGTTGGAGGAATCAAAATCACTGACTTCAGACTATACTACAAAGCTACAGTAATCAAGACAATATGGTACTGGCACAAAAAAAGAAATATAGATCAATGGAAACGGATAGAAAGCCCAAAGATAAACCCACGCACCTATGGTCAACTAATCTATGACAAAGGAGGCAAGGATATACAATGTTGAAAAGACAGTCTTCAATAAGACCACCATTCAATAAGTGGTGCTGGGAAAACTGGACAGCTACATGTAAAAGAATGAAATTAGAACGCTCCCTAACATCATACACAAAAATAAACTCAAAATGGATTAGAGGCCTAAATGTAAGACCGGACGCTATAAAACTGTTAGAGGAAAACATAGGAAGAACACTCTTTGACACTAATCACAGCACCATCTTTTTTGATCCACCTCCTATAGTAATGGAAATAAAAACAAAAATAAACAAATGGGACCTAATGAAACTTAAAAGCTTTTGCAAAGCAATGGAAACTACAAACAAGATGAAAAGACAACCCTCAGGGGCTTCCCTGGTGGCGCAGTGGTTGAGAGTCCGCCTGCCGATGCAGGGGACATGGGTTCGTGCCCCGGTCCGGGAAGATCCCACATGCCGCGGAGCGGCTGGGCCCGTGAGCCATGGCCGCGGAGCCTGCGCGTCCAGAGCCTGTTGCTCCGCAACGGGAGAGGCCACAACAGTGAGAGGCCCGCGTACCGGAAAAAAAAAAAAAGACAACCCTCAGAACGGGAGAGAATATTTGCAAACGAATCAACGGACAAAGGATTAATCTTCAAAATATATAAACAGCTCATGCCGCTCAATATTAAAAAAACAAACAACCCAGTCCGAAACTGGGCAGAAGACCTGAATAGACATTTGTCCAAAGAAGACATACAGATGGCCAATAAGCACATGAAATGATGCTCAACATCACTATCAGAGAAATGCAAATCAAAACTACAATGAGGTATCACTTCACACCAGTCAGAATGGCCATCATCAAAAAATCTACAAACAATAAATGCTGGAGAGGGTGTAGAGAAAAAGGAACCCTCCTACACTATTGGTGGGACTGTAAATTGATACAGCCACTATGGAGAACAGTATGGAGGTTCACTAAAAAACTAAAATTAGAGCTACTGCATGATCCAGCAATCCCCCTCCTGGGCATATATCCAGAGAAAACAATAATTTGAAAATATACATGTACCCAAATGTTCCTTGCAGCACTGTTTACAATAGCCATGACATGAAAGCAACCTAAACGTCCATCGACAGAGGAATGGATAAAGAAGATGTGGTACATATAGATAATGGAATATTACTCAGCCATTAAAAAGAATGAAATAATGCCATTTGCAGCAACATGGATGGACCTAGAGATTGTCATACTGAGTGAAGTAAGTTAAACAGAGAAAGAGAATCTCTTATATGCAGAACCTAGAAAAAATTATACCAATGAACTTATTTACCAAACAGAAACAGACTCACTGACTTAGAGAACAAACTTATGGTTAGCAGCGGGGGAAGGGTTGGGGCAGGGATAGTTAGGGAGTTTGGGATTGACATGTACACACTGCTATATTTAAAATGGATAACCAACAACGACCTGCTGTATATCACAGGGAACTCTGTTCAATATTATGTAACAACCTAAATGGGAAAAGAATTTGAAAAAGAATAGATACATGTATATGTATAACTGAATCACTTTGCTGTACACCTGAAACTAATACAACATTGTTAATCTACTATACTCCAATATAAAATAAAAAGTTAAAAGAAAGAGGGGCCTTAGTTAAATAAATTCTGTTATATCCATACAATTTAATACTATGAATTTGGGCTTTTTTAATGAAGTAGTTAAGTACTGACATGGAAAGGTGTTAATGATAATTTGTCATGTGAAAAAGCAGGTTGCAGAACTTCCATTGCCGTTAAAAAGGAATACATGCACATTTATTTTTATATAAGAGAGGTATATGTTTGTATATGCACAGAAAATATCTGGGAAGATGTAGAACTGTTGAGTTACTGTCTCTGGGAATTGGTATTGGGGAAAAGAGGGTTGGATAAAGGTTTCTTTCTTTAGTTTATACATTCATTCATTCACTCATTCAACAAATACTGAGTGAACTTCTATTATATGGCAGCACTGTTTTAGGTTCTGGGACTACAGATGAGGCCTCTGCTCTGTGTTGAAGGAGAGACAGACGATAAGCAATGACATAAATGAATAGCACAATTTCAGACACAATATCAACACAATAAGGTCTGTGGAGAAAAAAACGGGGTGATATGATGGAGAGAAGTAGGGGGAAAGGGTTGGGTGGGCTATTTCACATTGCATGGCTGGGCAGGGCCTCTCTGAGGAAGTGACAATTGAGCTGAGACCTAAATGACAAGTAGGAGCCAGCCACCAGAAAATCAAGAAGAAAAGCATTCCAAGGAGAAGGAAGATTCGGTGCAAAGGCCCAAAGGCAAGAACAACCTTGATGTGTTCCAGAAACGGAGGCCAGTATAGCTGGAGCTTAGTAAATGTAGGGGAGAGTTGGAGAAGCTGACTGAGAATCAGACACATAATCTCTGTATTGATTATTTTTCTTTTATCTTTTTTTGTAACAAATTTGTGGTAATTTTTAAAAATAACAATAACACCTTAACACTTTTAAAAGAGAATAAGAGAATCACATAGACTAGCTCCATCACCTACTGGCTAGGTTACTTTAGTCAAGTTAATCTCATTAAGCCTCAGTTTGTTCATTTGTAAAATGAAGAAAAATACACTCACCTCAGAGGGCCAAACCTATGTAATGGGTTGTTTTGGTTAGGGCTCTTTTGGACACAAGGAAGAGAAACTCAGTCAAGCTAGATCAAGAATCAGAAATCCAAGATCAGGAAGTTGAGCACAGTTAGAGCTCATTAAGCCTGGAGCTGTAGGAAAGTTCTGGATGAGGCATGGGCCTCTGCTCTAGAGCTTTGCTATTAACATGACTCATCTACATTACATGTCTGCTTCTTTCTGCACATTTCCCCCATGCATCGTGCTCAACTCAGAAATGCAGCTGAGGGACTTCTCTGGTGGTGCAGTGGGTAAGACTCCGTGCTCCCAATGCAGGGGGCTCGGGTTCAATCCCTGGTTGGGGAACTAGATCCTGCATGCACGCCGCAACTAAGAGTTTGCATGGCACAACTAAGAAGTCCACATGCCACAACTAGGAGCCCACATGATGCAACTAAAAGATCCCACACACCACAACTAAAGAGCCCGCACGCCACAGTGAAGATCCCACATGCCACAACTAAGACCCGGTGCAGCCTAAATAAATAAATAATAAATAAATATTTTTTAAAAAAAAAGAAATGCAGCTGACACTTGACTTGTTCCATAATGCCCACCCCCCCACCAGCATCCTGGTCTGCTAGACCTGCCCGCTCAACAACTAACTGGCAACTCCCCTCTGCATCTCTTATTTCACTTTCCCAAAAGTGCAATCTGATTGGTCCACATCATCTTGTCAAGCAGGGCCATAAAACTCTCAGGTTGTCTGGCTGGGCTTGGATCAGATGCAATCAGCTGTACCTTAAGGGAAGGGAGGATATAGTACATAGTCAGGCCTGGCTTGCCCATTCAGCAGGAGCTGTAAGTAGAACAGATTCTCCCAGAACGGAGGTGTAAAGATGGCAGGCAAGAAGTGGCTTTTCTGATGCATGTGTGTAGCAGAGTGACTGCCATACAGTAGGTGTTCAAAAAATGGTCACAATTATTAACAGTAACATTATGCCACCTCTTACAGGAAGCCTTCTCAGAACTCTCAAGCTTCTCAAATTTTCCCCCCAGAAGAGAAATCCTACTGCAGGAATTGTCCAGTTAAGAAATCATTGAAATTCCTTCATCTAGGGCAGATTTTAAAGGCTCGTAGGTGTAATGCACTGGGAGGAGGGATATACAAATGAATCAGGCCCTTATCCTGACCTCAAAGAGCTCCCAGGGTAGTGCAAGGGAAAAGGAAGGCTAAGCCATGAGAGATCCACAGATAGGAAACTCTAGGAGTTCAGAGAAGGGCAAATATTGCTGTTTATCCGTATGTATGCATGTCTCCTGGATACATCCCCTTAGATGTCCCAAAGGCACCTCATACTAAATGTATTTAAAACTGATCTCATCTGCCCCCACCCCCAAACCTGTTCCTCTTCTCAGATTCCCTGTCTCCGTGAGGCAAGTTCATCCACACCTGTTGCCCAAGCTTGAAAGCTGAGCTGCACCCTCTCTTAATGTCAGCTGTTGTAGTTGCTAAAGTTGTCCCTGAGCCTTTACTGTGTGTTTGTCTTGCCCCAAAGGGCAGAACTAATAATAAACTTGAGAGTTGCTTCAGGAGGGAGAATTTTAAACCAGCCTGGAACAATACCTGGAGTTCACTAGGGTTGATTTCGGATTTGGCCTCTGGCATCAATGGGTACAATCCCTTTCAGGAAAGTGGGTCAATAAGAGCCTAAAACATTCATGCCATTTTCCCACTAATTCTGCTCCTCAATATCCACCCAACCCTACTCCGAAACAAGAAAAGCTCTAAGCACAAAATTATTCCTAACAAGGCTATTTTCTGATGGTCAAACAGAGAAGTAGTCTTAATATCCAACAAGAGGGGAAGGGTTAAGTGATTCGTGGCACAGCTGTCTGATGGAACATTCTATAACCATTACCGATGGATGATGGCTGTGGAGATTCTATAGCAACAGGGGAAAATTATTATGCTGTAACTAAGGACACAGGGTTATGTGTACACTCCGACTGCAACAACGTAAAAGCTGCGTAGGCTCAGGGTCTGCTGGTGAACATTTAAAATGTCTCATCTACAGGGGGAAAAAATGTCCTAAACTTAAGTAAACCATGAACATCTCTGAGGTTTTTCCTCTCTTTTTCCCCCTTTTCATTCAATCAGTCAACCATCTTAATTACGTGCCTTTTTTGTTACCGGGCCTCCCATTAGGTGCTGGAGATTCAACGAATCACCCATGATTCTTTTTCTCAGGGACATTAGGGCAGAAGAAGAAAGAGATACAAAAATAAACCGTTTCAAAATATATAGGCCAGTCTGTGCGGAACCATTTGTGGATGTGTGCAGGCACGGTCACCCCCTGGCGGCCACCCGACTGTCTTCGGTGGCTCTAACCTCCTCCTGGGCAGTGGCTTCCACCCTCGGGAGTCCAGCCCCAGCCTAGCTGCCTCCAAGACTCCTTCCTCTCCCCCGTTCTGGGGATCTCGACCTCTTAGTAGGTGCTTCAGCCTGAAGTTGGCCCGGACTGATCCCACCCTGCTACTCTCACCCGAGCTCCTCCCTCGCCCAAAGCCTCTCTCCGCTGGGATCTACAATATGATGTCATTCTCACTGGTTCGCATGCGCTCCCACCACTGGCCAATTGGTGCGCCGCTGCCGCAGGTGGGGCCGAGCTTCAGGTTCCTGAGTTCTCTCTTTTCTTTATTCCAATACTTTAAAAAGTGGCAACACCCTACTCGTAAGAAATGCAGGCAAACTCTTGGTTCTAAGAGCCGGATCCAAGAAAAGCTGCGAACCCTAAACTTCACTACTCCCTACTCTGCCTTTGTCGCACCCACTCCAGAGATAGATATCGCCCCTTTCTGACTCCTTCCACCTCCTTTCTCCAAGCGTGGGAATTGAAGCCCAGACCTGTGTGCGGCTCACACTTCTGAGATACTCTAACTGCGCCTGCGTCTGTTCGTAGCCGGCGGGGCTAGCGGGAGGCTGATGCAAGAAAGTCAGGGCGGGGCGCGTCAGATGAGATGGGAGCGGGATTGGAGAGGCCTGTTCCAGCCTTCCAAGTGGAAGTTGCCGTGGGGGCGGGGGGTGAGGGGGTGTTGGAGGGCTATTTGACAGTGTCTGTTAAAACTTTTAAGTGCGGGACTTTCATGGTGGTGTGGTGGTTAAGACTGCAGGAGGCCCGGGTTCCGTCCCTGGTCTGGGAACTAGATCCCACATGCATGCTGCAATTAAGAGTTCACACTAAGGAGCCGTTGAGCGGCAACTAAGGAGCCCCCTGCCGCAACTAAGACCAGATGCAACCAGATAAATATTTTTTTTAAAAAACTTTTAAATTCATGTATCCTATTGGCTCAGCAATCCCATTTCCATGTATACACCCAAGAGTCCTAGAGCAGTGCAACAGAATCACCTAGTGGGCCTGCTAAAACGCAGGTTGTCAAGGTTCACCCACTATCAGAGTTTCTGATTCAGTAGGTGTGGAATGGGGCCTGAGAATTTGCATTTCTAACAAGTTGTGAGTAATGCTGATGCTAACTGATTCAGTGACCACACTTCAAGAACCTTTGCTCTAAAGGGAAAAATACTTTGCAAGGACCCATGCGTGAACAAGTATAAGCCTTACTCATTTGTTTGCAATAATGAAAATTGAAAGCGTCACTAGGGGGGTGATTTTATCTGTTAAAAATGGGCTATATCTTTATAAACTGACAGGGAAAGATACTGATGATGGTGGTGGTGGTGGTGGTGATGGTGATGATTATAGTTAACATTCATTGAGTGCTTACACTGTCCTAGGCACTATACTAAGGACTTTTATAGTCATTTAATTTTACAGCAACACTCAATGATATGGACCATGTCTAACTCACCCTATATGTCCAGTCCAGAACAGGTTCTGGGACCAAGGATCTTGTCTGTAAATTTTTGTGGCTTCATATAGTCAGACTTACCCCCTGTCTGGTGGAGGAGACAAAAATACAAGTAAAGGAAGGCTGTAGGAGCCCAGAGGAATGGATCAGGCAGAGTTTCAGGAAGAGGTAGAACCTGAAATGTGGGTAAGTGTTTGCCAAAAGGGAGGAAAAGGCTGTCTCAGACAAAATGAGTGTGTGGCAAAACATCCCATTCCCAAACCATAGGACTTCAAAGGCCAAACAACATTTCAAAACATTATGAGGTGACAACAAATGCTGGTGAGGATGTAGAGCAACATGAACTCATGCACTGCTGGTAGGAATGCAAATTGGTACAGCCACTTTGGAAGACAGTTTGGTGGTTCATGCCAAACTAAATATACTCTTACTATATGATCCAGTGAACACATTCCTTGGTATTTACCCAACGGATTTGAAAACTCATGTCCACTGACAAAGATTCTTTGCTTGACCAAACTTTAGTCAGGCTTCCCTGAACCTTCTCCCCAGTAAGGCCCATCCATGTACTTACTTCCTTGTAGAATTCAGTTCTAGCTAGAATCCTACTAGGTCAGTTTAGTGAGAATTCCCCACCCTTGATATCTGATCAAACTGCTCATCCACACTATCCCCCAGGTGATACCTGATCACCTAGCCTATCGTCAGCAAGAATCCTGTTAGGTCAGTTCAGCCAGAATTCTCCCAGACTTCATGGCTCCTGTTACTAATTTTCCATCCACCAATGCTCCCCCTCAACTTGCTCCTTAGCTATAAATCCCCAGTTTTTCTGGTTGTATTCAGAATTGAGCCCAGTTCTATACTGGAGTCTCTCTTCTGCTGTTGCAATAATTTATTGAATAAAATCTATCTTCACCACTGTAACTTCTGTCCAGCTTTGGTTCTCTTTAACAGTTTTTGGTGCCGCAACTCAGATCTGGATCAGAACCACCATCAGACCCTCAACTCGGACAACCAAGCTTCCCATCTCCCACCAAAAATTTTGTCTCCAGTCTGCTTGCTCATTTGGGTGTCCACTGGTGAGTCTGACTCCAACCAAAACCCGGTGCTCCAGATAAATGTCCACTGAAACACGGTGAGGATAGACTTTGATTCTTAAGATTCTGAGTATATTCTAGAAGCCAGGTTAGAGTCCCAGACAAGCAGAGGCTAGTTAGAGTCCTAGGTTTCTCTGTTTGTAACAAGCTGGGTTAGAATCCCAGGCAAGCATCTGTTTCTAAGTTGCTGGGTTTCTCTTTCTGACCCACATTCTGGATAATTTCTTTGGATCTATCTTCTAGTTCACTAATTTACTGTTCATCAAGGTTTAATTTGCTGTCTGATCTATCCACTGACTTTCTGTTTTCAATTGTTATATTTTTTCATATATAGTAGTCCTATTTGGTTCTTTTTCAAATCTACTTGGTCATTTGTTATTATCTTCCATTCTCTGTACATATTTTCAATCTCCTGTTTTATTTCTTTAAAACTATTATAGTTTTATAATATTCTGTGTTTGAAAAATTTAATATCTTTATATGTCCTATGTTTTGTATGTAACCAATATCCTCAGACAAAGGGCTGCCACCCTGCTCTTCTCCCTTCCTCAATCAGGCCCCAATCCCTACTGGGCCATGAACTCATTGTTTTTTTCTTTGCTGGGGCCCCAATGCCTGCTGAGCTGCCAACCCATTCTTCAGCCTTCTGTGCTTGTGCCCTGACCTCCAATAGGCCACTGTTTATCTCTCATTAATATTTCTTGAAAGAATGAATAAATAAAGTGAATTAATGAATAAACAATATTCTCCTTGCTGCCTCTGCCACCCAAGTGCCAACTCCATTTCATTCTAGCTCTGCCAACAGCTCCTCTCCATCTTTGCAGCCTAGTTTAGGTCCCATCACTTCCAACCTAGGTTACTGTCCACCCCCAACCTTTATACTTCCTAACCATTCTGTCTACAAAATCAAGTCCAAATGTTAGGTCTGATCATACCCCACTCCTCTGCTATAGAATATTCAGCAGCTCACCAAGGCCCACTAGAGAAAGATGGAGCCTTCAATCATTGCATTAAACCCTTCTGAAACTGGCACTCCTGTCATCCTCCTCTACTTTTCCTATGCTCGGTTTACAGTGGTTAACACATCAAAAATAGAAGTCATCAGAAGAAAACTCCCAAAATCTCTAACCACCTTTGCCCACCTACTCCCATCTGTGCCAACACAGTCTCCCTGTAACTGTGGATAGCAGGTCACTGCTCCTATCTAAGACCAATTCTTCCACTTGGGCACCTGATCCCACTGCATCTTGCTTCATCAGAGAGAGAATTACTGCAATTCTCCCATCTCTTCTTAAATCCAGCAATATATAAAGATAGCAAAGCTCTGCAACCAAGTTAGGTTTGTGTTGGGAATACAGAGCTGGGTCAATATTTGAAAATCCATCAATGTAATCCTCCAAATTAACAGGCTTATGAGGAAAACCCACATAATCATATCGATTGATGCAGAAAATCAACTGAAAAAATTCAACACCATTCATGATTAAAAA
Source organism: Delphinus delphis (assembly GCF_949987515.2). Taxonomy (NCBI): domain Eukaryota; kingdom Metazoa; phylum Chordata; class Mammalia; order Artiodactyla; family Delphinidae; genus Delphinus; species Delphinus delphis. Next base: position 81,143,337 of record NC_082704.1, read on the forward strand.
AAAAACTCAGCAAATAGGAGTAGAGGGGAATCTCCTCAACTTGATAAAGAGCAACTATGAAAAACCTACAGCCTACATCATACTTAACAGTGAAAGACTAGATGTTTTCCCCTAAGATTAGGAACAAGATAAGGATGTTCAATCTCACTACACTTTTTCAACATCTAACTGGAAGTCCTAACTAGTGCAATAAGGCAAGAAAAGTAAACAAAAGGCATGTGTATTGGAAATAAAGAAATAACACTATACCTATCCACAGATGATATGATGGCTTATGTGAAAAAATATCACATGGAATCTACAAAAAAAAAGCTATTAAGACTGCTATGTGAGGGATACAGCAACATCAGCAAGATACAGGGCTAGGAGGTCCCAATGTTCATCACCCCCATAAACAACAAATAAATAACTACAAATCAACAAAAATAGGGATTGCATTGAATCTGTAGATCACTTTGGGTAGTATGGATATTTTAACAATTTTAATTCTTCCAACCCATGAACATGAGATATCTTTCCATTTATTTGTGTCCTTTCCAATTTCTTTCATCAATGTCTTATAGTTTTCAGTGCAAAGATCTTTCACTTCCTTGATTAAATTTATTCACAAGTATTTTATTCTTTCTCATCGTACTGTGAATGGGATTGTTTCTTTAATTTCTCTTTCTAATAGTTCATTATTGGTGTATAGAAATGAAACTTATTTTTGTAAATTGATTTTGTATCCTGCAACTTTATTGAAATTGTTTATTAATACAATAGTTTTCTAATGGAGTCTTTAAGGTTTTCTATATATAATATCATGTCATCTACAAATAGAGACAATTTTACTTCTTCCCACTCCAAAACTATGCCTTTTATTTATTTTTCTTACCTAATTGTTCTGGCTAGGGCTTCCAGTACTTTGTTGAATAAAAGGTGTAAGAATGGTAATTCTTGTCTTACTCCTGATCTGATAAAAAGTGTTCAGCTCTTCACCATTCTTTCTGGTATTAGTTGTGGGCTTGTCCTATATGGCCTTTATTATGTTGAGGTATAGTCCCTCTATAACCAGTTTGTTGAGAGTTTCTATACTAAAAGGATGTTGAATTTTGTCAAATGATTTTTCTGCATCTATTGAGAAGATCATATGACTTTTATCCTTTATTGTGTTAATGTGGTGTATCACATTTACTGATTTGTGAATGTTGAACCATCACAGCATCCCTGAAATAAATTGTGCTTGATCGTGTTGTATAATCCCTTTAATGTATTATTGAATTTGGTTGGCTAATATTTTGTTGAGGATTTTTGCATCCATGTTCATCAGGGATATTGATCTATAGCTTTTTTTCTTGTAGTGCCCTTGTCTGGATTTGATATCAAGGTAATGTTGGCTTTGTAAAATGAACTGGGAAGTGTTCTCTCATTTTCTATATTTTGGAGGAGTTTGGGAAGATTTGGTCTTAATTCTTCTTTAAATGTTTGGTAGAATTCACCCAAGAAACCATCTACTGTTGGCCTTTTCTTGTTAAGAGATTTTTTACTGTTTATTCAATTTTCTTCCTAGTAATTGCACTGTTCAGATTTTCTATTTCTTCCTGATTCAGTCATGGTAGGTTTTATGTTTCTAGTAATGTATCCATTTCTTCTAGGTTGTCTAATTTGTTAGCATATAATTGTTCATAGTAATCTCTCATGAGCCTTTGTATTTCTGTGATATCAACTGTAATTTCTCCTCTCTCATTTCTGATTTTATTTATTTGAGTCCTCTCTCGTTTTTCCTTGGTAAGTCTAACTAATGATTTTTCAGTTGTTTATCTTTTTTAGAAAAAGTAGCACTTAGTTTTATTGATCTTTTCTATTTTCTTTTTAGTCTCTGTTTCATTCTTCTCTGATCTTTGTTATTCCCTTCTTTCTGCTAACTTGGGGCTTATTTTGTTCTTCTACTTCTAATACATTGGGTGTAAAGTTAAGTGTTTATTTGAGATTTTTCTTATTTCTTTTTTTTTTTTTTTTTTTTTTTTTGCGGTACGCGGGCCTCTCACTGTTATGGCCTCTCCCGTTGCGGAGCGCAGGCTCCGACGCGCAGGCTCAGCGACCGTGGCTCACGGGCCCAGCCGCTCCGCAGCATGTGGGATCCTCCCGGACCGGGGCACGAACCCGTGTCCCCTGCATTGGTAGGCGGACTCCCAACCACTGTGCCACCAGGGAAGCCAAGATTTTTCTTATTTCTTAATGAAGGCTTTTTTCACTAGAAACTTCCCTCTTAGAACTGCTTTTGCTACATCCCATAAGTTTCAGTATGTTTTGTTTTCATTTTCATCTATCTCAAGGTATTATTTTTATTTCTCTTTTGATTTCTTCTTTAACATGTTGGATTTTCCAAAGCATGTTATTTAATCTCCACTTATTTGTGATTTTTTTCCATTTTCTTGTAAATGATTTCTAGTTTCAGATCATTGTGATCAGAAATGATACTTGATATGATTTCAATCTTCTTAAATTTATTAAGACTTGATTTGTCACCCAACATATGATCTATCCTGGATAATGTTCCGTGTGAGCTTGAGAAGAATGTGTACTCTGCTGTTCTTGCATGAAATGTTCTATATATATATGTTTGTTCCATCTGTCCTAACATGTAGATTAAATCCAATGTTTTCTTATTGACTTTCTGTCTGGATAGTCTATTGCCAAAAGAAGGGTATTGATGTCCCCTGCTTTTATTGTATTGATGTATATTTCTCTCTTCAGATCCGCTAATATTTGCTTTATATATTTAGGTGCTCCTATGCTTGGTGTATAAATATTTAAAATTGTTATACCTTCTAGATGAACTGACCCTTTTATTATTATATAATGACATTCTTTCTCTTTTTACAATCTTTGTAAAGTCTATTTTGTCTGATATAAATGTAGCTTCTCCTGCTTTCCTTTAGTTTTCATCTGATGGAATACTGTTTTCCATCTCTTCACTTTCACTTTATGTGTGTCCTTAAAGCTGTGGGGAGTCTCTTGTAGGCAACATAAACTTCATATACTTGGAACTTTCTAAAATTCTTAAATTCTTATTGATATTTCTTTCAAGATAGTCTTTTTTTTTTTTTTTTTTTTGGCCTCACTCTTCAGCTTCTGGGATCTTAGTTCCCTGACCAGGGATTGAACCTGGGCCCTCGGAAGTGAAAGCACAGAGTCCTAAAAACTGGACCACCAGGGAATTCCCCAGTTGGAACTTCTTTTTAAGCCATTAAGCCATTTTATGCCTTTTGACTGGAGAATTTATTCTATTTATATTTAAAGTGGTTATTCATATTATGGACTTACTGTTTCCATTTCATTCATTATTTTCAGGTTATTTTTTAATTCCTCTGTGCCTTTATTCCTTTCTTGTTCTCTTCATTTGTTATTTGATGTACTGTACTGGTATGCTTAGATTCCTTTCTATATACTGTAGGCATTTGCTTTATAGTTACCTTGAGGCTTACATAAAACATTACACTTATAACAGTCTACTTTAATCTGATAACTAACTTTTAACACGTACCAAACTCCTCCACCCCCAAATTGTATATTTTTGATGTCAAAATTCCACCTTTTTACACTGTGTATCCATTAAAAAATTATGTTACAGTTATTTTTAACACTTTGGTCTTTTAACCTTCATACTAGAGTTATATGTGATTGACCTAACAGCATTACATTAGAATATTTTTAATTTAATTATATATTTAACTTTACCAGTGAGCATTTTAGTTTCATATGTTTTCCTGTTACTAATTAGCATCTTTTTGTTTCAGCTTGAAGAACTCCTTTAATATCTCTTTTAAGGCAGATCTGGTGATGATTAAACCCTTCAGCTTTTATGTGTCTGGAAAAGTTTTAATCTCTCTTTCAGTTCTGAAGGACAACTTTGTTGAGTAGAGTATTTTTGGCTGGCAGGATTTTTTTTTCTTTCAACACTTTGAATATATCATCTCACTCTCTTCTGGCCTGCAAAGGATTCTTCTGAAAAATTGGCTGATAGTCTTATGTTGGTTCCCTTCTAGGTAACAAGTTCTTCTTCTCTCGCTGCTTTTAAGATCCTCTACTTGTTTTTAACATTTGACAATTAATATGTGGATTATTATCCACATATTATATTATTATATTATCTTTTTTTTGATGATAGAGAAATGGTTTATTCTTTTTTTTACAATGGTGTGTTAGTTTCTGCTTTATAACAAAGTGAATCAGTTATACATATATATATGTGTTCCCATATCTCTTCCCTCTTGCATCTCCCTCCCTCCCACCCTCCCTATCCCACCCCTCTAGGTGGTCACAAAGCACCGAGCTGATCTCCCTGTGCTATGTGGCTGCTTCCCACTAGCTATCTATTTTATATTTGGTAGTGTATATATGTCCATGCCACTCTCTCACTTTATCACAGCTTACCCTTCCCCCTCCCCATATCCTCAAGTCCATTCTTTAGTAGGTCTGTGTCTTTATTCCCATCTTACCCCTAGGTTCTTCATGACCTTTTTTTTTTTCTCTTAGATTCCATATATATGTGTTAGCATGCGGTATTTGTTTTTCTCTTTCTGACTTACTTCACTCTGTGTGACAGACTCTAGGTCAATCCACCTCACTACGAATAACTCAATTTCGTTTCTTTTTATGGCTGAGTAATATTCCATTGTATATATGTGCCACATCTTCTTTATCCATTCATCTGATGATGGACACTTAGGTTGCTTCCATCTCCTGGCTATTGTAAATAGAGCTGCAATGAACATTTTGGTACTGACTCTTTTTGAATTATGGTTTTCTCAGGGTATATGCCCAGTAGTGGGATTGCTGGGTCATATGGTAGTTCTATTTTTAGTGTTTTAAGGAACCTCCATACTGTTCTCCATAGTGGCTGTATCAATTTACATTCCCACCAACAGTGAAAGAGGGTTCCCTTTTCTGCACACCCTCTCCAGCATTTATTGTTTGTAGATTTTTTGATGATGGCCATTCTGACCAATGTGAGGTGACACCTCATTGTAGTTCTTTTTTTTTAACACCTTTATTGGAGTATAATTGCTTTACAATGGTGTGTTAGTTTCTTCTCTATAACAAAGTTAATCAGCTAAACATACATACATCCCCATATCTCCTCCCTCTTGTGTCTAAGACCTGGCACTCCCAAAATACATAAATAAATAAATATCTTTTAAAAATAAAAGCAAAACTAACAAAAACAGAAAACAAAAGTCAAAACAGGGACTTCTCTGGTGGCAGAGTGGTTAAGTTCTGCCTGCTGGAGCAGGGCACATGGGTTCGAGCCCTGATCCAGGAGGATCCCACATGCTGCAGAGCAGCTAGGTCCATGTGCCACAACTACTGAGCCTGTGCTCTAGAGCCTGCAAACCACAACTACTGGGCCCACGTGCCTAGAGCCCATGCTCCACAATGAGGGAAGCCACCACAGTGAGAAACCCTCACATTGCAATGAAAAGTAGCCCCTGCTCACTGCAACTAGAGAAAGCCCTTGCACAGCAACAAAGACCTAACACAGCCAAAATAAATAAATAAATAAATAGATAGATAAATAAATTTTTAAAAAATCAAAACAAAAACAGAAAGCAAACTAAGAAAAAAAGCAAAGAATACATAAAACAAACACAAAAAAACAGTGGAAAAAAGATAAAAACAAAACAAAAGAAAACAAAGAGAAAAACAAAAAATGAAAGAACAAAATCGTAAAATAAAAATAGAAAAATAAAAAATATCTTACACAAATTTTTAAAAAAGAAAAGAAAAAAAATTTAAAAAGTAAAAGAATAACAGGAGAGCAAAACAAAAAAAAATTTCCTGGGGTCTCAGCTGTCAGTGTTCTTGCCCCCACAGTGAGGCACTGCCAACCCCCACCTCCCCAGGAGGCCCTCCAATACCTCTAGGTAGGTCTCTGGACCCACTGTGGGCACTGTGGGGGCAGTTCAGCCTCTGACCTGCCCCAACTCCTGCATGTACTTGCCCCCAAAGTCCATGGCTGCTAAAGCTAGACTGGTCTCAGTTGTGGGAGCACTCATTGTCTATTCAGATATTCCACAGATGCAGGGTTTACCAAGCTGATCATGGGGATTTAACCCACAGCTTGTGCAGCTGTACAGAGAGATTTCTGTTCCTCTCCCTTGTGCAGCTGTACAGCCCCTGGGGCTCAGCTTTGGTTTTGGTCCCACTTTTACGTGTGGGCCACCCTCAGGCATCTGTTCCAGGTGAGACGGGGTAAAAGGAACAGCTGACTGGGGCACACTTGCTTGCTCAGGGCAGGGATGGATCAGGTGGTCACAACTGGGGCACTCACACTCACTCTGATGGGATCCCCCTCTAGTGCATGCAGCTGCAGAGACCAGCAGGAAGTTGCAACAGTCTGAGGCACTCTGGTGGGCAGTTCCCGCAGAAGCAGGGGCTGGCGTGTGGGGAGAGAGTCCACGATGACAGCCCAGCCCCTTGCGCACCACTCAACAATGGCACCTCGTTTCCAAGGCAGACCACGCTTCCTCCAGGAGGATTCCCAACCACAGAACCCCTCACTCCTGTCCCCTCAGGTTGTCTCCGCGCACCTGAGCTCCTCATTCCCATCCCTTCAGGCCATCTCCATGCAGCCAACAGGAGCCTTCTCCCCAGGTCCACTCTCCTAACCCCACACTTTAGCACTCAGCCCCCGCCAGCACTGGCAGATTCCCGTCTCAGGTTGGGGCACCCAGGGCTGGTTCCCTGGAGGCTTTGGTTGGGGCAGCGCTCAGGACCCCGGACCCTGCGTGGGCAGAGGAGGCCTAGGCTTGAGGTGCAGGCCAACCTTTTCAGACGGGTGCCCCTCCACTGCATGCAGAGTCAGGGGCTGGAGGGTAGGGAACAGCATTGCAATGGTGGCCCCGCCCCTTGTGCACCACTCAACAGTGGTGCCTTGTTTCTATGGTGGCCTGGGCTTCTTCCACAAACATTCCTGGTTGTGGATCTCCTTACTCCCATTCCTTCAGGCTGTCTCTTCACAGCCAACAGCTGTCCCCTCCCTGGGTCCACTCTCCGAACCCCACTTTCCAGTACCCAGCCCCCCTCCACACCAAGAGACACACAACTCAAGGTGGGGTGCACAGGGCTGCAGCAAGGACCATGTGCATAGATCTTACTCTGTCCTGCTTTCCACAGACCTGTTGCTGTGTTATCCTCTGATCTCGCAATCCCCCAAAGGTCTCTCTCTGTCCCAGCTGATTTCTCCACCATGAGGGGGCTTCTCTGAGTGCAGGAAGCTCTCCTCACCTTCATCTCCCTGTCAGTGGTGCTGGTCCCTTCCTGTTTCCTCTTTTCTTTTTTCTCTTTCTTTCATCTTACCCAGTTGCTGGGGGGTTTTCTTGTCCTTTTAGGTGTCCAAGGTCTTCCACTAGTATTCAGCAGGTGGTCTGTGAGAACTGTTCCATTTGTAGATGTATTCTTGAGGTACTTGTGAGGAGAGGCGAATTCCATGTCCTCCTATTTCACCATCTTGACTCCTAGAGTCAGCAATGATTTTTTAAATATGACACCCAAAGTATAAGCAACAAGAGCAAAATGAAGCAAGTGGGTTACATCAAACTAAAAACCTTCTTCACACCAAAAAAAAAAAAATGTAAAGGCAACCTATGGAATGGGAAAGAATGTTTGCAAATTATATATCTGATAAGGGGTTAATATCCAAAAATATATAAAGAATGCATATAACTCAGTAGCAACAAAAACCAACAACCCAATTTAAAAACAGGCAGAGGAAATGAATAGACATTTTTCCAAAAAAGATATACATATGACCAAAAGGTACATGAAAGGGTGCTCAACATCACTAATCATCAGTGAAATGCAAATCAAAACCACAATGAGAGGGACTTCCCTGGTGGCACAGTGGTTAAGAATCCGCCTGCCAATGCAGGGGACACGGGTTTGAACCCTGGTCCGGGAAGATCCCACATGCTGCAGAGCTACTAAGCCTGTGCGCCACAACTACTGAGCCTATGCTCTAGAGCCCATGGGCCACAACTACTGAGCCCACATGCCACAACTACTGAAGCCCATGCACCTATAGCCTGTGCTCCACAACAAGAAAAATCACTGCAATGAGAAGCCCATGCACCACAATGAAGAGTAACCCCTGTTCACCACAACTAGAGAAAGCCCACACACAGCAACAAAAACCCAATGCAGCCAAAAATAAATAAATAAAAATAAATAAATTTACTTTTAAAAACACAATGAAATATCACCTCATACCTATTAGAACTGCTATTGTTAAAAAGACAAATGATAACAAGTGTTGGCAAAAATGTGTAGAAAACCAAACCTTTGTGCACTATTGATGGAAATGTAAATTGGTATAATCACTACATATAATAGAATGAAGTTTCCTCAAAAAATTAAAAATAGAACTCTCATATGATCCAGCAATCCCACTTTTAGGTCTATGTCCAAAGAAATGACATCACCATCTCAAGAAGATATCTGCATCCCAACGTTCATTGCAGAATTATTCACAATAACCAAGAGACTGAAACAACCTAAGTGTCCACTGATGTATGAATGGATTTTTAAAATGTGAATTTATATACATATGTGTGTATGTATACATATATAACACTCACAAATAATGGAATATTATTCAGCCATGAAAAAGAAGGAAGTCTTACCATTTGCAACAATATGGATGGACCTTGGGGGCATTTATGCTAAGTGAAATAAGTTAGACAGAAAAACACAAATACTTATGATCTCACTTATATGTAGAATCTAAAAAAGCCAATGTCATAGAAACATAGTAGAATAATGGTTGCCAAGGAATGGAGAGTGGGGGAAATGGAGACATGTTGGACAAAGGATACAAACTTCCAGTTAAGATGATTGAGTTTTGGGGATCTAATGTAGAGCAAGGTGAATATAGTTAATAATACTGTATTGAATACTTGAAAGTTGTGAAGAGAGTAAATATGAAATGTTCTCACCACAACAAAAGGCAATTATGTAACATAATGGAGGTGTTAACTAACCTTATTTGGTAACCATTTTGCAATATATACATGTATCAAATCATCATGTTGTACACCTTAAACTTAGACAATGTTACATGTCAAATATATCTCAAGATAGCTCAGGAAAAAATCAATTGTATTTCTGTGCGCTACCAAAATTCAACTGGAAAATGGAATTTTAAAAATTACCACTTATAGTAGCTCCACAAAAATGAAATATGTAAAAACCTAAAAACATGTACAGGATATGCAGGCTGAAAACTAAAAAATACTGATGAAAAGTCAAAGAACACCTAAATTAACTGAGAACCATACCATGTTCATGGATTAAAAGACTTGTGGAGGTGCAGGAAATTTTTCAGCTCTCTCCAAATTGACCTAAGGATTAAACATAATTCCAATCAAAACTCCAGTGGATTAGTTGTAGATACAGACAAACTGATTTTAAACTTTATATGGAAAGGCAAAAGAACTAGAAGAAAAGAATATTAAAAAGAAGAAATTTGGAATAATCACACTAATTCAAGACTTACTATGAAGCTATAGTAATTAAGACAACATGAAATTTGCATTGATAAAGACATAAATCAACATAAGAGTCCAGAAATAGACCCACGTGAATATAGTCACTTGATTTTTTTTTTACAAAGATACAAAGGCATCTTGATGCTGGGAGAATAGTAATTCTTTTAATGGTTTTGAGAAAATTGGGTATCCATATTTTTTAAATGAACCTCAACTTAAACTCCACACCTTATATAAATATTAAGTCAAAATGGATCATAGATCCAAATGTAAAATTACAAAACATTCAGAAGAATACAAAGGAGAAAATCTTAATGGCATTGGTATAGGCAAATAGTAGACATGACACTAGAGATACAATCCATTAAGATATAATTGATAAATTAGAATTCATTAAAATTTAAAATATTTGCTCTGATATAGTCACTGTTAAAAGAAGGAAAACGTAAACCACTGACTGGGAAATAATATTTGCAAATTACATATCCAGTGACGACTTGTAGCCAGAACTCACAAAACTCAATGCTAAGAAAATAAGTGACACAATTCATATGTGGGCAAAAGACATGAGCAGACACTTCACAAAAGAGGATTATAGGATGACAGATAAGCAGATAAAAAGATGTTCACCATCATTAGCCATTAGAGAACTAAAAGCTAAAACTATGAGTACCACTACACACCTTTTACGATATCTAAAGTAAACAATTATAACAACACCAAGTGCTGGTGAGGATGGAGCAGAACTATAGTTAGCAGAACGATAACTCTCATACCTGCATAGTGGGTGGGCAAAATGGTAGAGCCACTCTGAAACACAGTTTGTCAGTTTCTTACAAATATAATTCGTATCACAAAAAAAAGGATGAAAGGAAACTTTTAGAGGTGATGGGTAAGTTTATTACCTGATCGTGGTGATCATGGGTGTATGAATATGTCCAAACTCATCAAATTGTATACATTAAATGTGTGCCCTTTTAATATCAATTATAGCTCAATAAAGCTGTAAAAAGTTAAACATAAATGTACCATAAGGACCAGCAATCCTAAACCAAGTATTTGCTCCACAAAAATAACAATTCTGTACCTGCAAAAATCTGTACACAAATGTTTGTAAAAGCTCCATTCATAATCCCCATATATTGGGAACAACCCAAATAGCCTTCAATGAGGGAATGTATAAACAAACTGTGGTATATCCATACAATGGAGTACCACTCCAGAATTAAAAGGAATAAAGCATTGTTACATGGAACAAAATTAACTAATCTCAAAGCTGAGTGAAAATAATAGCTGTTCTCAAAAGTCCTATATTCTATTCTGTGATTCCATTTATATACTGACAGAAAACAGACCAGTGGTTGTCAGGATTTAGGAATAGGGGGGAAACATGAAAACAAAGGGATAACACAGGCAGTTTAAGGGGTAATAGAACTGTTCTGTATTCTGATTGTGTTTGTTTTTAACCAATCTATACATTTGAAAATTAATAAAGGAAACCTCAACTAAAATTAAAGTTGGGAATGACTCTCATGCATGCATTATCACTGGCCATCCTTTGCATGCACTGACCTTGATTTGCATGCCCAACAGGAAGAAGCATAAGTTGCACTCCCAAACAGAAAGTACAACTACTTTAGTATCCTGAAGGAAGAATTTTCCTTGCTCAGCAACAGCCCAACCAATAAGGAATGGGTGCAGCTCAGCCAATGAGAAACCATCACCACCATGAACTCCTACTTTTCTCCAATGAACTTTTATTTAGAGCTGTCCCTCTCAACTACGCCTGCTTCCCTATAAAAGCAGCCTCTTTTCCTTTGTTCTCTGGACATGTCTGTGGTTTGACATAGATTGCATGTCTTAAAGTGCAATTAATTGCTGTTTCCCAAATAAAACCCATTTTGCTGGTAAAATAACTTCTGTTTTATTAGTTTTCAGTTAATACATGTTAAAATTCATATGACAGACAAATCTGAAATCCATGAGGTAGTATGCAAAAAATATATTTTAAGGTAAGTCTTTAAATATTGTACTTTATTATTTTACAGCAGTTTTAGGTTCACAGCAAAATTGAGAGGAAGGTACAAAGATTTCACATTCACCTCCTGTCCCCACACATGCATAGCTTCCCCCACTTTCAACATCACTCACCCGAATTGTACAGTTGTTATAATTGATTAATCTACATTGACACATTATAATCACCCAAAGTCCATAGTTTACCTTTGGGTTCACTCTTGGTGTCATACAATCTATGAGTTTGGGCAAATGTATAATGCCATGTATCTATTATTATAATATCATACAAAGTATTTTTACTTTCCTAAAAATTCTCTTTGTTCCACCTCTTCATTCCTCCCGCCACCCCAACCCCTGGCATACACTGATCTTTTTACTGTCTTCACAGTAAAAATGGAGACAAATGTTGTCTTTTCCAGAATGTCATAAAATTGGAATCATACAGTATGTAGCCTTTTCAGATTGGCTTCTTTCACTTAGCAATATGCATTTGTTTCCTCCATGTCCTTTTATGATTTGATAGCTCATTTCTTTTTATCATTGAATAATTTCCCACTGTCTGAATGTACCACAGTTTATTTATCCATTCACTTACCAAAGGACATCTTGGTTGCTTCCAAGTTTGGATAATTATGAATAAAGCTGCTATAAACATCCATGTCCAGGTTTTTGTGTGGACAAAATTTTCAACTCCTTTTGGGTAAAACCAAGGAATGTGATTGCTGGATTATATGGTAAGAGTATGTTTAGTTTTGTAAGAAACTGCCAATCTGTGTTCCAGATTTGGTCATCCTAATAGGTGGGAAGTGGTATCTCACTGTTGTTTTAATTTGCATTTTCCTGATGACATAGAATGTAAAGCATCATTTCACATGTTTATTCACTATCTGTGTATCTTCTTTGGTAAAGTATCTGTTAAGGTTTGGGGCCCATTTTTAATCAGGTTGTATGTTTTCTTATAAGCGAGTTTTAAGAATTATTGGTATATTTAGGATAACAGTCCTTTATCAGTGGTGTTTTTGTAAATATTTTCTCTGTCTGTGGCTTGCCTCCTATTTTTCTTGGCATCTTTCGCAGAACAGAAGATTTTAATTTTAATAAAGTCTTGTTTATTATTTCTTTCATAGATCATTCCTTTAGTGTTTTATCTAAAAAGTCATCACCATACCAAGGTCATCTAGGTTTTCTACTATGTTATGTTCTAAGAGTTTTATAGGTTTACATTATACAATTCGGTCTATGATCCATGTTGAGTTGATTTTTTTTGAACTGTGTAAGGTCTGTGTCTAGATTCATTTTTATGCATGTGGATATCCAGTTTTTCCAGCACCATTTATTGAAGAGACTCTCTTTGCTCTATTTTATTGCATTTGCTCCTTTGTCAAAGATCAGTTGACTATATTTATGCAGGTCTATTTACGGACTCTCTATTCTGTTCCATTTATCTATTTGTCAGTTCTTTCCCTAATATCTCACTCTTGATGACTGTAGCTTTATTGTAGTTCTTGGAGTCAGATGATGTCAATCCTATAATTTTGTTCTCTCCTTCAATATGTGTTGGCTATCCTGGGTCTTTTAACTCTCCATATAAACTTTTTTTTTCCTTTGGCCAGTGGCTTGCAGGATCTTAGTTCCCCAACCAATATTTGAACCCCAAGTCCTAACCACTGGGCCACCAGGGAATTCCCTATAAACTTTTGAATCAGTTTGTCAATATCCATAAAAAAACGTGCTGGGGGCTTCCCTGGTGGCACAGTGGTTGAGAGTCCGCCTGCCGATGCAGGGGATGCGGGTTCATGCCCCAGTCCGGGAGGATCCCACATGCCGCAGAGTGGCTGGGCCCATGAGCCATGGCTGCTGGGACTGCACGTCCAGAGCCTGTGTTCTGCAATGGGAGAGGCCACAGCAGTGAGAGGCCCGCGTACTGGGGAAAAAAAAAAAGTGCTGGGATTTTGATTGGGATTGCATTGAATCTATAGATCAATTTCAGAAGCACTGACATCTTGACAATATTAAATATTCCTACCCATGAACATGGACTCTCTCATCATTTATTTAGTTCTCTTTTGATTTCATTAATCAGCATTTTATAATTTTTCTCATATAGATCTTGTACATGTTTTGTTAGATTTATATCTAAATATTTAATTTTGGGGAAGCTAATGTAAATGATATTACATTTCTAACTTCAAATTCAACTTATTTGTTGCTGATATGTAGAAAAGAAATTGATTTTTGTACATTAAAATCTTATTCTGCAACCTTACTATAATCCATTATTAGTCCCAAGAGTTTTTTGTTGATTCTTTCAATTATCTACAAAGACTATCATGTTATCTGAAAACACAATTTTATTTCTTCCTTCCCAATCTGTATACATTTTGTTTCCTTTTCTTGTCTTATTGCATTAGCAAAGACTTTCAGAAATGGAATGGTGAGAGAGGAAATCTTTTCCCTGTACCTGATCATAGTGGGAAAGCTTCAAGTTTCTCACCATTAAGTAGGATGTTAGTGATAGATTTTTTCATAGATAGTCCTTATCAAGTGGATAAAGTTCCCCTCTGTTCCTAATTTACTGAGAGTTTATCAGGAATGAGTGCTGGATTTTGTCAAATGTGTTTTCTGCATCTATTGATATGAACATGTGATTTTCTTTTTTAGTTTGTTGATGTGATGGATTTCATTTATCAATTTTCAAACGTTGAACCAGCCTTGCATACCTGGAATAATTTACACATGGTTGCAGTGTATAATTCTTTTTATACCTTGCCGTATTTGATTTGCTAGTATTTTATTGAGAATTTTTGCATCTGTTAAGCCAATATTAAAAATAAAAGTTAAGATAATAGGGTTCAAAATGGCAGCATAAAAAGAGCCTGAACTTACCTCCTCCCAAGGATACAATAAATATACAGCTATATAAGGATCATTCCACCTGAAAAGAATGTGAGAATTGACTTGAGATGTGGGGGCGAGCAGTCACAGCACTATCCCACCACCTTGCTGAAACTAGGGAATGTCTGTTGTTGCAGCACACACACACACACACACACACACACACACACACACCGTCCCCTGGCTGGGGAAGGCGAGTATGACAAGTTGCAGTATTATTCCTCTCCCAGCCTAAAGCCAGCTCAACACTTCCCTGCCACCAGGCTGGGTCTTGCAAATATGAGCAGTTGCAGCATTCTCCTACACCTGGCCTAAAGCTGACATGCACTCAGACAAGGCACTCTACTGCTGTGTTGCTGAAGCCTGCAACTGTATGCAGTCATTTTCCCACTGCCTTTATGAAAAAAGGGAACAAGCCCTGCACCATACACTCTCCAGCTTCCTAGCCAAAGTTGTTGGGCATGTACAATTCACAAAAGGGACAGCACTTGATTGCCTGGCCCTGTTGACCAAGAGGGCTGGCATTCCAGAGCTCCATGGGACTGTAACAATCAGAAAGACAGTTCTCAGCAGGCCACCAACACCAGGGTACTGCACAGACAGCAGACTGAAACACAATCTCAGTCTTCCTGTGAAAAAGGCCTATTTACTTAGCCTGGAACTTCACCCTGAAGTAGAGGCTTCAGGTTTCCCACACAACTAGAGGTTAAGGAGGTGCTCCCAGGGTACATAAGCAGGGAGACACCATCCTTGCCCACCCTCTTGGCCTCACTAATGCTCAACAAGGCTCCCCAGAGTGCAACTTATATACTAGTCAGGAGCCCCAATGTTTGTAGCTGTTACCCAGAGGACACCTCCAGGTCTCCTCATCTGGAAGCCAGCAGAGAATACAATTATGGCTCCACTGGAATGTATATATCTGTGTACTTTAAAAGTACTGCCTGAGGGTCTGGCTTCCAATCAGACTGACACTGGGGTTAAATGAGATTCCTCCCCTTGGAACACTGAGAGGTCTCAGTGCATCCTCAACATCAGGGGCATATCAAGAATAAATCAGGTGGTATAGACGACTGCAAAGATTTGTGAGACAACCAAGAGCTAGGACGAGGTTGAATGAGAAGGATCATCACCTACACAAGATCACTCCTTCAAGAATGAGAGAGGTAGCAATATTGCCTAATACATGGAAATAAACATAGAGATCAAAGCAAAGTGAGGAAACAGAAAAATATGTTAAAAATGAAAGAACGAGACAAAACCCTCAGAAATAGATCTTAATGATATGGGAATAAGTAATATAATTTATAAAGAATAAAAATGGGCTTCCCTGGTGGCACAGTGGTTGAGAATATGCCTGCCAATGCAGGGGACATGGGTTTGAACGCTGGTCCAGGAAGATCCCACATACTGTGGAGTAACTAAGACCGTGAGCCACAACTACTGAGCCTGCATTCTAGAGCCCATGCACCACAACTACTGAAGCCTGCGTGCCTAGAACCTATGTTCTGCAACAAGAGAAGCCACCACAATGAGAAACCCATGCACCACAAAGAAGAGTAACCCCTGCTCATGGCAACTAGAGAAAGCCTGTGCACAGCAATGAAGACCCAATGCAGCCAAAAATAAATAAATAATAATAATAATAAAGAAGTGGTGGCCCCTTAAAAAAAAGAATTCAGGGCTTCCCTGGTGGCGCAGTGGTTGGGTGTCCACCTGCTGATGCAGGGGACATGGGTTCATGCCCCGGTCTGGGGGGGTCCCGCATGCCGAGGAGCGGCTGGGCCTGCGGGCCATGGCTGCTGGGCCTGCGCATCCGGGACCTGTGCTCTGTGGCGGGAGGGGCCATGGCAGTGAGAAGCCCACGTACCGCAAAAAAAAAAAAAAAAATTCAAAGTGATGGTCATAAAGGTTCTCATTGAACTTGGAGAAGAATGGATGAACACAGTGAGAACTTCAAAAAAATTTATAAAATATAAAAAAGAACCAATCAGAGGTGAAAAACACATAACTGAAATGAAAAATACACTAGAGGGAATCAATGGAAGGTTAGATAATACAGAAGAACAGACCAATGATCTGGAAGACAGGGTAGTGGAAATCATCCAATCAGAACAGCAAAAAGAAAACAGAATTCTGTGGAATGAGGATAGTTTAAGGGAACTCTGGGCAACCTCAGGCATACTAACATTTGCATTATAGGGACCTCCAGAAGGAAAAGAAAGAAAGGGGCAGAAAACTTCTTTGTAGAAATAATGGCTGAAAACTTCCCTAACCTGGGGAAAGAAACAGACATCCAAGTATGGAGAGTCCTAAACAAGATGAACCCAAAGAGATCCACACCAAGACACATTACAATTAAAATGCCAAAAGTTAAAAATAAAGAGAATTTTTAAAGCAACAAGTGTAAAACAACTAGTTACATATAAGTGAACCCCCTTAAGATTATCAGTGAATTTTTCAGCAGAAACTTTGCAGGCCAGGAAGAAGTGGCATGATACATTCAAAGTGCTGAAAGGACAAAACTTACACCAAGACTATTCTATTCAGCAAGGTTATCATTCAGAATTGAAGGAGAAATAGTTTGCCAGACAGGCAAAAACTAAACGAATTCATCACCACTAAACCAGCCTTACAAGAAATGATAAAGGGACTTCTTTAAGCAGAATGGAAGAGTCCATAAATAGAAATAAGAAAATATGCAAAAGAGAAAATCTGGTAAAAACAAATATATAACAAAGCCACTTATAAAGCTAGCATGAAAGGTAAAAAACAAAAGTAGTAATATCAACTAAAAGTACAATAAGTAGTTGAGGGATACACAAAATAAAAAGATTTAAAATAGGCTGTCAAAAATATTAAAAGGGGGAGTAAGTTAAAATATAGTGCTTTTAGAATGCATTTGAATTTAAGCAACTATCAACTTGAAATAATCTGCTTTATATACAGATTGTTAGATATGAACCTCATGGTAACCAAAAACAAAAAACTTATAATAGATACACAAAAAATAAAGAGAAAGGAATCCAAATATAACACTAAAGAAAATCATCAAACCACAAGGGAAGAGAACAAGAGAAATAGAAAAGAACAGAGAAGAACTGCAAAAAAAACAACCAGAAAACAATGAACAAAATGGCAAAAAGTATATACCTCTCAAAAATTAACTTAAATGTAAATGGACTAAATTATCCAACCAAAAGACATGAAGTGGCTAAATGGATTAAAAAACAAGACCCATATATATGCTGCCTACAAGACACTTACTTCAGATGAAAGGACACACACAGATTGAAAGTTAAAGAATGTAAAAAGATCTTCCATGTAAATGGAAACCAAAAGAAAGCTGGAGTAGCTATACTTATATCAGAGAAAATAGACTTTAAGACAAAGACTGCAATAATATACAAATTAGGTCATTAGATAATGATAAAGGAGTCAATCCAACAGGAGGATACACAGGCATACCTCATTTTATTGCCCTTTGTTTATTGTGCTTTACAGACATTGCATTTTTTACAAATCAAAGTTTCGTGACAACCCTGCATTGTCTGATGATGGTCAGCATTTTTTAGTACTTTTTCAAAGATATAATGCTGTTGCACACAGTAGACTACAGTGTAGTGTAAACATGACATTTATATGCACTGGAAAACCAAAAAATTCATGTGACTCACTTTATTGCAATATTCACTTTATTGAAGTGATCTGGAACCAAGCTCACAGTATTTCCAAGGTATGCCTATAATAATTTTAGATATTTATGCACCCAACATAGGAGCACCTATATACAAAGAAATATTAATAGACCTAAAGGGAGAATAAAAAGCAATACATAATTGTAGAGGGCTTTAATACCCCACTTTTATCAATGGATATATCATCCAGACAGAAAATCAACAAGGAAACATTGACCTTAAATGACAAGATGAATTTAACAAAATATACACAACATTCCATCCAAAAGAAACAGAATACACATTCTTCTCAAGAACACATGGAACATTCTCCAGGATACATCATATGTTAGTGCACAAAACCAGTCTTAATAAATTTAAGGGACTTCCCTGGTGGCATAGTGGTTAAGAATCCACCTGCCAATGCAGGGGCACGGGTTTGATCCCTGGTCCAGGAAGATCCCACATGCTGCGGAGAACCTAAGCCCATGTGCCACAACTGCTGAGCCTGCGCATCACAACTACTGAAGCCTGCATGCTCTAGAGCCCGCGTGCCACAACTACTGAGCCCACGTGCCTAGAGCCCATGCTCTGCAACGAGAAGCCACTGCAATAAGAAGCCTGCGCACCAAAACAAAGAATAGCCCCCTCTCGCCACAACTAGAGAAAGCCCATACGCAGCAATGAAGACCCCACGTAGCCCAAAAAAATAGATAAATAAAATAACTTAAAAAAATAAATTTAAGAAAATTGAAATCATATCAAGCATCTTTTTGGACTATAGAAATCAATTAGAAGAAGAAAAGTGGAAAATTCACAAATAAGTGGAGATTAAACATGTTACTGAAAAACCAATGAATAAAAGAAAAATTCAATAGAGAAATAAAAAATGCCTTGAGTCAATGAAAATGGAAATACAACATACCAAAACATATGGGCTACAGCAAAAGGAGTTGCAAGAGGGAAATTCATAGAGATAAATGCCTACATCATAAAATAATAAAAAGCTCAAATAAACAACTTAACTTTATACCTCAAGGAACTAGAAAAAAGAAGAACAAATGAAGCCCAAAGTCAGTAGAAGGAAGGAAATAATAAAGATCAGAGTGGAAATAAATGAAATAGAGACTAAAAGGACAATCAAAAAAATCAATAAAATTAAGAGCTCATTCCTTGAAAAGATAAATAAAATTGACAAAATGTTAGCTGCATTCACCAAGAAAAAAAGAGCAAGTCTCAAATAAAATCAGAAATTATAGAGATGTTACAATTGATACCACAGAAATACAAAGGATAATAAGAGACTACTATGAAGAATTATATACCAACAAATTGGACAACCTATAGGAAACTGATAAATTCCTAGAAACATACAACCTACCAAGACTGATTTAGGAAGAAACAGAAAATATAAATAGACCAACCACTCCCAAAACATTAAAAGCCCTGGATTAGATGGCTTCGATGGTGAATTCTACCAAACATTTAAATAATAAATACCAATACTTCTCAAACTCTTCTAAAATATAGGAAATGGAGGGGGCAACACATCTAAATGCATTTTTTGAGACCAACATTACCTTAATCTCAAAATTAGACAAGGACACCAAGAAAAGAAAATTACAGTCCAACATTCCTGAGAGACATAGAATCAAAAATCCTCAACAAAGTATTTGCAAACAAAATTCAGCAACACAATAAAAGAATTGTAACCATAATCAAGTGGAATTTTTCCAGAGATCAGTAATGGTTCAACATCCACAAATCAAACAGTATGCCATACCACAGTAACAAAATGAGTGACAAAAATCATATGATCATCTCAAAAGACAGAAAAGACATTTGACAAATTTCAACATACATTTATGATAAAAACTCTCTCTCAACAAGGTGAGTATAGAGGGAATATATCACAACATAATAAAGGTCATAGAAGACAAGTCCATGGCTAACTTCATGCTCAGTGGTGAAAAACTGAAAGCATTTCCTCTAAGGTCAGAAACAAGACAAAGATGCCCACTCTCTTCACTTTTATTCAACATAATATTGGAAGTCCTAACCACAGCAGTCAGACAAGGAAAAGAAATAAATGGAATCAATATTGAAAATGAATAAGTAGAATTGTCACTGTTTGCAGATGAAATGATACTACATAGGGAAAATCCTAAAGACACCACCTAAAAGGGGTGGGATGAACTGGGAAACTGGGATTGACACATATACACTAATATGTATAAAATAGATAACTAATAAGAACCTGCTGTATAGCACAGGGAACTCTACTCAGTGCTCTGTGGTGACCTAAATGAGAAAGAAATCCCCAAGGAGATATATGTATACATATAGCTGATTCACTTCACTGTACAGCAGAAACTAACACAACATTGTAAAGCAACTATACCCCAATTAAAAAAAAAACACCTAAAAGTTATTAGAAATAATAAATGAATTCAGTAACGTTGCAGGATACACAATTAATACATAGAAGTCAGTTGCCTTTCTATACAATAATAATGAATTATCAGAAAGAGAAATTAATAAAACAAGCCTATTTACAACTGAATCAAAAAGAATTAAATACCTAGGAATAAACCTAACCAAGAAAGTAAAAGACTCATACTTGGAAAACGAATAGGTATTGATGAAAGAAATTGAAGATGACACAAACGGATGGAAAGATATACCATGTTCATGGATTGGAAGAATTAATATTGTTAGGCAGAACACTCTATGACATAAATCACAGCAAGATCCTTTTTGACCCACCTCCTAGAGAAATGGAAATAAAACCAAAAATAAACAAATGGGACCTAATGAAACTTCAAAGCTTTTGCACAGCAAAGGAAACCATAAACAAGACCAAAAGACAACCCTCAGAATGGGAGAAAAGATTTGCAAATGAAGCAACTGAAAAAGGATTAAGCTCCAAAATTTACAAGCAGCTCATGCAGCTCAAGCAGCTCAGTATCAAAAAAAAACAAACAACCCAATCCAAAAATGGGCAGAAGACCTAAATAGACATTTCTCTAAAGAAGATATACAGATTTCCAACAAACACATGAAAGAATGCTCAACATCATTAATCATTAGAGAAATGCAAATCAAAACTAAAATGAGATATCATCTCACACCAGTCAGAATGGCCATCATCAAAAAATCTAGAAACAATAAATGCTGGAGAGGGTGTGGAGAAAAGGGAACACTCTTGCACTGTTGGTGGGAATGTAAATTGATACAGCCACTATGGAGAACAGTATGGAGGTTCCTTAAAACACTAAAAATAGAATTACTATACAACCCAGCAATCCCACTACTAGGCATATACCCTGAGAAAACCATAATACAAAAAGAGTCATGTACCAAAATGTTCATTGCAGCTCTATTTACAATAGCCAGGACATGGAAGCAACCTAAATGTCCATCAACAGATGAATGGATAAAGAAGACGTGGCACATATATACAATGGAATATTACTCAGCCATAAAAAGAAACGAAATTGAGTTATTTGTAGTGAGGTGGATGGACCTAGAGTCTGTCACACAGAGTGAAGTAAGTCAGAAAGAGAAAGACAAATACCATATGCTAACACATATATATTGAATCCAAAAAAAACAAAGGTCATGAAGAACCTAGGGGCAAGATGGGAATAAAGATGCAGACCTACTAGAGAGTGGACTTGAGGATATGGGGAGGGGGTAGGGTAAGCTGGGACAAAGTGAGAGAGTGGCATGGACATATATACACTACCAAACGTAAAATAGATAGCTAGTGGGAAGCAACCACATAGCACAGGGAGATCAGCTTGGTGCTTTGTGACCACCTAGAGGGGTGGTATAGGGAGGGTGGGAGGGAGGGAGATGCAAGAGGGAAGAGATATGGGGATATATGTATATGTATAACTGATTCACTTTGTTATAAAGCAGAAACGAACACACCATTGTAAAGCAATTATACTCCAATAAAGATGTTAAAAAAATAAAATAAAGATAATACACCTAATTTTCAGAGGTGAAGAAAGGATTAAATAAGATAATTCATTAAACATTTTTAGTTTTGTGACTATAAAATAAATAATCCATTAAAAAAACTTTCTGTTATAAATAAATAAAGTGGCAGAGCCCGGAGGTTGGCGGGGGGGGGGGGGGAAGAATTAATATTGTTAAAATGACCATACTACCCAAGATGATCTACAGATTTGATGCAATCCTTATCAAAGTACCAATGAAATATTTCACTGAACTGGAACAAAGGATCCTACAATTTGTATGGCATCACACACAAACTAAAACCCAAGTAGCCAAAACAGTCTGAGAAAGAAGAAAATGCTGGAGGTATCATGCTCCCTGATTTCAAACTATACGAAAAAGCTACACTAATCAACAGTATGGTACTGGCACAAAAACAGACACATATATCAATGGAACAGAATAGGGAGCCCAGAAATAAACCCACATTTATATGGTTAATTAGTCTATGACAAAGGAGGCACAAATATGCAATATGAGAAAGACAGCTTCTTCAATAAATGATATAGTTGGAAAAACTATACAGCCATATGCCAAAAAAAAAAAAAATCAAACTGGAGTACTTTTTCATACCATGTATAAAAGTAAACTCAAAATGGATTAAAGACTTAAATGTAACCCCTGAAACCATAAAATTCATAGAAGAATCACAGGCAATACATTCTCTGACATTAATCTTAGCAACGTGTTTTTGGATAGGTCTCCTCAGGCAAAGGAAACAATATGGGACTACATCAAAATAAAAAGCTTTTGCACGGTGAAGGAAACTATCAACAAAATGAAACGGAAATGAGAGATTTTGCAAATGATATATCCAACAAGAGGTTAATATGCAAAATATGAAAAGAACTCATACAACTCAACATCAAAAAAACAAACAACCCAAGTAAAAAATGGGCATGGGGGCTTCCCTGGTGACGCAGTGGTTGAGAATCTGCCTGCTAATGCAGGGGACACGGGTTTGAGCCCTGGTCTGGGAGGATCCCACATGCCGTGGAGCAACTAGGCCCGTGAGCCAAAACTACTGAGCCTGCGCGTCTGGAGCCTGTGCTCCGCAACAAGAGAGGCCGCGATAGTGAGAGGCCCGCACACCGCGATGAAGAGTGGCCCCCGCTTGCCACAACTAGAGAAAGCCCTCGCACAGAAACTAAGACCCAACACAGCAAAAATAAATAAATTAATTTTTAAAAAATGGGCATAGGGCTCTTTACGTGCCTAGTGCAGCCATGGCTCATGGTCCCAAGAAGCACCTGAAGCATGTAGCAGCTCCAAAGCATTGAATGCTGGATAAACTGACTGGTGTGTTTGCTCCTCGTCCATCTACCAGTCCCCATAAGCTAAGGGAATGTTGCCCCCAATCACCTTCCTAAGGAACAGACTTAAGTATGCCCTAACAGGAGATGAAATAAAGAAGATCTGCATGCAGCGTTTCATTTGGATTGATGGCAAGGTCCGCACTGATATAACCTACTGCTGGTTTTATGGATGTCATCAGCATTGACAAGACTGGAGAGAATTTTCGTCTGATCTATGGCACCAAGAGTCGCTTTGCTGTTCATTGTATTACACTTGAGGAGGCCAAGTATAAGCTGTGTAAAGTGAGAAAGATCTTTGTGGGGACAACAGGAATCCCTCATCGGGTGACCCATGATGCTCCCACCATCCACTACCCTGATCCCCTCATCAAGATGAATGACACCATTCAAATTGATTTGGAGACTGTCAAGATTACTGATTTCATCAAATTTGACACTGGTTACCTGTGCATGGTGACTGGAGGTGCTAACCTGGGAAGAATTGGTGTAATCACTAACCGGGCGAGACATCCTGGTTCTTTAGGTGTAGTTCGTGTGAAAGATGCCAGTGGCAACAGCTTTCCCACCCGGCTCTCCAACATTTTCATTATTGGCAAAGGCAACAAACCATGGATCTCTCTTCTTCATAGAAAGGGTATCCGCCTTACCATTGCTGAGGAGAGAAACGAGACTGGCGGCCAAACACAGCAGTGAATAAAATGAACTCTAAGTGACATGATTGGAAAAGTCTTTGTACTTAAAGATAATACCACATAAAAAAATGGGCATAGGACCTAAATTGATATTTTTCCAAAGAAGACATACATATGGCCAACAGACACATGAGAAGATGCTCAACATCACTAATCATCAGAGAAATGCAAATCAAAATCACAATGAGATACCACCTCACACATGTCAAAATGGCTATTACCAAAAAGACAACAAAATACAAGTGTTGGTGAAGATGTGGAGAAAAGTGAACACTCCAGCACTGTTGGTAGAAATACAAATTGGTGCAGCCAGTGTGGAAAACAGTATGGAAGTTCCTTGAAATTTAAAAATAGAACTGTCATATAATTCAGCAATTCCACTTCAGGGTATTTACCCAAAGAAAACAAAAATACTAATTCAAAAAGTTATGTGCACTTCATGTTTATTGCAGCATTATTTACAATAGCCAAGATAGTAAAGCAACCTAGGTGTCCATCAATGGAAAAATGGATAAAGAAGATATGGTATCTCAATAATTAAAAAAGATTTTTTAATACATTGAATTGGATTGAGTTGGATGGAAATGAAAATAAATCATATCGGGCTTCCCTGGTGGTGCAGTGGTTGAGAGTCCGCCTGCCGATGCAGGGGACGCGGGTACATGCCCCTGTCCAGGAAGATCCCACATGCCGTGGAGCGGCTGGGCCTGTGAGCCATGGCTGCTGAGCCTGCGCGTCCGGAGCCTGTGCTCCACAATGGAAGACGCCACAACAGTGAGAGGCCCGCGTATCGCAAAAAGAAAATAATAAAATAAATCATATCAAAATTTGAAGAATAAAGCTAACGCAGTGCTAACATGGCTGTTTCCACATTTGTAATCAACCAGTGTAATCCATCACATCAACAGACTAAACAAGAAACATCAAATAATCATATCAATTGATACGGAAAAGTTTTTGATAAAAATTCAACATCCATTCATGATAAAAAAATAATGCTCAGAATAATAGTGATAGACAGAAATTTTCTTAATTTGACATAGAGAATGTAAAAAAGAAACTATAATGTTACACAAAATGGTGAAAGACAATGTTTTCCCCTAAGATATGGAATAAGGCAAGAATTCCACTTTC
The DNA here is from genome assembly GCF_949987515.2 of Delphinus delphis. NCBI lineage: Eukaryota > Metazoa > Chordata > Mammalia > Artiodactyla > Delphinidae > Delphinus > Delphinus delphis. The sequence continues at coordinate 81,168,620 of NC_082704.1, forward strand.
ACCACTTCAACATTATACTGGAAGTTCTCACCAGTACAATGGGCAAGAAAACAAAATAAAAATCATATATACTGAAAATATAGAAATAAAACTGTCTAAATTTGCAGAAGGCAAAGTAATCTACATAGAAAATCCCAAGATATTCACATATACAAAACCTAGTACAAATAAGTGAGTTCAGCAAGGTAACAGTATACAAGAAAAACATACAGAAATCAAACATATTTCTACATGCTAGCAATGAACATGTGGAACCTAAAATTAAAAATACAATCCCTAAATTCCTATTACAATTGTTCAAAAAATTAAATAGATGTTAACCTAACAAAACACACACAATACTTGTATGCTGAAAACTACAAAACACTGAAGAAAGAAATCAAAGACTTAATTATGTGGGGACATACCATGTTTAAGCTTTAGAAAGCCTATTATAGTAAAAATGTCAATTATCTCCAATTAATACACAGGGTGAATGGAATTCCTATCAAAACCCCAATGCCCAGAAAGATTTTTTAAATATTGAAAAGAAAATTTAAAATTTTATATGAAAAGCTGGGAAATGAGATGTCCAAAGCTCCAATGTATTCCTGGGAATCAGAGTGCCACATACATATGCAGGTCTGTGTTTATGACTAAGGTTGTGTGTACACTGGGGAAATACCTGAGAAAGCCTTAGGCTCTCACCTCTGCCTGTTAATGAGGCTCTGTACTAGTAGGAAGTTAAGGTTAAGACAGAGTTGTAAACTGCCTGATGAGCTGATAAAAGCATGTCCCCAATAAAGACACAGAGCCCCTCAGAAAAGACAAGGAGTGTTACTATTTCCAGACATTTAAAGAATCTCTGTTGGGGGCTTCCCTGCTGGCACAGTGGTTAAGAATCTGCCTGCCAATGCAGGGGACATGGGTTCGAGCCCTGATCCAGGAAAATCCCACATGCCGCAGAGCAACTAAGTCCATGGGCCACAACTACTGAGCCTGCCCTCTAGAGCCCATGAGCCACAACTACTGAAGCTCGCATGCCTAGAGCCCATGCTCCGCAACAAGAGAAGCCACCACAATGAGAAGCCAAGGCACCGCAATGAAGAGTAGCCCCCACTCGCTGCAACTAGAGAAAGCCCGCGAGCAGCAACAAAGACCTAACTCAGCCAAAAATAAATAAATAAATTTATTTTTTTAAAAAACAGGAATCTCTTTTGGTCATTAGCTAACCACTTTGCTCACCAAGCAGAGACTTCAGTGGTCACAGATGACAAAGAATACAGGCTTTACAAAATTAATTCAGAAAAGACACTAAATTAAAAAAAAACAACAAAGAGCAACAAAACACAGGAAAATGAAAGAATCTGACTTCCAGAGTTGCCACATTTTATATATACATACATACACACACACATATATGTTACTGAGGTAACATTGATTTATAACATTATATAAGTTTCATGTGTACAACATTATATTTCTAATTCTGTATAGCCTACATGCTCACCACCAAAAATTTATTTTCCATCCGGCACCATACAGTTGAACCCCCTTACCCATTTTGCACTACCCCCCCGATACCACCCCCTCTGATAACCACTACTCTGTTTTCTGTATCTATGTATTTGTTTTTGTGTGGTTTGGTTTGTTCATTTATATACACATTGTATTATTGCAAATGTCCAGTTTTCAACAACAACAAAAAAATGAGGCATGCCAAAAACCAAGAAACTATGGTTCATATACAGGAAAAAAGCAATCAGTTGAAACTGTTCCTAGGGAAGCCCAGAGGGTAGACATA